>NC_140959.1:135110305-135854717 GCF_014529385.1 Adiantum capillus-veneris | reverse complement strand
AAAGGTATGCTTGAAGTGTATAAGGCTTAACCAATGCTCTAGTGTAGAATGGGTATTTAGGTCTCAAGGTCTACCACTTATCCAAGCAAAGATCCATTTAGATATGGAAACCCAATTTTTCTTAATATAATGATATAGAGTGGACAAGTGGTGAATCCTGAGACCAAGCCACTCATGCTACTAGGGATAATAGGTTGGACAAGTGGTGGACCTTGAATGTAAACCCCCCATGTACAAAGTATCAGGGGTTTTGGGTATTTCAATGGACTCTAGCATCTTGGAAACATGGTGGAGCTTACTTCTCTCCATGTTTCAATGGAGTCTATCTTGGATAAATGGTGGAGCATCATTCTCTCCATGTTTCAATGGAGCCTACCTTGGACAAGTGGTGCACGTTTGTTTCTCTCTATGTTTGAACAGATTTAGCTTGGACAAGTGGTGGACCTTGGAACAAAATCCCCATGTAAAACATATCATGGACATTACAAGTGGTGAGAAAAAATACCATTCAATATATAACCTTATAGGTTGGAAAAGTGGTGGACCTTAACACCCAATTATTATTAATATAATGACATAGAGTGGACAAGTGGTGAATCTTGCGACCAAACCTACTAGGAAAAGTACGTTGGACAAGTGGTGGACCTTGAATGCAAACCCCCCATGTACAAAATATTACTCATGCTACTAGGAATAATTTGGTATTAAGGTCCATGTTTTCAATGGAGCCTAGCTTGGAAAAGTGGTGGACCTTTGTTTCTCTCTATGTTTCAATAGAATTTTCTTGGACAAGTGGTGAACCTTGGAACAAAACCCCCATGTAAAGCATGTCATGGGCATTACAAGTGTGAGAAAAAATACCATTCAAGGTATAACCTTATAGGCTGGACAAGTGGTGGACCTTAGCACCCAATTCCTCTTATTATAATGACATATAGTGGAAAAGTGGTGAATTGTGACCAAACCTACTAGGGATAATAGGTTGGAGAAATGGTTGACCTTGAATGTAAATCACCCATGTACAAAATATCATGGGTTTTGCGTATTTCAATGGAGCCTAGCATCTTGGAGACATGGTGGAACTTACTCTCTCCATGTTTTAATGGAGCCTATCTAGGAGAAATGGTGGAGGTTCCTTCTCTCCATGTTTCAATGGAGCCTAGCTTGGACAAGTCGTGGACCTTTGTTTCTCTCTATGTTTGAATATGGTTAGCTTGGACAAGTGGTGGATCTTGGAATGAAACTCCCATGTAAAACATATCATGGGCATTTCAAGTGGCGAGAAAGGATACCATTTAAGATATAACCTTATAGGTTGGACAAGTGGTGGACCTTAACACAATATAATGACATAGAGTGTACAAGTGGTGAATCTTGAAACCAAACCACTCATGCTACTAGGGATAATAGGTTAAACAAGTGGTGGGCCTTGAAATAAAACCCCCTAGAGTGTTTCAATGGAGCCTAGCTTGGAAACATGGTAAAGCTTGCTTCTCTCCATGTTTCAATGCAGCCTATCTTGGATAAATGGTGCAGCATCATTCTCTCCATGTTTCAATGGAGCCTAGCTTGGACAAGTGGTGGACCTTTGTTTCTCTCTATGTTTGAATAGAGTTATCTTGGAAAAGTGGTGGACCTTGGAACAAAAACCCCATGTAAAACATATCATGGGCATTACAAGTGGTGAGAAAAAATACCATTCAATATATAACCTTATAGGTTGGACAAGTGGTGGACCTTAACACCCAATTATTCTTAATATAATGACATAGAGTGGATAAGTGGTGAAATTGGGACCAAACCTACTAGGGAAATAGGTTGGACAAGTGGTGGACCTTGAATGTAAACGCCCCATGTACAAAATATCACTCATGCTACTAGAAATAATTTGGTATTAAGGTCCATGTTTCAATGCAGCCTAGCTTGGAAAAGTGGTGGACCTTTGTTTCTCTCTATGTTTCAATAGATTTATCTTGGACAAGTGGTGTACCTTGGAACAAAACCCCCATGTAAATCATGTCATGGGCATTACAAGTGGTGAGAAAAAATACCATTCAAGCTATAACATTATAGGTTGGACAAGTGGTGGACCTTAACACCTAATTCCTCTTAATATAATGACATAGAGTGGACAAGTGGTGAATCATGAGACCAAACCTACTAGGGATAATAGGTTGGACAAGTGGTGAACCTTGAATGTAAACCCCCCATGTACAAAAAATTATGGGTATTGGGTATTTCAATGGAGCCTAGCAACTTGGAGACATGGTGGAGCTTATTTCTCTCCATGTTTCAATGGAGCCTATCTAGGAGAAACAATGGAGGTTCCTTCTCTCCATGTTTCAATGAGCCTAGCTTGGACAAGTGGTGGACATCCTCTATATATGTTTAATAGAGTTAGCTTGGACAAGTGGTGGACCTTGGAATGAAACCCCCATGTAAAACATATCATGGGCATTTCAAGTGGTGAGAAAGGATACTATTTAAAATATAACCTTATAGGTTGGACAAGTGGTGGACTTTAACACTATAACATTCTTCTTCTAAATATAATATAGAGTGTACAAGTGAATCTCTACCTAAACTGTGAGGGATAATAGGTTGGACAGAGTGGACCTGAGACATGTGTAAACCCCTATGTAAACAAAATTATGGGTTTAGGGTATTTCAATGGAGCTACTGGAGCCTATGGAGACATGGTGGAGATTGCTTCTCTCAATGTTTCAAGTGGAACCTATCTTGGAGAAATGGTGGATCATCCTTCTCTCCATGTTTCAATGGAGCCTATCTTGGACAAGTGGTGGACCTTTGCTTCTCTCTATGTTTTAATGGAGTTAGCTTGGACAAGTGGTGGGTCTTGGAACAAAACCCCTTTGTAAAACATAGCATGGACATTACAAGTGATGAGGAAAAATATCATTCAAGATATAACCTTATAGGTTGGAAAAGTGGTGATGGACCTTGACAAGTGGTGAAGGATACCATTTAAGATATACCCTTATAGGTTGGACAAGTGGTGGACCTTAACACCCAAGTTATTCTTAATATAATGACATAGAGTGGATAAGTGGTGAATCTTAAGACCAAATCACTCATGCTACTAGGTATAATACGTTAGAGAAGTGGTAGACCTTGAATGTAAACACCCCATGTACAAAATATCATGGTTTTAGGGTGTTTCAATGGAGCCTAGAATCTCGGAGACATGGTAGATCTTGATTTCTTTCCATGTTTGAATGGCACCTATCTTGGAAAAATGATGGAGGTTACTTCTCTCCATACTTCAACGGAGCCTAGCTTTGACAAGTGGTGAACCTTTGCTTCTCTCTATGTTTGAATAGAGTTAGCTTGGACAAGTGGTGGACCTTTGCTTCTCTCTATGTTTGAATAGAGTTAGCTTGGACAAGTGGTGGACCTTGGAATGAAACCCCCGTGTAAAACATATCATGGGCATTTCAAGTGGTGAGAAAGGATACCATTTAAGATATAACCTTATAGGTTGGACAAGTGGTGGACCTTAATACATAGTTCTTCTTAATATAATGACATAGAGTGTACAAGTGGTGTATCTTGAGACCAAACCACTCGTGCTACTAGGGATCCTAGCTTGGACAAGTGGTGGACCTTGGAAAAAAGTCCCCCTGTACAACATAGATGAGTTTTTTCATGTTTTAATGGAAGAGAGATTCGACAAATGGTGGAGCTTGCTTATCTCCATGTGGATTTTAGAACTAGCTTGGACAAGTGGTGGAGCTTTGCTTTTTACTCTTCATAATACAATGATGTATAGATTGGTTACATGGTGAATCTTAAGGCCAAACCTCCCATCTTACTAGAGATGATAGGTTGGACAAGTGGTCAACCTTCTATCATTTCTCCATGCCTATAATTAGACAATTAGTAGAACTAGCATCTTTCTTTGTTGTCTAGAGCTGAGCTTGGACAAGTAGTGGACCTTGCTACTCTCTTCCCTTGGATTATTAGTTTGAAGACTCATTATATATACTTGCTTAGATCTATATAATTACTCATTAGTTAGGTTACAAGTGGGTATGTAATTTGTTAGCCTCAAGGGACTTTGAATATTGAATAGTAAGAAAGTCAAGTGCTGGTTTGAAGATCTTTTGCTTATCTAAACTAGACTCTAACTCAATAATAAGTTTCATAAGTTCCACGAATTGTCCTATCTAGGCTCCAAAAGAGTCTTAATTGGTTTGTGCTAGATTCTAACTTCCTTGATGGGTAGAATCCTAGAAAAATGAGGCACTATAAGTTTTACCTTAGCTCAAATGGATTTTTCACTTAAACTCGACTGCAATTTGGCTATCTAGTCTTTGTCTCGATGGAGTTTAACACTAGATACATAGTAGTGATATTTAAGCTTCATGTCTCTTCACTTGATCGAGATATGAGACCATACTTTCAAGGTCACCACTTGTCTTACCTAAAGACCAATGTGAGACATGGGAGCAAGAAAGCCATCCGATATTGTTTTAAGGACTATTACATAGGCAATCAATAACTTAAGTAAAGCAAAAAGACTTGGATCTTTCACAATTAATAACTTAAGTAAAGCCAAAAAGACTTGGATCTTTGACAGTTTTTTCAAACTAAAAAAGCACAATCTCATGCTAACAAAACTATAAATCACAATTGAAAGGTTTGAACAAGAAAAAGATCAACAATCTTAATAAGAAGGATACTTTTCATTTCATTTGATGATTACAAACTAAAATAAAGTCTCTCAAGAAATTGATAAACAAAAAATGTAGGTGACTGCTTCATTATTTTGAGCAAAAATATCAAAATCTCTATTGATTGAGCTCCATCTAGTAGTATCCTTTGTAAGATCCTGCAAGAAGGAATAAAAAGAAAGATTTGTTAGATACCATGCACATGAGTGTTCAAGCATGTGTATCAAGAATATATGACATGTCACTAGTACCTTAGGGTTGCTTTCTATCCAGCCTTAGAAGATTGTTCTCAGCTTTCACCTTATTTATATAAGCCTTTGCTGTGGTTGCCTTCAAAACTCCTTTTGTGTTACAACCCAATTGCCTAGCTAAAGTGGTCAATTGTGACGCCTTCATGCTTTCAATGGGTGTACGCTCCTTTGCCAAGATCTCTTGTATTTGGGCTCTTCTCATTTCATTGCGGTGGCTTGTGTCACTTGCATCTTCAATGATAGTTTCATCATCTCTGTCACCTTTTGCAGGTGGTATTCTTCTTGTAAAGAACACCTTAGCTGACCAAACATCATTTTTTCTGCTTCCAATACTCCTTGATTTGTTGTATTCACTATCATTTGTCACTATAGGTTTGTCCATAACGATTAGAAGCAATTAAATCACGCACATCCCTTCTCTCATCAAGCTGAATCAAGTATGGCAGTAGCTCCTCCAAGAGCATATTGTCAACCATCTTCTCAGCATCAAATTGTGGTGAAAAATGCAATTGTTTGCTGGTGAAATACATCCCTTGTAAGGAGAGTCATCAATAAGCACTGTTCTTTGTGGATCACATTCAAACCCCATGGCAATTTTGGCTAGAGGCCTGAACATTGCCTCAACGTTTGGATTGTCGGGTCTAAACAATTTTTGAGTTTGAGCGGTGTAGCAAACATCTTGCGACCAAATTGCAAAGAAAGGCAATGTATCCTCAGCTAAGTTGTTTAGTGCTGCAAGGATTTGATACACATTATTCCTAGTAGCTGTCGACCAATTGCAACATTAAACCTTTGTAAAATAGTCTTCAAGAATTGGATGCAACCTGGCCTGAGTATAATATATCTTTTTGAATCCATTTGCATTGAGTTGTGGTGTGAGGATGGTTGAGGGGAACGTTTCAACAATAGACCATTTAAATCCAATGTAATTGTAAGCATGGATTTCTCAACATCTACGCTACTGTAGACATGTAGTAGTGTTAGTGTGTTATACGCGCTTCACCAGGGCACTTTTCTCCCACTGGGTTTTTCCCCCTGGACATCTGGTGTGAAAGGACACCTTATCTCTTAGGGTTTCATATAAGCTTTGTAGCTCTGAGTTTGTATACACAATTATTATTCCAATACAGAGAGAGCTACAGAGATCTCGTACACAAGCTCTGTGTCTTCTTCTTCTCCATCTTCTTCCTACTCTGAGTTGCTGTCTTCCTTCTGTTTCCTGTTTCATCATCTTCAACAATTGGTATCAGAGCGAGGTGATTTCCAGAGCCTGTACTTGCGTTTTCGCGTCCGCGCGCGCAATCGCAGTTTTCAGGCAGTTTTCAGAAAATTTGTTCGCGGGAGCATCCTCGACGTTCCGGAGTATTCTGAGCAGGCGACCTGGGGTTTTACCCCCTTTCGAAGCCGTTCGAGCCCTCAGAATTTCGTTCTGAGCAGCGTAGCAGAAGTTACTTTTCCGAGGCGTTTAGATCAAGAGGGTGTGCTTTTTGACAGATTTTCTTCAGGTAAACAGTTCTTTTGGGAAGCAGCTTGTCTTAGCTTTGTGCTGAGATTTTGTGTAGAGTTTTGCTTGGATTGGAGAAGAGATTTGTGAATCTCTTGGAGGTTCTTTTGCTCTCTTGTGTGCATCTACAGTATGGCTCAATCTACGGAGAAAGAGATTTTTTGGTGCGTTTACATCCGAAGACAAATTGGATGGTACCAACTATTCTCTTTGGTCTTTTATGGCCAAAAATGCTTTGGTTGGTAAAGGATTGTGGGATTATGTATCTGGAGATGAAGTTCGTCCAGGTAGCATTGCACCTGCCACGCCTAGTCGTGGTGCAGCTGTTGGTGCAGGACCCTCACAAGTCACTCCAGAGCAAAAGAGATGGGATACTAAAGATGCACAGGCTATGGCTGTGATTGCCTTAAACATAAAGAGGACAATCACACCACATATCAGATCTTGCAGAACTTCTGAGGATGCTTGGAACACTCTGCAAGCTATGTTTGGAGGAAGAAACGCTGCCAGAATAGAGTTTTTGAAGAAACAACTTGACAAAATACAGATGGACGAAGGTGACGATATTGTCGAGCATCTTACAAAAATCAGGGATCTTAAAGAGCAATTGCTTAGCATTGATGAAGTGATTCAGAGAAGGACTTGGTTTCCAAAACACTCAATTCACTACCACCATCTATATTTGACTTTTCAGACTTCTTTGACTCTGTCTTTGCGAGCTAATCCTGACCCTCTTCATTTTGAAGAGTTAGTGGCTTTGCTATTGCAGGAGGATCAATCACGTAAGAACAAGTCTTTACAGGTGGATGGTATGGATCATGCTCTTGTTGTACAGAACAAAAACAGGGGTAAAGAGAGTGCTCATCACTCCAAGTCTAGTGCAGGACAATCTTCAGAGAAGTCTAAAGGTGATTCCGACAAGTCCAAGAAGAAGGTAAATGTCACTACTGCAAGAAACCTGGTCACTACATTAGTGAGTGTAAAAAGCGAATTGCTAAAGAAAAGAAGAAAGAGTCAAGTTTGGTTGTTTCAGCTTCTGTGATTCTTCTACAGCTAAAGAAGAGTCTGCAAACTTTGTGCAGGATTCTTATGCTTTTGTAGTATGTTCAAATTTTTCTGCTTACAGTGTTGACAAGACACAAATGATTTGGTACTTTGATAGTGGTGCATCCAGGCATATTACTTCAAGGAAGGATTTGTTTTGTTCATTGGATGCAGCTCCAGCAGGAAAGAAGGTGACATGTGCAAATAATGCTTCTTATCCAATCAAAGGCGTTGGTAAGATTTTGATTACCATTTCAGATGGTTCAGATTTATGCTTGCCAGATGTCTTATATGTTCCAGGGATCAAGAAGAATTTGTTGTCTGTATCCTCTCTTGCAAAAAATGGTCTTCGGGTCATTTTTTGAGGATGACAGATGTGTTGTACGAGATCGAGAGAATGGTTATTCTCTTATCACTACAGGTACGCTGGAAAATGGACTATTTGTGCTAGATCGTTATGAAAAGCAGATTCAGGTATGTATTGCAGAAACAAAGACTCAGGCCATGCAGGATGCTGAGTTGTGGCATGCTAGATTTGGGCATGTTAGTTATGGCAGTTTGATGACTTTACAACGTCATAATATGGTGCATGATTTGTCCTTATTGGAGATGCCACCAAGACATGTATGTGAAGGTTGCGTTCTTGGAAAGATGCACAGATTTGCATTTTCGCAGGATGGTTCAGTTAGAGCGACACGAAAGTTGCAGCTTGTACACAGTGATGTATGTGGTCCTATGAGGACGCCATCTTTGGAAACAGCCTTTATTTTGTGACCTTCATTGATGACTTTTCCAGGTTTTGTTGGGTGTATCCACTCAAAGCAAAGTCAGACGTGTTTGCAGTTTTTCAACATTATGTCGCCATGGTTGAAAATGAAACAGGTTGCAAAGTACAGACTCTTCGTACCGATCGAGGAGGTGAATACATGTCAGGTGCATTTAAGGATTTTTTGGGAAAGAAAGGCATTAAACACCAATGCACTATGCCATACACACCACAACAGAATGGTGTTGCAGAAAGGAAGAACAGGTCTTTAATGGAGACAGCTAGATGTATGCTCAAGGCTAAGAGTTTGCCTCATAAACTATGGATGGAGGCAGTTGCTTGTGCAGCACATGTTTTGAACAGGTGTCCTACTCGTGCCTTGAAGACCATTACTGCATATGAAGCTTGGTATGACAAAAAACCTTCAGTCAGTTATCTTCGTGTTTTTGGTTGTCTTGCTTATGCTCACATCCCTCAGCAGTTACGTGGGAAGCTTGATGATAAGGCAATCAAATGTATATTTGTGGGGTACAGTAGTGGAAGTAAAGGTTATAGACTTTACAATCCTGCTACAAACAAGATTTTTGAAAGTCGTGATGTAATTTTTGCAGAAACTACTGCTCAACCTATGGTTGCTTTTGATGTACCTCATATGCAGACACATGATGTATTTGAAGGTTTGCTTCCTTCTTTTGTGGAGAATCAAGAATCACAACAGGTTGATAATCTTGATCAATCTTTTGATCAGCATGTGACACCTCATGATGTAGAGGAAATTGTGCGTGAAGAGCAAGAAGTTCTCAGGGAAGAAAGAACCTTGCCTAAATGGGTTCAGAAAACTTTGCAGGATAGCAAGTTGGATGCACCGTTGCCACGGAAAACACGTGCTGGTACTACTTTTGGCAGAGAGCAAGTAGATTTGGCTTGCTTTAGCACTCTTTGTCATGCAGATGAGCCTGATTCATTTGAACAAGCTTTAGAGTGTGTTCAGTGGAAAGATGCTATGCAGCAAGAAATTGATTCTATTCATAAGAATCATACATGGGATCTAGTGGACTTGCCTACAGGTAAAAAGCCTATTGGTACAAAGTGGGTTTTTAAGGTAAAAAGGAAACAAGATGGTACTGTTGACAGGTACAAAGAAAGGCTTGTGGCAAAAGGCTATGCGCAACAGAAAGGCATAGATTATGATGAAACCTTTGCTCCTACTTCTCGTGCGTCCACAGTTAGATCACTAGTTGCAATTGCTGCTCATCATGGTTGGAAAGTGCATCAGTTGGATATCAAAACTGCTTTTTTGAATGGTGATTTGCAGGAAGAAGTTTATGTAAGTCAACCAAGTGGTTTTGTTGTAAAAGGTCAAGAGCAAAAGGTATGTAGATTGCGTAAAGCTTTGTATGGTCTCAAACAGGCTCCAAGAGCATGGTATGAGAAGATACATACTTATTTGATTGGCCAGGGATTTCAGAATAGTCCAACAGAAAGTACTTTGTATGTCAAAAAGAGAGATGGAGTTCTCATTATGCTAACACTTTATGTGGATGATATGCTTCTTACAGGCAATACTGCAGATGAAATTGAAGCGTTTAAAGATGCTTTGAGAAAAACCTTTGAGATGTCTGATCTTGGTTTGCTACATTATTACTTGGGTATTCAGTTTGTGCAATTAGAGGATGGCATATACATGTTGCAGGCAAAATATTTGCATAAAATTTTGGACAAGTTTGGTATGCAAAATTGTAAGCCAATCTCTACACCCGTAGAAACTGGATCAAAGTTGAGCATGCACGATGCTGGAGAACCTTTTGATGTACATACTTATGCAGCAGCCGTTGGTTGCTTGATATATTTGGCAGGCAACACTCGTCCAGACATTCAATTTGGGGTTTCACAAGCAAGCAGATTTATGCACAGCCCAGGTATCATTGGCAGGCTGTGAAGCGCATACTTCGATACCTTTCAGGTACCCCTAATCTTGCCATGTTCTTTCCAAGGGGGGATATGTATGGAAAGCACAGTTCTATGCAGCTTCTTGGTTACAGCGATTCAGATTGGGCTGGTGATTTTGACACACGACATTCCACAAGTGGCAATTGTTTTTTCTTGGGAAATGCATGTATATCTTGGCTAAGCAAGAAGCAACCCACAGTGGCTACATCAACTTGTGAAGTTGAGTACAGGGTAGCTTTCACGGCAACAGTTGATTGTGTATGGATACGCAGGTTATTGGCAGATCTTTATGAGTGTCAACAGGCACCCACTACCATTTTCACTGGCAGTCAGAGTGCTATGGCAGTTGCAAGGAATCCAGTATTTCATGCAAGAACAAAGCACATAGAGGTTCACTACCACTATGTCAGGGAAAGGCTACATGCAGGGGAGATCACACTAACTTACTGTCCTACACAGGATAACATTGTAGATCTATTTACGAAGGCGTTATCACGAGAAAAGTTTGAAGCTTTCCGAAAAGCTTTGGGCTTACTCTCATACACATGATGATCTGCTACCTTGTACGGATTCACACTATCACTACAGGGGGGATTTGTAGACATGTAGTAGTGTTAGTGTGTATACGCGCTTCACCAGGGGCACTTTTCTCCCACTGGGTTTTTCCCCCTGGACATCTGGTGTGAAAGGACACCTTATCTCTTAGGGTTTCATATAAGCTTTGTAGCTCTGAGTTTGTATACACAATTATTAATTCCATACAGAGAGAGACTACAGAGATCTCGTACACAAGCTCTGTGTCTTCTCTTCTCCATCTTCTTCCTACTCTGAGTTGCTGTCTTCCTTCTGTTTCCTGTTTCATCAACTTCAACAGCACCTACATGACGTTAGTACCAATTGGCAATAGCTCGTGAGTGGACTTTTCAGTCTCTTTTGATGTATGTTGCATTTTTGAAGCATCGATTTCTTGGTTCTCATTATTGGAAGCTTGCTCAAGTTGCACAACACTAGACTCTAGTATAGAAATATCATCCATCTTGGGCACTTTAGAAACCATAGAATCTATGGATTCTATAGTTGTTGACTGAACCATAGGAGCATTATCCATCCCAGTTTGTGAATCTAAGAAAACACACACACAAATGGTATCTCAAAACCACTAGAATTTTATTCACCATATTTATATGTAGAACTCCTAGTAAGAAATTTATTTAAGGTAAAGTCGTTGTTAGAATCCTTGCAACCATTTTCAGCATTCGTACACCAAACACCACTTGTCTAAAATACAATCTACTAACTCAACATTTTCCATCCTACACTTTATTAAAGATGAGTACTTAAAGTGAAAACTAAAAGCCACCCTTGTTGAGGAAACATGGATACAAGGTCCACCAAATGTCCAACCTAGACTACAAGAAAATAATTAGAGATTTGGCTTAGATTTGGATTCAAAGGCCACCACTTATTCAAGTAAGATAACTCCACTTGTTTAAGACAGTAATGTTTGAAGCCCCACCACTTGTCCAACCTAGACATTGATTAAATTTGGTAAGATTTATCACAAATCTAGAGTAGAATCAAGATTCTATGGCCAAGGTAGTCAAATATGTTAGACAACACACAAAGCATAAGAGCACTCTAGATTCTCGTTGAGCAAACTAAACAATAATCAAATGTTATATTTACTTGAGATTTCATCCATGAAAAATGAAAATGATGCATGTACTTGAGATTTCCATCCATGTACAATACTTTACAATGTCAAGTAAAGTTATAGTCAGCAAACAACTCTTCTCCTGCTTCAACTTGACAAATAGTCTCAATGCATACATGGCCATATTCTTCTGACTTGATGTGTGAAGAGGTGCATTTATGCCAAGGTGGCAAATTTGGATCAAATGTATAGCGTACGTTGGGACAGACATTTGTACTGTGAGAACTATTTATATAGCCCGACACGTTTCCTTCTTCTACACAACCAATAATGTATGATTGATCTTCCTCTTCTTCTATGTTTGGATCCTCTAGAAGAGAATATTTATAAGCTCTTGGAAATATTTTGCATATCTTTTTCCAGTCTTGAAATCTATACTTATGCCCTCCATAGTTTAGAATAGTCAAACCACTTTCCAGGGTCTAGTATGCACAAATAGCCCATAACCAGCTCCTTCAATACATGAAAGTCGCACTTCAAAATCCACACCGTTAATATGGAAAATTACATCTTTGGGGAATAGGAAAAGTTGGTGTCCCAAAAGGATCTTCATGCCAATCATAGTGTGAAATACATCTAGTTTTTATATCACTTAACTCCTTTGTGTCTGCAAAAAGAAGAAAATATTATGCATAAAATAATGACAATATCAAAGAAAGATATCATTATTTTATAGTCCAATAGGTCCATTGTATGGAAGACTTAGAGTGCCTCTTACATGGTGCCTCCAAGGTTTCCAAAAAATAAAATCATTGGAAAAAAAAAGGCCACTGTGTCTCCAATCTATTGCCCATTTGAAGCATAGAGAGAACCAAGGTCCACCACTTGTCCAAGCTAGACATGGAGCATTGACACAAGATCCAACACTTATCCAAGAACCCTATAGTATATGTGGTAACATGGGATGCATTGATGCAACAAAAGTAGTCTAGCCTCCTCATCCATCTCTTTTTTCTTGTAGCCTAGAGGGATTAGTTTCAAGGTCTATCACTAGTCAAAAACTACACATAGAACATTGATACAAGGTTCCACCACATGTGAAACCTATCATCTCTAGTAGCATGGATGGTTTGATATCAAGGTTCATCGCGTGTCCTACCTATACTCTATTGTAGCATATAGATTCTGGTTTGGTGGTACTACACTTGTCCAAACTTGGCTTGTTGTTGATATCTGGAGGTAATCAAGGGTCCTCCACTTGTCCAAGTTAGGCATATAAAACAATTGCAAGGTCCACCATGTGTACAACATATGATTGATTATAGCATGCATGGTCTTATTTCATGGGCAACCATCTTCTCTCCAACATGTGTCCAACCTCGGCTCCATTGAAGCATGGAGAGAAGCAAGGTCCACCACTTATCAAAGCTATTATTTTCTCCCAGTGCTTTCAAAACCCATAATACGTTGTACATGGGGGGGGGGGGGGATTCTTGTTTCAAGGTCCACCACTTGGCTAAGATTGGATCCATTGAAACATAAAGAGAAGCAAGCTCTACCATTTGTCCAAGCTAGGAGCCATTGAAACATGAAAACCCATAATATGTTGTATACGGGGGGTGTTTTTCAAGGTCTACCACTTGTCTAAGCTATGGTCCATTGGAACATGGAGAGAAGCAAAGCTCCACCACTTTTCTAAGCTAGGATCCATTGAAACATGGAGAGAAGCAAGCTCCATTGTTTGTCTAAGCTAGGCTCCATTGGAACATGGAGAAAACAAGCTCCACCACTTGCCTATTATTGCATAGAGATTCTGGTTTGAAGGTCCACCACTTGTCCAACCTTGCCTTCATGTATGGAGATAATCAAGAGTGCAATGCTTCTCTAAGCTAGGGACATAAAAGAGTTTCAAGGTCCACTACATATACGATCTATGATGGGTTGTAGCATGGGAGGTTTCATTTTAAGGTTGACCACTTCTCCAGCTCCGCTTGTCCAACCTCAGATCCATTGAAGAATGGAGAATAAAGGTGTACCAACTCTCCAAAATAGGCAAGACAATCTCTATAAAACCCATGAATTGTTAATATATGCTATGCTGTGGAGTTTGTTTGAAGTTCCACTCCTTATCCAAGCTACAATCCATTGAAGCATGGAACTAAGTAAGATATATCTCTAGTCCAAGATAGGATCCATTGAAACATAGAGAGAATCAAGGTCCACCACTTGTCCAAGCTATGCATGGGTAATTGATATAAGGACCACTACGTTTTCACCTATACTATGCTCTATCATGGATGGTTTCATATCCCACCAATTTTCCAACCTATTTAGTAGGTTGTATTATGGGGGTTTGGTTTCAAGGTACTTCACTTGTCTAAGGTGGGTTCCATTGAACCATGGAGAGAAACTATGTCTACCACTTGTCCGAAATATGCTCCTTTAAAACATAAAAACAAGGTCCACCACTTGTCCAAGCTAAAGTTTCTCTCCATTGAAGCATGGAGAGAAACAAGGTCTACCACCTGTCCAAAATATGCTCCATTGAAACATAAAAAGCAAGGTCCACCACTTGTCCAAGCTAATATAACAAATGGGTGTTGGTTACAAGGTGTACCACACTTGACTAAACTAGTCTTCATGCAAGGTCTACCACATGTCCAAGCTATATGAGCTTGTTTTGAAGGTCTACCACACCTCTTGAAATTAGGATCCATGTAAGGTCCACCTTTTGTCAAGCTATGCATTTAATGAGTACTAAAACTAAGTAAATTGCAGTACTTAAATACCTTTCCAAGCTCATTAAGATTTTGGTCTCTAAGGCCGGCCACCACCACATGTCTAATCTATGCTCTAATTGATTACTTATGCTAGTTCTCAAAGTCCAAACATAAGCTCCCTTCTAGCAAGGTTAGTTTAAATTTAGGCTCGAGCACCTGTCTAAGCTAGGTTCAATTTATGAAGCATCACCATTTAACCATGCTACGATCTAATGTATCATATCAAGGGGGTATTGATAAAAGGTCCAAAACTTATTGAGTTCAAGCTCTTAAGTAATTAAGTCTTTGTGAGTATTAAATGTTATAGTTTTAGTCTACAGATCCACCATTCAAAAACTCAAGTAATTTACTATTTACATTCAAACCTTGAATGCTTGAGATACAAAATACAAACTCAATCAATACTATATAAAGCAAAATCTAACATTAAGAGTATCAAATCAGTAACAAGAAACACTAACATGCACAAGAAACTCAAAACATACGTGTCTCCATTTCCAAAAAGTCCTCCATTGACAGAGGATGGTGTTGTTGTTGTTCTTCTTCTCTTTGTGGAGAGCACTCCTCTGTAACAGGCACAATGTCGCCTGATTGCGAAGTGGATTGTTGAAGTCCAGCCCATTTTTCTATATCTTCATGAGACTTAACAAAGTCTAGCAGCATGGTCTCCACGCTTTTTGCCTCCTCCACACTATCAATTAAGCAGATAACTTCTTTTTTCTGTTGTATTCCTTCTTGTGCAACCAAGGAGCCATCACCAAAAACATCAACAAGCTTGCGGTCTTCAAAACAATATGTACGAATGTAGTGCTTGACCAAAGCTCTTTTTTTGGCCTCCAAATATTGCAAATCTGACATATCGTTATCTGCTACTTGAAGAAGAGAACAATCAATTGGCATGGGATGTTCCTCTAATCTTCTTCTCAGGTCTTCAAATGCATTGCCTTGTCCCAAGAAGGCAATAACTGTTAGGAATTGAATTGCTCCTTTGCAAGGAGCTGATGGAAAGTGATGCAATGCACCACAACAATGGTAGCTCAGATTATCTCCCATGGCGTCAAAGGCACATTGCAATTTTGTGAAGTTAGTGAAATCCACAAATGCAAGAAAGACAAATCCAGGATCTGTTGACCCTCCAGCAATAGCCAAGATCCCATCCAAAGCATTGTTAAATGTCTCCTCACTCCACTTCAAATTGCCTCCAACGTTTTTTGTCATATCTAAAACACATAAGCCAATAGGCACTTTATTATTGAAGTGGCGCATCAAGTAGAGATTGCCTTCCATTTGTAGGCTCACCACATAGATTGACCATGGCAAATCTCTAGGCTCAGTTTTCTCCTTTTGAAGGTGAATTGCCCATTGCATGTATTTTATTGCTCCATCTGGAAAAGCCATTTTCTTTGTTCCACGCGTCAAACTAGATCTGATCCATTCCTCGCATAGCATTAAAATTGTTTTATAAACAACATCATTGATGTTATACATTTTGACCACCTCCTCCCAGTCTTTACATGGTGAAGACTCATTCAAATTGTTGAAGCCTTCAAGAAGTGCATCTTGAATCAATTTGTCTTGCTTCAACTGCTTGATTCGATCATACATGTCAGTTGCATCACCATCCTTTGCACTCTTTGACAGTAAAATCTTCTCATCTCTAATCTCTTCTTGAATAGTCTTTACCTCTGATTCCTCAAGGCCACAAAGGTATCTAAATACAGTTGTTGGGGGTTTCTTATTCTCCTCTTCTAGATTTTCAATGATTTCTATCCAGCAATCATAAACTAAATCAGAGTACGTGACCATGTGTGCCTGTTTAGCAATCCAACTTGCTGCTGCACTCATTCTTGCCAATCGAAGAAAAGCCTAAAAAGAAATAGAGAAATAATTAAACTATTGAGCAAGATTTGTTAATTAAACACTATCAAAAAGACAAAGAAAATAACTTACATCCCATCCGGCACGAGATGCATGTCCCTCTGCAATTCCACTTGCTGCCTTTGGTGGTCGTCCTGAGAAGATCCATTGACTCCGTAAATGTCTCAATATTTGGCTGTAAGGTTGCTTGACATACAATGCCTGAGCCTCCTCATTTGCAATGGCAGATATAGCAGTTGCAACAAATGGAGGAGCATTCACAACAATGCGAGCCTTTCTAAATTTATACACGCTAATCAGTCTTTCAAAGATCTCTTTGTTGTTTTGTTCATTGTGAAGCAAAACTTTTGCAGCATAGATTGAATGCTGCCCATCAAGAATCCAATAATGATAATCTTTAATTTTTTGCTCCTCTACCTCTTCTACTGCCAAAGGAGTCCCCTTCTTTGATTTTGCATTTCGAACAGGCATCAAATATGCACATGCTGCAGGCTTGGTCGTACTCCGTGAAAATCCAAATAACACACTTTCAGCGTGTTTTTTATCCATAATACGTGCATTATAGTGATCAGGAGCAAGCCAACAATTTTGAATAGGGATATCAAATTCCCTATATTGGAAAGGAAAATAATTTATGTACTTATTCATTCCACCTGTATCTTTTTCTTGTCCTTTCATGGCCTCAGCTTCTAAAACATTTGGATCCACAATTCTCATCTTTGACATTGAACCCTCTGTTGATGAGGATGCCAAAGATGCCTTGTCTACATCCAAAATGGAACTAGTTCGCTTAGCTTCTACTTTCTGCACTTTTGCTTGCTTCTTTGTGGATGGTGGTCGTGAAGCTTTCACCTTTTTTCGTTGTAGTGTGGCAATGATGGAGCTTTGAAGTTGATCTGCTGTGATATTTGGATTTGATTCTGCAAACTTCCATCCTCGAGAAAACATTGTCTCTTCTTTGTTTCTAGACATGCGCTCCAATGCATATGCTCCTGGAGATAGTTGAAATTCTAGATTCATTGGAACTAGAATGTCAATGCATTCCACCTCTGGATGACTATCAACTACAGAGACAGATGCTTCCACAACTTGTCCAACATCTTCAAACAAGCTGTCATTCTCCTTTTTGGCAATAAATAGATGCACCTTATGAAATTGTGCACCCTCTATACCATGTATGTCCAAATACCATTTCCTAAGATCATTGCAAGTATAGTCAACTGAGACAGCAACCCTTGCAACCTGTTTTTTGGAGCCATCTTTCCTGAAACAAAAAAAACCAAATGTTATTTTAACATATACTTTTTTGTAATGGATTAAGTTTGTGTGAATACAAGTTCCACCACTTGTTCAAGCTAGATCTAAGCAAGTATACATAGTGATCATTTAAGCTAGTAAACTAAGGGAAGGGAGAAGTAAGGTCCACCACTTGTCCAAGCTCAGCTCTAGACAACATGGAGAGATTCGAGGTCTACTAATTGTCTAATATAGGCTAACTATATTGAAACATAGAGAGAAGCAAAGGTCCACCACTTGTCCAATCTAGGGTCCATTGAAACATGGAGAGAAGGATGCTCCACCATTTGTCCAAAATAGGCTCCATTGAAACATGAAGAGAAGCAAGATGCACCATGTCTTTGAGATGCTAGGCTCCATTGAAATACCTTAAAACCATGATATTTTGTATATGTGGGGTTTAAATTCAAGGTCCACCACTTGTCCAACCTATTATCCCTAGTAGCATGAGTGGTTTGGTCTCAAGATTCACCACTTTTCCACTCTATGTCATTATATTAAGAAGATCTGGGTGTTAAGGTCCACCACTTGTCCAACCTATAAGGCAATATCTTAAATGGTATTATTTACCACCACTTGGAATGCACATGATGGGTTTTACATAGGGGTATGGTTCCAAGGTCCACCACTTGTCCAAGCTAACTCTATTGAAACATAGAGAGAATCAAAGGTCCACCACTTGTCCAAGCTAGGCTCCATTGAAACATGGAGAGAAGGATGCTCCACCATTTGTCCAAGCCAGGTTTGATTGAAACATGAAGAGAAGCAAGCTGCACCATGTCTCCAAAATGCTAGGCTCCATTGAAATATCTTAAACCCATGATATTTCGTACATGGGGGGTTTACATTCAAGGTCCACCACTTGTCCAACCTATTATCACTAGTAGCATGAGTGGTTTGATGTCAAGATTCACCACTTTTCCACTCTATGTCATTATATTAAGAAGATCTGGGTGTTAAGGTCCACCACTTGTCCAACCTATAAGGCTATATCTTAAAGGGTATTCTTTCTCACCACTTGGAATGACCATGATAGGTTTTACATGGGGGTTTGGTTCCAAGTTCCACCACTTGTCCAAGCTAACTCTATTGAAACATAGAGAGAAGCAAAGGTCCACCACTTGTCTAAGCTAGGGTCCATTGAAACATGGAGAGAAGGATGCTCCACCATTTTTCCAAGATAGGCTCCATTGAAACATGAAGAGAAGCAAGCTGCACCATGTCTCCAAGATGCTAAGATCCATTGAAATACCTTAAACCCACGATATTTTGTACATGGGGAGTTTACATTCAAGGTCCACCACTTGTCCAACCTATTATCTCTAGTAGCATGAGTGGTTTGGTCTCAAGATTCACCACTTTTCCACTCTATGTCATTACGTTAAGAAGATCTGGGTGTTAAGGTCGACCACTTGTCCAACCTATAAGGGTATATCTTAAAGGGTATTCTTTCTCACCACTTGAAATGTCCATGATATGTTTTACATGGGGGTTTGGCTCCAAGGTCCACCACTTGTCCAAGCTAACTCTATTGAAACATAGAGAGAAACAAAGGTCCACCACTTGTCCAAGCTAGGCTCCATTGAAACATGGAGAGAAGGATCCTCTACCATTTGTCGAAGCTAACTCTATTGAAACATGGGGGGTTTACATTCAAGGTCCACCACTTGTCCAACCTATTAACGCTAGTAGCATGAGTGGTTTGGTCTCAAGATTCACCACTTTTTCACTCTATGTCATTATATTAAGAATATTTGGGTGTTAAGGTCCACCACTTGTCCAACCTATAAGGCTATATCTTAAGGGTTGTTCTTTCTCACCACTTGGAGTGACCAGCATAGGTTTTACATGGGGGTTTTGTTTCAAGGTCCACCACTTGTCCAAGCTAACTCTATTGAAACATAGAGAGAATCAAAGGTCCACCACTTGTCCAAGCTAGGGTCCATTGAAACATGGAGAGAAGGATGCTCCACCATTTGTCCAAGATACGCTCCATTGAAACATGAAGAGAAGCAAGCTACACCATGTCTCCAAGATGCTAGGCTCCATTGAAATACCTCAAACCCATGATATTTTGAACATGGGGGTTTACATTCAAGGTCCACCACTTGTCCAACCTATTATCTCTAGTAGCATGAGTGGTTTGGTCTCAAGATTCACCATTTTTCCACTCTATGTCATTCTATTAAGAATATCTGGGTGCTAAGGTCCACCACTTGTCCAACCTATAAGGCTATATCTTAAACTTTATTCTTTCTCACCACTTGGAGTTACCAAGATAGGTTTTACATGGGAGTTTGGTTCCAAGGCCCACCACTTGTCCAAGCTAACTCTATTGAAACATAGAGAGAAGCAAAGGTCCACCACTTGTCCAAGCTAGGCTCCATTGAAACATGGAGAGAAGGATGCTCCACCATTTGTCCAAGATAGGCTCCATTGAAACATGAAGGGAAGCAATCTGCACCATGTCTCCAAGATGCTAGGCTCCATTGAAATACCTTAAACCCATGATATTTCGTACATGGGGGGTTTACATTCAAGGTCCACCACTTGTCCAACCTATTATTCTTAGTAGCATGAGTGGTTTGGTCTCAAGATTTACCACTTTTCCACTCTATGTCGTTATATTATGAAGATCTAGGTTTTAAGGTCGACCACTTGTCCAACCTATAAGGCTAGATCTTAAAGGGTATTATTTCTCACCACTTGGAATGACCATGATATGTTTTACATGGGGGTTTGGTTTCAAGGTCCACCACTTGTCCAAGCTAACTCTATGGAAACATAGAGAGAAGCAAAGGTCCACCACTTGTCCAAGCTAGGCTCCACTGAGACATTTAGAGAAGGATGATCCCCATTGGTGGAAGATAGGCTTCATTGAAACATGAAAAGAAGCAAGTTGCACCATGTCTCCAAGATTCTAGGATCCATTGAAATACCTTAAACCCACGATATTGTTTACATGTGGGGTTTAACGTCAAGGCCAGTCACTTTTCCAAGCTATTATCCCTAGTAGCATGAGTGGTTTGGTCTCAAGATTCACCACTTTTCCACTCTATGTCATTATATAAAGAAGATCTAGGTGTTAAGGTCGACCACTTGTCCAACCTATAAGGGTATATCTTAAAGGGTATTCTTTCTCACCACTTGAAATGTCCATGATATGTTTTACATGGGGGTTTGGTTCCAAGGTCCACCACTTGTCCAAGCTAACTTATTGAAACATAGAGAGAAGCAAAGGTCCACCACTTGTCCAAGCTAGGCTCCATTGAAACATGGAGAGAAGGATGCTCCACCATTTGTCGAAGCTAACTCTATTGAAACATGGGGGTTTACATTCAAGGTCCACCAGTTGTCCAACCTATTAACGCTAGTAGCATGAGGGGTTTGGTCTCAAGATTCACCACTTTTCACTCTGTGTCATTATATTAAGAATATTTGGGTATTAAGGTCCACCACTTGTCCAACCTATAAGACTATATCTTAATGGTTATTCTTTCTGACCACTTGGAGTGACCATGAAAGGTTTTACATGGGGTTTGGTTCCAAGGTCCACCACTTGTCCAAGCTAACTCTATTGAAACATAGAGAGAAGCAAAGGTCCACCACTTGTCTAAGCTAGGGTCTATTGAAACATGGAGAGAAGGATGCTCCACCATTTGTCCAAGATAGACTCCATTGAAACATGAAGAGAAGCAAGCTGCACCATATCTCCAAGATGCTAGCCTCCATCGAAATACCTTAAACCCACGTTATTTTGTACATGGGAGTTTACATTCAAGATCAACAATTTGTCCAACCTATTATCGCTAGTAGCATGAGTGGTTTGCTCTCAAGATTCACCACTTTTCCACTCTATGTCATTATATTAAGAATATTTGGGTGTTAAGGTCCACCACTTGTCCAACCTATAAGACTATATGTTAATGGTTATTCTTTCTCACCCTTGAAAGACTATATCTTAATGGTTATCCCTAGCTATTATTGCTAGTAGCCTGAGTGGTTTGGTCTCAAGATTCACCACTTTTATTAAGAATATGTGGGTGTTAAGGTCCACCACTTGTCCCACCTATAAGGCTACATCTTAAAGGTTATTCTTTCTTACTACTTGGAGTGACCATGATAGGTTTTACATGGGGGTTTGGTTCCAAGGTCCACCACTTGTCCAAGCTAACTCTATTGAAACATAGAGAGAAGCAAAGGTCCACCCCTTGTCTAAGCTAGGGTCCATTGAAACATGGAGAGAAGGATGCTCCACCATTTGTCCAAGGTAGGCTCCATTGAAACATGAGGAGAATCAAGGTGCACCATGTCTCCAAGATGCTAGGCTCCATCGAAAAACATTAAACCCACGATATGTCGTAGATGAGGGGTTTACATTCAAGGTCCAACACTTGTCCAAGCTATTATTGGTAGTAGCCTGAGTGGTTTGGTCTCAAGATTCACCACTTTTCCACTCTATGTCATTATATTAAGAATATGCGCGTGTTAAGGTCCACCACTTGTCCAACCTATAAGGCTACATCTTAAAGGTTATTCTTTATTACCACTTGGAGTGACCATGATAGGTTTTACATGGGGGTTTGGTTCCAAGGTCCACCACTTGTCCAAGCTAACTCTATTGAAACATAGAGAGAAACAAAGGTCCACCACTTGTCCAAGCTAGGGTCCATTGAAACATGGAGAGAAGGATGCTCCACCATTTGTCCAAGATAGGCTCCATTGAAACATGACGAGAAGCAAGCTGCACCATGTCTCCAAGATGCTAGGCTCCATCGAAATACATTAAACCCACGATATTTCGTAGATGAGGGGTTTACATTCAAGGTCCACCACTTGTCCAAGCTATTATTGCTAGTAGCCTGAGTGGTTTGGTCTCAAGATTCACCACTTTTATTAAGAATATGTGGGTGTTAAGGTCCACCACTTGTCCAACCTATAAGGCTACATCTTAAAGGTTATTCTTTCTTACTACTTGGAGTGACCATGATAGGTTTTACATGGGGGTTTGGTTCCAAGGTCCACCACTTGTCCAAGCTAACTCTATTGAAACATAGAGAGAAGCAAAGGTCCACCCTTGTCTAAGCTAGGGTCCATTGAAACATGGAGAGAAGGATGCTCCACCATTTGTCCAAGGTAGGCTCCATTGAAACATGAGGAGAAGCAAGGTGCACCATGTCTCCAAGATGCTAGGCTCCATCGAAAAACATTAAACCCACGATATGTCGTAGATGAGGGGTTTACATTCAAGGTCCACCACTTGTCCAAGCTATTATTGCTAGTAGCCTGAGTGGTTTGGTCTCAAGATTCACCACTTTTCCACTCTATGTCATTATATTAAGAATATGCGCGTGTTAAGGTCCACCACTTGTCCAACCTATAAGGCTACATCTTAAAGGTTATTCTTTATTACCACTTGGAGTGACCATGATAGGTTTTACATGGGGGTTTGGTTCCAAGGTCCACCACTTGTCCAAGCTAACTCTATTGAAACATAGAGAGAAACAAAGGTCCACCACTTGTCCAAGCTAGGGTCCATTGAAACATGGAGAGAAGGATGCTCCACCATTTGTCCAAGATAGGCTCCATTGAAACATGACGAGAAGCAAGCTGCACCATGTCTCCAAGATGCTAGGCTCCATCGAAATACATTAAACCCACGATATTTCGTAGATGAGGGGTTTACATTCAAGGTCCACCACTTGTCCAAGCTATTATTGCTAGTAGCCTGAGTGGTTTGGTCTCAAGATTCACCACTTTTATTAAGAATATGTGGGTGTTAAGGTCCACCACTTGTCCAACCTATAAGGCTACATCTTAAAGGTTATTCTTTCTTACTACTTGGAGTGACCATGATAGGTTTTACATGGGGGTTTGGTTCCAAGGTCCACCACTTGTCCAAGCTAACTCTATTGAAACATAGAGAGAAGCAAAGGTCCACCCCTTGTCTAAGCTAGGGTCCATTGAAACATGGAGAGAAGGATGCTCCACCATTTGTCCAAGGTAGGCTCCATTGAAACATGAGGAGAAGCAAGGTGCACCATGTCTCCAAGATGCTAGGCTCCATCGAAAAACATTAAACCCACGATATGTCGTAGATGAGGGGTTTACATTCAAGGTCCACCACTTGTCCAAGCTATTATTGCTAGTAGCCTGAGTGGTTTGGTCTCAAGATTCACCACTTTTCCACTCTATGTCATTATATTAAGAATATGCGCGTGTTAAGGTCCACCACTTGTCCAACCTATAAGGCTACATCTTAAAGGTTATTCTTTATTACCACTTGGAGTGACCATGATAGGTTTTACATGGGGGTTTGGTTCCAAGGTCCACCACTTGTCCAAGCTAACTCTATTGAAACATAGAGAGAAACAAAGGTCCACCACTTGTCCAAGCTAGGGTCCATTGAAACATGGAGAGAAGGATGCTCCACCATTTGTCCAAGATAGGCTCCATTGAAACATGACGAGAAGCAAGCTGCACCATGTCTCCAAGATGCTAGGCTCCATCGAAATACATTAAACCCACGATATTTCGTAGATGAGGGGTTTACATTCAAGGTCCACCACTTGTCCAAGCTATTATTGCTAGTAGCCTGAGTGGTTTGGTCTCAAGATTCACCACTTTTATTAAGAATATGTGGGTGTTAAGGTCCACCACTTGTCCAACCTATAAGGCTACATCTTAAAGGTTATTCTTTCTTACTACTTGGAGTGACCATGATAGGTTTTACATGGGGGTTTGGTTCCAAGGTCCACCACTTGTCCAAGCTAACTCTATTGAAACATAGAGAGAAGCAAAGGTCCACCCTTGTCTAAGCTAGGGTCCATTGAAACATGGAGAGAAGGATGCTCCACCATTTGTCCAAGGTAGGCTCCATTGAAACATGAGGAGAAGCAAGGTGCACCATGTCTCCAAGATGCTAGGCTCCATCGAAAAACATTAAACCCACGATATGTCGTAGATGAGGGGTTTACATTCAAGGTCCACCACTTGTCCAAGCTATTATTGCTAGTAGCCTGAGTGGTTTGGTCTCAAGATTCACCACTTTTCCACTCTATGTCATTATATTAAGAATATGCGCGTGTTAAGGTCCACCACTTGTCCAACCTATAAGGCTACATCTTAAAGGTTATTCTTTATTACCACTTGGAGTGACCATGATAGGTTTTACATGGGGTTTGGTTCCAAGGTCCACCACTTGTCCAAGCTAACTCTATTGAAACATAGAGAGAACAAAGGTCCACCACTTGTCCAAGCTAGGGTCCATTGAAACATGGAGAGAAGGATGCTCCACCATTTGTCCAAGATAGGCTCCATTGAAACATGACGAGAAGCAAGCTGCACCATGTCTCCAAGATGCTAGGCTCCATCGAAATACATTAACCCACGATATTTCGTAGATGAGGGGTTTACATTCAAGGTCCACCACTTGTCCAAGCTATTATTGCTAGTAGCCTGAGTGGTTTGGTCTCAAGATTCACCACTTTTATTAAGAATATGTGGGTGTTAAGGTCCACCACTTGTCCAACCTATAAGGCTACATCTTAAAGGTTATTCTTTCTTACTACTTGGAGTGACCATGATAGGTTTTACATGGGGGTTTGGTTCCAAGGTCCACCACTTGTCCAAGCTAACTCTATTGAAACATAGAGAGAAGCAAAGGTCCACCCCTTGTCTAAGCTAGGGTCCATTGAAACATGGAGAGAAGGATGCTCCACCATTTGTCCAAGGTAGGCTCCATTGAAACATGAGGAGAAGCAAGGTGCACCATGTCTCCAAGATGCTAGGCTCCATCGAAAAACATTAAACCCACGATATGTCGTAGATGAGGGGTTTACATTCAAGGTCCACCACTTGTCCAAGCTATTATTGCTAGTAGCCTGAGTGGTTTGGTCTCAAGATTCACCACTTTTCCACTCTATGTCATTATATTAAGAATATGCGCGTGTTAAGGTCCACCACTTGTCCAACCTATAAGGCTACATCTTAAAGGTTATTCTTTATTACACTTGGAGTGACCATGATAGGTTTTACATGGGGGTTTGGTTCCAAGGTCCACCACTTGTCCAAGCTAACTCTATTGAAACATAGAGAGAAACAAAGGTCCACCACTTGTCCAAGCTAGGGTCCATTGAAACATGGAGAGAAGGATGCTCCACCATTTGTCCAAGATAGGCTCCATTGAAACATGACGAGAAGCAAGCTGCACCATGTCTCCAAGATGCTAGGCTCCATCGAAATACATTAAACCCACGATATTTCGTAGATGAGGGGTTTACATTCAAGGTCCACCACTTGTCCAAGCTATTATTGCTAGTAGCCTGAGTGGTTTGGTCTCAAGATTCACCACTTTTATTAAGAATATGTGGGTGTTAAGGTCCACCACTTGTCCAACCTATAAGGCTACATCTTAAAGGTTATTCTTTCTTACTACTTGGAGTGACCATGATAGGTTTTACATGGGGTTTGGTTCCAAGGTCCACCACTTGTCCAAGCTAACTCTATTGAAACATAGAGAGAAGCAAAGGTCCACCCCTTGTCTAAGCTAGGGTCCATTGAAACATGGAGAGAAGGATGCTCCACCATTTGTCCAGGTAGGCTCCATTGAAACATGAGGAGAAGCAAGGTGCACCATGTCTCCAAGATGCTAGGCTCCATCGAAAAACATTAAACCCACGATATGTCGTAGATGAGGGGTTTACATTCAAGGTCCACCACTTGTCCAAGCTATTATTGCTAGTAGCCTGAGTGGTTTGGTCTCAAGATTCCACTTTTCCACTCTATGTCATTATATTAAGAATATGCGCGTGTTAAGGTCCACCACTTGTCCAACCTATAAGGCTACATCTTAAAGGTTATTCTTTATTACCACTTGGAGTGACCATGATAGGTTTTACATGGGGGTTTGGTTCCAAGGTCCACCACTTGTCCAAGCTAACTCTATTGAAACATAGAGAGAAACAAAGGTCCACCACTTGTCCAAGCTAGGGTCCATTGAAACATGGAGAGAAGGATGCTCCACCATTTGTCCAAGATAGGCTCCATTGAAACATGACGAGAAGCAAGCTGCACCATGTCTCCAAGATGCTAGGCTCCATCGAAATACATTAAACCCACGATATTTCGTAGATGAGGGGTTTACATTCAAGGTCCACCACTTGTCCAAGCTATTATTGCTAGTAGCCTGAGTGGTTTGGTCTCAAGATTCACCACTTTTATTAAGAATATGTGGGTGTTAAGGTCCACCACTTGTCCAACCTATAAGGCTACATCTTAAAGGTTATTCTTTCTTACTACTTGGAGTGACCATGATAGGTTTTACATGGGGGTTTGGTTCCAAGGTCCACCACTTGTCCAAGCTAACTCTATTGAAACATAGAGAGAAGCAAAGGTCCACCCCTTGTCTAAGCTAGGGTCCATTGAAACATGGAGAGAAGGATGCTCCACCATTTGTCCAAGGTAGGCTCCATTGAAACATGAGGAGAAGCAAGGTGCACCATGTCTCCAAGATGCTAGGCTCCATCGAAAAACATTAAACCACGATATGTCGTAGATGAGGGGTTTACATTCAAGGTCCACCACTTGTCCAAGCTATTATTGCTAGTAGCCTGAGTGGTTTGGTCTCAAGATTCACCACTTTTCCACTCTATGTCATTATATTAAGAATATGCGCGTGTTAAGGTCCACCACTTGTCCAACCTATAAGGCTACATCTTAAAGGTTATTCTTTATTACCACTTGGAGTGACCATGATAGGTTTTACATGGGGGTTTGGTTCCAAGGTCCACCACTTGTCCAAGCTAACTCTATTGAAACATAGAGAGAAACAAAGGTCCACCACTTGTCCAAGCTAGGGTCCATTGAAACATGGAGAGAAGGATGCTCCACCATTTGTCCAAGATAGGCTCCATTGAAACATGACGAGAAGCAAGCTGCACCATGTCTCCAAGATGCTAGGCTCCATCGAAATACATTAAACCCACGATATTTCGTAGATGAGGGGTTTACATTCAAGGTCCACCACTTGTCCAAGCTATTATTGCTAGTAGCCTGAGTGGTTTGGTCTCAAGATTCACCACTTTTATTAAGAATATGTGGGTGTTAAGGTCCACCACTTGTCCAACCTATAAGGCTACATCTTAAAGGTTATTCTTTCTTACTACTTGGAGTGACCATGATAGGTTTTACATGGGGGTTTGGTTCCAAGGTCCACCACTTGTCCAAGCTAACTCTATTGAAACATAGAGAGAAGCAAAGGTCCACCCCTTGTCTAAGCTAGGGTCCATTGAAACATGGAGAGAAGGATGCTCCACCATTTGTCCAAGGTAGGCTCCATTGAAACATGAGGAGAAGCAAGGTGCACCATGTCTCCAAGATGCTAGGCTCCATCGAAAACATTAAACCCACGATATGTCGTAGATGAGGGGTTTACATTCAAGGTCCACCACTTGTCCAAGCTATTATTGCTAGTAGCCTGAGTGGTTTGGTCTCAAGATTCACCACTTTTCCACTCTATGTCATTATATTAAGAATATGCGGTGTTAAGGTCCACCACTTGTCCAACCTATAAGGCTACATCTTAAAGGTTATTCTTTATTACCACTTGGAGTGACCATGATAGGTTTTACATGGGGGTTTGGTTCCAAGGTCCACCACTTGTCCAAGCTAACTCTATTGAAACATAGAGAGAAACAAAGGTCCACCACTTGTCCAAGCTAGGGTCCATTGAAACATGGAGAGAAGGATGCTCCACCATTTGTCCAAGATAGGCTCCATTGAAACATGACGAGAAGCAAGCTGCACCATGTCTCCAAGATGCTAGGCTCCATCAAAATACATTAAACCCACGATATTTCGTAGATGAGGGGTTTACATTCAAGGTCCACCACTTGTCCAAGCTATTATTGCTAGTAGCCTGAGTGGTTTGGTCTCAAGATTCACCACTTTTATTAAGAATATGTGGGTGTTAAGGTCCACCACTTGTCCAACCTATAAGGCTACATCTTAAAGGTTATTCTTTCTTACTACTTGGAGTGACCATGATAGGTTTTACATGGGGGTTTGGTTCCAAGGTCCACCACTTGTCCAAGCTAACTCTATTGAAACATAGAGAGAAGCAAAGGTCCACCCCTTGTCTAAGCTAGGGTCCATTGAAACATGGAGAGAAGGATGCTCCACCATTTGTCCAAGGTAGGCTCCATTGAAACATGAGGAGAAGCAAGGTGCACCATGTCTCCAAGATGCTAGGCTCCATCGAAAAACATTAAACCCACGATATGTCGTAGATGAGGGGTTTACATTCAAGGTCCACCACTTGTCCAAGCTATTATTGCTAGTAGCCTGAGTGGTTTGGTCTCAAGATTCACCACTTTTCCACTCTATGTCATTATATTAAGAATATGCGCGTGTTAAGGTCCACCACTTGTCCAACCTATAAGGCTACATCTTAAAGGTTATTCTTTATTACACTTGGAGTGACCATGATAGGTTTTACATGGGGGTTTGGTTCCAAGGTCCACCACTTGTCCAAGCTAACTCTATTGAAACATAGAGAGAAACAAAGGTCCACCACTTGTCCAAGCTAGGGTCCATTGAAACATGGAGAGAAGGATGCTCCACCATTTGTCCAAGATAGGCTCCATTGAAACATGACGAGAAGCAAGCTGCACCATGTCTCCAAGATGCTAGGCTCCATCGAAATACATTAAACCCACGATATTTCGTAGATGAGGGGTTTACATTCAAGGTCCACCACTTGTCCAAGCTATTATTGCTAGTAGCCTGAGTGGTTTGGTCTCAAGATTCACCACTTTTATTAAGAATATGTGGGTGTTAAGGTCCACCACTTGTCCAACCTATAAGGCTACATCTTAAAGGTTATTCTTTCTTACTACTTGGAGTGACCATGATAGGTTTTACATGGGGGTTTGGTTCCAAGGTCCACCACTTGTCCAAGCTAACTCTATTGAAACATAGAGAGAAGCAAAGGTCCACCCCTTGTCTAAGCTAGGGTCCATTGAAACATGGAGAGAAGGATGCTCCACCATTTGTCCAAGGTAGGCTCCATTGAAACATGAGGAGAAGCAAGGTGCACCATGTCTCCAAGATGCTAGGCTCCATCGAAAAACATTAAACCCACGATATGTCGTAGATGAGGGGTTTACATTCAAGGTCCACCACTTGTCCAAGCTATTATTGCTAGTAGCCTGAGTGGTTTGGTCTCAAGATTCACCACTTTTCCACTCTATGTCATTATATTAAGAATATGCGCGTGTTAAGGTCCACCACTTGTCCAACCTATAAGGCTACATCTTAAAGGTTATTCTTTATTACCACTTGGAGTGACCATGATAGGTTTTACATGGGGGTTTGGTTCCAAGGTCCACCACTTGTCCAAGCTAACTCTATTGAAACATAGAGAGAAACAAAGGTCCACCACTTGTCAAGCTAGGGTCCATTGAAACATGGAGAGAAGGATGCTCCACCATTTGTCCAAGATAGGCTCCATTGAAACATGACGAGAAGCAAGCTGCACCATGTCTCCAAGATGCTAGGCTCCATCGAAATACATTAAACCCACGATATTTCGTAGATGAGGGGTTTACATTCAAGGTCCACCACTTGTCCAAGCTATTATTGCTAGTAGCCTGAGTGGTTTGGTCTCAAGATTCACCACTTTTATTAAGAAATGTGGGTGTTAAGGTCCACCACTTGTCCAACCTATAAGGCTACATCTTAAAGGTTATTCTTTCTTACTACTTGGAGTGACCATGATAGGTTTTACATGGGGGTTTGGTTCCAAGGTCCACCACTTGTCCAAGCTAACTCTATTGAAACATAGAGAGAAGCAAAGGTCCACCCTTGTCTAAGCTAGGGTCCATTGAAACATGGAGAGAAGGATGCTCCACCATTTGTCCAAGGTAGGCTCCATTGAAACATGAGGAGAAGCAAGGTGCACCATGTCTCCAAGATGCTAGGCTCCATCGAAAAACATTAAACCCACGATATGTCGTAGATGAGGGGTTTACATTCAAGGTCCACCACTTGTCCAAGCTATTATTGCTAGTAGCCTGAGTGGTTTGGTCTCAAGATTCACCACTTTTCCACTCTATGTCATTATATTAAGAATATGCGTGTGTTAAGGTCCACCACTTGTCCAACCTATAAGGCTACATCTTAAAGGTTATTCTTTATTACCACTTGGAGTGACCATGATAGGTTTTACATGGGGGTTTGGTTCCAAGGTCCACCACTTGTCCAAGCTAACTCTATTGAAACATAGAGAGAAACAAAGGTCCACCACTTGTCAAGCTAGGGTCCATTGAAACATGGAGAGAAGGATGCTCCACCATTTGTCCAAGATAGGCTCCATTGAAACATGACGAGAAGCAAGCTGCACCATGTCTCCAAGATGCTAGGCTCCATCGAAATACATTAAACCCACGATATTTCGTAGATGAGGGGTTTACATTCAAGGTCCACCACTTGTCCAAGCTATTATTGCTAGTAGCCTGAGTGGTTTGGTCTCAAGATTCACCACTTTTATTAAGAATATGTGGGTGTTAAGGTCCACCACTTGTCCAACCTATAAGGCTACATCTTAAAGGTTATTCTTTCTTACTACTTGGAGTGACCATGATAGGTTTTACATGGGGGTTTGGTTCCAAGGTCCACCACTTGTCCAAGCTAACTCTATTGAAACATAGAGAGAAGCAAAGGTCCACCCCTTGTCTAAGCTAGGGTCCATTGAAACATGGAGAGAAGGATGCTCCACCATTTGTCCAAGGTAGGCTCCATTGAAACATGAGGAGAAGCAAGGTGCACCATGTCTCCAAGATGCTAGGCTCCATCGAAAAACATTAAACCCACGATATGTCGTAGATGAGGGGTTTACATTCAAGGTCCACCACTTGTCCAAGCTATTATTGCTAGTAGCTGAGTGGTTTGGTCTCAAGATTCACCACTTTTCCACTCTATGTCATTATATTAAGAATATGCGCGTGTTAAGGTCCACCACTTGTCCAACCTATAAGGCTACATCTTAAAGGTTATTCTTTATTACCACTTGGAGTGACCATGATAGGTTTTACATGGGGGTTTGGTTCCAAGGTCCACCACTTGTCCAAGCTAACTCTATTGAAACATAGAGAGAAAAAAGGTCCACCACTTGTCCAAGCTAGGGTCCATTGAAACATGGAGAGAAGGATGCTCCACCATTTGTCCAAGATAGGCTCCATTGAAACATGACGAGAAGCAAGCTGCACCATGTCTCCAAGATGCTAGGCTCCATCGAAATACATTAAACCCACGATATTTCGTAGATGAGGGGTTTACATTCAAGGTCCACCACTTGTCCAAGCTATTATTGCTAGTAGCCTGAGTGGTTTGGTCTCAAGATTCACCACTTTTATTAAGAATATGTGGGTGTTAAGGTCCACCACTTGTCCAACCTATAAGGCTACATCTTAAAGGTTATTCTTTCTTACTACTTGGAGTGACCATGATAGGTTTTACATGGGGGTTTGGTTCCAAGGTCCACCACTTGTCCAAGCTAACTCTATTGAAACATAGAGAGAAGCAAAGGTCCACCCTTGTCTAAGCTAGGGTCCATTGAAACATGGAGAGAAGGATGCTCCACCATTTGTCCAAGGTAGGCTCCATTGAAACATGAGGAGAAGCAAGGTGCACCATGTCTCCAAGATGCTAGGCTCCATCGAAAAACATTAAACCCACGATATGTCGTAGATGAGGGGTTTACATTCAAGGTCCACCACTTGTCCAAGCTATTATTGCTAGTAGCCTGAGTGGTTTGGTCTCAAGATTCACCACTTTTCCACTCTATGTCATTATATTAAGAATATGCGCGTGTTAAGGTCCACCACTTGTCCAACCTATAAGGCTACATCTTAAAGGTTATTCTTTATTACCACTTGGAGTGACCATGATAGGTTTTACATGGGGGTTTGGTTCCAAGGTCCACCACTTGTCCAAGCTAACTCTATTGAAACATAGAGAGAAACAAAGGTCCACCACTTGTCCAAGCTAGGGTCCATTGAAACATGGAGAGAAGGATGCTCCACCATTTGTCCAAGATAGGCTCCATTGAAACATGACGAGAAGCAAGCTGCACCATGTCTCCAAGATGCTAGGCTCCATCGAAATACATTAAACCCACGATATTTCGTAGATGAGGGGTTTACATTCAAGGTCCACCACTTGTCCAAGCTATTATTGCTAGTAGCCTGAGTGGTTTGGTCTCAAGATTCACCACTTTTATTAAGAATATGTGGGTGTTAAGGTCCACCACTTGTCCAACCTATAAGGCTACATCTTAAAGGTTATTCTTTCTTACTACTTGGAGTGACCATGATAGGTTTTACATGGGGGTTTGGTTCCAAGGTCCACCACTTGTCCAAGCTAACTCTATTGAAACATAGAGAGAAGCAAAGGTCCACCCCTTGTCTAAGCTAGGGTCCATTGAAACATGGAGAGAAGGATGCTCCACCATTTGTCCAAGGTAGGCTCCATTGAAACATGAGGAGAAGCAAGGTGCACCATGTCTCCAAGATGCTAGGCTCCATCGAAAAACATTAAACCCACGATATGTCGTAGATGAGGGGTTTACATTCAAGGTCCACCACTTGTCCAAGCTATTATTGCTAGTAGCCTGAGTGGTTTGGTCTCAAGATTCACCACTTTTCCACTCTATGTCATTATATTAAGAATATGCGCGTGTTAAGGTCCCCACTTGTCCAACCTATAAGGCTACATCTTAAAGGTTATTCTTTATTACCACTTGGAGTGACCATGATAGGTTTTACATGGGGGTTTGGTTCCAAGGTCCACCACTTGTCCAAGCTAACTCTATTGAAACATAGAGAGAAACAAAGGTCCACCACTTGTCCAAGCTAGGGTCCATTGAAACATGGAGAGAAGGATGCTCCACCATTTGTCCAAGATAGGCTCCATTGAAACATGACGAGAAGCAAGCTGCACCATGTCTCCAAGATGCTAGGCTCCATCGAAATACATTAAACCCACGATATTTCGTAGATGAGGGGTTTACATTCAAGGTCCACCACTTGTCCAAGCTATTATTGCTAGTAGCCTGAGTGGTTTGGTCTCAGATTCACCACTTTTATTAAGAATATGTGGGTGTTAAGGTCCACCACTTGTCCAACCTATAAGGCTACATCTTAAAGGTTATTCTTTCTTACTACTTGGAGTGACCATGATAGGTTTTACATGGGGGTTTGGTTCCAAGGTCCACCACTTGTCCAAGCTAACTCTATTGAAACATAGAGAGAAGCAAAGGTCCACCCCTTGTCTAAGCTAGGGTCCATTGAAACATGGAGAGAAGGATGCTCCACCATTTGTCCAAGGTAGGCTCCATTGAAACATGAGGAGAAGCAAGGTGCACCATGTCTCCAAGATGCTAGGCTCCATCGAAAAACATTAAACCCACGATATGTCGTAGATGAGGGGTTTACATTCAAGGTCCACCACTTGTCCAAGCTATTATTGCTAGTAGCCTGAGTGGTTTGGTCTCAAGATTCACCACTTTTCCACTCTATGTCATTATATTAAGAATTGCGCGTGTTAAGGTCCACCACTTGTCCAACCTATAAGGCTACATCTTAAAGGTTATTCTTTATTACCACTTGGAGTGACCATGATAGGTTTTACATGGGGGTTTGGTTCCAAGGTCCACCACTTGTCCAAGCTAACTCTATTGAAACATAGAGAGAAACAAAGGTCCACCACTTGTCCAAGCTAGGGTCCATTGAAACATGGAGAGAAGGATGCTCCACCATTTGTCCAAGATAGGCTCCATTGAAACATGACGAGAAGCAAGCTGCACCATGTCTCCAAGATGCTAGGCTCCATCGAAATACATTAAACCCACGATATTTCGTAGATGAGGGGTTTACATTCAAGGTCCACCACTTGTCCAAGCTATTATTGCTAGTAGCCTGAGTGGTTTGGTCTCAAGATTCACCACTTTTATTAAGAATATGTGGGTGTTAAGGTCCACCACTTGTCCAACCTATAAGGCTACATCTTAAAGGTTATTCTTTCTTACTACTTGGAGTGACCATGATAGGTTTTACATGGGGGTTTGGTTCCAAGGTCCACCACTTGTCCAAGCTAACTCTATTGAAACATAGAGAGAAGCAAAGGTCCACCCTTGTCTAAGCTAGGGTCCATTGAAACATGGAGAGAAGGATGCTCCACCATTTGTCCAAGGTAGGCTCCATTGAAACATGAGGAGAAGCAAGGTGCACCATGTCTCCAAGATGCTAGGCTCCATCGAAAAACATTAAACCCACGATATGTCGTAGATGAGGGGTTTACATTCAAGGTCCACCACTTGTCCAAGCTATTATTGCTAGTAGCCTGAGTGGTTTGGTCTCAAGATTCACCACTTTTCCACTCTATGTCATTATATTAAGAATATGCGCGTGTTAAGGTCCACCACTTGTCCAACCTATAAGGCTACATCTTAAAGGTTATTCTTTATTACCACTTGGAGTGACCATGATAGGTTTTACATGGGGGTTTGGTTCCAAGGTCCACCACTTGTCCAAGCTAACTCTATTGAAACATAGAGAGAAACAAAGGTCCACCACTTGTCCAAGCTAGGGTCCATTGAAACATGGAGAGAAGGATGCTCCACCATTTGTCCAAGATAGGCTCCATTGAAACATGACGAGAAGCAAGCTGCACCATGTCTCCAAGATGCTAGGCTCCATCGAAATACATTAAACCCACGATATTTCGTAGATGAGGGGTTTACATTCAAGGTCCACCACTTGTCCAAGCTATTATTGCTAGTAGCCTGAGTGGTTTGGTCTCAAGATTCACCACTTTTATTAAGAATATGTGGGTGTTAAGGTCCACCACTTGTCCAACCTATAAGGCTACATCTTAAAGGTTATTCTTTCTTACTACTTGGAGTGACCATGATAGGTTTTACATGGGGGTTTGGTTCCAAGGTCCACCACTTGTCCAAGCTAACTCTATTGAAACATAGAGAGAAGCAAAGGTCCACCCCTTGTCTAAGCTAGGGTCCATTGAAACATGGAGAGAAGGATGCTCCACCATTTGTCCAAGGTAGGCTCCATTGAAACATGAGGAGAAGCAAGGTGCACCATGTCTCCAAGATGCTAGGCTCCATCGAAAAACATTAAACCCACGATATGTCGTAGATGAGGGGTTTACATTCAAGGTCCACCACTTGTCCAAGCTATTATTGCTAGTAGCCTGAGTGGTTTGGTCTCAAGATTCACCACTTTTCCACTCTATGTCATTATATTAAGAATATGCGCGTGTTAAGGTCCACCACTTGTCCAACCTATAAGGCTACATCTTAAAGGTTATTCTTTATTACCACTTGGAGTGACCATGATAGGTTTTACATGGGGGTTTGCTTTCCAAGGTCCACCACTTGTCCAAGCTAACTCTATTGAAACATAGAGAGAAACAAAGGTCCACCACTTGTCCAAGCTAGGGTCCATTGAAACATGGAGAGAAGGATGCTCCACCATTTGTCCAAGATAGGCTCCATTGAAACATGACGAGAAGCAAGCTGCACCATGTCTCCAAGATGCTAGGCTCCATCGAAATACATTAAACCCACGATATTTCGTAGATGAGGGGTTTACATTCAAGGTCCACCACTTGTCCAAGCTATTATTGCTAGTAGCCTGAGTGGTTTGGTCTCAAGATTCACCACTTTTATTAAGAATATGTGGGTGTTAAGGTCCACCACTTGTCCAACCTATAAGGCTACATCTTAAAGGTTATTCTTTCTTACTACTTGGAGTGACCATGATAGGTTTTACATGGGGGTTTGGTTCCAAGGTCCACCACTTGTCCAAGCTAACTCTATTGAAACATAGAGAGAAGCAAAGGTCCACCCTTGTCTAAGCTAGGGTCCATTGAAACATGGAGAGAAGGATGCTCCACCATTTGTCCAAGGTAGGCTCCATTGAAACATGAGGAGAAGCAAGGTGCACCATGTCTCCAAGATGCTAGGCTCCATCGAAAAACATTAAACCCACGATATGTCGTAGATGAGGGGTGTACATTCAAGGTCCACCACTTGTCCAAGCTATTATTGCTAGTAGCCTGAGTGGTTTGGTCTCAAGATTCACCACTTTTCCACTCTATGTCATTATATTAAGAATATGCGCGTGTTAAGGTCCACCACTTGTCCAACCTATAAGGCTACATCTTAAAGGTTATTCTTTATTACCACTTGGAGTGACCATGATAGGTTTTACATGGGGGTTTGGTTCCAAGGTCCACCACTTGTCCAAGCTAACTCTATTGAAACATAGAGAGAAACAAAGGTCCACCACTTGTCCAAGCTAGGGTCCATTGAAACATGGAGAGAAGGATGCTCCACCATTTGTCCAAGATAGGCTCCATTGAAACATGACGAGAAGCAAGCTGCACCATGTCTCCAAGATGCTAGGCTCCATCGAAATACATTAAACCCACGATATTTCGTAGATGAGGGGTTTACATTCAAGGTCCACCACTTGTCCAAGCTATTATTGCTAGTAGCCTGAGTGGTTTGGTCTCAAGATTCACCACTTTTATTAAGAATATGTGGGTGTTAAGGTCCACCACTTGTCCAACCTATAAGGCTACATCTTAAAGGTTATTCTTTCTTACTACTTGGAGTGACCATGATAGGTTTTACATGGGGGTTTGGTTCCAAGGTCCACCACTTGTCCAAGCTAACTCTATTGAAACATAGAGAGAAGCAAAGGTCCACCCCTTGTCTAAGCTAGGGTCCATTGAAACATGGAGAGAAGGATGCTCCACCATTTGTCCAAGGTAGGCTCCATTGAAACATGAGGAGAAGCAAGGTGCACCATGTCTCCAAGATGCTAGGCTCCATCGAAAAACATTAAACCCACGATATGTCGTAGATGAGGGGTTTACATTCAAGGTCCACACTTGTCCAAGCTATTATTGCTAGTAGCCTGAGTGGTTTGGTCTCAAGATTCACCACTTTTCCACTCTATGTCATTATATTAAGAATATGCGCGTGTTAAGGTCCACCACTTGTCCAACCTATAAGGCTACATCTTAAAGGTTATTCTTTATTACCACTTGGAGTGACCATGATAGGTTTTACATGGGGGTTTGGTTCCAAGGTCCACCACTTGTCCAAGCTAACTCTATTGAAACATAGAGAGAAACAAAGGTCCACCACTTGTGCAAGCTAGGGTCCATTGAAACATGGAGAGAAGGATGCTCCACCATTTGTCCAAGATAGGCTCCATTCAAACATGACGAGAAGCAAGCTGCACCATGTCTCCAAGATGCTAGGCTCCATCGAAAGACATTAAACCCACGATATTTCGTAGATGAGGGGTTTACATTCAAGGTCCACCACTTGTCCAAGCTATTATTGGTAGTAGCCTGAGTGGTTTGGTCTCAAGATTCACACTTTTATTAAGAATATGTGGGTGTTAAGGTCCACCACTTGTCCAACCTATAAGGCTACATCTTAAAGGTTATTCTTTCTTACTACTTGGAGTGACCATGATAGGTTTTACATGGGGGTTTGGTTCCAAGGTCCACCACTTGTCCAAGCTAACTCTATTGAAACATAGAGAGAAGCAAAGGTCCACCCCTTGTCTAAGCTAGGGTCCATTGAAACATGGAGAGAAGGATGCTCCACCATTTGTCCAAGGTAGGCTCCATTGAAACATGAGGAGAAGCAAGGTGCACCATGTCTCCAAGATGCTAGGCTCCATCGAAAAACATTAAACCCACGATATGTCGTAGATGAGGGGTTTACATTCAAGGTCCACCACTTGTCCAAGCTATTATTGCTAGTAGCCTGAGTGGTTTGGTCTCAAGATTCACCACTTTTCCACTCTATGTCATTATATTAAGAATATGCGCGTGTTAAGGTCCACCACTTGTCCAACCTATAAGGCTACATCTTAAAGGTTATTCTTTATTACCACTTGGAGTGACCATGATAGGTTTTACATGGGGGTTTGGTTCCAAGGTCCACCACTTGTCCAAGCTAACTCTATTGAAACATAGAGAGAAACAAAGGTCCACCACTTGTCCAAGCTAGGGTCCATTGAAACATGGAGAGAAGGATGCTCCACCATTTGTCCAAGATAGGCTCCATTGAAACATGACGAGAAGCAAGCTGCACCATGTCTCCAAGATGCTAGGCTCCATCGAAATACATTAAACCCACGATATTTCGTAGATGAGGGGTTTACATTCAAGGTCCACCACTTGTCCAAGCTATTATTGCTAGTAGCCTGAGTGGTTTGGTCTCAAGATTCACCACTTTTATTAAGAATATGTGGGTGTTAAGGTCCACCACTTGTCCAACCTATAAGGCTACATCTTAAAGGTTATTCTTTCTTACTACTTGGAGTGACCATGATAGGTTTTACATGGGGGTTTGGTTCCAAGGTCCACCACTTGTCCAAGCTAACTCTATTGAAACATAGAGAGAAGCAAAGGTCCACCCTTGTCTAAGCTAGGGTCCATTGAAACATGGAGAGAAGGATGCTCCACCATTTGTCCAAGGTAGGCTCCATTGAAACATGAGGAGAAGCAAGGTGCACCATGTCTCCAAGATGCTAGGCTCCATCGAAAAACATTAAACCCACGATATGTCGTAGATGAGGGGTTTACATTCAAGGTCCACCACTTGTCCAAGCTATTATTGCTAGTAGCCTGAGTGGTTTGGTCTCAAGATTCACCACTTTTCCACTCTATGTCATTATATTAAGAATATGCGCGTGTTAAGGTCCACCACTTGTCCAACCTATAAGGCTACATCTTAAAGGTTATTCTTTATTACCACTTGGAGTGACCATGATAGGTTTTACATGGGGGTTTGGTTCCAAGGTCCACCACTTGTCCAAGCTAACTCTATTGAAACATAGAGAGAAACAAAGGTCCACCACTTGTCCAAGCTAGGGTCCATTGAAACATGGAGAGAAGGATGCTTCACCATTTGTCCAAGATAGGCTCCATTGAAACATGACGAGAAGCAAGCTGCACCATGTCTCCAAGATGCTAGGCTCCATCGAAATACATTAAACCCACGATATTTCGTAGATGAGGGGTTTACATTCAAGGTCCAACACTTGTCCAAGCTATTATTGGTAGTAGCCTGAGTGGTTTGGTCTCAAGATTCACCACTTTTATTAAGAATATGTGGGTGTTAAGGTCCACCACTTGTCCAACCTATAAGGCTACATCTTAAAGGTTATTCTTTCTTACTACTTGGAGTGACCATGATAGGTTTTACATGGGGGTTTGGTTCCAAGGTCCACCACTTGTCCAAGCTAACTCTATTGAAACATAGAGAGAAGCAAAGGTCCACCCCTTGTCTAAGCTAGGGTCCATTGAAACATGGAGAGAAGGATGCTCACCATTTGTCCAAGGTAGGCTCCATTGAAAATGAGGAGAAGCAAGGTGCACCATGTCTCCAAGATGCTAGGCTCCATCGAAAAACATTAAACCCACGATATGTCGTAGATGAGGGGTTTACATTCAAGGTCCACCACTTGTCCAAGCTATAAGGCTATATCTTAAAGGTTATTCTTTCTCACCACTTGGAGTGACCATGATAGGTTTTAATGGGGGTTTGGTTCCAAGGTCCACCACTTGTCCAAGCTAACTCTATTGAATAATAGAGAGAAGTAAAGGTCCACCACTTGTCCAAGCTAGGGTCCATTGAAACATGGAGAGAAGGATGCTCCACCATTTGTCCAAGATAGGCTCCATTGAAACATGAAGAGAAGCAAGATGCACGATGTCTCCAAGATGCTAGGCTCCATCGAAATACCTTAAACCCACGATATTTCGTAGATGGGGGGTTTACTTTCAAGGTCCACCACTTGTCCAAGCTATTATCGCTAGTAGCATGGTTTGGTCTCAAGATTCACCAGTTTTCCACTCTATGTCATTATATGAAGAATATCTGGGTGTTAAGGTCCACCACTTGTCCAACCTATAAGGCTATATTCTAAATGATATTTTTTTTGACCACTTGGAATGTGCATGATATGTTTTACATGGGGTTTTATTCCAAGGTCCACCACTTGTCCAAGCTAGATCTATTACATATATATTATACATACAATATTCAACTAGATTCCCTACCTATCATGTCCAGTAGCATGGATGCTCTAGCTTGAAGGTCCACCACTTGTCCAACCTATACTCTCTTATGTAAGGGAGATCTCGCTATAAATTCAAAACCTTCCCGCCTAAATTTAAAATATCCCTCCCAAATCTTAAATATCCCGCCTAAATTTTAAACTATCCCGCCCAAATTTTAAAATTCAAACTTTTTTTAAAAATTTAAATTTTACTACTTAAATTTAAAATATTCCACGCAAAATTGATTTTAAATTCAAGTTTACCACAAAAAGATATCATTATACCACCTAAATTCAAATATGCAAACCTCAAATCATTATATTGTACATAAATTCAAACAAATTCAAATTAACAAGCCTAAACTGATATTAGTTTGCATAGATATGAATTTATCACACCTAAATTATGTCACCATGTTAGAGAGAGTGGTTAGAGAATTTGAACAAGGTCCACCACTTGTCCAACCTAGATACCAAGAAGGATTGAGTGTACAAGGTATTGTTTGGAGGTCCTTATAGTCCATTGGTCTCAAGGTCCACCACTTGTGGTAAGGGTCACCAAAAAGTGTATATATTCATCCAAAGAAATACACGTATTTTTGGTCTACATGTCCTAGTTTAAACCATTTATGTCCATTAGGTGTATCACTAAACAACACTACTATTTTTGAGAAACAGAAGTTACAATCATATCTACAAATGGATTAGAGGAAAATCAGCTCAGCATACATCCAGAACTCGCTACAAGAATCGACTTTAACAGATCACGCAAGTAAGTCTTCCATTCAATTTTACTAGTATTACAATGTGTTAGTTATTTGTGATATTTATGTATGTATATATACTATGTGTGCATATCGTAATTAAGTGTAATTGTGTATCTGCATTATGTATGAGTATTACAATGAAATAACACAAATATACATACATACACATAGATAACACAGACGCACACATACATGAGCATGTATTTTCAAGAGAGAGATAGCAAATACAGAGATAGATAGATAGATAGAGAGAGAGAGAGAGATAAATACCTGTTTTTTAGAGAGAGGAGAGAGAAAGATAACAGATTTCACTGTGTTTATGTATGTGGAAGAGAGGAAGACGATGTATGGGAATATGTGCACGTATTTTCAAGAGAGAGACAACAAGATAACAGATTTCATTGTGGTTATGTATGTGGAAGTGAGGAAGACGATGTGTGGGAATATGTGCATGTATTTTCAAGAGAGAGACAGCAAGATAACAGATTTCACTGTGGTTATGTATGTGGAAGAGAGGAAGACGATGTGTGGGAATATGTGTATGTGTGCGGGGATACTTTTAAACTATGTATCTCTGTCTTTTGACGAGAGAGTGTGTGTGCAAGAAGAGTTACAGAGAACCATCTTCTCTATATGGAGAAAGACAGAGAGTGAGAGAGAGAGAGAATACCTGTTTTTTCTCTATTCGTGAGGTGTGCAATGTCTCCTGAGAAGACTGCCCGATCCTGCCCTTCTGGAAAGCGTTGTGTACGCTGCTGTTTCTTTGTCTTGTGCGCGAACTTTCAATCCTGTGCACTCCACCTGTGTGTTGTGTACGATGCCGAGCTTGCTCCTCTACGCGCGCGTATACTCCAACTGTGTGCGATCCGTGTGCGCTTTCTGTGTTTTGCTGCTCGCCTGCTTTCTCTGTGTGCGTTCTCGTGCGCTCTCTGTGTGCCTAATCTTGATAGGGTTTATTAGAATGCCACGTATGCTACAAGTCCATGTTTTATCATAGGATTAAAAAAACAAAAGCAATATAAAAATTAACCAATTCACACGGCCAAAATTAAAGAAATCATGGTTGAAAATATGAAAAACATGCGTAACTCTATACTAGAATTCACTTTTTTTAAAAAAAATCTTTGGGATGCCCTAGCCCCGCCCGCTGACCCTCGACCCGCTAGTCCCAGGCGACAAGGGCGCTGCCCCTTGAGACCCGCCCGGGCGTTCCAGGACCCCGCCCAAAACAATATCCCAAAATCAACCTCCCAAGCCCCGCCATCAGAGCGCTATATTCCACATCCCCATCAAGAGCGCTACCCCAAACCTCACGTGGAAGCGCTGCCTTGTCACCCCATTGTGGCATTGCCCTAAGACCCCGCATCTGGAGTGCTAAATGGGAACATTCTTCATTAGTGAAATTTTGAACATAAATTATATTAGCATATACTTAAATATAATACAAATATTAACATATTAGCTATACTACTAATTTACTATAGCAGTTCTAGATTATGTCCCATACTATATTTAAGGTGCCAAAGGTTTGGCCTTATGGTCCTAGATTTAGCCAAGTGGTCAACACATATAGGACCAAGTGCACACTGTGCCACAAAACTTGGCCACCACTTCACTTGCCAAAGTTTAGGCCACATGGTCAATCCTAACTTTCCAATGTTCTTATTATGTCACCTTTTGCCTCGTGGAAAACCTAGGCTTGTTTTCACATACTCAGGCACTTCAAGCCACAATAAATTGTCATTACTCTTCGACAACCCTTTTGTTCAAGTCTTTGAAAAAACATTGTTTAAGGCCACCCTAAACCATTTTCATTTAGGGGTGTCTAAAACTAGCTTTTTGGCAATTCGAGAAGAAAATGGTCAAAGTTTTATACTTAGTTTTAACCACTTGACCAATTCAAATATTGGAAAGCAAGGTCTTGTAATACTTTTCTTTGGACATCACACATTAAAACTAGGTCCCTCACTTGTCCAAGCTATGCTCTAATACAATAAAGGGCTTTTGGTTTCAAGATGCACCACTTTCCCAACCTTGATTCCATTAAAGAAGCTAGCTCTACTTAGACATTTAATAGCAAGGTCTTGCAGCAGTTTCAGATTGAACATTTTCCATGGCAGCTAGGTCCACCACTTATCTAAGCTATGCTCTAATAGAGTAAGGGGGTTTTGGTTTCAAGATCCACCACTTGTCCAAACTTGATTTGGGAAGCAAGGTCCTATAATAGTTTGCTTTGGACATTCACCATTACAACTAAGTCCACCACTTCTCCAAGCTATGTTCTAATACACTAAGGAGGTTTTGGTTTCAAGGAGAACCACTTGTACGACTCTGTTTTTGGAAGTAAGGTCTTTACATAGTTCACCTTGGACCTTGGACATTGGATACTACAACTAAGCCCACCACTTGTCCAAGATATCCTCTATATATAGCCAAAGGGTTTGGGTTTCAAGATTCACCACTTTTCCAACCTTTCTTCCATTAAAGAAAGGAGGGGCTTTATAACTAGGTCCACCACTTGTCCAAGCTATGCTCTGATATGGAAGGGGATTTTGGTTTCAAGGTCCACCACGTGTTCAACCTTGCAAGACTCAAGGGATACTTGGACATTGGAAAGCATAGTCCTATAGTAGTTGATAGGTGGCAGTGGGTATTACAACTAGGTCCAACCTATGCTCTCATATAGCAAAGAGGCTTTGGTTTCAAGGTCCACCACTTGTCCAACCTTGCTTCCATTAAAGAAATGAGGGGCTACGTAAACATTGGCAAGAAAGGTAGCAAGGTTCTAAGGTGTTTCACCTTGGATTTGGGCATTATAACTAGGTCCACCACTTGTCCAAGCTATGCTCTGATAAAGAAAGGGGATTTTCGTTTCAAGGTCCACCATGTGTTCAACCTTTCTAATATAGAAAGGGATTTTGGTTTCAAGGTCCACCACGTGTTAACCTTGAAAGACTCAAGGGATACTTGTCCAAGCTATGCTCTGATAAAGAAAGGGGATTTTCGTTTCAAGGTCCACCATGTGTTCAACCTTTCTAATATAGAAAGGGATTTTTGTCAAGGTCCACGTGTTCAACCTTGAAAGACTCAAGGGATACTTGTCCAAGCTATGCTCTGATAAAGAAAGGGGTTTTCGTTTCAAGGTCCACCATGTGTTCAACCTTTCTAATATAGAAAGGGGATTTTTGTTTCAAGGTCCACCACGTGTTCAACCTTGAAAGACTCAAGGGATACTTGGACATTGGAAAGCATAGTCTTATAGTAGTTGATAGGTGGCAGTGGGTATTAAAACTAGGTCCAACCTATGCTCTTATATAGCAAAGAGGCTTTGGTTTCAAGGTCCACCACTTGTCCAACCTTACTTCCATTAAAGAAATGAGGGGCTACGTAAACATTGGCAAGCAAGGTAGCAAAGTCCTAAGGTATTTCACCTTGGATATTGGGCATTATAACTAGGTCCACCACTTGTCCAAGCTATGCTCTGCTGATATAGAAAGGGGATTTTTGTTTCAAGGTCCACCACGTGTTCAACCTTGAAAGACTCAAGGGATACTTGGACATTGGAAAGCATAGTCCTATAGTAGTTGATAGGTGGCAGTGGGTATTACAACTAGGTCCACCACTTGTCCAACCTATGCTCTCATATAGCAAAGAGGCTTTGGTTTCAAGGTCCACCACTTGTCCAACCTTGCTTCCATTATATAGCAAGGAGGATTTGGTCTCAAGGTTCACCACTTGTCCAACCTATGCAAACCTTTTTCATGTTGTAGCATGATTTTTGGTTTGAAGAGTATTTTTCTATAACTATGGATTTAACAATGTAATCTTTTTACTTACAGGATGGACTTCGAATCTGGGGAGAAAGTACATATGATACTTGACAATGAAATCGTTGGTATTGGTTGTGTGTGTAGAACAGATCCAGATTCCACTTGTGGTGGTACAAAGATAGGGCTGGAAATGTCTCCATACTAGTGGAGGAATGCTTGAAGGATGTGGTCCTACCTTTTCCTACAATGGATACTTCATCTCTCCAAGGCTCATTATGGAGTGCTGTTCGATGGTCAAAGCTTCTTTTGCAATCTTTTGTATTAAATGGGAACTTAATTGATCCACACGAAAGCTACAATGGTGATGAAGAACATGATCATTCTGATCCTCTAGTTACAGATGCAATACCTATGACAAGCCCAGAATTTGAAGCAATGATTCGAGAGTCTTGGAGAAATCAGAGGGTCCTTTTAAAAGATGACACAATGATGCAAACCATGAATGAAGGGACCATCTTATATGTATTTCCACATGATTATGTCAACTTTCAGGAACTTGGTCCTGATTGTGTGGGTGTGGGTATTGAAAGAGAAAATGCAAGCATTGATGATGTGGTTGAAGTGGGTAGCATCACTTTGCTAAAGTGGCCCATCAAGCAGACAACAATGTTGAATGGGAGCCCATTACAACGCTTTGTTCCTGTTGATGGCATGCATGCTACATATGAGGATGTATCCAACGATGGCAATGTTGGAAAAAAACTTGATGGGAGTAATGTTGTCCAGTTGTCAAGGAAGAGACGATACACTTTCATGAACAGGACTCAAAAATCAAAAGCAGCACCAGCTTCGACTTTTTACCTTTCAAACAAATCAATTCAAAGGGTATCATGCATTGATTGTTGTGCACAAAAATGCTGCCAATTTGCAGATCGTGATATGGTGACAAGGTTACGACAACAATTTTGGGGAGAGTCTCAAAAATCACGCACTAATTATGTTTATGATGTTCTTTCTATATGTTATCAGAAAGATGAGAAGTCACGATACCAATTCAGGCTAAATGGCTCTATTGTTTGTTGTAGAGCGTATGAGCTACATGGAATACCAAAGACATCATTTTATCGATACAAGGAGAACTTTGAAAATGGTGTGCGCCAATATGTACATGGGAACACATGTACATTGAGAAGGGGACTTCAACATACTAGTTTAGCAAGAGCACTACTAAATGAGTTTGTGGAAAACAACTCTGAGAAGATGCCACATAGAAGTAGAACACTGCTAGATGGCTCAAGAGAGACTCAATTGGTGATTCCATCAACATACAAACAAGTGGATATTTTATGTGAAATCAACACGACACTTGACCAAATGGGCTATGAGAAGAAGCTATCCCAATCTTCTTTTGGTAGAATTTGGAACAAAGAGTACCCACATGTCACTTTAACAAAGACGAGTGAGTTCTCTAAGTGCAATATTTGTAGCTCAATCAAGGCAAGGTTAGAAGCTAAACCTTCTCTTGAAGAGAGAGCTCTTCTCTTGAGGGAGAGAGAAGTTCACATGGCACAACAAAAGAGTTGCAGAAGCCTATATTATGCATGGCGCACGTATTCAGAAACTCAACCACAAAAATATGTATGCATAATCCATGATAAGATGGATCAAAAGAAGACTGCCATTCCTAGATTACGCATTGTTCCCAAGGGTGTGGATTCAGGATATAATCTGCAGGTGGCATTGATTGGCATGATCACTCATGGACATGGAGAAGGTCATTACGGACACTTTGTCTTGAATGGTTTGTGGCCAGCTGATCCAAATCTTACAATTGGCTCAATTGCTAATTGTTTACATAACCTCGAGAGGATAGATAAGCATCCTCTTGGTGATCTAGTAACAAATGGACTTCCAAGGAGCAATATTTCACTACTACATGCTTTGAACTCAAGGGATGCTTTGGACTACCATAACTTGAGTGATGGAAAAGAGCCCATTGTGCAGTCGTCAGAAATTGCAGAAGAGGAATTGGGGTCAACATTTCGCAGATTGCCAGAGAACTTGTTGCTACAATTGGATAATTGTGCAGGGGAAACAAAAATCGATACTTATTTGCCTATTTGTCAATGCTTGTTGCAAGGGGTGTTTTCAAAACCATCCAGCTGGGATTTTTAATGGTTGGGCATACACATGAGGACATAGACGCCATGTTTAGTAGGTTTTCAGAGAAGTTGAGAGTTACACAAACCTATACTTTGCCACATTTGATGGATACATTACGAAACAGCTCATCTTCATCTCCAGCTCCATTTTTTCTCACAAAGATCCCCGATTTCAAGCAATATTGTGATGGCTATCTTTGTGATGGACAAGACATACTTGTTGGACATTCCAAACCGCTTCAGTTCAGGTTCTTTATGCAGGATGAGACACCAATGATGCAATATAAGGCACATGTAGGTGTATCAAGTTGGAGTGGAAGTATTCGCCTTTGGAAAACAGACACAGAAGGCAAGCCAATGTTACCACATGGAGATCCACCTCTAGTACAAATGGCGGAGTATGTCAAGGCCCACGAAGAAGTCATTTTGGGGCTAAAGAACTATATAAAATTTGGGAAAATTTAGGGAATGGTTCAAGTATTCCGCGATATTATAGACCCGTGATAGATTATTGGAGTAAGGTAATTGAAGAGATTGGAAAAGCAATCATATCAGAGGGAGTCTTGTATGAAATGTTTTGGCCAAAAACTCAAGAATATTCTCACCTACAAAGCACTACAATGAATTTGCAACAAGGAGCAGAAAGATTCCTAGGCCTTGAAGAGTTGAACGATCATTTTTGTGGGCCTCAACGAGATAGGCCAAGGGAAGAGTTTGACCCTATGTCTGATGTGCACCAAGGTGACTTTCTTATGCTTGTTCCGAGTGACACAGAAATCTATCCAGTGTGGCTTGCAATGGCTTTATTTATCTGACATTGATAATGAGCCTACATCACCAAACTACAGAAAACTCTTGATTCAATATTGGGCACCTTGCGCGAGAAAAAGTGGGATGACAGATACTCAAGCTTACAGTAATTGTTGGAAGGGTTATTGGGCTGTCAACTATAAGGACCCACAAGTGTGGGAAACTATAGATGCAATTGTTTGGTCCTGGAGACCCAACAAAGAAGGACCATTTTCTAGAATAAAGATTCCAGAAAGACATGCTCTAAAAGCCAAAGAAGGCCTCACTCGTGCACATCAGCCACACTTGGATCAAAGTTCAGATATGGTATCAAATGTGGAGTAGAATATGTGGAGCTTCTATTGTGACTATACTAGTCAATTTGTAAACAAAATCTTTTTTGTATCTTCCTTTGTTTTATGTAATTTATAGTTATTATTCAAATCCATGTGTTGTACATCCTCTTGACTTTTGGTGTTTATCAACACCACAATCCTATGAGATTTTCACTTTATTTACTAGCCACACACCTCAATTTTTCCCACTTTAAGTGGAAAATTCCCAAATTACATGAATTCGGTCGATTTGGAGATTCCCATAATGTGAGATTTTACCAAAATACCTAATATGGTCTTAATAGGCAGTGACTTGCAAATGGGTGTACAAGTAAATGTACACGGCAGAAGATCCCGAGACTAAGTATAAGGCTAGATTGTTTCTAAGGCTTCAGCAGAATAAAGGCATAGATTTCGACAAGATTTTTCTCTAGTAGTCAAGATGACTACACTACATCTTGTGCTTGGTTGAATAGCCATTGAGGGTACATGGAATTGGACCAAATGGATGTGAAGACAGGTGTTTCTTCGCGGGATCTTAAAGAGTTGCTACATCGAAGCATCCATAAGTTTGAGATAAGGCCTCAGAAGCCAACAAGGGTAGACTTGGTGTGTAGAATCAAGAAAGCCTTGTATTGTCTAAAGCAAGGTTCAAGGTAATGGTACATCAAGTTTGATAAGTACATTCAATCCCAAGGTTATGTACAGAGCCAGCAGGACCATTGCTTATACACAAAGAGGTTGAATGATGAGTTCCCTTTGTGACTATACTGCTAGGACATACTCTCCATATAGATCCCAGCCATCATTTCATAGTTGAAATTGGATCACCAGAAGGCTGACTAAGTGGTTGCTGTACATACTTGAAAGATTTTTTGGTAATTCAGGGAAAACCCTGTGAACAGACTAGCCATCCTTGTGTAGATCCCAGAAGGAGATCATCATAAAGCCGCACAAGAAGGAGTCCAAGTAAGATTTAAGTTCGCAACCCAAATTTCATTCTTATGTATTTAAGGTCAGGAGCCTTTGTTAAGTCAGGAGCTAAAAGTGTTAAAAGTCAAGTAAGCACCACGTCCACCTAAGAGAGTGTAACTCAGACGAGACTAGACCCATTAGCACCGATCATTGAAGAGGGAAGTGATACTGACACTTAGACGGAAAATTCCTTCTTCATGATGGGGAGTCAACAGCCAGGAGGTTTCAACGGTGAAGGACTAATGCCAGGGGGGAGCACCTCCCTACATCCTTTAAACAAAACCAAGTTCACTATATCTTCTTGGAAGAAACTAACTCGAGGGGAGCCTTATTTTATTCTGACTATCGGGGACGCAAGTGTATTTGTATTGAAGAAAGACCGGCTCAGAGACTAGAGATAACTTGAGTCTATGATGATGGAGACAGATTCCGAGACGAAAAGGGGAACCACTGTCTGATAGTGAGTAACCCTGAGGATTACAACAGATATGGGGATAACGTGGCAAAAGGGAAAATGGTTTCAAAAAACCAAGAACCGCCTCCTAACATTAATCAACCTGGAGCGCTTTTTATGTATGATAAGAAAACAACTAGGGTCCCAACCTATAATGAGAATGTAGAGATTTACAAGCATGAAAGCGAGGGAATAGTCTCTTACTTTCGATGCAAGGAACCCTACCCAAACGAATTAAGCAAAGACAAGGTTCTTTACTTATTTTCTTATGAAACTGCTATGGGGAAGGATATTGTTTTTGTTGACAGATACGGGCAAGAATACAAACGCATTCTCCTAGAGGAGGTTGAAAAGGAAACAGTTCCGGGAGCATCGACCTATGGCCCCGACGAAGTACCAAGAGCCACCTACACCCCTAGCAAGTCGACAAATCCCTTTTCAGAAGAGTATGACGCTACCTCACATTCTACCCGACAACCGACGTCCAACTACCAGGACCAACCAGCTACTCAACCATCATTGCAGGCATGGCTTCAACAGAGTGCTACATTAGAACAAGACCGAACCCGAGAGGGTTATCAAACCACACGAGGGCTAAGGGATTTACAAGAACCACCACTCTATGCACAGTATCAAGGAGAGAGTAAGCCAAAGACTCAGGGGTCAACTGATCCTGGAAGAACACCCCTAGAACGAGTTCGGAGAGATGAACCATCTCTCGCAAGAACTGTTAGAAATTATGGCTTAGGAGAACCATTGGGAGAGGAACCTGGCCACTACAGAAGACCAGAGGAGGTATATCGACTATGACGGGGAGATCCCATGATGAGATTTGTAGACCATCGTAGAATTAGACCTTCTCAAGTACAAAAATGGGTAAACAAGAAATAAACGGAAAGCAGGGATCGAAGAGATCATGTAGTAGCCTTTGTGCGTGTAATTAGAGCTAAAGAGGTTTTAGACTTTCCTACCCAATTTGAAGGATTCGGTTTAACCTTAGAGGATGATGCTACTACATGGTTTGACTCAGTGGAGCAAAGAGACTTTGAGTCTATGGAGTGTTTGACGAATTTATCGAGGAATTATCAGAAAGGGGAATAGCTCATAATACAGTCTCACAAATCCATAAATTCAAACAGAAAGATGGAGAGTCTGTGCGAAAGGCAGCCCTCCGATTAAAAAGATATGTTAAGTTCTGCCCCGTGGAAGAACTGCCAACTCAGTCTAGACTTATGCTTATATTTATCCAAGGACTAAGGAATGCAGATCTTCAGAAGGACTTACATATGAAAAGGAGCACGAAGTTGAATGATTTAACCAAGAAAGCTCTATACATTGTGGACAATTGTGCGGTCTACAAAGAGGGTGAGTTCAAGGATCTTGATGATGATTCTTCCTCGCAACAAAGTGGAAGCAAGTCTACTAAGACAACACCGAAAGGAGAAGTAGCGGTAAGCCAAGAGCAGCTTGTAGAGGAAGTGCTTAAAAAGATTAACTTGTATTCCAAACCACAAGCTAAACAACCAAAATGGTGTGCGATTGAACAAAAATGGACAAACCATGGGACATAGGAGTGTTATTATAATAAGGGATATGTGAGAGAACGACCATAGGCTTCGCAAGCTCAGGCGACATCCCCTCAAGTCCCATCGATGCCTATATATCAAACAAGCAACCTACCAGGACCTGTAGGTGTAGAAAGACCACAACCAGTGTTGGGACAACAACCACCCCTACCAGGATTACGACCAGTCGGCATAAGATACACACCCACAGTCTGAGTCGGATGAGAAGGCTTTGATACCTATGCATGCATACTATGATGAGCCCAATGGATATGCGACGAACTCTGTCTATTATCCACAGGAAGAACCCTCTACACCAAAACCATGGAGCATGATAAGAAATACAGGACCACCAACTGTTGCACAGGCAGCGGGGGAAGGAAGATATAGCTTGGATGAAAGAACACTGTTGTTCATAGCCAACGGAGGCATGAGAGGGCAAAGAATTGCACACCAACAAAGAGGAGCTCCAGGAGCACCTCAAAAGCCTAAAGGACCATGCTACAAGTGTGGTGGAGACCATTGGCTGAGAGACTGCCCTCATGACGAAATCATTAGGGTCAACGCATATTGCACCGAGTGTGGAATTACTCACTTGATCACTGATTTCCCTAAAAACCCGAGCAAAGGATCAAAAACTACCTTGAATATGCTGGGAGCGCTGCCTTCCAATGGAAGGTCAGAAAACGAAACTCCGATTCCTGTTAAGGTCTTGACGAGAGCCCAAGCAAGGAGAAATGACAATCAGCCCAAGAGTAACGATGAAAATCAGGAAGAAATCAAGATTGACAAGTCTAGCGTCAGTCGTGATAATCCTTGGAAAGAACGAAGAGCGAAAATGAAAGCTAGACATGAGCGGAAACAAAAAGACGTAGAAGTTGAGCTAATGATAGCTCGAGAGCAACTTAAACAGCAAAGAGAGTCCGACTCTCTAAAATCAACGGAGGGACCAAGAAGTGCAAGCTCAAGAGGGTTGGTATTGGTAGATAAGATCAATGAACCCTTAGATGCAATCCTGCAAGCATATGAAGCAAGATTGAAGAACAGACAGACTCTAGAGCAAAGGTGGATGACATATCCATATCCAGAGATAGAAAAACAGAGACTAGAGATGTGCAAACAGTTGATTGAAACAGCACAAGCTTTATTGGAGCCTCCACCTATGGAAGTGGGGAATAGAGGAATCAAACCACCAAACAATGAAACACCTCACAAAATTGAACAAAGAATACCCAACAAGATAGAAAACGTTAAATCCTTGCCGGATGTAGAGGATGCAAGAGACGTGCCTAATAGCATTGATGAATCATTGAAAGATTTTCCACCATATACCCCTATTGTGGAAGAAAATTGGCCTGAAGAGATATGGGAAACGGTGAGAAAAGCTCAAGAAAAATATGAGACAAAAACAATCGAGTCGGCGCCTTTCTCGGAGTTGAACTTGAATAAGCCTCCATGGGATTTAGACGTTAAATCATTTCAAGGGGATAATGGTTCAGTTGCATCCGAAGATAGCAGACCAACATCACTCAGAACTTTGCCATCATATATGGGGGACTATGAGGCAAGGTAAGAAATTCGAAGAGTACCTTCTCAAAGAATAGGCGGGTCAAATCAATTGGACACTAAAATCCTGACAGACTTGTTGACCACTCCGGTCAAGTGTATAATCACATTGGCAGAATTTTTAAAAATTAGTCCAAGCATGTGGACGGAAGTGGGCAAATGTCTTGAAAAATTTGGTATAAGGACGCCTCTTAAGTTCTTCAAAACCGAGCTTAATGACACAGAACCGAAGAAAGTCAACACTAGACCATTGCCACTCAATAAGGTAGGAGAGTATTGTGAGGGTGAAGACGGCAACACAACCCTACCAGTTGAGTATAACGGCATAGAGACTAAGTCAATACTTGATAGAGGAGCTGGCATTGCCATTGCAACCAAAATGCTATGGGCAAAATGGGGAAAACCAGCAATACGAACAACTAGAATGAAATTGCAACTGGCGGATAGGCACATAGAAAGGCCTATAGGATTGCTTGAGGCAATTGTGGTATCTTCCGTGGCATAGAGTACGAACATACCTTTTCCATAGTAGATTTTGGCACGAAGAACAACTATGAAATTATCCTTGGTAGGCCGTTCATGAGGCAACTCAAAATGGTGCAGGATTGGGGGTATGATTATTTGTATCTAAGACATGCTGAAACTACTACACGAGTAAAAATGAAAAATCATAGCTACCATGATCTCACGAGAACCCCTATGGAAGAATTTGACTCAGCCACCATTAATGGATCAGAAGTCCCAGCGTGGCTTTGTAAGAAAAAGGAGATATGGATGTGCGGGGCATCTCAATGTAGTGAATTTGACCACAATGAAAAGATAGTAGAGAGGGTCTTGGAAGACGATGCATATATACGAGAACCTTTTCCTGAAGAGAAGCTCAAACCCCTAGAATGGTCTCAAATTTTGGCTACATTGGATGTATGCGTCAATGAAGTCACTCCCACCAAATTTTGTGATGAGAATGGCTACGATATCATACCATACTACATGTTGAGCAAAATTGTGGAGGAGGACGAGAACGATGGAGATACTGAGAATATGAGCATCAATAAAACAGAAATGAAACTTGAGATTAAGATAGTGGGCTATGTGGACATCCCCACTAAAGAAATCAAGCAAGAGGGAGAAGAATTTTATGATTCTTCTGATCAAAGTGAAAACAAGGATAGCGCGGATGACGAGAAGTCAGAAAATACGGAGGGAGACAACAATCAAGATCAAGACAATGATGTCTTCTACAATTTCCCAAACCAAAGTGAGAGACGCCAAAAATTTTGGGATTTATTTGCTTTATTTTAGCCATTTTCTAGCAAAAATTATAGAAAAAAATTCGTAATCCAAATGGAAACACAAAAGAAGAGACGCGTGATCGGAGCAAAGTAAAGAAGACATAGAAAAAATAGGGACTGCAAAGGTGACAGGGCAAAATGACCACCGTCATGAAGGGACCTCCAACAGGAGAAATCTACAAAAATTGTAGAACTGGAGCAACCGAGGTCCAAATCAGGAAATTTGCGAGCCTAAACCGCATCTCGCAAAAAGTTATGGCCACACGTAAAAGATGGGAAAATTTTGTGTCTAAGTCTCGATTACATATAGAGAGGCTAGGCTAGAAATCTCTCATTTGAGCCATTTTCCATTGAGAGAGAGAGAGAGCTCCCTACAGCAGTTGAGACTTCCAAAAGCTCATCCATCGTGCACGATCACCAGATCGACATCAGATATGAGAGGTACGTTCATCAACACTGACTCTAAGTGTTGTTTACTTCAGTTAGTCGCAAAACCTCGCCAGCATCACAATCACAACCTGTGCACACATACGGTAGACCGGTTGTTAGGGAGACCTAGAGGCCACCAAATGGAACCAAAATTGAAAGGCGCAATTCCTATAGCTTAGGGATCAAGCCTATGACCTCAGAAAGCACGAAGGAAGCCGCTCAGAAAACCCTAATTTCACAGGACCTGCAAAAGGGCAACTGAACCAAGGTGATCGGAAATGAGCCAAAACTCATAGACAGCAAGCCAATAACCTCGACAAACCGACTGAAGGGTTTGACCATGAAAAAGTTCGTCAAAATGGAGCCTAAAGTCCCTATCTGACGAAAACTGCACAAAGCATCACGATACTCTAACGGGCCGACCAAGTGACAAAATGACACCAAATTTAACAAGGTACATCCAAAAGAGATGAACTACGAGATGGAATGTGTCCACTCAAGAAAAAAGCTCTTCCACTAGGGCAACAAGCCAGAAAGATGTCCAAATGGTCTTTTTTGGTGTTGTAAACCCCAAAACAACAATCGACTGCTTTGATGGAAGGTCAAAAGGAAATAAAAGAAAGCCGGAGTCATACAATGACCAAAAGGAACAGTGACCATCACCTAAGTGGTCTACTTCGACTCCATGACCAGCTAAGTGCTGCAAACAGGGATTACACTCTTCTAAATTGATTAAAACTTGATGCGTGTGTCTAGGAGAGCCTATTAACACCATTGTGGTCAACTAACATAAAAAAAAACTGGTAAAAATGACTAAGTACTAGTCTATTGCGATAGACTTGAATTTACAATTAGACAAGTAAAATTTTGATTTTGGCTTCATGAGGGGTGCTAACAAGGAATATTAACCACCATTATCAAATCAAAGTGCAAAAGGGATCTCTTTTGGCCAAATAACCTAGTCTATCACGATAGACTTGCTACTACAATATTTGGGGGAAAGACTTTTCAAAATTTTCACAAACAGACTTGGGGAAGCACATGAAGGCAGTTATCCAAATTTGGTGACAGGATGGACTCATATGGCAAGCCGAGAAAGACATGACGACAACTCAGAGTCAGAACAGGACATCTCAAGGGCAGACAATTAAAATTCACATGTGAGAGGTCAAGAAACCTTACATCAACTTGGAGAAGGCAGACAGATGATCACAGAGCCAAAAAATGACAAATTGACACTAAGTACCAGTCTATCACGATAGACTAAGCAAAGGGATACTAGGCCATCTAACCAAAAATTTGAATTAATAGCTGGATTCAGCATGAAGCAAGAAGACTACCCACTAAGTTTGAGCCCAAAACAACACAAAATGAAGGAGATAGACCAACATCTCCTTGCAAGGAATCTGGAAAAATGGGAGTTGATCCAAAAAGGGGTCACTTGACATTCATTTGAGGTGAAAATGGGATCAGATCATGTGCAAGGTATGAGAAACCAATTGGTGGAGGCACAACTGCAAAATAGGACCCTTGTCAAAAGATGGCTAGTCTATCGCGATAGACTGAGCAAAAGTTGCAAATGAACTGATTTTCAGTTTGGGATTATAGAGTGACCTTACATGCCCTGTGAACATACACCACACAAAATTTCAAGGCATTTGGACTTGTTCTCCTTCACCAACAACATTAATTTGAAGCAGTCAGAGTCGCACAATGGAAGAGCTTGTCTATCTGCTAACATTTTACCTTAACTCATCTTGGGACTAAGAAGGCTCATCTAGATGCATGATTAACTGGTAATCAATTTAGAAGAGAAGTACTATGTTTGTACATTAACTGTTAATTGTGAATACAGGATCCATGGATGCTTCTCCAGGGAAACCTGCAGACGTGCAACAGGCAACAGCCTTTCAGATCTATCAAGGTTCATATGTGGATGAAAAAAGAAATTTAGTGGATACAGTGATGATCCCCAAGGAGGCAGAAAATTACTTGAAAAGATCACCGCAAAGGTCATGGCTCAAAAAAGTTAGCTCACATCGTGATGAGAGAGTTCATACACCACCTAGTGAAGAAGAAGAAGAAGAAAGAACAAATGGTCGCCCAAACACTGGAACCATATCACAAATTGATAAAGGCAAGAAAAAGGAGGTAGATCAGACAAAAGATAAAGCTTCCTCCTCTCAAGAAATTGAGCTGGAAGCTACTATAGATGAAGATTTGTAGTCAATGGAGATAATACTAAACCGAACAAGACTGCAGAGTCAATGGTTAGCTGATCAAAACAGGTCCAACAAAACGAAGTTAGAAAAAACCCATCAAGAAGTTATGAGACTGCAGGAGCAAAGAGATGACACTCTAAAATTGATCAGCACCAGAGATGCTGAGATCTTGGGGCTCAAAAGCACGGTAAATCTCCTCAAAGACAATTTACAGGAGTTTGAAGATTTCAGTGCCATTTGTGAAGATACAATCAACGTATTCCTTGAAGATGTTAGTGACAGAGATGAACACATCCATAAGTTGGAAAAAGAAAAGCAAGATGTGCTGGAGACAGTCAAAAGTTTGCAAGTCGTCACGATGACTTACAAATTGAAGTCAAAGATTTGAGGGTAGTGATAGCCGTTTTTCGGTTTTCCATAATTGCCATAGTAAGCTACCTCACCCTACCAAATTCACCCAAACACTATGGCTATCCCTACCATTTCACTGTACATAGGCGTGTGTGAGTTAGGGGGCTTTTCCCATATCTTCTTAAAATCCTCATCTAGCTAGTCACAGGGCTAGTTAAGTCAAAAAAATAAAAAAAGTAAAATATATTATGGCCCATTTTTGTGTAAATATTGCATTGTATATATGGCCTAAATATAGGGATTTTTTATAGTTATTTTGGTATATTTATTTAAATATTTCTACTTAGGTGTGTTTTATTAAACCTATGTACACCGTCTTTCATCCTCTTACACCATAAGTATATTTTTTGCCAATATGTACATACTCTAACCTTATATTTTTCCTTTATACAAATCACTCCCACATTTTCACTCTCACCCTCGTGAAAACAAAAAATTGATTTCTACTCATTGGTCACGTTTATTGTATTATTTACTTGCATACCTTTTCCTCTTTCACCCAAAATAATTCAAAGAGGGACCATATCATATGATTCCAATATCTTTCCATATCCATAACTCCTCCATATTTTTATTATTATTTTTACTCATTATTCTAACACCATGTGCTCATTGAGCTAAAGTCCATGAATAGTCCATACACTAGTCCCACCATGTATATATTTCTTTATTCACCAATAATCCTCCTCCATGCATGGGTCAAGGGCAACTTGGATGATTTGTATTATGATATGACAAAGGAGGGGCTCACTCTTGGATGCATCGTACAAATTCAACAAAGGAGGGGGCCACTGAAGACTTTTTGTGAAGAAAACAGGTCTTTTGGTGGGATTTTTAATATCCAACTCCACTCCGAATTTGGAGTGGTGGTCAAAAGAGAAAATGTAGCCCACACTCTGAATAATCACCTAAAATGTTTTCATGATTTTTGGAGCTACCAGCGGTGAGGTATGATTTTTTGAGTGGACCCCAGTCTGCCCACATTTCTCACAAGTAGCCCATAGTCTTCTCTCACCTCTTTCCACACTTCTACACACACACACACACACACACATTACTCTCAATCCCTCACTCAAACCTGCACCTTCAATGGTTTCCTCACCTTCTTCACCATTAACCTCCCCACTTACTTCCATAGCTCTCATATGAGCTCCACATGTACATACACCATCTCTATGCCTCTCTTTATTATCTCCAAAGTACAATTCCATCTTAACCCTTATATATATACATAAATTCAGCATGTGTACCATGCTTAACCTCTGCAAATCAAGAGATCTCATCAACGGAATTACCATTTTCATCACGATAATCAACCTTGGCGGCGGTGGCGTAAAGAAGGGAAGATGAAGAAGAAGATCGATAGTCATTTTGAGAATCTACACAAGTAAGTCCAAAACTTCTTCAAGATTCACCATCACAAGGATTTGCTCACTTCATTCGACCATCTTACTTCAACCATCCACCTCATTCTACCCATTGTAAATGTAACATTAACTTTCTAGTGATTACTAACGACTAACATACTAACACAAAATAGCATTGACCTAACCATAAAAGACATCTCACCTCAAGACATGTGTATAATAACTCTCTCTCTCTCTCTCTCTCTCTGTCTCTCTCTCTCTCTCTCCTTACTTACTTTCACCTTATCTACCATCAATAATGCTCTCTTTTGAGCCCACACCCATGACTCAAGCAGACAAAGAAGGCCCGCAATGTTTTGATATTGAAAAAAATCATAATCCTGATTTGTTAGCTTGTAAATTAGGATTTCCAATAATCTTTATGAGGGGTCTCCAACCTATAAATAGGCCCCTCTCCTTCTTGTAAAACAACCTCCAACATCTCACATAGCACCCCAACACTCTATGCGTAAGGAGAGACTTAGGTGTAGCAACCACTTGTGAGCTTCACTCTTGGTGTGAGAGAAGCCTTTGAGCTACACATTGCAAGTGAGAGAGAGCAAGTTCCACAAATCTCAAAACCACTATTGTATATGCTCCTTCATCATCAATAAATTGAGGTTTGGTGCATCAAAGGCGTGATTCAACCTTCAAATCTTCGTCCTTCCATTTGTGTAATACGGTTTGGTGAATTCAAGGTGACTTGTGTATTTGAGTTTTTATCGGTTGATCTTGATTTTAGAAAGTGTTTGTGTGTTTTTCATTGCCAGTTTTGTGTCCATTGTAAGAGGGTATTGTGGTGAGAGGTCTCCCACACCCTAAGACTGTGTGTGTGTGTTTTGGCAATGTTTAGCAATCACTAAGCATTGAGTGAGTTTTGTACAAGTTCTACGATAGCATCATAACGAACCATCTCCATTTCCAAGTCACAAATAAGGTATTACGCAAGATCCTTTTCTCTCTCTCTTCCCTTTGCTCTAGCTCTCTCTTGTCCATTTCATGTGTGTCTTGGTGTGAAGTTGCTTGTGTGTGTTGTGTGGTGCATCTTCTTGGTTGTACCAAAATCTCTCTTGCGTCCTAGTTCGCATACCATAACTAGGTGGTGCCCCTATCTTGTTTGGGTTTGGCTGTGGGTTTGTTGTTTTGTTGTGCTTGTGGTTGCCCCAGCCCCAATTAAGCAGTACGGGAACCTTGAGGGGTGTTTAGAGGTCGCCTTTCTTGTTGCCCGCCCCGGACCGCCTCAGTAGTAACAGATATACAAGCAAGGGAAATCGAACGAGCTAAGAAACAAAAAACGTTGCTACCAATAACACTGGTAGTCCACCCACAAGAAGAAGTGGCTGCACTGAAGAGGGAGCTGGAGTTGGAAAGAAAACAACGCTTAATGATAGCCGGAAGTGCGCTTAGAGCAGAGGATCAACTACAAAGGCAAATTTCAGACTTACAAAGTGAACAGCAAGAAGGACCAGCTCCTGACAGTGAAATGGAAAGCATTGTTTCCAAATCACTCAGGGAAGAAAATGAAAACTTGCACATCAGGGTAAAATAGTTAGAGGAGTCTGCAGCTCAAAAAGAGATGGAATTTCAAGCTCTCCAAATCAATAGTAGAACAATGGCTGCGCAAATCGCAAGTCTTCAAACTGCAACGCAACACCAAGGACAGGTACGAGTGCACCTAGAGCAAGCAACCATGGATTTGGTCGGACTCGCCGAAGTATATGGGGGTCAAGATGATTACGAGGGAGAATTAGATGATCAGGAAGCCCCAGATACACAAACTGATCAAACTGGCTCCAACGACCAAGAAATAGACGAAGATTCAGTCATAAGATTTGAAGAGCAGAGGTTGGCCAAGCAAATGGAAAAACAATGAGAGATGATATGGTACAAGGCAATGCAACTAGAAAAGGAGATGCTACAAGGGCTCTCCAGATCAGGCAAAACAGCAGCAAAGCTACGGGAGGAATGGAATGCCCCTATGTTACCCTATGCTCTGCTGAAATACGAAACTCTAACACATCAACGGCAGCTCGCAAAAGAAGAACAAGTGCCAGTGTTTGAAGGAGAATTACAGGATCCGGAATAGCAAAACAAAATAGTAGACATTCAGACAAAGTGGAGGCGTCAATGGCTCTTGGATCATCCTAATAACCTGATCCACTTAGTCAACGCACCGCCTGAGCTGAGGAATGACAGAACTTTTTGCCCAACTCCCCGAACATACACCTACAGCCAACATAAAGCACTACAAAGCAGAAATATGACATGGCTAAATTATCCAGTATTTCCAGGGCCTGCAGAGAGAGAGAGAGAGAGAGAATATCCGGTTCTTACATGGTGAAAACCCTTCAGGGTGCCATTGCATAATTCGGAGGCTCTCCCGACCTATCCTGCAAGATGCTATGTAAAATAGCTCGAACCTTTTTGGCCTGTCTCATAGTCTTCTCAGAAAGCTGGACTTCAGAGTATATGAATACCGAAAGAAGCATCTCAGAGCTGTCATACGATCTAAGTGGGCCAGCTACAGAGCCAGTATTGTATGCCTATTTCAGACGGCTAATGTTTCTGCCAAGCTACCATCTCCAAACCTTCGAAGAAGAATTTTACACAGGCTTCTTCATGTACAAGTCCAAAATTTTTGGCCCATTAATGGCAAGCGAGTCTATGCGACATGATGCGTTTCTACATCAAATCAACCAAGAAGGATGACAACGACACTGAAGACAAAGACGATCATGTCGTGGTAGACATGAATTAGGAGGGGGGGAGTGTTGGAGCCCCATTTGTCCAACTGTTGTAATGAGGCCATCTTGTAAAGCATATCAAATTCCCATTTTATGCCAAAGAAGTCTTATCATTTTGATCCATTTGTCTGGGTTATGTAAAGATTAATCAGTTAGTCAGGACTCAGATTTGTTCCCACTTTGTAATAATGATTATAAGCCCATGTACATTATTGAGCTAAGGTGTGCAATAATGATTAATACCCCATGTACATTTTTGAGCTAAGGTGACTAAAGTATAAAAGTCACCTTAGAACCATTTTTGAATAACATTTTTTGAATATTAATCCTGTGTCGTACGAGTCTGTGTGTGTGTGTGTGTGTGAGAGAGAGAGAGAGAGAGAGAGAGAGAGAGAGAGAGAGAGAGAGAGAGAGAGAGAGTCTTATCCTCTTCGCTATGCGATTCTCCCTCACCGGATTCACGACGTGACTACACCATCGCGGTAGTCTCTCCGAGAGCAACGCGCCCACGCCACACATTCACATTTTTGAGCTATTCGCGATCGATCCTTCCTCGAGCTTGTTTTGCTTGTAAGTAGCACAAACAGTGTCTGTTTTCAACAATCAAGTGCTTTATGGAATGAGAAAGAGATTAGCTACACATAGATACTCATGAACTTAAGTTTCGCCCACTTTTGGATTATGACCTGTTAGTCTATCACGACTGTATTCGAGATAAATAGGGTTCAAATCTGGTGAGATTAGACCTTTAGGTAAGTATATCCTAGTGAGAGAATGGTGCCTAGAAGGTTTGATGCGATTCCAATTTCATTGGAAGTGTAAATGATGTTGTGAGCGGTTAGGGATAGAGTGGGTTGCATTCTACCAGGGTTAGTGATTGATGCATCATAAAAGTGCGTATGTGTAGATTGGTCTCATCCTGACAAGCTAACGAGATTGACCTACGGGTTAGTCGTGTCATCGGATGATAAGTATGTTGTCTGTGTCATGCTTGTGAGTATGAACAGGGGAGTAGTTATGCCTTAAAACACTTGGCTCTATAAACTCACAATCAGATTGAGAAAGGATGGAATCATCATTGATGGGGCATTTTGAGCGGTTTAATGCTATTTTTGGGCTATTTTAGTCTTTTCTAGCCCAACAAATTCCTTTTATTTGTAAAAAGCCCAAAAGAGCTTCGAAAAGCTCCTAAATTTGTGGAAAAGTCCGTTTTTCTCATATCTGATTTTAAGCCCCATTTTCCCATTTGGCAAGCACTTTGGGCACATCATTTATGACCACGCATAAAACTTGTTATTTTTGGTCGTGGTCGTCCGCTTTGAACTTTCTAGAAAAAAGAGCGTGCCTTTTGGAAACAATTGCCATTTTTACATTTGTAAATCAAATTAGACATGCCTATATGTGATTAAACACAATATAATGCCACATCTAGGGCCTTGTCGGCTTGGTAAGGTATGTACATGATTGCAACCGTAGCAATCATTCTCACGCATATGACACTATGTACATTGTAGCATTTGGTCCTATATATCAAAAAGCATAAAGAGTGAAGTGTTATTTTTAGATTCACATTATAAACATGCCAAAAAAAAATAGAGCATGGTCCAACAATTGGTATATTTAGTTGAAGAATAAAAACAAAGACCGATGAATGACATGATTGACTTGGAAGATTTGAGTAGATATTTGGGCACCTTCAATCCCCCCACTAAATTTATTATTCCCTTCCAATCCTCTTAGATTTATTCTTCTTTTCTGCTTGATCCTTCTCAAAATCACCCAATTACCTCTTCATGACAGATCTCAAAAGATGTCCCTCAGTTTCTTGGAGACATTTTCAAGAATATGGCTTTAGGAGAACGATCATATGTGGTGACTAGCGCAAGCGCAAAACGGAACCCACCGGCCTCTACACAAGGACCGTCCATGCAAAACTCGTCACGGGGAGTGAACAGGGGCATTACCTAGCTTGGAGCAGCTAGGACACGGACATCAGTGATTCGAATGACAACAACACAGTGCAGCGCAGGGAGGGAGAGAGAGAGAGAGAGAGAGAGAGAGAGAGAGAGAGAGAGAGAGAGAGAGAGAGAGAGAGAGAGAGAGACAGAGAGACTATAGTGCCTTCTATAGGGAAATTTCATGTGTACGAAGATCCCATTCCTGTGCATAGTGACCCTTGGAGTCAATGTATGTGCATGACTTCTCCTTCAACTGTTGAATCCCCCGATAGTGACCTCCCAGTGCTCTTTTATAGGTGCAGTCTACTTAGTTTAGTACAAACTAGTTAGGTTTAGGGCCCTAAGCCGGAGAGACAAAGCAGGCAGTCGGGTCCCGGATGGTTGACAGGTGCTTTGTTTTGGGAGAAATAAGAAAATGATATTCTCCTAGGTGGGCCTTGGTGACCATCACCTAGAGAGAGGTGGAATATACAAATGGTTTTTTTACAAAGTTTGGCTTTGGAAAATGGAAAATGAATCACCCTATGGGTGTTCACTGAGGAAATTCACCGTGGATGAGATGGCGGCGAATCGCAGGCTTTACTGGTGCATTGGTGTAGCGCGCTTGTCAATTTTGATGCTGACTGGGGCATGCCTTCGGCATCTTTCTTTGAATGGTTGTTGCGATCGCGTGTTTCTGGTGTCGTTGTCGATGAGTCAATGTCCATTTTCATTGCTTCTTTTCCTTCTTGTGCCTGCCGTGTGTGTGCGTTATTCGTGCGTATGTGATTGTGTGCGTGTGCTTATGCATGTAGGGTATGTGTGTGTGTGTATGTGCGTGTGTGTGTGTATGGAAAGAGAGAGAGGGCTGAATTTACTCCTTGCCAACACACAACGAGAGAGAGATAGATAGATAGATAGATAGATAGAGAGAGAGAGATAGATAGAGAGAGAGAGAGAGAGCTAGAGATAATGAGAGAGGTGTGTGTGTGTGTGAGTGCATGTGTGTGTGTATGGAAAGAGAGAGAGAGAGAGAGAGAGAGAGAGAGAGAGAGAGAGAGAGAGAGAGAGAGAGAGCTGGAGCTTATGATAATGGATGAGAGAGAGAGAGAGAGAGAGAGAGAGCTGGAGCTTATAAGGGAATTTCATTTTGTTGATGATGAAAGTGTGTGAGAGAGAGAGAGAGTGGTTCTTTTTAATGGAGGAGAGAGAGAGAGAGAGAGAGAGAGAGAGAGAGAGAGAGAGAGAGAGAGAGAGAGAGAGAGAGAGAGAGAGAGAGAGAGAGACGGTGGTGCCAAGCATGGCGACCCCTCTGTGAGCGCAAGGAAAAGGAGGGGGGGGGGGGTGGCGGCAGCTTGCAGTAGGAAAAAATGATTTTTAAAAAATTCATATTAAGCTCCCCTCTTGGGGTTAGTTCCCATGGCCAAGGTTTTCAAAATCCGGCCATCAATGGATTCTTAAGAACAACTATCATTACCACTTGCATCCCTATCCTATGTCCCACCACCACCTATTGCACCCTTTTATTTATCAAATGGGCACCATCACCATTACTATTACTATTCAGCACCATCAAGGGTAAATTTGGGTCCAAAACCTTCAAGGATGGTGGTGCTATAGTTAAAATTTTCACCTTCTTAGGCATCCAATATTATCACAACCCTCTCAAGATCCTACAAAATTTTGAGATCCTATTCAATAACAAAAAAATTTAAGTTGCTACAAGCCACCTCCATTTCCAAAGATAGTGCCTTGACATGGTCTAACAAGGAAACTTAACAATCCAAAAAACTGGAGTGACTTTAAACACGCTTTCTACTCAAGCTTCCTTGATTATACCTTTTGAAGTAGACATAATTTCAGCCTAGTCTAGCCTCAATATGTATCCCTCAAACATACAACCAAAGATTTTGGGACAGTTATTTATCAATTTCCATTTTTTGAGATATTAATTTTGTAGAACAAACTCAAAAGTAAACGGCGGGTCTACATTTCCCATTGCAAGATTATTGTATAGGGAAAGTGGTCTCAAATATGCATCAACTTATGCCACATGCAAGAGTGGGTTATCACATTATGAAGAAAGAACTAGTATTCACAGACATTACTACTCCTTTACAAAAGTGAAACCCAAGTTCACAATTCTCTGCCCAAGATACCCCAGAATCGCAAACTATTATAGTCTCCAATGCTCCTACTCAACGTGGATAACTCCTGAAGAGATGGGACAATATTGATCAAAAGGAAGGTGTTACAAACTCACCTTTGTGGTCATGTTTCCTAGGACTGTCCAAAGACCCCAATAACAAAAGATCACTCTCATGTATGAAAGCACAAAAAACAAGAAATATTAAACCTTAGTTGGATTGATCTATGCTTTGATAGGTGTTTTGACCATTGACACATCCAATGAACCATGCAAAACCATGGGAGAAGTTAAAGATAAAGATGCCCTTATTCTCTTTGATTCAAGCTCCATGCATAATTTCATCTCTTGATAATTATTTGCAATATTAGATATTGAAGGATATGCCAAGGATGTAGATCTAAGCACAAATGGTGGCCAATGGGACCAACATTTGGGCATCATGGTAGGTAGGTTTTTGAAGGATTTTCCTACTCTTGATCATATATTGATACTACTTAGAACTATTATTGAGGAAGAAAATTACATGATAGGAGGATTTATTATACCATTGTGTGGAGTTTTGCAAACCATTTGATACTACTCCTAGAGCTTGATTCACTTAAAGACTATAGGACATAGAAGTGCCCGTAGAGTTGATTTGGGTATTCATGGATTTATACAGGATAGTTGTGGGACACGTTCATACTTTGAAGATGTTATCTGAGAATATTCACTCCAATGTTTGTGTGAAAGAGTGATGCTCACTCTTCCCTACATTGTTTGGTTTGTATGTAGATGATGTTTCAAATTACATTGAAAGGGGAGGAAAAAAAGGAGCAAAAATAACACGGAACTTGATAACTCTTGTATGCATATCAAATTGTGTTGATCTGAGATTTTCTAGAGAGGATGAAGCATCACTTGGATGCATTAAACACTTTTTTTAGTGATAGTTGCTTGTTATTGAACCTTGACAAGCCCAAAGTTATGGTGTTTAACACCACAACACAATGGGTTAGGCAAACTACACCGACATTCACATATCATTGAACCTTGGCAAGACTGAATTTATGCTTCTTAACACCACAAAATAGTGGGTCAATGAACCTTGGCAAACCAACTTTATGGTGTCCAACACCACAACACAGTGGGTCAGGCAATCTGCATCAACCTACAGTAAAAAAATTAATGATTATACAGATACCTACACTTACCTGGGAGTGGTTTTCAATGGTCCAAAGTTCACCTTGAGGAGAGAAACGGAGACCAAAAAAGAGCAACAGAGAACATACTGACAAGAGCATATGCAGCTTGCAAGAGAGGATGTCTTTTCAAACTCAATTAGAGGAACCTCAAAAAAAGCTCTAGCTATTTCACACATTGGCTGCTTCACCTATGCTTTATGGGGTGCAGATATGGAGACCATCAATAGACCATCATAGACAATCTGGCAATATTGATGGATGGAGAGGTCTTTGGTGATTTCACATATGATTAGGGCCAATGCCTCTGTATCAAAAGATATTATTTGTGCAGAGCTTGCTACACCCCCACTAGTCATAGAGGCACTTAGTAAATCCATCTCTTTTATACACAATAGATGGGATATCCTCAATTTAGATATGCTTGCATACATTTGGAGCCTTCTTGACAACTTTAGTCATTGGAAAATACATCTTGTTGATATGCACAGATGAAGTCATTGTTTCAATTACATGGATTTAGTATGGATAGAATAACCCTTTCCACAACCAATACTCATTGGATGCACCCTCCTTGTCCCTCACATAGATTGAGATTACCCTCCTCCTTAGATAGGATTTGATTCAGCTAGATACTACGAGGACATGGACAGAGCCAACACAAGAGCTTGGCACAAACATGGACTTCTATAGAGAGCATCTTCTCTAGGTCACTAAGGATGGGCATGTGATTATACCTACCTATATGAACACTCATTTATCCCATGTGATACAATGTGGTATTGGTCAGATGTGCACATCATTGTATTGAGATTAAGATTGGAAAATTAGGAGAGTACTAGAAAAGGCCAAGATTTTCTAGTTAGTGATATAGAGCTAGAGAAAAATTTACATCACATATCTCATTGTCTAGTTTACTATGAGATACGAGGCTACTTTCATTGTGTCTACTCAAAGAGGGATTTGGACCACTAGCTAGAGTCATGAGATATCAGGAAGTTAGAGATGCCTCGCGTTGTTGTTTATTTTTTGTGTAGACATAAGGAGACTCTCGTGAGGAGATTAGATAATGAGAAACATTCACAAAAGCATATCTCCAACTTCTTTAGAGCAAAGACTCGATAATCAAATGAGAAAGCTTGACAAGTGGCTTAGAGTGTCCAACAAGAGCATCTTGTCCATCACAGATGTACCCTTTAACAAAGGATTGGAAGTCAGGAACTTGCGCCATCAAAAATGGTACTGGAGCTGAACTTTCACATTTTCTAAAATGTTCCATCAAATCTGGAAAAGTATAGGTCGCTCCTATTCGTAATCTCTCTAAGAACCTGCTAAACATTGCATCTATGTCCTCATGTGTATGACCCACCATTAAGAATCCCAAGTGCACGGTTTTGAAAACACATTTTTCTACTAGCAAGGATAAGTATGCAAATAAATATCTATTCTTATTCTCTCTTGAAAAATTATCTAGCTGTAGCAGAAGATTCTTAGGCAATTTTTGAAACAGGGGAGTGGACATGGTATCCACAACACATTGAGAGGAGGGTGATTGCAATTTAGAAATATCTCCATTACATCCTTCAATAGCCAACGGTGGTGTTACTGTTGCTAATGCATTCCTCTCACACTCTTTCATCATTTTGTTTTGGTGGTCTAGAGCTACCCTTGAACTCAATGCATTGAACAATGTTACATTGGTGTGTGGCATACCATCATGGCATAAACCTCCTAGCCCATGGTTTTCTGTTCTTTCCAAATTTTGTAAGCAATGCAAGGGAACCAATTGTAGCATTTGGATCTGAAGGCCATAGACCATTCAACGAGAAATGACCATACATACCATGCCCATGCCCATGTGTTATCATACCTGTTAATGATACTTGCAGCTGATATGAATTCACATAGTCTTTTGAGTTCATTCGCAATCTAGGTATTGATGTCTTTTTTTGGTCCATTTTATCATGTATAATGTATAAGTACTTATCCTTTTGCATTTGCGAGAGCTTACGCCAGGTGTAGTACACATTTCTACAGCTTTGTTGTTGCATCATGTGAATTTTACGTTCATCCTTCAAACGTTGTGAGTGGGATGGAAAAACACACAACGCCTCTATAATGACCCAAAAAACACTCTTGGGATGATACACACACACACTATGGGGCACCACTCGGCTTACACAACCCACTTGGCTGAGACAGGAAACACACCGATGGAGTGAGAGGAGAGAGACTACCCAATTACCCACTCCACATAGAGAGAGAGAGACACACACACACACCCAAAAAACTCAGATCAAAAGAGGATAATTTATGATTTTTAGATTCAATAGAGCTTGGGCCAACACCGATGGGGAAAATAGCTCACACAATATGGGTAAAATATGCCAGATACAATCACAAATCGGAGCAGAAACTTCGCTCATAGGAAAAACTTACATAGAAAAAATAAAAATAAAAAGTGAGGAATTTTGAAAAATGGACAACGCCATCGCGTCTGGAACGGCCCAAAACCCCAGTCTACAATGTCAAAGTACTCAAATCCGACCTCCGATGAGCAGTTTACGGCCAAAACAGGCTCCAAAATGAGCAAAAACATAGTTGCGGCTATTCTTCCTCTTCTCTCCACGTTTTTTCTGATCTTCTCTCTGTTTTTTCAGTTCCCACACTTAGCTTTATTACTTGGGCACCCTTGGCCTTTAAGTTGACCTCAAACGGACCCCGAACAGGCCAAAAAGTGGCATCGCAGTGCATAGTTGTCACCCTGATGCATCCATCCGCACACCTGGCACTCAAATTTTTTCAATAATGCATCCTGCAACCATGTGAAGTGGCCCCAAAATATGGTCCTCATGATGACCTTTCTGCATAATTATCACAAGAAAACACCCACGTTGTGTCCGTACTTTCCCACGTGCAAATATTGACCCCAGTCGACCTTCTGACGCCACTAGATGCCATCTGACGCACTTGCTTACCTCATGTCATCGGCCCACGGATAGCTTCCTTGAGAAGGTTTACATGCTACCCACTCCTCATTATTATAGAAAAAACACACTGATACTGGTGACGACAAAAAGCGGTGCACTATGTACATGCTATCCTACCTGTACACATGTGGGTCCCACGTAACCACCTGGCTATGGAAAATGGGAAATCTTTTATTCGATGCACCATGCATGTGTATGTGCATATGTGAAATCCCTTCCTCCAGAAAACTCCTAACAACATGAAATCAGCTCATCATCCTTTGTTGACTCTAGTTGAGACTTTATCCTCCTACACACAACACATTTGGAGAACTCGCTTATTTTTTACAAGGTCACATTAGCAAACTCTATATTCCAAACCCTATTGAATGTAGTGCTATACATTGTCTTGACACTCATACTCTAGAGTGTTTTATTGACATCATGTAAGATGTCTATTTGCTTGTACGTGTTTGGTATTGCAAGCATGGTTTTCCCTGGTACCATCTTCCATAGTTCTACTCTTATGTGGAATTTTCTCTGAGTTTTCATCTACAAAAGAGAGCATCAATGCCCTTCCCATTTTTGTATGGTCTCTTCCTTTTCTTATGACACTATCATTACCATGCACTGAGCGTCAGACCCCATTTTTAAATTTTTCACGGTAACGATAAAATGAATTTTTTGGAATGCCATGAATTTTGTACCAAGCTCTACTACAGACCTCATTGCCATTAAAAGAAAATACATAGCAAGTCTTTGCAGGTGTTTTGTTCTCACGCCAAGCAGTCAACATTGTATCATACACATAGTTGGTTCTATTCTGCAAACTTTGTCCCCAAAATTCATTGCGCATAGCCATGACCGTATCTCTATTGGCATATTGACAACACTTCATAGAACAACAATCTATGGTTGAAACAAGATGGATAGATGATAGGGATGCTTGATTGGATCTCTTAGAAGGTTTCACGGACGTTTTTGGCTTCCTATTCATAAAGCAATAGTTTTGTTTTTCTGAAATAGGATCTACCAAACGAGATGATCCAATGCATGTATCTTGTAACGCATCACTAGCATGTAAATCCTCATATTGTAACAACGCTTTTCCATCCATAATTGTCACTCTCTTGATAGGCCAACAAACCAGATTGATGTTTCATACATCAGATTGTGTAGAAATAGTAGCCTCACAAGCATAGGATGTTTCAATACCAATACCGATGTTATCTTCACATAGCTCACCAAAGTTCACGGAATCAAATGGACACACATACTTGACAACCCCTTCGGCTACTACATGTGTTTTGCTTTCATCCCAAAGTTGAACCCTCTTATCCTTCCAAACCTCCCTATAGCTCATTCCATCAGATTGTGCCTCGAATGCTCCCATTCCTTTGTGAGTCTCAGACATAGAAACCCCTTCGTACTGTATCTCATTCATATGTTGCAGCAACCCAATACTCCATTTCACAATAATGTGAAAAGAATATCCCACTGTCAATGCATCCATAATTGGAACTAGAATAATTGCTTTCTTTTGAAAACACAAATCAATTGACACCGATACATTTCCTTACCCAATAAGCATGCCTGAGCAATATGCGTTTGGGTTTGTCTCACAGACACTCCCAAGGGCAACCTTTTGTGTGGCTACAAACATGCATACTCTATCACCTTGATTAAAATCCATAGCTACAAGAAGGTTTTAATAAATATTTTTTAAGAAAACTGTCACAAAGTCATTTCATTGTGAGTATATATGTAGGTGTTTCATGATGATTATATACACACATGGAACTATATGTGGTTTTTTCATGATGGGTATACAGAATCCTATGGACTTAGGGCCATAGGATGCTATATAGAGGTGGTTCATGATGAGTATGTATAAATCATATGGACTTTAGTCCATAAGATGTTTTATGCAGGTGTTTTGTGTTGTGTAAATATACATCCTATGGCCCTCAGGCCATAGGGCACTATATGTAGTTGTCTCATGATGGGTATATAACATTCTGTGGCCTGACAGCCATAGGATGCTATATGTAGGTGTTTTGCGATGCAACTGTACACATCCTATGTTCTGAGGGCCATAGGGCCCTATATGTAGTTGTCTCATAATGGGTATATAACATCCTGTGGCCTTAGGGCCATAGGATGCTATATATAGGTGTGTACCGATGCAGTTGTACACATCCTATGGCCTGAGGGCCATAGGGCACTATATGTAGTTGTCTCATGATGGGTATATAACATCCTGTGGCCTTAGGACATAGGATGCTATATGTAGGTGTTCTGTGATGCAACTGTACACATCCTATGGCCTGAGGGCCATAGGGCACTATATGTAGTTGTCTCATGATGGGTATATAAAATCCTCTGGCCTTAGGGCCATAGGATGCTATATGTAGGTGTTTCGCGATGCAGCTGTACACATCCTATGGCCTGAGGGCCATAGGGCACTATATGTAGTTGTCTTGTGATGGGTATATAATATCTTGTGGCCTTGCGACGATAGGGCACTATATGTAGTTGTCTCATGATGGGCATATAACACATATTGTGGCCTTAGGGACATAGGATGCTATATGTAGGTGTTTTCTGATGCAACTGTACACCGTACTATGGTCTGAGGGCCATAGGGCACTATATGTAGTTGTCTCATCATGGGTATATAACATCATGTGGCCTTAGGCCATAGGATGCTATATGTAGGTGTTTTGCGATGCAACTGTACACATCCTATGGCCGGAGGTCCATAGGGCACTATATGTAGTTGTCTCATGATGGGTTTAGGGCCATAGGATGTTATATACCCATCATGAGACAACTACATTTAGTGTCCAATGGACCTTAGGCCATAGGATGTGTACTTATGCATCACGAAACACCTACATGTATATGTAGTTGTCTCATGATGGGCATATAACATACTGTGGCTTTAGAGCCATAGGATGCTATATGTAGGTGTTTCACGATGCAAATGTACACATCCTATGGTCTCAGGGCCATAGGGCACTATATGTAGTTTTCTCATGATGGATATATAACATCATGTGGCCTTAGGGCCTATGGCCCTAAGGCCATAGGATGCTATATGTATTTGTATCATGATGGGCATATAACATACTGTGGCCTTAGGGCCATAGGATGTTATATGTAGGTGTTTCGCGATGCAACTGTACACATCCTATGGCCTGAGGGCCATAGGGAACTATATGTAGTTGTCTCATGATGGGTATATAACATCATGTGGCATTAGGGCCATAGGATTCTATATGTAGGTGTTTCGCGATGCATATGTACACAGCCTATGGCCTAAGGGCCATAGGGAACTATATGTAGTTGTCTCGTGATGGGTATATAACATCCTATGGCCTTAGGGACATAGGATGCTATATGTAGGTGTTTTTTGTCGAGTATATATAAATCATATGGCCTTTAGTCTATATGATGCTTTATGTAGGTGTTTTGTGCTGAGTAAATATACATCCTATGGACTAAGGGCCATAGGGCACTATATGTAGTTATCTCATGATGGGTATAAAGCATCATGTGGCCTTAGGGACACAATGAGTTTGTATACATACTTTGGAATTAGGTCCATAGGATGCTATATGTAGATGTATTGATATGATTATATATATACAACCTATGCCTTAGGTTCATAGGGCCCTATACGTAGGTGTTTCATGATGAGTATATGAGCATCCTACGGACAAAAGGCCATAGGATGCTATATGTTGATGTTTCTAGCTAAGTATATATAGATCTTATGGATTTATGACCATACGGTACTATCTATTCGTGTTTTGTGGTGAGCTATATATGCATCCTATGGACTTTGGGACATAGGGTACTATATGTAGTCATTTCAGAAAGCTAGAGCCCGCCAGGACATAAGGGGGTACATATGAGCCGCACGATATGCCACGTGGCACATCCACATTGATTGATCATATGCCATGTGGTGTATCAGACACCATTGATTATATCTAGAGACCTTGTATCAAGTAGTCCCGTGGATGTACATCCATATGATATGTTTATGTCTTTGAAGGAACATAAAAAACAATGGTATGCACGTATCGCATGATCAAATGTGTGATCAAATTGCGTATGTGCACCTTTACAACCCTCTTTGCAAATGCACACCAGCACCTTTGCAACTCATTCTAGTATATGGCCTCCTCGTTTAAATACTATTTGTATAAAAATGTGTATGTTGCACGTATGCTCACACTTTCAAAACACGTGCAATTAGTGTGCAATTGCACATGTAGAAAAAAAGATTATTTTTGTTTGCTTACCCCAAATTTTTCCAAAATGCGTTTTCAAGTCTCCTGATCAATACTGCACAAAAAAATACCGTAGTTTTTTCAAGCAAAAATTATCTAATTTTGAATGCTTTTTAGTATATTTTTAAGTATGCGATTTTTGGTCTTGGGACGGTGATTTCGACCATGGGTGTCATTCCACTCGTAGCAAGACAACACGGGCACTGACAAAGTCTCACGCCAATTTTTTGAAAAAATTATATCGTCGGTTTTTATTTATTTATTCTTTTGTTTTTTATACGGAAAGCTCTTTAAGTTTCCAATCCTTTGGTATGACTCTCCCCTAAGAAAATGATTTTAAACCCTTCAAAATTCAAAATAAAAGAGAGCGGGAAGTTTAGGTTTAAAATTTGGTGTCAAATTTTGAATTTTGAATCAACAAAATTGATTAACCTTATCTCTATCTCTCTTTTTCTTTCTTTCTCTCTCTCTGTCTCTCTCTCTCTCTCTCTCTCTCTCTCTCTCTCTCTCTCTCTCTCTCTCTCTCTCTCTCTCTCTTTCTTTTCGAAACCCTACCCTACTCTCTCGAACACAGCTCTTTGCGGGCTCCCTGTGCCTCTCCTAAACGCCCTCCGTGCGCGCTCCCTACGCTTCTCCCAAATGCCCTCCCCCTCCCTATGCCTCTCCCAAACGCCTCTTTTGCACCGCCTCTGCTATGTGCCCTCCCTATGCGTCGAAGCGCCTCCTCTCCCAAACAAATAGCACCTCACGCTGCGCTTCGCCGAACAAATAGCCGCCCTTTTCCGCCCTCATGCGCCTCTCAAGCGTGCAACATCTCACAACATCGAACGCCTCCTTGAGCCTCTCTCTCAAACATGCATCATCTTGCGGTGCCTTCTCTTCCGCCTTCTCTCTCCCTCCTTGCACCTCTCTCCCAAATAGGACAGTGCCTCATGACACCGCTCATAGGTAAGCTCAATCTTATTTTGTACATTTGTTAAACGCTCGCTATAAAAAAACAATAAAATTTTAAGACAGTAAAGCTAACCTTTGTATTGTACACTTTTTGCTGGTGTGAGAGAGGTCCTAGAGAGAGGAGATGGTTCTTTAATGAAGATGCTACAGGTAAACCGAAAAATATTCACGCCCAAAATTTCACAAGGGACTGCCTGCTATATGAATGGGGAGAGATGAGAAGAGGGAGAAAAATAGTTATTTGGAGTGAGAGAGAAAGGAGAGGAAGAGAGACAAACAAAGGAGAGGAAGCTGAGAGAGAGGGAGGAGAGGTAATAAGGTCAAATAAACAATTTAAATCCAAAAGAGAGAGAGAGAGAGAGAGAGAGAGAGAGAGAGAGAGAGTAGGGTGTCAACGTAGAGCATAGAGGGGTTTAGGGTAGCATAGAGCACACTTGGGCCCTGGGCCATAGGGTGTCAATGTAGAGCATTTAGTTTTTTAAACTATTGGCATGGAGGATGACACCTTGTTTCCGTAAAGCAATAGGAGACAAACCTAGAGCAATGGTGGTTTCTTATTAGCATAGAGGACAACCGCCATAAGATGCCAAGATAGAGCATGGAGAGTTTTCCCTAGTATACAACAAACCCTATGGCCATAAAGAGAGCACCCTATCTCCCTGGGGCCATAGGTTGCCAAAAACCCTCATACTGGTTTCTATCATACAGGGGATCCTATGGCCTTCAGGCCACAGGGTGCCATAAAAAGCATAGATCGGTTCTTGCTAGCATAGAGCGGACCCTACGGACTTTAGGCAAAAGGGTGCCAATAAAGAGCTTGGAGAGGCTCTTACTAAAATAGAGGGGACCCTATGGCCTTCAAGCCACATGGTGCCAATATAGAGCAAATAATGTTTTTTACTGGCATATAGAGAACCCTATGGCCCTAGGGCCATTGGTTGTCAAAAATCCATCATAAAGATTTACTTCAAGTTGAAAACATAGACGGCACCTTCTGGCCCTTAGGGCCTGTTAGAAGCGGCTAACGGCTACACCAATTATGCACCAAGCTATGGAAATGTGCCATAGTGCATAATATTTACTTTTCATTGTATAGGGCTTGCGCTCACTTAAGAGTTCCAAAGTTGTATGAGTCTAAGCTAGAGAGCTCACTTTATCCCATAGTTGAAGGGTTTGAGGCCCAAAACTATAAAAGAGCCCTATGCTTAATGAGAGGTCATTCTTGAGTGGTCCTTTTGAGAACTCTCTCCCTAGAGGAGTTCTTGATGGCCTAGCCTTTGAGCTTAATGCCCATGCTTAGAAGGCTAGTGCTAATCACATGTAATTAGTGTAATCCTCTCTTAACTAATCTAGTCTTCATTATGCTGTCAATCATGTTTATCTACTTTCCTTCATTGTTTTGAAGTGTTGATCTTATCTAATCTAACTCTTACTTATGCTAAGCTATCCGATTAGTGGAGTCCTTATCTAACTCTCTCGATTAAGCGGAGTGGACGTACTCGTGATTGAGAGATTATAGTTTTCCTCTAATGGTGTGCTTGTGTGTGTGTAGGTTTAAGAAGCCTTGAGCTTAATTTGATTATGTGTGACTTGATTTGGACACCATGATTGGCATGGTTGGGGTGGCCGACTTGAATGCGATCTTGTGTGCTTAATCGTCAATGCATGTAATTAGAGTTGTGCTTGAGAGATTCCAAGATTAGTGTGTTTCACTTCGTTGCTTGATGTGTGTAGATGATTGCTTGAATTGATGCTTGACGTGAGATTAGCATTAGTTGTTTGGGATGATTTCTAATTGCATTGGAGGATGCACGCTCTTGAATCCTCTCAATCTTTGCATCCGATGACGCTCTCGCACATTCTTTGTGTGATGCCTCCAAGCCCTAGCCGGGTCATGCTCTCTCTCTCCGAATTGATAGATTTTGTGGGAGATTGCCTATGCTATGGCGAGACTCCAACATTGGTGCCGTTGCCGGGGACGGATTGCCTACGCTAGTGGAGTTGAGGTTGCAAAAGATAAGAGTAATTTGATTACCGATTTCTTGTAATTAGGTAGGATTTGATTTGTGTGTAGTGAAATTAGGTTTAATTGGATGTGTATAGAGTCATTTCATCCCAAAAACCCCTAAATTTTCTTTTGATTTTGCTAATTTTTCACTAACCTTCACTAATTTTGCATCCCATTCATGCTAATTTCGTGCTAATTGTACTAATTCCATGCTAATTTCATGCTAATTGTGCTAACGTAACCACTAATTTTGATTTGGAATGTATGCTAAATCCCCTTAATTGAGGAGGATCATCACTCTTAATTGCTCTAATCTATGCCTAACCATGTGATTGAGTGTTGATTTTGGTCAATTTTTTGATCAATTTTGGACCAAATCGGAGTTGCACACATGTGTGTGCAAGATGGAATCATCGCGTGGAGCAAGGATTATCTTGGATGCAATCAATTGTAAGTGGATTGACCTACTCCGCTTAATTTTTGATTGTTTAAGTTGATCCCATTGAGTTGCTAAGTCATTGCTAAAATTAAGTGTGTGTGCCTAATTGATGGAATTTATGCCTAATTTGATGAAATTGGAATAAAATTGGATGCCTAGATGCTTGAGGAACGGTAGTTTTGCATAAATTATGTGTGCAAATCACTAAATTGATGCGTATGTGAGGCTATTCCGGTCATGAAGTAGGCCTAATTGCCAAAATTTGGGCAAGATTTGAATGTGTGTGCCCATTTTAAATAACTTTGATGAGAATATTTATGGTCAAATTGAACACCTAAATGCTTGTAGATTGATGGTTTTGCAAGAAATGTGTGTGCAATCATTAGGAATTGGCCTAATTTCCTTGCTAATTGAGCAAAAAATGGATTTGTGCACCTAATGTTTGTGTGTGTACAATGCTAAATTGAGTTAAAATTTGATCAATTTTTTGATTAAAATTGAATTAATTTAGCATGTATATACTCATGTATGTGTGATCAAGTGTGAAATTGATGAAATGCAATGAGTGTTATAATGAATTTTTTGCACAAATCGACGGCCTAAATTTAGGTGTGTGTGCCTAATTAATGGCCAATTATGCCTAAATTGGGGATGAATAATTGGTCTTGGTTACCAATTATGATGATTAGTAGACCTAAAAATTGGTGTGTGCATAATTGATCGATTTGGGTTTTGAGATGAATGACTCAATTTGTGCATAATTGGGGATGATTTAATGCAATACCATTGAGTCAATTGACGTAACCAAATTGATTTGATAGGGTAAAAATTTTGCATTGAACAATGTGCCTATTTGTGGCCCAAATCGAACTACGAGTATAGCTATGACAAACCTAATTAGGTTTGAATGAGAAATTCATTTGTGATGATGGTTAAATGTGCTTGGATTGGTCAAGAAGAAGCTAATCACTCAAAGTTTGTATAAGCATTATTCAATTGGTGTATTTGCAAACAAATCTTTGCGCTTTAAAAAATCACCCTTATGAAGTAAGATGGATGAGAGATTTTGAAGTTTTGAAGAGCAATTGACTTAATTTTCATTGTATAATCGAGTGTACATCTTGCTTTTATGTGTGTGTGCAAGGCCACATTATTGACCGCGACAAGTATTGGGAATGTGTACGAATCTCAATTACATGGGTATGTTGAATCAAGCATAAGAATGAAGGCACATTGTCAACGAATGAGGACTCAAAATTCATGTGCTTAACACAAGGGTGGACCTTCAAATAAAGCTCAAAAGTCTGTGTGTCTAAAGTGTGTTCAAAAAATGGTTAAATGGAGGAATAAGATCCTCAAACGTATGGTCTCGCATGACTCCACACACACCCAAAATAAGCTTGGAGACACTGTTATGCGCCACGTTTGGGATGCCCGGCTTCAAAGATGGCAGCTTTTCGGTTTGGCGCACATGACCCACCCACTTAGCTTGCCCGTTTTGGTGCACATGCGCATGCTCAGGCTTTGCTTGCTGGCCACCATATACTCACACACACACACGCCTTTGCGCTGCCATAAACACCCCGCTTGTCGTTTGGCTTGACATATACACACACACACACACACACACACACACACAACTGCTATCTGCTAAAAACAATGCATGGATCTTCATTGGGCCCACTGACTGGCTTGGCGCGAGCGTACACAGCTGCTCTCCCTTGATATTGGCCCCACCTAAAGTCAAACTAACCCCCTGAAGGCCTTTCGGCTTGCAACGGCTAGCCATCAAAAGCATGGGGTCTGTGCAGTGCTGGCCACAGCGCACAAACCCCACACACACATCTTCTCGTCATCACTCCTATGCCCAAATTGCTCCTATTGGTTGCCGACTTGCTCGCCTTGACGGTATCCTTGCCTTCTGCATGTGCTCGTTCTCTGTCGGTTCTACTGGCCACCGTGAACTCCCAGCTCTGATCAGTACTCCGTGACTGTAGTGGCACACGTACACACTCAACACACATTGGCCTCGTTGCTATGATCCCCTTGCAAAAAGCCAATCACAGCTATGCACTGCACCTGCCTCGCCCGCTTTTATCTTACAAGCTGGAATCGCACAGACTGCCGCCCTTGGATTTCTTCATACATAAACAAACACACTCTTAAATAGAAATCCCATAAAGAGTTGTTCCCACCTCCCTTCCCTTTTCGAAATTAAAAGCAAAAATGGAGCCACTAATCTAAAATCTCAACTCAGCTACCCGTGGAAAGAGGAATGTTGTCATTCAAAAAAAAAAAAAAAAAAACAATCTCTTGACCTCAATATGCTCTCAAATGTTCGGACTCACTGTTCCACGCTCGGCCCAAGTCAAAATTGGTAACTTGAAACTCGATTTTGAGCCTTCACATAACTTTGAGAGATCATTTGATAGGAGTTTCCTTAAATCAAAGTCAGCAATGTTCATCGCTCCAATTTTTTGTTTTGTCAACTTGCTCCCTATGACATGTATGAAAAATATGCTTATAAAGAGTGTTGGTTTCACCCATTAAACTTACTTCTTGCAGGGGATAGCATTGACGTTTTGGATTTTACTTGTGAACGACAATTTTAGTGCTCGTTTTGAATGCCACTTTGATTTTAAGCACTAATAATTGAGTTTAATTTTGAAGGATGTGGCAGGTGTGTGATTCCAAATGATCCAAGATGGGGTCATCATTGCAATGTATTGCAACAATTTGGCTAATTAGAGCCATTCAAATGTTGGGATTAAAGTTGTAATGCTAGCTCATAGCCTTGTCACAAAAGTTAATTTTTTCATTTTGAGCTAGTGTTTAGCCAACTTTTTGAGTTTTCAAGTACAAAGTTGGCTAGTAAGAGCCATTCATTTTCATTTCATCTAGTTGCAGTCATCTCTAGCTCAAAGATCACACTAACAAATACTAAAATTTCAATTGAGCTAGTTGTTAGCCAACTTTTTGAAAAGCTTAAATTGTAAAATTTGGCTATCGAGAGCCACTTCATTTCATTCAAAAGATGCATTATTTTCAACTTTTGTTTTAAATTCCATACTTCAAGTGAGCTAGAAACTAATCAGCTTTGAATCATGCATGAGAGATGGTTGAAATTGCACTATTTGCTTATGTAGAAGCTCATTTTATCTCTCATGGTTGATATGTATGAATAAATTTGCTATCAAAGAGAATCATGTGCATAACCAAAGGCACTTTTTTTTTTTCTCCTTGGGTTTTTTCCCTTTGGCAAATTCGGGTATGCAAGACCCTAGTTTTAGGTTTTCATTAATGTTTTTTGGTGTGCTTTTGGATTTCAATAATTGGCTTTTGTAGCTTGTGTTTACACTTAGCTTCAAAAGGCTTCTTTTTGCAAATAAAAAGGATCAAGAGACTTCTCTACACAAAGGATGCTTGCTCAAGGATGCACAAAGAGCATGAATAGGTGTAATCCTTCCATGATTTTGCTCTTTTGTTCATTCTCTTGCTTGGCTTAAGTAAATCTGCTTATAAGCTATGGGTTTTTCATGTTCAAAAGCTAGGCATCGTAAAGTTTCAACACCCTACTTTGTGAAAATTAAACTCACCAAAAAATTAGGTTTTATGAATGCAAATCATAGGTAATTGGCCTTGACCTTAGGTTAATGTAGGTTCATTTCTTGCTAGTCCTAGATTCTTAGTGATAGTCGTAATATTCCATTCATTTTTGTCACGACCTAGGGCTATGATTAGGCTTTAATCTTTTTTAGTCCAACTGCCATAAATATCTCATGAAGGAAGCAATAAAAATGTGCTAAAAAATGAACCATGAAGCAAAGAAGTGTCCAAAAAAGTAGCAAAAATGCTACTAAGGCACATGAAAATAAAAATTATATGTTATGTTGTGTCTATGTGAGGCCTAGCGCCTTATTGACACTTGGTAGGCGAGGGGAATCACTTTGGCTCGCTTGGTCAAAGCCCTAAACCGATGCCCTGGGTTGATAGGGGTTAGCCATCGCCATGGTAAGCTAGTAGGCTTTTGGAAAACCTTCTTGAGGGTTCAAGGAGCTGAGAGTCGCACCTAGACTTGCCTTGGGGTGGTAGCCTTGTGATTGTGCTTCAATTTTACAATAAATGACTAAATCAAAACTTCCATGAGCTTCAAAAAAACTTTTGACAATGTACTAATAGATTAGGAGCTTTTTTATAGCCCATAGACAAGATAGACTTGAATGATTTATTAAGATTGTTCACATAGTTTTTAGGCTAGTAGGTTTATGAACATTCATTAGGCTAGGGTCATAATTGATTACTTTTGTTTCATGCATAAAACTGAAATTTCAAGTGGTTTAATCTTCACAAAAGTGTGAGTATTTTTTGGCTTTATGTGTCTAGTTTTTGACTATGATTAACCCATCTTTTAGAAGCAAAAAAACACTTTGCATGATTGTTCATTAATGCTTCATGTTTTATTCATTATTGGTGGCCTTTGATGCTCATTACTTGTTCTTATGTTTTGCAGCTCAACATTTCTTCCTTGGACTTGCTTTCTACCATGTCACCGTGTCTTGCTTCACCGGCACACGAGGACGTGCGCCAAATTAGGAAGGGGGGACTGTTAGAAGCGGCTAACGGCTACACCAATTATGCACCAAGCTATGGAAATGTGCCATAGTGCACAATATTTACTTTTCATTGTATAGGGCTTGGGCTCACTTAAGAGTTTCAAAGTTGTATGAGTCTAGGCTAGAGAGCTCACTTTATCCCATAGTTGAAGGGTTTGAGGCCCAAAACTATAAAAGAGCCCTATGCTTAATGAGAGGTCATTCTTGAGTGGTCCTTTTGAGAACTCTCTCCCTAGAGGAGGTCTTGATGGCCTAGCCTTTGAGCTTAATGCCCATGCTTAGAAGGCTAGTGCTAATCACATGTAATTAGTGTAATCCTCTCTTAACTAATCTAGTCTTCATTATGCTGTCAATCATGTTTATCTACTTTCCTTCATTGTTTTGAAGTGTTGATCTTATCTAATCTAACTCTTACTTATGCTAAGCTATCCGATTAGTGGAGTCCTTATCTGTTAACCCTCACGGCTCACGGACACCCCATCACCTACGACGGACGTGTATTATGCATTTGGTAGAGTCAGGTACCGGGCTTGTCGGACCAGTAGGAAAAGGGTAAGAGTGATCGCCGATGAGAGGCGCACTCTAACTGGGACATTCAAGGGATTAGTTGGCTAAGCATGGGCGCCCAAGTGTGAATGGGGTGAGCTCATATAAAAGCCAACTAAACCTAAAATTCACTCATTCTCTCATTTGTGCAATAGAAGAGTGCTCTTGCTCCATCTCCATCTCCATCTTCTTCTTCTTCACCTCCTTGTGTGTGTGTGTGTGTGAGAGAGAGAGAGGGAGAGTGTGTGTGCGATCGAGCATTACGAAGGCACGACGGCGGCAAATCGGTTGAGCGCGGCACGACTGCAGCCTCTTCTTCATCGAGGCGAGGAATCCACCACGAAGGCGAGCGTAGAGCGGTGAGTGACACACCCTTTGCTCTCTTGAGCTTGCTAGTTTAGGCTTGTTGTGTGCTTGGAGCCATTTGTGGCTCGCACACGGTGTATTGGCAAGTCCCTTGCTTCGACAGTGCGGCAAGGAGCGCACATTTTTGGCGCCGCTGTCGGGGATATGCCCTACACTAAGCTCGGTTAGCACTTTATGCTTTCTTGTGGTGCAATTTCTATCATAGGAAAGGCAGGGAATGAGTGTGTGTAGTTGTGTGGAGATTTTTGTTTTTTGCGTTTTCTGCGTTTTCTACGTTTTGTGGTTTGCACTGCACAGTTAGCATTTCTTGCGATTTTGCATCTCCTGCATTTTCTGGTTCTGTCAAGTTTCAATTTCTGCATTTTTCTGCATTTTCTGTGTTTTTTTCAATTTTCCGCATTTCTTGCGTTTTTTCGATTTCTGCAAGTTCTGCAATTTCAATTTCTGCGTTTTCTGCATTTTTTGCATTTTAAAAAAAAATAAAAATTTAATTTTTTTTGGAAAAAAAAATTTCTTTATAGAGATTGTACAATCCACCTCTAGTGCCACGAGCATCGAAGATCAACAGAAAATGATCTGTAATGTTATCCATGGCATTATTCAATCAGAAAGGCAAAACCGAGGGGTAAATATACTCTCAACTGGCCCCATGAGATTTCTGGATACGAGCAAGGCTCAATAGCCTACTCTATCACAAATGGAGACTCCTCTAATGAGTCCCATGGACCCATCTTGCGTCATTTCACCTGGGGTCTCTATGCAATCTGAGCCTCCGAGCGAAAACTTTAGCTTCCCTAACTTGGCTCAACCCTCTATTAAGGAAAACACAGTGCTCACTCCAGGGATAAGCCTGACAGAGAATGTACCGATGACATCTACGGTTAGCGCAGTGCCACTACCTAGTGTCGTAGTACCTAATATGGGGCCTCGACCGTATGTGCCTCTAGCCCCTTAAGCACACATGGCCCCCACACCTCCAATTGTACCACTTGCTTATGCTCCTGGAGTGCCGCTCCCTAGCTCTTATCCGAGTGGACCTATGCCCAGTTATGTTCCATATCCTGCATCATCCACACATATGCCAAGACCGGTACCCATCCCTCTCCCGCATATGATTCCAAGAGTACCTCCACCAGCCCTGCCTCCTCACATAGGTGACTTGGCAGTGTTTGCTCAAACCATAGGTCGATCTATCGCGGAAAATAAGCGTCATGCATCTGATAGAGAGCCTAGAAGTAAGGCAGTACAAATTGCCAAACTCACGCAAAAATTCAATGGGGACGAAGATGCTAGAAAACACATTGAAGTGTTTGAACAAGTATGTGATTCCTTAGGGGAACGCAACGAACTACATAAGTGCAATGCCTTAAGCTTGACATTAAGTGGGAAGGCTGGAGATTGGTATAGAACCCTAAGGGTGGACGAGAAAACAATCTACCCTACCCTTCGAAGGTTGTTCCTAAAGGAGTACATACGAGAAGGTGTGCTTTGGGGTGTAGCATCTCAGCTACAGAAGGCCGAACGTAAGGAAGGAGAGTCAATAAGGGACTTCATTAGTCGTCTAAAGCACTTAAACTCTCGCTGCCCTGTAAATGAGCGCTTCAACAATAACCAACTGCTTGATCGATTCATTCGAGGGTTGAGGAATGAAGGAATCTATAATGGACTAGTGATTAGAGGTATCACAACCTGGGAAGATGTCACTGCCAATGCAATCCAATTAGAGGACAACTTGATGATAGCAGGCATGAGGGTGTCTACTGACACGAGATCCACTAGCTCACAAGCCATTGAGTATGAACCCATGACTGCAAAGCCCATTTCCAATGAGCCAAAGGTATTTGAGACATTCTTGACAGACCTCACCAAGGCAATCCAAGAGTCTCTTAAGGATAATCGACCCCCTCAAAATAGTCACATGTATCCAAGAAGGGAGCAACAATGGTGTTCCATTTGCTTGGGTCCACATAGCACTAGTGAGTGCCCTACGTTTAGAGTAAAATTTAATGGAACTTGCAATGTATGTGGTAGGTATGGTCACCAAGCTAAGGATTGTTTAATGATCAAACGTATGATGGCAAATAGACCACCTGTAGCCTGGACGGATGCACCTCGAGCTCCTGTATTGATGCCTGCTCCACCTGTTGAGCAACTACCGCAACACATGGTCCCTAGATCTCAAAATGTTGTACAAGCTACACCGCTACTACCTCCTGTGCTAGGACCGCAGCCCCCGCATCCAAGAGTCGCCCCTATGAACCAAGTGGGTTGCGAGCCATCTAATGCTTATGCAGATGGCTGTGAGGAGGAAATAGACACTAGTATTGCCTACGGACTTGATACATTGGAAGAGTGTCCTATATACTACATGGAAGATTGTTGGGGACAAGTCAAGCCAGTTTATCAAGCTGCTGCTCTCGCATCCAGAGGTCAAAATATCAACACCCAGGCTAGGAGGCCACCTCTTCAATGCTACGAGTGTGGTGGACCACATCGGGCAGCGGAGTGCCCTATTAGGCTGCAAAAGAATGCTACACAGATGCAAATGAGTCAAGGGAGCACGTCTGCAATGCCAATACTCACATGTAATCGTTGTGGCATAGATCACTTGATTGCCCAATGTCCCTATAACCCAAATGCGCCTAAAATCACACCCCTAAATTTGGTCAAAATTGCTAGTGTGACATCGCCAATACCACCCGTCGCACCCGCTTATGCGATTACACGGTCCATGCTTCAAGGGCCAGGCCATATCCTCGAAGAGAGAGATACCGCGTCAGTTATCCAAGCAAAGAAAAAGAAGACAAGGATTGTACAATCGCTTCCGACAAGACTCATCCTAATGTAACGAAGAAAACATACAAGTGGGTCCCTAAAGCTTCCTTAGCGACCATAGCTAGTGCAAAAAAACAGAAGCCTTGTAAGAAACGTACCACTCGCTCCAAGAAAAGTAAGCAAATGTTGCGATGGATCCCTAAATGACTATTGGAAGCCCAAGGCTACTATCAAGGAAATGATCAAATTTGGGTGCCAAAACGTAGATTGTGCTCTTACCTATCACCTGACCCAAGTGAGCCCAATCCCGTATCTCCAAAACGAATCAATGATCGTGGAAAGAAAAAAATCACAGAATGCTACACACCCGCTCCCGAGCTAGTTTGGGTACCAAAGAAAGAACTATTTGTTCCACCTAGCTCAGGAAGGGGGGAGTCCCATGAAGCTTCTAGCTCCTCATGTAATACATCCATAGAGGTAAAAGCTTCTACATAGCCTCCATCTATAGTAGTGGACCTCCATGAAGCTACAAAAGAATCCACACCTCCCAGTGTTCAAGAATCACCTGATGAATCACTTCAAGTTCGATCCTGGGAGAGTAGCTTACCACCCTTGCAACTTGACGAGGCACCTAGGGTAATAGAAAACTACTGGCAAAAATCCTCACCTATTACCAACTGGAACAATTGGTTTCAAAGGGTGACAAGCTCATTTCAAACGGTATGATCTACCCAAGGAAGGGGGGAGTGTTTGCTGACAGTCCTCATTCATTTGTTTCCCTCTCAACCTTTTTCCCTGACCTCTTAATCTCCGATCTTAGGGAATGTACATATAAAGATTTATACTCACAAATAATAAAAAAATAAAATAAAGAGCAAGAGCAATTAGCAAACGAGTATGCACATTAAAAGTCAAAACATTGATCCAGACCTACACATGTCACATCTGGTACAGTGAAACAGAAACCTATGCCATAAAACACCTTTGATCCTCATCACTTGAGTGATGGAGGGTAGGTAAGATTAGTACGATAGGAGTGTTTCTGTTTTAGAGTTGAGAGATTAGCAAAGTTCTCTTTTCCCACTAATGTGCCTCCTGGAGGTATTCCTTTTGTTTCCTAGTGTGTACAGGAACGTGTTGCTATTGATAGGATTTGGACCTTCATGGAATCTTTATCTCGACTCACTCTTCAAATCAAGCACGACCATCAACACAAACAGGTGTTTCTTGTCCATTAGCATTGCCGTTATCTTTTTGCATCCATGTTTGTCTGCTTTGATTGTGATTGGTAGCATAATATTTAGCGCATTTGCTTACTATCAAACATTTAATTCAATGTAATGTTTTGTCATAATCAGTTGTCTAGGTTTAAAAATCAAGCAGTCCGACTAAGCTAGTTTGACCAAGCTAGGTATTAGAAATCTTCTCTTAATACCATGGGGAATGCCTTCCTAATAATCAATGGTTACTTAGGTTCTTAATCCGATTTAGGCAGCATTGTATGAAATGTACTAGGGCTTTCTAGTGGGCTTAACCCTATTGACCTTTAGCTTAAGTATTATAAAGGGAGTTTACTAATGTGATGAGCCTCGGGAGGGTAACAGTGTTATATGACCCCCCAAAGTTACAAAATTAAAATGTTGAAAATGAACAAACAAAAAATCAAAGTGCCACAATGTAAAATTTTAAGCTGGAAGAGAAATCCCTGCTTAAATTGGTACTTCACTCACATGTATCGCCTATGGTACTAGAGCCCTAGAGGTTCCCAGTGTGGGCGCTTTTCCTTGAAAAGCAAAAAACCCAAGGCACACAAAATAAGCACACACATCATAATTGAATCAATGTGAAAAGACTTTGGGGGGTCAAAGAAAAAGTAATCAGTCAGGCGATGATTTCATGAGAAATTCCTTTTATGGTAGCTTAACTACAAGGTTTTCTAGATATAGCCTCTAGTCAGCCCTCGAACATGAATACTTGGCTCTCGTGATTAAACAACTTAATTGACCACAGATAATTAAGAAGCTTACCCATGGTATTAATATTCGAACTCTAGTGCCTTTCGACCGTCAAATTAGCGACCCCAGACTTGTTTAATTTTTTACCTTTACATCTGTTTATGCATTTGATTACATTGAAATTTAATGTTCATTGCTAACAAATTGTTTGAAATTCTTTTACCAATCAATTTGTCTACCTAAAACTGCATATGCTTTTTAAGAGAATGCAATTACTGTGCCAATGTTGTTTGATTTTGCAGTGACTGAAGAAGGCTAAGGACATTCATCTCAAATGCTCTTCCACCTCGACGAACCAGCTTCAACTCAATAGATTCCGAGGACGGAATCTACATCAGGAAGGGGGGCATGTTAACCCTCACGGCTCACGGACACCCCATCACCTACGACGGACGTGTATTATGTATTTGGTAGAGTCAGGTACCGGGCTTGTCGGACCAATAGGAAAAGGGTAAGAGTGATCGCTGATGAGAGGCGCACTCTAACTGGGACATTCAAGGGATTAGTTGGCTAAGCATGGGTGCCCAAGTGTGAATGGGGTGAGCTCATATAAAAGCCAACTAACCTAAAATTCACTCATTCTCTCATTTGTGCAATAGAAGAGTGCTCTTGCTCCATCTTCTTCTTCTTCACCTCCTTGTGTGTGTATGTGAGAGAGAGAGAGAGGGAGAGTGTGTGTGCGATCAAGCATTACGAAGGCACGACGGCGGCGAAGCGGTTGAGCACGGCACGACTGCAGCTTCTTCTTCATCGCAGCGAGGAATCCACCACGAAGGCGAGCGTAGAGCGGTGAGTGACACACCCTTTGCTCTCTTGAGCTTGCTAGTTTAGGCTTGTTGTGTGCTTGGAGCCATTTGTGGCTCGCACACGGTGTATTGGCAAGTCCCTTGCTTCGACAGTGCTGCAAGGAGCGCACATTATCTAACTCTCTCGATTAAGCAGAGTGGGCGTACTCGTGATTGAGGGATTAGAGTTGTCCTCTAATGGTGTGCTTGTGTGTGTGTAGGTTTAAGAAGCCTTGAGTTTAATTTGATTATGTGTGACTTGATTTGGACACCATGATTGGCATGGTTGGGGTGGCCAACTTGAATGCGATCTTGTGTGCTTAATCGTCAATGCATGTAATTAGAGTTGTGCTTGAGAGATTCCAAGATTAGTGTGTTTCATTTCGTTGCTTGATGTGTGTAGATGATTGCTTGAATTGATGCTTGATGTGCGATTAGCATTAGTTGTTTGGGATGATTTCTAATTGCATTGGAGGATGCACGCTCTTGAATCCTCTCAATCTTTGCATCCGATGACGCTCTCGCACATTCTTTGTGTGATGCCTCCAAGCCCTAGCCGGGTCATGCTCTCTCTCTCCGGATTGATAGATTTTGTGGGAGATTTCCTATGCTATGGCGAGACTCCAACAGGGCCATAGGTCGTCATTATAGAGCATAGAGAGGTTATTACTAACATAGAGGGGACCCTATGGACTTTAGGCCTTAAGGTGCCAATATAGACCAAATAGTGCTTTATACCGGTGAGGCGGTCTGGGGTGGGCAACAAGAGAGGCAACCTCTAAACACCCCTCAAGCCTCCCGTGCTGCTCAATTGGGTTGGGGCAAACACAAGCACAACACAACAACAAACCCATAGCCGAACCCAAACAAGATAGGGGCACCACCTAGTTATGGTATGCAAACTAGGACGCAAGAGAGATTTTCTCACAATCAAGAAGATGCACCACCAAACACACACAAACAATCTCACACCAAGACACACACAAAATGGACGAGAGAGAGCTAAAGCAAAGGAAAGAGAGAGAGGAATGGATCTAGCGTAATACCTTATTTGTGACTTACAAATGGAGATGGTTTGCTATGATGCTATCATAGATCTTGTACAAAAACTAACTCAATGCTTAGTGAATGCTAAACATTGCTATGATGCTATCATAGATCTTGTACAGAAACAAACTCAATGCTTAGTGAATGCTAAACATTGACAACACACTCACATTGTCTTAGGGTGTGGGAGACCTCTCACCACAATACCCTCTTACAATGGACACAAAATTAGCAATGAAAAACACACTAAAATGCTTTCTAAAAGAAGATCAAACGATAGAAACTCAAAATACAAAAGTCACCTTGAATTCACTAAACCGTACCGCAGAAGTGGAAGGACGAAGATTTGAACGTCGAATCATACCTTTGATGCAACAAACCTCAATGTATTGATGATGGAGGAACATATACAATAGTGGTTTTGAGATTTTGAACTCACGCTCTCTCACTTGCAATGTGTAACTTGAAAGCTTCTCTCACACCAAGAGTGAAGCTCACAAAGTGGTTGCTACGCCTAAGTCTCTCCTCACGCATAGAGTGTGGGGGTGCTATGTGAGATATTGGAGGTTATTTTACAAGAAGGAGAGGGACCTTTTTATAGGTTGGAAATCCCTCGATTATGATTTTTTCTTAATATCAAAACATTGCAGGCCTTCTTTGTGTGCTTGAGTCAGGGCTGTGGGCTCAAAAGAGAGTATTATTGATGGTAGATAAGATGAAAGTAGAGTTTTAAGGAAGGAGAGACAGAGAGAGAGAGAGTTACTATGCACATGTCTTGAGGTGAGGTGTCTTTTATGGTTAGGTCAATGGCTATTTGTGTTAGTATGTTAGTGGTTAGTGTTAGTAATCACTAGAAAGTTTTTGTTATATTTACAATCGGTAGAATGAGGTGGATGATTGAAGTAAGATTGTTGAATGAAGTGAGGAAATCCTTGTGATGGTGAAGCTTGAAGAAGGACTTACTTGTGTAGGTTCTTAAAATGACTATCGATCCTCTTCATCTTCTTCTCTTCTTTATGCCACGGTCATCAAGGTTGATTATCGCAATGAAAATGGCAACTCGGTTGATGAAATATCTCAATTTGTAGAGGTTAAGCATGGTTAATTACATGCTCAATTTTATGTATATAGAGAAGGGGTAAGATGGAATTGTACTTTGGAAGTAACAGAGAGAGGCATAGAGATGGTGTATGTACATGTAGAGCTCATATGAGAGCTATGGAAGTAAGAGGGGAGGTTATGGTGAAGAAGGTGAGAGAAACCATGGAAGGTGCAAGTTTGAGTGAGAGAATGAGAGGAATGAGTGTGTGTGTGTGTGTGTGTGTGTAGAAGTGTGGAAAGAGGTGAGAGAAGACTATGGGCTACTTGTGAGAAAAGTGGGCCGACTGGGGTCCACTCAAAAAATCCTATCTCACTGGTGGTAGATCCAAAAATCATGAAAACATTTGAGGTTGTTATTCAGCTTATGGGATACCTTTTCTCTGTTGACCACATCTTCAAATTCCGAGCGGAGATAGGCGCAAAAAATCTAATCAAAGAACCTGTTTTTTATGCTGCAAAAGTCTTTTAGTGGCCCCCTCCTTTGTTGAATTTGCACAATGCGTCCAAGAGTGAGCCCCTCCCTTGTCATATCATGATACAAAGCATCCAAGTTACCTTTACACATGCATGGAGGAGGATTATTGATGAAATAAAAAATATAACCTGGTGGGACTAGTGTATGGACCATTCATGGATTTTAGCTCAATAAGCACACGGTGTTAGAATTATGAGTATATAATAGGAAAAAATATGGAAGAATTATTATTATGAAAAAAGATATTAGAATGATATGATATGGTCCCTATTTTGTATTATTTTGGGTGAAAGAGAAAAAGGTATGCAAGTAAATGAAAATAATATAATAAACGTGACCAAAAAATTAGAAATCAATTTTTTGTTTTCCCAAGGGTGAGGGTGAAAATGTGGGGATGATTTGCATAAAAGAAAAATATGAGGTTAGAGTATGTACACATTGACAAAAAATATACTCATGGTGCAAGAGGATGAAAAAGGCGTACATAGGTTTAATAAGACACACACCTAGGTATAAATATTTAAATAAAATATCAAAATAATTCTAAAAATCCCTATATTTAGGCCATATATACAATGAAATATTTACACACAAAAAAGTCCATAATATACTTTTTTTTTGTATTGTTTTGGCTCAACCAGCCCAATGGCTAACTAATTCAGGGTTTTGAAGGAGACATGGGGAAAGTCCCCTAACTCACACACGCCTATGTACAATGAAAGGGTGAAAATAACCACAATGTTTGAGTGATTTAATAGGGTGAGGTAGCTCACTATGACAGTTTTGGATAGCCAAAAAACGGCTATCACCGACATAGAGAGCACTCTATGGCCCTGGGGCTTTAGGCTACCAAAACAATGAGGGTTTTTTGAAAACAATGCGGGCACCTTGTAGCCTTGGGGCCATAGGATGTCAATACAGAGCATAGAGCATAGAGAGATTCTTACTAGGATAGAGGGAACCCTATGGCCTTCAGGCCACAGGGTGTCAATATAGAGAAAACATAGGATATTACTAGCATAGAGGGGACCCTATGGCCTTCAACCCACAATTTCTCCTCGATATAGAGAAAGTAGTGTTCTTTACTAGCATGGAGAGCACCCTATGGCCCTGGGTCCATAGGTTGCCAAAAAACCCTCATGAAAGGTTTCTTCAAAACATAGAGGGAACCTTGTGGCCTTGAGGTCATAGGATGTGTAGAGCATAGAGAGATTCTTATTAGCATACAAGGGACCTTATGGACTTCAGGCCATAGGGTTCCAATATAGAGCATAGATCGATTCTTTCTAGGATAGAGCGCACCATATGGCCTTCAGGCCATAGGGTGCCAATATAGAGCGTAGATTGGTTCTAACTATCATAGAGCGGACCCTATGGCCTTTAGGCAAGAGGGTGCACATATAAAGCATAGAGAGGCTTTTACTAAAATAGAGGGGACCATATGGCCTTCAAGCCACATGGTGTCAATATAGAAAAAATAGTGTTTTTTTCTCGCATATAGAGCACCCTATGGCCCTAGGGCAATTGTTTGTCAAAAATCCATCATTAAGAGTGTCTTCAAATTGAAAACATAGAGAGCACCTTCTGGCCCTTGGGGCCATATGATGTCATGAAAGAGTATAGAGAGGTTCTTACTAACATAGAGGGGACCCTATGGCCTTCAAAACTTAGGGTTCCAATATAGACCAAATAGTGCTTTATACAAGCATGGAGAGCACTCTATGGCCATAGGGCCATAGGTTGCTAGAATAATGAGGGTGAAGGTACGAGCGGAAGTGCGACGCGAGAGAGAGTGCAAGAAGAAGAGCACGACGATATGGTGAACTCGCTCTACTGTAATGTGTAGAGCATAGTGAGTTCTTATTAGGTTTTTACAAAAGAATATGTGTACATACCTGGCGGCTCGCCCACTTACCTGGGCGACCACATTGGGCTTTATACCCCAACAACCCCCCACTTAAAGTCCAATGTGGTACTTTAAGTATGAGAGAAGCTACTATACAAGCTAATATACAAGAGATGTAGAGAAGTGATGTACTACCCTACACCTAACTCCTTGTGAAAATGCGCAAAGCTCTCTAAGGGAAGTCCTTTTGTAAGTAGATCAGCAGGATTTTCTGTGGTGTGAACTTTGACAAGCTGAAGTTGCTTATCCTCAAGAATTTCCCTGATGAAATGATATTTCACATCCACATGCTTTGTCTTTGAGTGATAAACTGGATTGCGAGCCAATTGTATAGCACTTTGACTATCACAATATAACACAGGAATCTCTTCTTTGATTCCCAAGTCTGTTACTAGTCGATTAAGCCAAATTGATTCTTTGCATGCCTCTGATGCTGCAACATATTCAGCCTCTGTAGTAGACTGAGTAACACAATCTTGTAATCTAGAACGCCATGATACTGCTCCACCAGCCAATGTAAAGACATACCCTGACGTAGACCTTCGGTTGTCTAAGTCACCTGCATAATCTGAGTCTGTAAAACCCTTTACACTTAGCTCCTGACTCCCATAGCATATACGCATACTCTTTGTAGCTTTCAGGTATCTCAATATTCCTTTCACTGCCTCCCAATGTTTCTTGCCTGGGTTTGACATGTATCGACTTACTACTCCCACTGCAAATGCAATGTCTGGGCGAGTAGCAATCATTGCATACATCAAACTACCCACTGCAGACACATATGGAATCTTATCCATTTCAGCCTGTTAATCCTCAGACACGGGACTATCTTGTTTGCTAAGTTTCACATATGGTGGCAATGAAACACTGAGTGCCTTTCCGTTCTCCATATTAAAACGTTTCAAAACCTTGTCAATATACTCTGTTTGAGATAACCAAATCAACTTCTTTGATCTGTCTCTCTCAATGCGCATACCAAGTATATGACTTGCCTCACCCATGTCTTTCATGTCAAACGATTTTGCCATCTTTGACTTCAAAGCTGAAATTTTCTTCCAAGTGCTTGCCAGCAATCAACATGTCATCCACATACAAAATAAGGATCAGCCAACTACCATCCTTAGCCTTCTTTGTATATAGACAGTGATCGAACTCACTACGTTTGTAGCCTTGAGAAAGCATAAACTTGTGGAATTTATGGTACCATGCCCTCGGTGATTGTTTTAAGCCATAAAGACTCTTTAACAACTGGCATACCCAATCTTCCTTGCCTTTCTCAACAAACCCTTCTGGCTGTTGCATGTAAGTTTCCACATCTAAATCACCATGCAAGAACGCTGTCTTGACATCCATTTGGTGCAAGACCAAATCTAATATGGCAAACAATGCAAGAAAGCATCTCAATGTAGTCATCTTGACCACCGGAGAGAAGACTTCATCAAAGTCAATGCCTTGTTCTTGCTTAAAGCCCTTGGAAACAAGCCTTGCTTTCTACTTTGGCTGACTATCATGAGCGGTGATCTTATACCTGTAAACCCATTTACAAGGTAGAGCCTTTTTGCCTTGTGGTAATTTAACTAGCTTCCATGTCTTGTTTTTATGCAGAGCTTTCATCTCTGACTGCATGGCCAATTGCCAATTCCCGAAGTCCTTCATTTGCACTGCTTCCTTGTAACATGAAGGCTCATTGCAATCAGTCAACATGACATAGTTCATAGATGGAACAAACCTATCACGATGTCGCGTGACACGTCTAGATCTACGCACAATAGGTGGCTCAGGCTCAGCCACAACCTGTGGTTCCACTCTATCCTGTCGTTGCTCCTCTTGAGCCCTGACATTTTGTCTTGCACGTGCAGGTCCATATTCTTGGAAGACAACTCTTCTAATCTCCTCAACCCTCTCTGGTTTAGAATGATATTTGGATTCATTAAAGTGAACATCATTGCTGCGAACAACCTTTCTGGATTCGGGATCCCAAAGTCTATAACCCATCTCACCAGAATTACCATAGCCTAGAAAGATGCACTTTCTACTCTGTAGCTCAAGTTTGTTCCTAAATTCCTTTGGAAAGTGAGTATATGCCTCACAACCAAAGACTCTGAGATGCTTGTATGAGGGCATTTTGCCTGACCATACCATCTCTGGCACTGAATCCTTCTGTAAAACCTTGCTAGGAGATCTATTTACAAGATGAACAATTGTTGATACAGCTTCAGTCCAAAACCCATTTGGCAGTTGTGCATTAGACAACATACTTCTGACCTTCTCTTGTATGGTCCTATTCATCCTCTCAGCAACACCATTTTGAGGAGGATTGTAAGGAGAAGTAAGTTCACGTTTTATACCTTTTGACTCACAAAAGTCCTGAAAGGCCTTTGAAACATACTCTCCACCATTGTCAGTGCGTAAGCATTTAAGCTTCTTGCCACTCTGATTCTCCACAAGTTTCACAAACGTTTTGAAAACACTAAACGCTTCATCCTTGTGCTTGAGAAAGTAAACCCATACTTTCCTCGAGTAATCATCTATAAATGTCATAAAGTAAGAAGCTCCCCCTAGAGATAGGTTAGGCATAGGTCCACACAAATCACTATGAACAAGTGCCAACTGTGTATCTCTTCTACTGCTTCTATGCTTATGTGGCTGCTGTGTTTGCTTACCATACAGACAATGTTCACAGAATTCAAAATCATTAAATGAAAATCCAGGCAAATAACCAGAACGAGACAAGATTTCCATTCCCTTCTTGGACATATGTCCTAACCGGCTATGCCACAAAGAAACGTTCGGCTGCTCGGTTACATTGATTACATTTTTAGAGACATTTGATACATAAATCATGTAAAGTCCTCTAGACTTTACTCCATGTGCTACTGTCATAGAACCCTTGAATATCTTCCACATGTTCTGTCCAAAAGTGGTGACGTAGCCAGCATCATCAAGTAACCCTGTGCTGATCAAGCTCTTTGTAATTGCGGGAACATGTCTCACATTCTTCAGCGTGAAAGAAGAGCCATTCTGAAACTTCAATTGAACATCTCCAACACCTAAGATCTCACATGTCTGCCCATTTCCTAGCCGAACATGATCTTTAGTGGTCACATAAGAGGTAAACCACTCATTTTTTGGAGACACATGAAGTGATGCCCCTGAGTCTATAATCTAGTCACTCAGTGCATTTCCATCAGATGCTGTAATAAGAGCTGAGTCCATTGTATTCTTCAAGAAGTAGATGTCTCCTGACACTAGACTGTCATCCTCTGCAACAGTGTTTGTCACATTTATTTCTTGAATCTTCACTGAGGACTTGTTCTTCTCACCATGGTCTTCAGCTTTCTCTTTGCCTTTTTCTACTTTCCATTCTCTGCAGTCTCTTTTCATGTGACCCTTCTTGCCACAATGGTAGCATTCTATGTCACTCTTGCCTTTAGCACTGCGGGACTTGCTACGAGACTAATTCCTCTTTCCACCTTTGAACTTTTCTTTGGTCCTTCGCGTGACAACTAAGGTTGTTCCTTTGCCTTTGTCCATTGTCTTTCTATTGGTTTCTTCAATAAGTAGACTTCCTTCTACACCTGCTATGTTCAAAACATCTGGAGGTGCAGAATTACTCAAAGCTGTGCAAAAAGTGTCCCAAATTTCCGACAAGGTGATCAACAGGAACATAGCTCTAACAGGTTCATCAAACTTGACACCTTGAGCTGACAATTGACTATAGATTGTGTTGAATTCATTCAGATTATTGGACATAGGTGTCTCTTCTTTCATCTTCAAGTCAACAAGCTTCTTAAGCCAGTATACCTATGAAGCTACACTCTGCTTCTCATAAAGATCACTCAGCTTTAACCATGCTTGATAAGCCGACATCTCGTCTGCTACATTGAAGTAAAGTCTTTCTGCCAACGTCAGCATAATGGTAGAAAGTGTCAATTCATCCATTTCGCTCCATTAATCTTCGTCCATATCTTCTGGTTTTATCCCCTTGAGCTTTATAGGTTTTATCTGCTTCTTTTGTACCAACACGTGCCAAATCTGCTTCTTCCACAATGGGAAATTGGTTCCATCCAGCTTCTTGATATTGTAAAGAGCAGTGTCCTGTGATCCAGCCATAGCTACGCTTCACAGTAGTTTACTTTCCTGGGAAAAATTCGGCAGAGTTTTCCCTGTAAACTGACCTTTGAACCAATATCAACCTGTCAAATGAACCAAGAAAGCTTCAGATTCAGCAGAAATTCTGGCAGAGTCTCCTTTGTAAAATGGCTCTGGTGTACTAAAAATAGACCAAAAAATAGCTCAAAAAACCACTGTCTCTCCAACACTGTAAGCTGTGGGTAAACGTGTCCTGCACCTGTACTGTCTCTGACTGTCCTGTCACTGTCCTATAAGCATAGACTGCGACAATGCCTCAATGGCAGTCAAGCAAAGATGCAATCCCAACTGTCTAACTCACAATCAATACATCCTAGCTGCCTATATAAGGGTGCTCGAGGGATCGCTCCAAGACCTGTATCACCGAAAGGATCTCAACATTCGAGAATCCCCCAGCTCAATAAAACCTCACTCAACCCTCAACAAAGGCTGTAGTAAATCTGACAGTACATAGACTTCCCACAAAGTCATACATCCACAAATTTCCCACTATATGATGTAACCACTATGGCGGTTGTTTGCTGCGTGACTCACAGCCAGCAAACCCTCAACAGACATACATCATCTCTGACAATACATCCCATGTGGAAGTACCTGCAATGTCAGGATGAAATCTGGAATATCAAGCAGCAAACACAAGCTACCTGATGAACTAGTGGATGTCGCCTACAGTCTGTGTGTAGATGCGTGCGTGTCGTATGTGACACGCCTCCAAGAGCTGTGAGCCGTCCTTCGATGTGTAGACAGCCACAAATCAACACTCTGGGAGTGTCGATATCCTCAGCACCTGTAGTCGTAGGCTGAAAACCCCAAATTTGCAGAGTCGGATCTGCACCCGCTGAGACCACGTAGTCGAAAATGGCCTGCGCAGAACTTTGTCGAAGCCGAACGGTGACCGAGATGACCTCAGAATGAAATTTTGAGCACACCATGTCCTACGGGCTATCCCACAAGATTTGGGGCCATGTCTTTGCCTGTCAAATTTCACTCCAATCTAAGCTGGTGACTCTAGCCTCCTGCAGTGCTGCCCCGAGCCTCAATCTGAGCTCTGATACCAGTTGAAGGAGTACGAGTGGAAGTGCAACGCGAGAGAGAGTGCGAAAAGAAGAGCACAATGATATGGTGAACTCGCTCTACTGTAATGTGTAGAGCATAGTGAGTTCTTATTAGGTTTTTACAAAAGAATATGTGTACATACCTGGCGGCCCGCCCACTTACCTGGGCGACCACATTGGGCTTTATACCCCAACAGAGGGTTTTTGCGAGACAATGAGGGCACCTTTTGGCCTAGGGGCCATAGGATGTCAATATAGAGCATAGACCATAGAGCATTGTGCGCTTATGTCACATGTGTCAATGCAAGGAACTTGCCGATACACCGTGTGTGAGCCACAAATGGCTCCAAGCACACAACAAGCCTAAACTAGTAAGCTCAAAGAAGGCAGTGGTGTGTAACTCACCGCTCTACGCTTGCTTCGTGGAGGATTCCTCACCGCGAAGAAGAAGGAGCCGCCGCTTCGCCGCGCTCAACCGCTTCACCGCCGTCGTGCCTTCGTAATGCTCGAGCCCACACACTCCCTCTCTCTCCCTCTCTCACTCTCTCTCTCTCTCTCACACACACAAAGAGATGAAGAAGAAGAAGAAGGAGATGGAGCAAGAGCACTCTTCTATTGCACAAATGAGAGAATGAGTGAATTTTAGGTTTAGTTGACTTTTATATGAGCTCGCCCCATTCACACTTGGGCGCCCATGCTTAGCCAACTAATCCCTTGAATGTTCCAGTTAGAGTGCGCCTCTCATCGGCGATCACTCTTACCCTTTTCCTAATGGACCGACAAGCCCGGTACCTGACTCTACCAAATAAATAATACAATATCCGCCGTAGGTTACAACGTTAGTCGTAGGTGATAGGGTGTCCGTGAGCCATGAGGTTTAACAAGCATAGATCATAGAGTATAGATCGGTTCTTTCTAGCATAGAGCGGACCGTACGGCCTTCAGGCCATAGGGTGCCAATATAGAGCGTAGAATGGTTCTAACTATCATTTGGAGGACCCTATGGCTTTTAGGCAAGAGGGTGCCAATATAGAGCATGGAGACGCTTTTACTAAAATAGAGTGGGCCCTATGGCCTTCAAGCCACATGGTGCCAATATAGAAACAATAGTGTTTTTTCCTGGCATATAGAGCTCTAGCCCTTGGGGCCATATGATGTCATTAAAGAGCATAGAGAGGTTCTTACTAACATAGAGGGGACCCTATGGCCTTCAAACCTTAGGGTGCCAATATAGACCAAATAGTGCTTTATATCAGCATGAAGAGCACTCTATGGCCCTGGGGCCATAGGTTTCCAGAACAATGAGGGTTTTTTCGAAACAATGAGGGCACCTTGTGGCCTAGGGTCCATAGGATGTCAATATAGCGCATAGAGCATAGAGCATAGAGAGATTCTTACTATCATAGATGGAACCCTTGTGGCCTAGGGGCCATAGGGGCCAATATAGAGCATAGATTGGTTCTTTCTAGCATAGAGCGGACCATATGGTCTTTAGACCATAGGGTGCCAATATAGAGAGCAGATTGGTTCTAAGTATCATAGAGCGGACCCTATGACCTTTAGGCAAGAGGGTGCCAATATAGAGCATGGAGAGGCTTTTACTAAAATATGAGAGGACTCTATGGCCTTCAATCCACATGGTGCCAATATAGAAAAAATAGTGTTTTTTACTATCATATAGAGCACCGTATGGCCATAGGGCAATTAGTTGTCAAAAATCCATCATGAAGAGTTTCTTCAAATTGAAAACATAGAGGGCACCTTCTGGCCCTTGGAGCCATATAATGTCATTAAAGAGCATAGAGAGGTTCTTACTAACATAGAGGGGACCCTATGGCCTTCAAACCTTGGGGTGCCAATATAGACCAAGTAGTGCTTTATACAAACATGGAGAGCACTGAATGGCCTTGGGGCCATAGGTTTCTTGAACAATAAGGATTTTTTCAAAACAATGAGGGCACCTTGCGCCCTAGGGGCCATAGGATGTCAATATAGAGCATAGATCATAGAGCATAGAGATCTTCTTACTATCATGGAGGGAACCCTTGTGGACTAGGGGCCGTAGGGTGCCAATATAGAGCATAGATCGGTTCTTACTAGCATAGAGACACCAAATAGTGCTTTACCTAGGGCCATTGGGTGCGAAAACAATGAGGGTACCTTGTGACCTTGGGGCCATAGGATGTCAATATAGAGCTTAGAGCATAGATGATAGAGCATAGAGAGCATCTTACTAGCATAGAGGGAACCCTATGGCTTCAAGCCACAGGGTGTCAATATAGAGAAAATAGAGGTTCTTAATAGCATAGAGGGGACCCTATGGCCTTCAGCCCACAAGGTCTCCTCAATGGCATAGAGAGTTACCTATGGCCCTGGGTCCATAGGTTGCCAAAAAACGCTCATGAAGGGTTTGTTCAAAACGGAATCTAGAATAGTGTCACCTGTATATAAATATAAAATGAAAAAAGAGATACATAAAAATATAAGGAATCAAATGAGGAGACCCTCATTTGTTTTTATTGAAGTATATTTATTTACAAGAGATAAGAAAAAATACCTCTAGGAAATAGGAATTTAGTGAAAGGCAATGACTGATGGTGAAAGGTATTTTTTTGAAGTTTTTCCTTGGAGTGGATTCACACCAAAAATAAAAGAAGCTTGCATGAAAATATATTTATATGGACTTAAGAGTATGCAAAGTGGTAAGAAAAATTGTGGTAATGATGAGTCAATGTACATAGCATACATAGGAAAATAACGCACACCTAGGTAGAAATATTTAAATAAATACCAAAATAATTATGAAAATTCCTTATATTTAGGCCCTATATACAATGAAATATTTACACACAAATGGGCCATAATATTTTCTTTTAATTTGTTTTTAATTTTTTTGGCTCAACTAGCCCAGTGACTAGCTAACAGAGGGTTTTAAGAAGATACGGGAAAAGTCCCCTAACTCATACACGCCTTTGTACAATGAAAAGGTAAGAATAGCCACATTGTTTAGGTGACTTTGGTAGGGTGGGGTAACTCACTATGGAAATTATGGAGAGACAAAAAATGACTAACATTAGCCCTCCCCCCCCCCCCCCCCCTCGGGATGATAGTATATTCATGTACCATCATAGAGCATCATTTCCAAAGAGAGTGCTTCACAGTCCTTGACGAAATATTCACTGTTTGGCCCCTTAGCATTTTGGCTAAAGTTACACTCATGCGTCACGGAACAATACTTACATGAGATAAGTGCCTTTTGAAAGATCTTTGGTAGATCCTTTGGTAGAAGGCAAATCAAATAGGGCTTCAAGCGATACCCATTTACCTTCCTGGAGTGCTCTTTACCATTCATGTCCATAAGCTGATAGTAACTTGAATTGAAAGCCTTCTTGACTATGTATGGCCCTTGCCATTTAGTTTCAAACTTGGCATAAAAACGATTGTCAAGGCGTTTGTCATACCTTAGCACAAGCTCTCCTTCCTTGATGACTTTTTCCTTGAGTCTCTTGTCAAGCTTCTCCTTTGTAAGTGTAGATTTCCTTTTGTAGCACTCGTAAGATGCTTCTCTTTTCCACTCAATCTCCACTAATGTAAGAAGTCGATCCATCCGTACCTCTTGATCATCTTGTGCACCTCTGTCATGGAGCCGCATTGTTGGAATGTTGAGCTCGATAGGCTGAACACCTCTTGATCATCTTGTGCACCTCTGTCATGAAGCCTCTTGACCATAGACTAAGTGAAATAGCATGAACTCTTTTGCTTCCCTATATGTGGTTTGATATGCCCACAAGGCATCATCCAAGAAGTCATCCCACAAGTTTGTCTTGTTTTATACCATATTTCTAATGATGCCTGCAATGACACCATTATCCTTCTCCACCAAACCATTTTATTGTGGGTAGTAGGGTGTGCTATGATGATGTAGAATGTGAAGCTCTTCACAAACTTTTGTGAGTAAACCCTTGGTGAACCCTGGACCATTATCCGAAACAATCTCTAGAGGTGTGCCAAATCTACAACAAATATTAGTGTAGACAAACCTGCTCACCATTTCCCCATTTACCCTTGCCAGACTTTGAGCCTCTACCCACCTAGTCATGTAGTCTACAACCACTAGAATGTAGAGTTTACCATTCTTTGTTCTAGACAGAGGACCCATAGCATCAATGCCCCACTTTTCAAAGGGTCCATTTGCAAGCACTTTTTGCCTCGGACCATGCACCAACCTTTTATTTACATTTACTTGACAATTGTGACAACTTTTACACCAATGTTGGACATCCACATGCAAGCTTTGGCCAAACATATCCCGCAAGCAAAATTCTTCACGGTTAATTCTTGGGCAAAATGACCGTCACATGCCTCTTCATGCAAACCTTTTAGAATGGCTGGAATTTCATGGATAGTTGGTACTCTTCTTCACACTTGATCCTTCCCTCTTTGATAGAGGGAGCCTTCTAGGAAGAGATAGAAACTTTCCTTCTTCATGAGTCTCCTCTTTTGAGCTTTTGTGAAGTCTTGCGGAAACTTGCCCTCCAAAATGTAGCCAATAATGGGATCCAATGACCCCAATCCTTGGTATCTCGGTTTCTTTAGAGTCCACTTATACCAAAGGTATATTTATTGATAGAGCCATTGAGCTTGGGTGATCTAGATGCCCATATCTATAAGGGCCACCACGATGTTGACAGAGACTCCATCAAAGTATCACGACTATTCTAGCATGACAAGGGAGATGTCCAATACAACCATTTACATAGGTGGACTTTGATGATGTTCTCTTCATCAGTGACCAATGCAATCCCTACTCCGATAGCACCCCATGCCGAACATTCTCAGACACTAGAAGGGCCATTTTAGTTTTCATTTTATTTGATTGTATTTTGTACTTAAACATTATATTAGATCCACCAGGATTATATTCGTTTGGTCTCATACATCATTTTGTCCTTTTCAAGATGTTCAGTATAACATTTCATTTCATCTCTCTCTCTCTCTCTCTCTCTCTCTCTCTCTCTCTCTCTCTCTCTCTCTCTCTCTCTCTCTCTCTCTCTCTCTCTCTCTCTCTCTCTCTCTCTCTCCACAACATCAATGTACTCACACTTACATGCTTGAGAATATCCCCTTGTCAGGGATACACACTATCTCAGCCATTCGGCTTAGCCCCCATTCCCTTCGATGCAAGACAGGGCATTGGGGCAATGGAAAAAAGACAAATTGATTGTGCACATTATGCTCACTACAAGTTCAAGAGTCAAAGTACCACATACTACTAGAGTTCTCAGCTTTTGGTCACATCCGAACTTGCTTCCCTCACATTTTTAGTCATGACTTAGAGTACCTACACACTTTCCTCTCCCAACCACAATGTGGGCTCTCCATTATGACTCTCATCACCACAATTTTGGAGCATTGAGAGTCATTCATCAGCCACACACATACTACATCCAATGTACCTTTGATCCCATAGGTCATATTTGACCTTCGAGGAGGATAATAAAATATATCTATCTCGCTCTTGCTCCCCCCGTACATGCACCCTTCAACTAGTATCAAAGCACACGGTGATGGCATCATCTGATCAAAATTGACATTGACACCACTATCTCTTGTTCTCTTAGACATGAGCATGGAGGCTCTTACATACCCTTGCAACGGTCTCTAGGTTTCCCAAGCACACACTTCACTCGGAGCGGAGTCTTCTACATTGGCACTATAGGTGGAGCTTCTTTCATAGGTTATCAGTAGCAAGGATTTCATATTCATGTAATCACGTGTTTTTTATTGTGATCACACTATTAAGGAACAAAATTCTAAATTCAAAACTCTTCCAATTCACAAAAAAATAAAAAAGTGACCTCAAGGCTACCAAAGGGTCCGATCACGTTTGCCTATTGATACATAGGTCCAGCTCATCATGTTTCTGTGGGTAACATCAACAACCCGTGGGGCCCGACACTCTGCTTGGTGAGACCTTTTGATACTATATAACGGGGCCGTGGTGGACCTCATTTTCACAATTCTCAAGCTCAGCTTCTCAAGCTCCCAAGCTAGATAAAAATTCATTGTATAATTCTTACCTTAGTCTCATGTAATATATGATGCACTTTATTTGATATAGATTAAATTTTTAGAATTTTTATAATATATACCTTAAAAGTGTGACCATCTTGCATTTCACGTCAGCATCGATCCTATTCTTGGATCGTAAGTGTCACTATGAAAGGCTAGACTAGCTCTTGATTTACAAGTAATCAATCAATTTGTCTTCAACATTGGTCCTGATTTAGACCAATAGTGTCATCATGCAAATTGGTGAGGCTACTATGTTTTACAATGTGGTCACTCTTTTCCCTTCGACATCGGTTCTACTTTGGATCAAGAACGTTGTTGTTGCTGAACATGGTAGCTATGTTTGACTTATGGGTGGTTCTATCAATCTTGTCATCGTGACGTCAACCCTATCATTGGATTGGGAGTGTTGTTGTAAGAGATAATAGGCTGTTTTTTATTTCTTGTGTGTGACATATGCATATGTGATTCTAGGATAGTTCAATGTTTCTCTTGGCATCAACTCTACTATTGGGTTGGAGTTGTTGTCAGTGATTTTTAGGCTAGTTTAGTGTTTCTCTCGGCATCAACTCTACTATTGGGTTAGAATTGTCATTACTTTCATTGAATGATGCCCTACCTTTAAAGTTAGTTTGACGGCTTCTCTTGGTATCATCTTTACTATTGGGCTGGATTTGTTGTTAGTTTCATTGAATAATGCCCTGTTTTTTTAGGCTAGTTCAATGGTTTCTCTTGGCATCAGTTCTATTGCTAGACTAGAAGTGTCATTAGCTTCATTGAGCGATGCCTTGCTTTGTTTAAAAATTTTGAGTTATCTTGTTCCTCAAAAATCATTGAAAATATTTTAAAATACTCTCAAGAATGTTCTCCAATAGCTTTAGACAGAGAGGGAACCATATTTGGAATACATATCGTTCAAAGTACTACACCTTTTTCCAACAATCATTAATTGTGACCCTTGTTACCCATCTGAAGGTGCAAGCATAGGTGAATGTTTTGGACAAGGCCTTTTCTTTGCATCTAGATAATACATATCATCCTTTCCACAATCATGTTGAGCATATCCTGCATACCAAGTGATGGAATTCTGTACAGGATGTCGATCAAGAACTTTTCAAACCCTCTAAATAATTGTCTTTCTGAAGTAACCCATGCTTGTGGAGGTCATTCTATACCCTATTGACTTGATACATAAACTCGTTTCTTTTAACTCTCCATAATGCTCCCTTGGTTTATGCCTCTCTCTCTCTCTCTCTCTCTCTCTCTCTCTCTCTCTCTCTCTCTCTCTCTCTCTCTCTCTCTCTCTCTCTCTCTCTCTCTCTCTCTCTCTCTCTCTCTCTCCCCCCCCTCCGCATACGCACTACATTCGCACACCTTCAACTAGTATCAGAGTGCACGACGATGGAGACATCAAGAGCTTTCAGGTGATTGCTTGCTTGCTTTTGGCGGTGGAGAGATCAAGATATCTTGTAAGCTTTTGAGAGTGCAATGGGAGCTTGTGAGCTCAGTTTGAGAGTGATGTGTGTTCTTATGGAACATCGTAAGAAAGTGTTGAAGATAGTGTGTAGGTAAAGCTTCCCTAAAAACTATGTGTGCACAATAGCACTATTTTGCACATCAATTTTCTCCTTGTAGATTGAAAATCTTAAAATTTGGTTCAAGATACCTCCCCGTTTTGAATGGTCTCTACAAATTTGCAAAAGAAACTTCATCATTTTTCTGATGTTCTCCTGAGATTGATTGTACAAGAAATTTCAGGTTTTGTTTCATGTAGTGTGCAAGTATGATGCACTTTTGAAAGCACGATAGGTTCTCAAAGCTGAGTGGATAAATTTTGAGGCTGAAGATCCAATTTACTCTTGTGTAGAGCTTGAGGTTTAACGATTTTTGGTAGATTTTGGAAAAGAAGAAGCAGGTAGGTTTGGTAGATTAGAGAATTTTGGACTGCGACATCGACTTCCCAATGGAGAAACATCCATCTCGTACCAGAGGCACGACATCGGCAATTTGACATCAACATCAACACCACTATCGGTTGTGCTCTCAAACAGGAGCATAAGGCATTTACACACCCTTGCAACAATCGCTTGGAAGATGAGGTTTTTCATGCACACACTCACTCAGAGGCATAGTCTTCCACATTGGCACTACATGTGGGGCTTCTTGCATAGATTTTGCCCAAGCATTTCATATTCACATAATTATGTATTTTCTCTTGTGATCACATTGTTAATTAACAAAATTATCAAGTCACAACTTTTCCCAATAACAGAAAATATCAATGTGATCTGAAGTCTACCAGAGGGTCTAGTCACATTTTCTCATTGGTACATAGGCCCATCCCATGTCGGGTCCCTCTGGGTAACATTAGCAGCTTGACGGGCCCGACACTCTACTCAGCGGTCCATTCGGGTACTATTTAATGGGGCCCTGGGGGCCCCTCACTTTCACAATTCTCAAGTTCCCTCAAGCTCTCTCAAGCTCCAAAGCCCTCCCAAGCCCTTCCAAGCCATCCTAAGTCAAATAAAAATTTATGGTATAATTATCACCTTAGTCGCATGTAATTTATGGTGCAATTTATTTGATATAAATTGAAGTTTTTTATTTATAAAATGTCTATTTTTAAAGTGTATGAATCTTGCATTTCACATCGGCATAGGTCCTATGGTTGGACTAGAAGTGTTGTTGTGAAACACTAGACCAGCCACTAATGTATACACAACTTTAGCCCATTACAAGAATTCATGCACAGTCTTAATCATTTCAAGATCCACTAATGCTCTACAAACCTTGCTTCAGTGGGTGGAACCAAGGTTTGCCAAAAAACTCTCCTCTTTGCATTCTGTGAGAAAAACTCACAATTTTATCCTGCCTAGAGTCCTTTTGAGATATCTTCACGTCAACTCTTTCAGAGGCATATCACACAATTCCAACAACTCAATATTGCAATAATAACAAGGCTTAGATTCTTTTGATGGTCCTAGGGGTCACTTAATCCCACTTTTGGCCTACTTTCCATATGGAAGTTATCTTAGTATCATGCACAGAAAGTTGAATCGAGATTTGACTCTATGGATGTGCTCCTTACCTTGAGGTCTTCCTCTAGTGAAAGTATTGATTCAAAATTATGGGGATGGCTAAAATTCAAGAGAAAATCAGGATTTTTCCCTACATCACCATATTAGTGAATTTGGGAATTTCCCAATTTCCACTTTCAAAACAACCTTTAGATTTGACCACATGGACAAATCATAGCCAAAGTTTTGAGAGCATGGCTCAGAAGACCATTTCAAGTACTACCTTGTGGACGTGGTTTAGACACTATTGATTGCAAAGACTAGTGGAGAGGGTCTAACATTGATCGGTTGAGTAGCTCAATAATGGTTAAGCCAAAGGCAAGCCCCGAGAGGCTCCATCATTAAGACTATATTTCCCAACAGTGTACCTCGAACCACGTCCTTCCCAACGAAGATAATAGATCCCTGCCTCACTTACCCCATTGCAATAAATAGGCCCAACCTTTCGTCGACAACTTAAGGACCTCTCTTCTTAAGCAAGAAAAGAGAAACCAATAGCTGTGATACCAATGTAATGGAAATGGCCTATGAACTTTGAGAATAGCGGAATTAAGAGAATTAGAGAGAACATTTTTGTGAGACCACTTTGAGAACATAGAGGGTGAACTTAATTGATGGTACAAATATGACTATATTACTTAATTAACTTGGCATGAACAATACTTTTGCAAGAGAGAGAGAGTTTAGAGAACTTGACCACTGTTGAGGACCGGATTTATGTGGAGTTGGTCCCCCCTCCAATAGGCTTTTGTATTATAGAATCTCCCATTAAGAAATACTTGGTATAATACAATCTTGTTCCTTGTGACCAAGGTGATGCAATGAAGATGGAAAGATTCATGCACCACACACATATAACATAGATTTTGTAAAAAGAATTAACTATCCCCAGTCTAAGTCCCAAGGCCTTAAACACATTCAAAGGTGGAAAGAGATAACAAGGAATGAGGGTAGGAAATAGGAAGAATAAACATTCATAGGAGAAAGAGATAGTTCCTCACTTATCATCACTCGCCTCAAACACCTTCAAAGGTGGAGAGAGATGGCAGGGAATGAGGGTAGGAAAGAGGAAGAATAAACATTCATAGGAGAAAGAAATAGTTCCTCACTTATCATCACTATTCTTGCTAGCATACATAATAGCATAGTAATGAAGATGGAGAAGATGGAACGCTTAAGCATTGAAGCATGGATCTTGATTAGATTTTTCATTCCATAGCCAAGAGTGTTGGTGTAGGCTCTCAAATTCTCTACTAGCTTGGAGAAGGAGATGGAGCTCTTGCACTTGCAACTCCACACCATGAGAGAGAGAGAGAGAGAGAGAGAGAGTGGCGGGGGAGAGGGGGGGGGGGGGGAGAGTATACTCCCCAAGATAGCCCCCTTCTTTCTTTGGTCTACCCCCTCTTCTAGCACTCTCTAGCACTTGATCGGACCCCCTCTAGCTTGGGCAATCACAGGCTTAGTGTTCCCATTTCCCCTTTGAGAGAGAGGACTTGATAAATGCAAAAACAATTAATTAGCTCAACTAAATTATCATTGTACCCCTTGGGAGGCTAACCAATAAGCTTTAGGCACACTGTGAGGGCAATCTGAAGAGGAGGTTGAGAAGTGTACCTGTTGCTTTCTTTGTACCAAGGATTCCTTGTGTGAGGGTGTATGTGTTCTCTCTCTAGCCCCTACAATGAGGGCTCGCCCCCCCTTGTGTAGGGATATGGTTTGATTTTTGAGTTCCTTATTCCCTCGAGCACCTTAGTCATGGAGCACCTTAGCACCTTAGTCTTTAAGCACCTCAAGCACCTAGTCAGCAAGCACGGCAAACACCTCAAGATTGGGCTGGGTTCCCACCTCAAGCACAACCCTAGCTTACCTAAGGTCAAAGGAATTTTAACACTGACCTTTGGAGGTATTTAATGAATCTAACCCTAAGGTCTTTAAGCTCCATTTCTCTTGGACATATCATCTCTCGTTTGGAGCTCTTTACCATTGTCCCCGTGTTGAGATAGACCCGTAAGCACATGTCTATATTCTAACCGTTGTTCTCGTCTATTCTCCCACATTAAATGATCAGTTTAACATGAGAAAATCATTTGGTTTGGTTCGAAACTAGATTTTATGACAGTATGACTATTGCAGACTCATGGCAGTAGGCCATTGTGGGCAGAGGTATTATTGTGCCAGCTAGGACCCACTGAATTACTATGCAGATGCATGGTTTCCACATGGGCTTCCTGAACATCTATGCGGCCAATGTGGCAAGTGCACGAGCTAAGTTTTTGTGAGGGCCATACCCAGACTCGACCTTACTCACCTCCCTCAGTCCTCCAGACCGTTCCAGGGGATAGCATAGATATATCTGGAGGTATCCCTCCCACTTGGGACCGACACTCAGACAGGGCTCCGGTCTATCTAGACTACCAACCCAAGGGGGTACATCCCTTCATTCAATGATTCTATCCGCTTCTCAATATCAATCTGTCCTTGACAGCTTTCCGCACCCAAAATCATGGTCCTTAGTCTTCATTCTCTTTATCTTTAACTTGAGGATCTTCTCTTGCTTTCTTGTTCTCCCTTGGTTCATGGTGATAACCCATTTTTCCTGACAAGCAGGCACGGAAGTTATCACTTTTCCCTAAGAAGAGGGATCTTGCAATCCTAACTGGTCTCGCTCATCCCTGATTACCCATTTCTATGCCACGTAGTCCTAGCGTTTAATAGAAAAATTATAAATCAACATCCGGCCATCTGACCCTCCGGATCCACCCACCCACCGAACCATTTTATGAAAATCTCTTCCCGAGGTAGTACTTAACTACTACAAAATCAGGAAGACAGCAGTCTATCAGACATCATCAAATAACAAGCACCATGCAATCTGTTTCATACCCTCGTTCAGGGAAATTCATTTGTTTGTTCCCACCAGATCTTTATTCAAAAACTTTTAATTCATTTCCTTTCCTTTATCTGCTATAATTAGCTTGTAACTAGTTTCCTAACTAATCATGCAACACATTTAGTTTCAACCAATTCATCTTGCCTCCCCATTCAGACCAAGATAATCGGTTACAAGCCATCAAAATGGCAACACCTTCACAATATTTTCCAGAATTAAGTGTTTGGGAAAGGCTCATCAAGTCATTTAATCATTCCTTCCTAAGCATTTTATTTCGAGAGGTTTAGCACCATCTGGGGACAGATGCACAGGATAGCCCCTATATTCCTAGCCTTTCCAGTTCCTTTTTAAGAAATCAAGTCGAACAAATTTCCTTCATTAAATTCACATCATCCTCCCTGAGTATGACCTTCTTATCCAACTATTGGTATCAGGCCATACCCGGATTATGGTCGATTTCCAATAAGATATCGCGGGTACTTCACTCGGCCGGGCAAAAATAAAGTAAACCCATTTATCCCATATCCCTCGGGCATGAATGACCTAGGTATAACAACTTGCCAGTTACACTGCCCTAGCCGAAAGGAGTCAATCTCCATCAAGTTTCCCAAGAGAATCCTCTCAATGGGCCGGCCTTTCAATCAAATTGACCCCAAGAAGATCCATCTTGGTTTCCGGTAATTTCTAGACAATCTTCAAAACTCCTAGTAAAATCTATGTTTTGCAATGGTCTGTCCCTATCACCTCTCGAGATTCCTTTTTAATTCATAGTTGGTAATTTTGAGGTTCATTCATTTATCAACCTTAATTCCTACTTTCATTAATTATCTAACAGCCAAGTTTATTTAGAAAACACAAGCGAGTTTTTGCCATAGGCATTTGATGGTTAATGTGTCTTCGGAAATGCCAACTTTTTAAGTTCAATCCCCGTTTTTGTATGATTCCCAGGTTTTTGCAATCCTTTGCCATCCATGGGGAATCTCCATGGAAGCTTGTAGAGTTTTTGGTTCAAAACAACACGGAGGTCAATTCCACTAAGTTATCCCCTATCTCCCCCATCCCATATTTGCAAACAAACTTGAAATTGACAACTTCTAGAAATACTCTTCAATATTAGAAATTGAACTACTTCTATCGAGCTTAGACAATGTTGTTTTCTTATGGTGCCTAGATTTCCATTTTAGGAAGTTAGAAGGTCGTCCTATAATTTATGAGTCTTCGAGCTTTCCATTAAAGCTCAAAACAAGGTAGTCACTAAAGCTTACACCTAAGTGCAAAGTTACCATTAATGCTTATCTTAAGAGGGCAAATCTACCTTTGAACTTAACTTAATGATGCATAAACACTCTTAGCACTTAACCCTAATTGCGAGGTTTCTATTAAAGCTTAAACCTAAAATACAAGATAGTCACTAAAGCTTACATCTAAGTGAAAAGTTACCATTAAAGCTTAGCTTATGAGAGAAAATCTACCTTTCAAGTTTAAATTTGTGATGCATAGATACTCTTATCACTTGACCCTAATTGCGAGGTTTCCATTAAAGCATAAACCTAAAAATGCAAGGTAGTCACTAAAGCTTACATCTAAGTGCAATGTTACCATTAAAGCTTAGCTTACAAGAGAAAATCTACTTTTGAAGATTAAATTTATGATGCATAGATACTCTTATCACTTGATCCTAATTGCGAGGTTTCCATTGAAGCTTAAACCTGAAAATGCAAGGTAGTCACTAAAGCTTACATCTAAGTGAAAAGTTACGCCATTAAAGCCTTAAGAGTGCAAATCTACCTGGGAAGCTTAAATTTATGATGCATAGATACTCTTATCACGTGACCCTAATTGGGAGGTTTCCATTAAAGATTAAACCTAAAAATGCAAGGTAGTCACACTAAAGCTTACATCTAAGTGTAAAGTTACCATTAAAGCTTAGCTTACGAGAGCAAATCTACCTTTGAAGCTTAACTTTATGATGCATAGATACTCTTATCACTTGACTCCTAATTGCAAGGTTTCCATTAAATCTTAAACCTACAAAATACAAGGTAGTCACTAAAGCTTATACCTAAGTGAAAAGTTACCATTAAAGCTTAGCTTAAGAGTGCAAATCTACCTTGGATTCTTAACCTTATAATGCATAGATACTCTTATCACTTGACCCTAATTGCGAGTTTTTCATTAAAGCTTAAACCTAAAAATACAAGGTAGTCACTAAAACTTACATCTAAGTGTAAAGTTACCATTAAAGCTTAGCTTACGAGAGCAAATCTACCTTTGAAGCTTAACTTTATGATGCCTAGATACTCTTATCACTTGACCCTAATTGCAAGGTTTCCATTAAAGCTTAAATCGAAAAATACAAGGTAGTCACTAAAGCTTACATCTAAGTGCAAAACTACCATTAAACCTTAGCTTATGAGTGCAAATCTACCTTTGAAGCTTAACTTTATGATGCATAGCTACCATCAATACTTAACCCTAATTCCAAGGTTACCATTAAATCTTAAACCTAAAATGATGCACATAAACCTTCCTAGTATTAACACACGTGGATTAATTAATCCTACTAGAAATAAAGATTAGCTCCTCTAAACAAGAGGGAAGTGGGGTTGAAGTCTTCTTGAAGAGATGTGAGGTTCAAGGAGGAAGGAAAGGGATTTAGGATGAAGAGGAAGGAGAGAGGAGCTTCTTCACAAAACCCTCAAGAGTTTGGCCTTAAAGAGAGGGAGAGAGCAAGAGCAAGGTTTAATGGAAACCTTGATTTACTTAAGCATCATCTTGAGAATGGCAAGTATGCAAGTAGCTTAGCAATATATGTGTGTAAAATTACAAAGGAGACGGGGTGCTTATATAGGAAATGGTAGGTATTCTTTTCTCAATTCCTATTGGACCCCAATTCTCTTCTCAAATCCTATTGGACCCCAATTCTCCTCTCAATTGCTATTGGACCGCATTTCTCTTCTCGAATGCTATTGGACCCCAATTCTCTTCTTAGTTTTCTTCTTAGTTCTCTTCTCTTAACTTTATCTTTCAATCAAGTTAGTCCCTTTTTCTCCCAGTTCCCGATCTAGATCAGTTCCACGCGGATCTTCACGAAGAAGTATAAAAATAATCTTAATCTTTTTGGAAAAATATAGGGATGACGTAATTTCTTATCCAAAATATCCTTGTCTTTTTATTCTGGAGTAAAGTCGCGTTGTCCGCATGACTTCTTTGTCGGTTTTACTTTTTCTAAATTATTTTTTAGGCTGTAAAAATTTTTGAATGGCTCTAAGGTTTAGGGAGGTACTTTACAAACTCCCCAACAAAAAGAAAGAGCTATCCTCAGCTTAGGATATCCTTTTGAGAATAGTCAGACTTGATCTTCGGTCAACTTATGATTCAAGATGGTCAGTAACTTTAGGGTGAGAATAGTCAGACTTGATCTTCGGTCAACTTATGATTCAAGATGGTCAGTAACTTTAGGGTATTTAGATTAAAGGATAGTGAAGCTGGTGATAGCCGTTTTTCGGCTCTCCATAATTGCCATAGTAAGTTACTCCACCCTACCAAATTCACCCAAACGCTATGGCTATCCCTACCATTTCACTGTACATAGGCGTGTGTGAGTTAGGGGGCTTTTCCCATACCTTCTTCAAACCCTCAATTAGCTAGTCACTGGGCTAGTTGAGCCAAAAAAATAAAAAAATAAAAAATAAAAGTATATTATGGCCTCTTTGTGTGTAAATATTTCATTGTATATATGGCCTAAATATAGGGATTTTTTATAATTATTTTGGTATTTTATTTAAATATTTCTACTTAGGTGTGTGTTTTATTAAACCTATGTACACCTTCTTTCATCCTCTTACACCATAATTATATTTTTTGCCAATATGTACATACTCTAACCTCAAATTTTTCCTTTATACAAATCACTCCCACATTTTCACCCTCACCCTCGTGAAAACAAAAAATTGATTTCTACTCATTGGTTACGTTTATTATATTATTTACTTGCATACCTTTTCCTCTTTCACCCAAAATAATTCAAAGAGGGACCATAACATATGACTCCAATATCTTTCCATATCCATAACTCCTACATATTTTTATTATTATTTTTACTCATTATTCTAACACCATGTGCTCATTGAGCTAAAGTCCATGAATAGTCCATACACTAGTCCCACCATGTATATATTTCTTTATTCACCAATAATCCTCCTCCATGCATGGGTCAAGGGAAACTTGGATGCTTTGTATTATAATATGACAAAGGAGGGGCTCACTCTTGGATGCATTGTATAAATTCAACAAAGGAGGGGGCCACTAAAAGACTTTTGCAGCATAAAAAACAGGCTTTTGGTGAGAATTTTGGCACCTATCTCCACTCCGAATTTGGAGCGGTGGTCAAAAGAGAAAATGTAGCCCACGCTCTGAATAATCACCTCAAATGTTTTCATGATTTTTGGAGCTACCAGCGGTGAGCTATGATTTTTTGAGTGGACCCCAGTCTGCCCACGTTTCTCACAAGTAGCCCTTAGTCTTCTCTCACCCTTCCACACACCTACTCACTCTTACACATCCCTCCCTCTCCTTCCCTCACTCAAACCTGCAATTTCCATGGCTTCTCCCACCCTCTTCACCATTACCCTTCTCTCTCATCCCTATAGTTCTTTTATGAACCTCTACATACATACACCCTCTCCATGTCTCTCTCTATTGCTTCTATGTTACAATTTCATTTACCTCTCCTAAAAATATCTAAAATTCAGCATCTTAACCATGATAACTTCTGCAAATTGAGGATTTTGCATCAACAAATCCTCTTTTCATCGTGGTGGTCAATCGTGGCGGCGGCGTAAAGAAGCGAAGAAGAAGAAGAAGACCAGCGGTCATTTTTTCCACAATCTACACAAGGGTGAGTTCAAGCTTCTTCAAAGCTTCACCATCTCAATGATTCTCTTTTAATTCACCCCTCTTCCTTCATCAAATCAACTCACTCTACCCATTGTAAATCAGGAAGGCACCAGGCTTATGGCTGTGAGAGTTTGTGAGAGAACTCGACAAAAACTATATGAAGGAGTTAAACCATAGATGCCATGAAGACTAGGGTTTGGAAAGAAGTACAATCAAAGAAGCCCACCCATTCTCTCTTGCACTCACACGCACAAAGAAAGAACACAAAAGAAAATGTAAAATAACACAAAGATGAAAACATCAAGGCTATGGTCATATCGTATTGAGAGGCGGAAGTGAAAAAATAGACCCGGTGGCCTCTACACCAAGACTATGCACAATGGCCTCATCATGGGGAATACACAATAGGGGCATCACCTAGCAAGATATGCGACTAGGACGCATACATATACACAATGAAGCATGCATGGAAAATAATTTCAAGATCCACGTCCAAATGTGGAATGGGGTGGTCGGAGAATAAGGTGAGAGGAGTGGTGAGTGAGTGAGAATGGGCTAGCTACGCGTGCATGTAGTAAGGAAGATAACGAGGTCAGGGATACATGCAAGTATGCTCACTTCTCATACAAAAGGTGGCGAATCCGCACACCTTAAGATGGAAGTAGCAAGATGATAGGAATATGAGAGGGAGAGAGAGTGTGTGTGTGTGGTGGAGAATCCGCACACCTTAACATAAGTAGAAAAAAAATGGCAAGGAACAAGCATATACCATACTCACAATGAGATGTATCCAAAGCGACACAAAGTATGGCACCAAGATGGAGTGTGTTGATTGCTTGCAAAAGATGAATACAATAGGTAGCGTATGGCAGGAAAATGAGAAGGGAACAAGATCGTAGGAGGCATAATGGAGAGATGGGAGTTGATGGCGAGGAATATCATGAGTGTGTCCACCGTTCTTCTTCTTGAAATTGTGCCTTCAACCCTTAATTACAAGTGGTGTGGAGGTGTGGTGCTCATCTTTTGTGCATGGTGATGGTGATGATGATGGTGTTGTGATTATGTGATTAGGGTTCATGCTACAAGCATGTAGCACAAGAGTGTGTATGGATAGGTGTGTGCGTGTGTGTTTGTTCTCTCCCCCCAAGTGAGCTCTCATGGCCTCCTTATATAGGGAAGGAGGGAAGGATTTAGCAATATTTCTATTTGAGGTGAGTGTCCCACTTTGGTGACTAGGAAAATGGGGTGCATGTGACTGTGGCTCCCATCTTGTCTCCTCATTATTTAAAATACCAGAGTCAATAGAGAGAGATGAAGAGAGAATGTGGATAGGATGTAGAGGATAGGAAATATTTACAATAGTCTAGATTTGGATAGACATAAGCTTATTAGGGAGAGAAGAGAGAGGTAAGAAAATTATAAGAGAGGTTGTCGAAGGTGGATATTTGTTGATGAGGATGGATCCTCCAAAAATGGTGATAGAATTACTCTAGACTAGCCAAGACCTCATTAAAAGAGCCTTGTCTCTTGTAATCATGCTTGAAAACTTGTAGAACCATAGCCATTCTAGAAGGAAGAAAAGTGGGGATGGCCTGTGTCACCATTACACGAGAAAACTGGGGTCCACTACAAAAATCATATCTCCGTGTTCATAACTCCAAAAATTTTGAAAAAAATTGAGCTAAAAGTTGAGATGACGAGCTACATCTTTCATGTTGAACGCTCCTTCAGATTCGGGGTTCTTCTTTACTTAAAAAATTCAGCCAAATAATGTATTATTTGTGGCTGCAAAAGTCTTTTGGTGGTTCCCTTTGAGTGGACTTCTCTCTTGCCTTCAAGTGTAAGCTCCTTCATGTGTATGAAAACATGACCTAGAGTGTTGAAAAGATTGGCAATCATCTAGATGGAGGTATTATTGAAATTTGAAAGTGGGGTTGAGGTTTGAAAATGAAAACTAGTGAATAAAATATTTGGTAGAGTGGACTAATATATATACATGAAAAAATATATTAGAAAATACTAGACTATATATATATTTAATATATAAGGTCAAAAGAGAGATCAACAAAGAAAGCTTACTTATTATGCTACATCGTGATTGATTAGCATAAGTATTATTTATTTAATAAAAGCTAAAACATTAGTGAAAAAGGGGAGAAAAAATAAAAAGTAACTTATATAATAGGAAATATTTTTTGTAAAAGAGAAAAAAAATATGGGGGGGTTCCCATGCATGGAAAAGCATGCCTCAGTATCATGGGTAATATGAAAGGGTTAACAGATGAGTTAATGGCATTCAATCCTGGCTGGCCAAATAGGCTACGAATTGTTCTCTGGAATTGTAGTTTTGTGCTTACCATAATATATATATTTTGTCTATTGATTGGGATTTATTGTGTGTACAAATCCTCTTGGTTCATAGCAAGATAACTACGCTTACGTCAAAAGAAAAGTTATAGTCTATGAGAGGTAGTATGATGGGATCCGGTGATAGACGTATTTCATTGAGCCTTTCTGGCCCAAAGAGAAACACTATACGTTGTTGAAAGTGTATTTTACGGCTAATCCATACGTTAATTCTAATAGATCGTACAGAATGAAAGCGATAGAAATGATCATCATGTGGGTTATTCATCTATGATAGTATGTGAGAAATGTAGATATGAGAGAAGTGAAAAGATGAGAAGTTTCCCTCCCAAGCCCTATTCTTGCCCGTAGGCAATAAGGATACTGCGGGGAGAGATGTACCTGTAGAAAAGAGAACCTAGAATTTCCAGAGAGGATGAATTACTAAGAATGAGAGAGATAGGTTTTCTTAAGGAGATGAGATTAGATACATATATAAATGTTGGATTAGAGATGAAAAAAAAAACAACAAGAAATCAAGAAAACATCAATGTAGAACACATCTTACTTGACAAACCCTTCGGCACCATTATTGATGGAGAGAGAAGAAGAGTGGATAATTCCACTTTGATTGATACACCAATTGCAAGACCTTCTTTGATTAGAGTTGATCTTCCAAGGTTAGCTTGTTGCAAGAATGGCTAGTCTCCCTCTAGGAGAAACTGTAGGCTTGGGCTTATGTTAATGGCTAAGTACAATTAGGCATTACTACTCACTCCCTCAAGAATTCCTCTCATCAATGGCTTGAATGCTTGAGTTCTTTCCAAGGAAGAAGAGGTCCCCTTTGATAGGTGAAGGGAACCCCCAAGGGTTTACACAAGAAGAGAGGAGCCAGTGTGAACAGGAATTGGAAAAGTTGGAAATGAGCTGTCCCTGCAGGATGTGGGCAGACTAGGGTCCAGTATTTTGATCATATCTCCTCAACCGTGGCTCCAAATAAAAAAGTAAAAATATGAGCAAAAACTTCAGCTCATTAGCTACGATTTTCATTTTAAAATTGTTTTCCAATTTGGATTGGAACCTTGTGTAAAAAATTCATCAAAATAGGGTCCATTTATGGCAACAAAAGTCTTCATGTGGTCTCCTTCGCTTAGACTTTCATTTAATTCCAAAGAACACCTCATGCCATATGAAAGCATGACATTGCTCCTTGACAAATTTTTGTAATCATGCTTGCAATAATGCATTAAAATAAGTGTATCTTTGAAATCATGCCACCTAGTGTCCCACTAGGATTTGATTCTCTCCTAGTAGCTATTTAAAAAGAAATATAAGAAAAGTATAAAAAATACGTAGAATATATATATATTGTAGTTTACCCTAGATATAGGATCCAGCTAGGGTGTGAGATGATAATGAAATAGTAGAAATAAAGAATCATTGCTTTTTGTCCCAAGTTAAAGAGGCGGAGCTATTGATGCTTTTCCCATAGTATTTTCTGATGGTAAAGTAAGGATATGTTACCCTTGAGAAAAATAATAGGATGAGATAGAAGGCTTATTATTATACTTAAATATGCATATGTACACTATAGGAAATATAATTATGTATCTAAAAAAATACAAGATAGATCTTGTAGCATGCGTTCCCACTATGTACGTGTCACAGCAAGACATCTGTCGAGAAATTTGCGATCTTGCCAGGAAAGCACCGGGCTGAGGGCTGTGAGAGTTTGTGAGAGAACTCAACAAAAACTATACAAAGGAGTTAAACCATATATGCCATGAAGACTAGGGTTTGGAAAGAAGTGCAATCAAAGAAGACTCACTCTTTCTCTCTTGCACTCACACACACACAAAGAAAGAACGCAAAAGAGAATGTCAAAACAATACGAAGATGAAAACATCAAGGCTATGGTCATATCGTATCATGGGTAATATGAAAGGGTTAATGGATGAGTTAATGGCATTCAATCTTGGCTGACCAAATAGGATACGAATTGTTCTTTGGAATTGTAGTTTTGTGCTTACCATAATATAGATATTTTGTTTAGTGATTGGGATTAATTGTGTGTACAAATCCTCTTGGTTCATAGCAAGATAACTACGCTTACATCAAAAGAAAAATTATAGTCTATGAGAGGTAGTATGATGGGATCCGGTGATAGAAGTATTTCATTGAGCCTTTCAGGGCCGAAGAGAAACACTATACGTTGTTGAAAGTGTATTTTACGGCTAATCCATACGTTAATTCTAATAGATCGTACAGAGTGAAAGTGATAGAAATGATCATCATGTGGGTTATTCATCTAGGATAGTATGTGAGAAATGTAGATATGAGAGAAGTGAAGAGATGAGAAGTTTTCCTCCCAAGCACTATTCTTGCCCGTAGGCAATAAAGATACTGCGGGGAGAGATGTACCTGTAGCAAAGAGAACCTAGAGAGGATGAATTACTAAGAATGATAGAGATAGGTTTGGTTAAGGAGATGAGATTAGATACATATATATATATATATATATATATATGTTGGATTAGAGATGAAAATGAAAACAACAAGAAATCAAAAAAACATCAATGTAGAACACATCTTACTTGAAACCCTTCGGCACCATTATTGATGGGAGAGAGAAGAAGAGTGGATAATTCCACTTTGATTGATACACCAAGTGCAAGACCTTCTTTGATTAGAGTTGATCTTCCAAGGCTAGCTTGTTGCAAGAATGGCTAGTCTCCCTCTAGGAAAAAGTGTAGGCTTGGGTTTATGTTAATGGCTAAGTACAATTAGGCGTTACTACTCACTCCCTCATGAATTTCTCTCATCAATGGCTTAAATGCTTCAGTTCTTTCCAAGGAAGAAGAGGTCCCCTTTTATAGGTGAAGGGAACCCCCAAGGGTTTACACAAGAAGAGAGGAGCCAGTGTGAACATGAATTGGAAAAGTTGGAAATGAGCTGTCCCTGCATGATGTGGGCAGACTAGGGTCCAGTATTTTGATCATATCTCCTCAACCGTGGCTCCAAATAAAAAAGTAAAAATATGGGCAAAAACGTCAGCTCATTAGCTACGAGTTTTATTTTAAATTTTGTTTCCAATTCGGATTGAAACCTTGTGTAAAAAATTCATCAAAATAGAGTCCATTTATGGCAGCAAAAGTCTTCATGTGGTCTCCTTAGCCTAGACTTTCATTTAATTCACAAGGACACCTCATGCCATATGAAAGCATGACATTGCTCCTTGACAAATTTTTGTAATCATGCTTGCAATAATGCATTAAAATAAGCGTATCTTTGAAATCATGCCACCTAGTGTCCCACTAGGATTTGATTCTCTCCTAGTAGCTATTTAAAAAGAAATATAAGAAAAGTATAAAAAATACGTAGAATATATATATATATTGTAGTTTACCCTAGATATAGGATCTAGCTAGGGTGTGAGATGATAATGAAATAGTAGAAATAAAGAATCATTGCTTTTTGCCCCAAGTTAAAGAGGCGGAGCTATTGATGCTTTTCCCATAGTATTTTTTGATGGTAAAGTAAGGATAGGTTACCCTTGAGAAAAATAATAGGATGAGATAGAAGTCTTATTATTATATTTAAATATGCATATGTACACTATAGGAAATATTATTATGTATCTAAAAAAATACAAGATAGATCTTGTAGCATGCGTTCCCACTATGTACGTGTCACAGCACGACGTCCACCCCGTCTAAACCTGCACATCCTCCGGTATGTGCCACATTGTCTCTTTGTAAGATTAGACCTCTTGTACATCTTCCTTGTCTTCTTCTTCACTGGATGATTCCAGAGCTTCATTTTCACTTTGATCTTCACCTGTGTTTTTCTCTTCTTCCTCATCAATATCTTCTAGATCATTGTCTCCTCTTCTCTTAAACATTTTAATCCTTTTTCCTGCAATGGGAATCTTTACTTCTGTACCATCTAGTTCAGACAAGCTGTAAGTAGCATTTTCATGCACATGCTTTACAACATACGGTCCAAACCATCTTTTTGAGAACTTACGCATGACTGTGTGCTGGTTATCAAGGCTACTATCATACACTAAAACCCAGTCACCTTTGTCAATTGCTTTGCTCCTGAGTCGATGTTGCTTATCAAAATAGTCCTTGTTTTTCAACCTTGCATTTTTGAGTCGTTCTTTTGCAGTTTCAATGTCTCCAGGTCTTCTCTCTAGCTGCCTTATACGCAGTGCAAGGAGATTTTCCCTACTAAGCCCCTCTTGCCAAGGTAGTACATTCCATGTGGGAATTGTATCCTCAATAGGCATCACTAGCTTTTGACCATGCATTAGCTCCGCAGGCATGTAGCCAGTTACTGAGCTATGTGTTGTACGATCAACCCATAAAGCATATGGTAACAATTTTGGCCACTCACCAACTCTTCCTTCGCAAGCCTTGGCCAAAGCTTTGATGATAGGAGGATTCCCTCTTTCACTCTTTCCATTGCCTTCAAGGTTGTAAGCTGTAGTAAGAGAAAGCTTGATCCCTAATCTAGAAAAGAACTCCCTTGCTTCTTCGGCATCCAGTTCACCTCGATCTGCAGTGATTTTTCCCACACAACCATAACGGCAAATCACCTCATCAAGAAGGAATTTGCACACAGCTTCTGTGGTCTTAGCTCTAAATGCTCTTCCTTCAACCTGGTTAGTTAGGTCCTCTCGTGCAAGAACCAAGTATCTCATCTGCCAGAGTCCTAAAGGCATCGTGACTAGATCCACAACCCATTTATAGTGCATGGCTAGTGGATATGTAGGGTGCAATCCATCACGATGTCGAACATCTGAATACATTTGACAAGTTACACATGACTCTACAAACTGAGATACATCTTTATACATACCCTTCCACCAGTATTTTTCTTTCAACTTGGAGAAGGTTGCCCACACACCCCTGTGTCCAGCCCATAGACTCTCATGAAACTCTTGCATGAGCTTTACTTGAGTCTCTTTTTTACATATAACCCGTTGTGGTGTAGCACCCTTTTGTTTAGGATGCTTCCACAAGTAACCATCCCTTAAAAAGTACCCATATGCTTTCCTGCGTATCCTCTTGAATTCTTGTTCAGATCAATCATCCTGTTTTGTTAAAGTACTCAAGTACCTTCCAATAGAAATCCAATCACCTTCATAAAGATCTTTCAAGAACAATTCAAGTGAATTAGTCATGCAGACATTGTTACCTTTGACATGAGAGATAGAATAGAATTTTGTGTCTACATCATCTCCCTCATCAATCATTTGTGACTCATCTTCATACCTTGCCCTTGATAGCATATCTGCCACTGTATTGTCTTTACCTGCAATGTGCTTAAACTCGGGATTTAAGGACTTAATGTAGGCAATCCACTGCAACATAGCAATGTCTGGTGTTGAGCAGCTTGTAATCATCCCAAGAAGTGGTAGAAAATCTGTTTCTACAACCACACATGCACCAATTAGGTACTCTTTCCCACTTTTCAAGGCTGTAACCATACCCCATAACTCTCTCTTTATCTGTGGATAGTTTCTTTGGCGAGCACTTAGTACCTTTGCTCCAAATCTTACCACATACCTGTGTCCTTCTTTGTCATCTTGCCCTATTGCCCATCCAATCCCTGTAGGACTGGTATCTACTGTCACAATCACTAGCCTTTGACACTCATAGTCTACCTTTCTCAAAGTCGTTGCTGACTGGAGTAACTCCTTTAGCTTTTTCATGGATTTTACATGTGCTTCTGTCCATTTAAACTTTTGATTCTTTCTAAGCAGCTGATAAAGAGGATCAGCTACATGTGCATAATGTGGAATCCAAATAACATAGAAGACACATGCTCCCAAAAACCTTCTAACCTCAGTGATGCTAGTGCATGTTTCTTTCGTTCTTTGGATGGCATCTACCTTTGATGGACAAGGTTTCCTACCATATGGCCCGCACATGTGCCTCACAATGAGCACTTCTTTAACACCAAACATAGACTTTTTCCCTGACAATGTAAGATTCACTTCTTCCAACCTAGACAAAATTTTATCACAATCATTTATGTGATTTACCATAAACCTGCGACATCCCTTGAGATCCAAAGCTTCATCTTTGTCACTTTCTTCACATCCTTTGATAGGCAAATCATCAATGAAAGGCATTGTGATTTGAGGAATAAAGTCACGTAAGACCTTATTCATCCCATTCATCATATGTGCAACCAAGTTGGTTGCTCCCTGTGGCAAGGTACACATCCTTACCAAACCCAAAGGTGTCCTCATGGTTGTCAAGTCTCTGCTTTCGATTGCAAGCTGAAATTGATCATACCCTGAGTAGAGATCCCCCATTGAGTAGATTTCCATCCCTGCAAACGCCGCTGCAAATTCATCCACAATTGGACCTGTACCTACATTTCTAATTGTCATCTTGTTCAATGGTTGCATATCTTGGATGAAGCTTAGAGAACCATTCTTCTTTGGAACTGTGAACCACCTGTTTGAGTATGGAGCACAAAAAGGCTCCAAGATTTCCATTTTGATTTTCTCATTTAGTAGCTCTACTAACTTTGGCAAATGAGCCTTTGGAACCGGAATAGGCCGCAGATTCCAAGGCACATGAGGTATTGTGAAAATTTCCATAGGAGCTACAATATAAGGATCAACACATCCTATCTCATGTGGCTCAAATGAAAAAGCCTTACCATGCTTTGAAAGCATTTCTTTGAAGCACTTTGTCTCCTCCTGTGTTAGAAACTCCTCGCAACCAATCTGCAACTCTTGAAAAGACTCCTTTGTGAAGGTATGCCCGATCTTTTTAGGATTCCGCAAACTTGGTTGTAAAGAAGCCTGTTCAATCTTTTCCCTGTTGTTGGGTGGTAAGGGTGAAGCTACTGGTTTCACCTTCTTTGCTACACTCTTGTATTTAGTTTCAACATGGACTTCTGGGCCAACTGTTTGGCTTTCTTTAAAGTCTTTTATTACTTGATACATTTCCATAGAGCAAACTTCCACAACTTCATTTTCAAGATGCAAACTAGACCTCATTATAGCATCAAGCTCACCCATAGTATCTACAAAAGAAACTTGTTCACACAAACCCAAAACATTTTCAGTAGGCTTTAGCAACCCACTCTTTTTCATGCCTATTTGTACATTATGCACATATTGCCTCTCATATCTCTTCAAATCTTCAAGTTTTGTAAAACATACTGATCCATTCCTTGTTACCAAGGAGCTCATTGAGAAAGTTTCACCTATTTTTGGATCAGGCGAGACCCTTTTTCTTTCTGTACCACTGCAATCCCGCTTTACAATGGTATTTGGCAAAAACCCATCATTTTTCTATGATCATGAAACTCTTTGCTTACCTTTGGTAGAGGATGTTCTCTGAGGTTGTCACGATTTCTTTCATGGTTTATACAGACTGTGAGAAATTGGACAGCACGTTTACCATCTTTGCTATGTATTCTAGCATATGCTGAACCATCGTCCATTACCTTTGTTTCCATTCGAACTCCCACAATGTAGGGTTGTCCAAGGATGAGATGATATGAAGATGTATCCTGTACAAAGAAGTTTTGGTCAATCTTTACATCACCTATTGTTACCTTCACACCTGGACATCCTGCATACAATTCACCAGATGAATTGTTTGCCACTTTTACTATCCAGCCATGATCTGTGTCCATCGGACATTTGCACTTGTTGTAGAGACTCTTTGACATTATGTTTATTTCTGAACCATGGTCAATCAAGGCAACAAATGGCTCTTCAAGATCACCTACCTTGACCATGTTGAGCTTATATGTGAAGCTACTCAATATATGGCTTCTCTATATATGGCACCCAGGTCCCCTCTATATATACATCATCTCATGTGTGTATTCTAAACACTTTGGGGTTCTACTTCTGTGTTCTCTCCTTCTCTCTCAACATGGTATCAGAGCAGTACGTTTTTGTTTTCAATTTTTCTCCTAAACAAAATAGATTTTGCAGAAACTACCCGCGGAAGGGATCAAAATCGATGTGGTCTACAACTTTGCAGATGGAAGTTTCTTCAAATTCTGCACCGATTTTGAGTTATTGCTCGCGGACTGCGTACATACCTGAGAAATAGCTTCCGCGTTTTGTTTTTGATTTTTCTGCTAATTGGAAACGATTTTGCAGAAACTACCCGCTACAGAGACCACAATCGATGTGGTCTACAACTTTGCAGAAGGAAGTTTTTTCAAATTCTGCACCGATTTTGAGTTATCGTTCGTGGACTGCGTACATACCTGAAAAGCAATTTCCGCTTTTTGTTTTTGATTTTTCTGCTAATTGGAAACGGTTTTACATATATATATATATATGTGTTGGATTAGAGATGAAAATGAAAACAACAAGAAATCAAGAAAACATCAATGTAGAACACATCTTACTTGAAACCCTTCGGCGGATTTTTACAGGTGAAGAGAATCCTGATGAGTGGGTTGCAAACTTTGAACTGTATATGTTGTCATTGCGTATGCCGAACGAGGACAGCAAGATGCAGATGTTTCCTTTGGTGATCCGCGAGAAAGCAAAGGTATGGTACGAAGTGTTGGAAGTGAGGCGAGGCATGCTTGAGATGGATGACATCCCCAGTCGAGATGGATGACAAACTGAAGGCACTCAAAAAGGACATAAGTGAGGAGTTCAATTTGTTTTTGGATCGTTTTGAAGTGTGTTGGGCAGAGTTAGCGGGTGCCATGCAATTGGCCAATGGCAACTTCTTCAAACTGGATAAATTCATGGCATGCCTGCATCCTAAAGTGAGGGAGAAAGTGGATTTTGAGAGCCCAGAAAACTATAATGGTGCAGTGGCCATTGCAAAGGCAAAAAGCAGGAAAATAAAAAAAAAGATTGAACAAGGCGTGCTGGGCTATGAAGCGGTGTTCCAACCTCAAGGTCTGAGGGATGTTGTTCATGATGAGAACCATGCAAACCGAGGTGTAGCCGTTGTGCACGATTTGTCACAGCAAATGAAAGAATTACGGCTAAGCGTAATGGATAGAGGTCAACCAAGAGGAGCAAGGGGTAGGGCAAGGCCACTGCCCTGGATGATGTTATAATTGCGGTGAACAAGGACACTATTTGCCAGATTTCCCTCATCTGCTAAGAGAAAAAGGCTATATTTATCCATTGTATGGCAGAGGTAGAGGCCAAGAACAACTTAATGGCCCGAGGGAGCAAGTAGTTGAGAATCAGGTGCAGCCAGCTCCTCCGGATGGTGGTGAAGTCCCTAGGATGAACATCATCGGAGTGGATAAGCAAGATGTTGAAGTTTTGGCCAACAAAAGAGCAAGGATGAAAAGGGAGACAGAAACCGAGGGGGAGACGAGGGCCCATAAAGGTAAAGAGAAAGTGTATGAAGGCAAGGAGAAGCCAAAAACTAGCAAGAAGAGGAGGCGATGCAAAATCAAGCAAGAAGACTTTCAGCTAGGGCGTGGCTACCCCGAATATGACCTGGTAAGTGATGTTCAAAATCAGAAGGCTAACATTACTTTTGGTCAGTTATTGGCTTTGAATCCCAAGCTGCAAAGACAATGGTCTACAAGTGTCAGCACGAGGCTGCCAAAGGCTAAGAGAAATGTGCATGCAATACAAAATATGGCAGTGAGAGTGGGTAGTCCGACAGATGTCCATCGTCTAGTGGATGCTGTCATCAAAAAGAGGATGCAGGTTCAGGCCTATATAGATGGTGGAGCATAGGTTTGTGTCATGACGGAGGCTGTTATGAAGGAAACGGGTGTCAAAGCAGTACCTAAATCAAATGTGCACATGAGAATGGCTAACCATACCAAATCTAGGTGTTTGGGTGTGGCTCAAGATGTAAGAGTGAAAGTGGTGGTCATTGAGTGCCTAATTGATTTCTTTGTGATGAAAGCAGGTGACAATGCTTATCCAATCATCCTAGGTAGGCCATGGCTACTTGCAATAGGGGCTAAGAAGGATTGAGAGAGCAAAGTGTTTACTCTACCTGACAAAGAGAGAGGGAGACAGGTGGTGCTTGATTTGAAGATCAAAGAGAGCCGTTTTCACCCTGTGGCAAAAAAAGATGAAGATGATACAACAAGCTATGAGTACTAAACTAAGACAGCCTATGATGAGGGCTACATGGATATTGAGGAAGAGGAAAGCGAGGGTGATATGCTAAAGATAGATGCCGACTTTTTTGGGGTCACTGTTGAAGGCTCCCATGAAAAAGAAGAGATGCAACCACAGGTTCATAACATAGGTGCGGAGGAGGTAATTGCTATGCTAAGCAAATATTTGACCAAGCAAGAGAGAGAAGGCTATGTTGAGTTGTGTGGCTCTTTTCCAAATTTATTTGCGACAAAGTACGAGGATCTACGAGGGGCAAAGGGTGCAGAGCACAAGATAGTTCTTAAAGAAAAATGCAAACCAAAGGCACAAAAGCTAAGGAGGTTAGGGGAGATTCAAAAGGAGGCTCTTTAGCAGGATATTAACCAATTGTTAGATGTTGGTATCATATACCCCATGAAAGAGCCAGAGTGGGTTTCTCCCGTGGTTATAACCCCTAAGAAGAATGGGAAATGGCGTGTGTGCGTTGACTACAAGCCATTGAATGCGGCAGCCAAGAGAAACCACTACCCGCTGGCATTCCAAGATGAAATCTTAAATCAGGTGGTAGGTCATGAGAGGTACTCTATTATGGATGGATTTTCAGGGTATTTTCAGATAGGGATGGCCCTTGAAGACCAGCTGAACACGACGTTTATCTCTCCATGGGGGTGCTTTGCCTATCGTCGTAGGATGCCGTTTGGTTTGGTGAATGCCTACACCACCTTCCAAGACTGGATGAATAGGGTGTTTGGTCCCTATTTGGGCAGGTTCATTAGAGTCTTCATGGATGACAGTTGATGTTATAGCTCAAGGGTGGATCATTTGTTAAAGCTCCGGCTTTGTTTTCAAAGACTGGATGAAGAAGGAGATCAATTAAACCCTAAGAAGTGCAAGCTGGCACAACCTTGAGCGCAGTTGCTAGGCCATGTGGTTTCACAAAATGGAATTGAGGCAGATCCGGAGAAGGTCAAGGCGCTAGTCTTGATGGAGACTCCCTCTAGTGTGCAAGGCTTGGCCTCCTTTGTACACAAGCTAAAGTACTTGTCGCATTTTTTCAGGATGTTGTCGCAGTATGTGTATCCTCTCCAATAAAGGACTCACCAGGTGCATGGATTTGAATGGGACGAAGTTTCTCAAGAAGCTTTTGACAGGGTGAAAGAAATTTTGTGTCAACTGCCAACTGTTGCCCTCCAAGCCAAGAGGATAATTTCTATGTGGAAATGACGGTAGGCACAATGGCTATTGGGGCGGTGTTACTGCAGAAGGTAGGAAGGAGTTATAAGCCTATCTACTTCAAAAGCAGGTTGATAAGTCTTGGAGAGGTGGCTTACACTGAAGCGGAGCAGTGGGTCATCGAATTGGTTTTTGCTTGCAGAAAGTTCAAGGTGCACCTCATTGTGCGTCAATTTTATGTGTTGAAGGCTAACAATCTGTTGCGTTGTCGAGAAATTAGCGGTCTTGTCGGGAAAGCACCGGGCTTATGGCTGTGAGAGTTTGTGAGAGAACTCAACAAAAACTATATGAAGGAATTAAACCATAGATGCCATGAAGACTAGGGTTTGGAAAGAAGTGCAATCAAAGAAGACCCACTCTTTCTCTCTTGCACTCACACACACAAAGAAAGAACACAAAAGAGAATGTCAAAACAACACAAAGATGAAAAAATCAAGGCTATGGTCATATCGTATCATGGGTGGTATGGAAGGGTTAATAGATGAGTTAATGGCATTCAATCTTGGCTAACCAAATAGGCTACGAATTGTTCTTTGGAATTGTAGCTTTGTGCTTACCATAATATATATATTTTGTCTAGTGATTGGGATTAATTGTGTGTGCAAATCCTCTTGGTTCATTGCAAGATAACTACGCTTACATCAAAAGAAAAATTATAGTCTATGAGAGGTAGTATGATGGGATCCGGTGATAGAAGTATTTCATTGAGCCTTTCTGGGCCAAAGAGAAACACTATACATTGTTAAAAGTGTATTTTACGGCTAATCCGTACGTTAATTCTAATAGATTGTACAGAGTGAAAGCGATAGAAATTATCATCATGTGGGTTATTCATCTAGGATAGTATGTGAGAAATGTAGATATGAGAGAAGTAAAGAGATGAGAAGTTTCCCTCCTAAGCCCTATTCTTGCCCGTAGGCAATAAGGATACTGCGGGGAGAGATGTACCTGTAGCAAAGAGAACCTAAAATTTGTAGAGAGGATGAATTACTAAGAGTGAGAGAGATAGATTTGGTTAAGGAGATAATATTAGATATATATATATATATGTGTTGGATTAGAGATGAAAAAGAAACAACAAGAAATCAAGAAAACATCAATGTAGAACACATCTTACTTGACAAACCCTTTGGCACCATTATTGATAAAGAGAAAAGAAGAGGGGAGAACTCCACTTTGATTGATACGCCAAGTGCAAGACCTTCTTTGATTAGAGTTGATCTTCCAAGGACAGCATACAAGAATGGCTAGTCTTCCTCTAGGAGAAAGTGTAGGCTTGGGCTTATGTTAATGGCTAAGTACAATTAGGCATTACTACTCACTCCCTCAAGAATTCCTCTCATCAATGGCTTGAATGCTTGAGTTCCTTTTCAAGGAAGAAGAGGTTCCCTTTTATAGGTGAAGGGAACCCCCAAGGGTTTACACAAGAAGAGAGGATCCAGTGTGAATAGGAATTGGAAAAGTTGGAAATGAGCTGTCCCTGCATGATGTGGGCAGACTGGGGTCCAACATTTTGATCATATCTCCTCAACCGTGGCTCCAAATAAAACAATAAAAATATGGACAGAAACTTCAGCTCATTATCTACGATTTTAATTTTAAAATCATTTTCCAATTCGGATTGGAATCTTGTGTAAAAAATTCATCAAAATAGGGTCCATTTCTGGCAGCAAAAGTCTTCCCGTGGTCCCCTTAGCCTAGACTTTCATTTAATTCCAAAGGACACCTCATGCCATATGAAAGCATGACATTGCTCCTTGAAAATTTTTTGTAATCATGCTTGCAATAATACATTAAAAGAAGTGTATCTTTGAAATCATGCCACCTAGTGTCCCACTAGGATTTGATTCCCTCCTAGTAGCTATTTAAAAAGAAATATAAGAAAAATATGAAAAATACATAGAATATATATATATTGGAGTTTACCCTAGATATAGGATCTAGCTAGGGTGTGAGATGATAATGAGATAGTAGAAATAAAGAATCAATGCTTTTTGCCCCAAGTTAAAGAGGCGGAGCTATTGATGCTTTTCCCATAGTATTTTTTGATGGTAAAGTAAGAATAGGTTACCCTTGAGAAAAATAATAGGATGAGATAGAAGGCTTATTATTATACTTAAATATGCATATGTACATTATAGGAAAGATAATTATGTATCTAAAAAATTATAAGATAACTCTTGTAGCATGTGTTCCCACTATGTACGTGTCCTAGCACGATAGCGTGAAGTGGTGTTACACTTAAAGCCAGGGAAGCGGATCATAAAGTGGGTGATAGAGTTACAAGAATTCGAATTTGAGTTCAAAATTGACCATACAAGTCAGTCCAATTTGGCAAAAATTTTGGTCAGCAAGGCCATAGATTTGCCAATTTATCCAAGAGTGGTACGAGATGAAGCCAAAGAGGAGCCGGACTTGGTGGGAGCTTTTACCATGTGGTTTGACTGTGCATATAGGAGAGTGATAAAGAAAGCTGGTGGAGGTGTGGTGCTACACGATCCACACGGCAGGGTAATATTCTCAAAAGCCTATGATTTGGAGGATGTTCATACCAACAATGAAGTAGAATATCTCGCCCTCCACTTAGGTTTGAAACAATTCTTTGAGTTCATCATTTCCAGCACTACAAGAGGTTGTGTGCTCTTGTGATGCTGTTAGCGACGGAAATACACTGGGTTTTTATAACCCCCGGCGTCGCTAAAACCGTCGCTACGAGAGCGTCGCTATATGCGTCGCTATAAGCGTCGCTATATAGAGACGCTGATAGCGACGGTTATAGCGACGTTTACACTGAAGACTATAGCGACGCTCATAGCGACGCTACAGAGCCATAAATAGCCACGGTTATAGCGACGCCCAAGAGAAATTTTTTTTGGTGGCAGGGCATTGAATGCCCTGCCACCCATCAACCATATTGTACTTGATTCACTTTTTAAAAAAAGTGCAAGGGTAGATAATAGACCCAAAATAGTCACCCACAAGACGCATTGTTTGCAAAATTGACAATTGTACACATCATAGGCAAAATGAATATATTCGCAAATGTAATAATGACAATTGTACAACATCATAGGCATAAAGAATTGATTGGCAAAAGGAACTGCGGTGACAAATGTAATAATATACATGGTTCAAAAAGACGTAAGCTATGAGAAACCCTAAACTAATGCTATCTAGCTACGGCTAAACTGACGTCGTCTAATCAGACGTCTCATCACGTCCAAGCGGCGTATCTGTCGGATTCTGCAAAAAAAGACAATAAGACAGCTTTCAGTAAGTATAAACATATAACGAAATTTATAAAACAATACAAAAAATAAAAAAGAGTAAACCCTAATACTAACCATGCTGCCGCGAGAACTGAGAATGTCCATCAGGGCGTTTAAGCCCTTCCTGCCTGCGTACTCGCGCTCGTACGGTGTGGGATCACGTCCTGTCATCGACCACTGTCAAAACATACAAAGATTTCATTATGTTAGAATTAAAAAACTCATAAACCCTAAACTATCGAACATAAAGAGCAATGTGAAAACACTTAGAAAATCGGCCTCAAATGATGCCCATCCACCGCTCCCCAAATGGTGCGAGCTCCCTGCCTCTACTCGCGCTCTGGCTGCATCCTTTTGTTGCTTCCACTTGTCCGGATTCTCGTGCGCTGCTTTCTTCGCATTCTTCCAATATTCTTTGGCCAGCCAATCTGGCCTGTTCCACCCATTCTTGATTGCTTTTTGCACTTCGGAACGCTTGTGTTTGCAGTATTCGCGCATTCGAATCTTCATCAGGTCTTCATTGAAGTGCTGACCCCGTGTTGGAATGGGAAACTCATCATGAAGTATGCTGATGACTCTGTTTTTTAAATCACTTGGTACTTCACTCCATTTGTTTAGTATGTAGTGTCTAAACAGCTGAGAGCAAAGACCACGCATGCGCGAGATCACCTTCTTGCCGTCATCATCCATGATGATGCCGCCGCTGAAGTCGATGGAGTAAGACAAGCCCTCTGGCCGGTGACGCGTGAACCTGGGTGTCCCGGTAGGGGTCTCTAGCGGCGTGTCGATGGGGGTACGGACGTCAGGTGTCTCCACCGGCGTCTGGGCCCCGAAGCGAGGAGTGTCGAGAGGGGTGGCTCCTGGCGGAGTAGGTAGAGGTGTGTAGCTTCTAGGAACAGTCAGCCGTGCAAAACCTGGCGTAGATGGCGATGCTGTGGCTGGTGTGGGGGCGGGCAAAGAAGGGGAGGGTAAAGAGCCTCGTCGAACACGAGGCGGTGTGGAGGCATCGGTGGCGGAATCCCCACAACAACCGCCACCGCCACCACTAGAGCGCCGGTGTCTAGACGAGTGTGAAGCTCGTCTCGTCGACGCCGAAGCTTCGGAGCGCGCCGAATGCTCCGAAAGAGAGGGAGATGCGGATGGAGTAGGAACGCGCGATGATGCGCCAGAGCGATGACGCTCCACGTACCACTGTCTCTGCTGTGGTGACAAAGAAGAAAGAAACTCCTCAGCATCCATACCTGCATTAAACAAACGAATATTTAAACTTAATATTGAATGAATAGAGTAGACAATGACGCAAAGACCATTAAATACAATGACGTAATGACGCATATAAATACAATGACGCAATGAATCGCGTGATAGAAGAGGCAAGTCGAAAACTCAGAATTTTCAATCAAAAGATGTGAGCGCGAGTAGAAAAGAGCGTTATACACCATGGAAGGTACTTAGAGAGCCAGAGCTTTTACAACACGGAGCAAAATTGTTCAAATACAATATTTGTGGCTTTAAGAGATCTCTCTCTCATCCTCGCATAACTCAGCATAACTTCCTATATCTATATAGAGCTCTCCGTTTAAACACATATCCTCTGTTTCATTTTGTAGCTCCTCTGCATGCACCCCATATAGAGTAGTAGCATCTTGATGCTCGTCTGGCACCACCGCAGCGGCTTCTGATTGAGCATCTTCTCTGATCTCCTCCATTGATGCCGTTGTGATTGGCACATGGTAGCCTTCATACGTCCTTGCACTACGAGGGGCTACCTCTATGACGTACCACCAGTTTGATGTAGACTTTGTAGGATGAAATATTACCTGCCAGAGCCACATAACTTACATGAGAGCTTTCAAGCACATAACTTGTAAAAGGGGGATGTTAACTATTTACATACTTACTTGTTCACAATGCTCGGGTAGTACGAAAGTGTCTCTTAGGTCAGTCCATTTCTTAGTAGAATCCACCTCAAGAAAACCAGACTCTCCTCTACGCACAGTAGCGTTGCGACCCTCCATGATTATCTTGAACCATTGCACGTCGAACAAGTCGACAAAAAATCCTCTGTAATCGATCCTCAAAATCTCTTGCAGCGTGCTGAAGTAAGTGAGTTCCGCCACCACAGGATCTGCATCAGAGGAACGTCGTCGATTAGACTGTTCAAATTTTGCCATGATTCCACAATCTTGAGTAAAACGCTTTTTGTCGATTCGTTCCACCCTAAAATGTCGACCTTTACACCATGCTGCTGTGTATGACTTATACTACAACGAACAAAGATTATGAGTGGCCGTTCAAACGTTTAGAAATAAAGTCACTAGCTAGTCGTACATTGCAAACTTACCTTGGTCGCGCAACCCCGAGAGTACTCCCACTCTTCCTCACTCACTTCGTCACCGCATTGTTGTGCGCTTTTCAATTGGTTGTGCAACCATCTTAAGCTCATGAAGGTTGGTAGGCTCTCCAGAACCGCTGGATAGTGCATCGGTGGTCGTCTTCCCCGTCTCCACTCGATTCGTGCCCTTTGTCGCTCTTGCTTTGCATCCTCATATTGTGAAATCCACTTTTGCATCACTGGATTGTGAAGCATGCAAAATCGGTTGATTTTAGCCTCTAGATCTTCCGTCATCTTCTTCTCAACACCGAGATTGCACATGACAATCCCAGATATGCGCTCATCATCTATGGTTTGCCATAGCGTGTCCCGGGATTTATCAAATCCGTCTAGCCACTCTCCAATGTACACTAGGGACTCTGATACCAACCAACCTTCTGCCATGCTACCCTCCGGACGTGCCTTTTGACGCACATATCCCTTAAGTGTTTTCATGAAACGTTCTAAGAAGAACATCCATCTGGAATGAACTGTGCCAGCTATTTCCACCTCATCAACTATGTGAACAAGAAGATGCACCTGAATGGTTAGCATTGTAGTAGAAAAATGTTTCTCAAACATGCACACAAGCTCCGCAGCATTTAGTTTGGCGAATGGTATGGAGTCTACGTTGATCTCCTTTTGTGATATCCATTGCACCAGCTTTGCAAGTTTGTAGATTGTGTTACGGATGTCGAGAGACAAACATCCCTCAATGGCAACCGGTAAAATAAACTGTAAAGTATGTGCAGCAATGATATTAAAGTCCACATTTTATGCAATGATATTAAAGTCCACTATGAACGTACCTGACACATTTTATGCCAATCGTGTGACTTCAAATAGGTAAGCTTTCCTTCTTTAGTAAAACACGTTCGGAGCGAGTGCATTACGCCAGTGGGGGTCCGCAAAGATCGAATGGTCTCTTTTACTTTGCGTTCTTGGGCTCCTGCGAAAATCCATGGTGCTTTGGGGAGTTTTATCGATCCATCAGACGCTGTTTGCGGCCAATATTGCTCCATACGATCCACATTTCTAAGGTCAACTCTGGCTCCCAAAGTATCTTTCTTGCCGGTCAGATGGTCCCATAGTAGATTACCCACATTCTTGAATATGTGCATTGGATCGAGCAAGTGATTGATCATGAGTCGGGGCCAGTATGGTAACTCGTACCATAGAGATAGTCTCTTCATCCCTGGAGGCAATCCGTCATCGCACATCTCCTTCTGCTCTAACCATGCTTGTGCAGACATCCTTGGTGGCTCTCTTCCCAAAAAGCCGTCGCGTAACACATGATTCTCTAGAAGATACGCTTGATGACCTTCGTAGATTTGCTTCTTCAGTGAGGGTGCCCTACGTGCATTCAGTCTAGGTCCACATGTGACACATGCTCTGTATCCGCTTGTTTGAAGCCCTGCATGTATACACATGATAATAGATCAACTATGGGAAAAAACAAGATTTACAGTGTCTGAGTGAGGAGTGTCAATAGATCACCTGAGCATTCTGTTAGCCCGGGATAGTCATGCATGGTCCATATTAGAATGCCTCTGATCAAAGCATTCCGTCGTCCTGTGTGTCGGCTCATATCCACCACCTCTATGCCAATCCACAATTGTTGTAGCTCTTCCAATAGTGGACGAAGATACACATCCATATTCCCCACTTTATATCGCCCTGGCACAATCAAGCTTAGCCATAGGTGCCCCTTCTTCGTAGTCAACCACGGGGGAATGTTGTAGTTGACGATGACAACGGGCCATACACTGTAAGATGTTGATCTTTGACCAAATGGATTTACGCCATCCATAGCCAGCAGGCCTAAGCGCAAATTTCGAGCTTCCCTGGCAAAATCCGACCATGTTCCATCTATATGTTTCCACTCTACGCAATCTGCAGGAATTCGTAGCACACCATCCGAAGATTTATTCTCCTCATGCCATGATGCTAGGGCGGCCATGGACTTACATTCGAAGAAATGCTTGATGCGAGGAAGCAGAGGGAAATGTCGCAAAACCTTTTGTGGAATTTTTGTCCCGTGGAGATCTACTCGATATCTTTCGGAATCACATTTCGGACACTTCTCCATGTCTATGTATTCCCCTCTGAAAAGAATGCAGTCATTAGGACAAGCGTGGATAGAATTGTAATCCATCCTCAAGTTTCGCAAAATCTTTCTTGCTTCATCTCGAGAATCTGGCATCACATTGTCAGCTGGTAGTATGTGCTCTTTCAGCAATCTACACAACATAAAAATATGATACAGTCGTGTAAAAATCTATGAGATCATTATACATTTAGAGTTTTATTAAAGTAAACTAATTGTAATAGATCACCTGAAAAGCGCTGTGACGCTAGTGTCACTCCATCCAAACTTTGCCTGCATGTTGAGAAGAACCAGGAGTGCTTTCAATCTAGACATACGTGCTCCATTATACAATGGCGTATCGGCTTCACTTTTCATATCATCATAGATAAGCCTTTCTGAATCCATGATCGTCTCGATCATTTCATCAATCTCGGGCTCAAACATTGCCTCGTTGGGAATGTGCTCTGCATGATCATCCCCCGAGCTGTCAGAGGCTACATCTTGTGGCCTCACATATGATGCTTGACCAAAGCGCCTGCGAACACATCTATTGGGTTGCAAGATTGCTGCTTGTTGGCCAGCGTCAGAGTCCGACGAGTTATAATTGGCAACAACTCGATCTATAATAGATGGATCGAACTCGCCAAATTCGCGAACGTGCTGCAAAGAAACACGTCTTGTCCGTCGCACAGCATGCTTGCATTGATTACAAGGACATAAGACCCTCGTTGAGAGATAGGTGTTTCGGTTGGACGGTCCCACATCCTCGTCGCTACTCATAATGAGGATAAAAAACTTATAACCTGGACAACAAATTTATTATTCTATTGGCATTCTTCGTCTTATCTCTCTCTCTCTCTCTCTCTCTCTCTCTCTCTCTCTCTCTCTCTTTACCTCACATTCTCTAGTCATGTCCAATCCCCGCACACCTCGGTCTAGAGGTGCACGGAGATCAGAACCACCGGGTTATAATCTCGTCTTTATTGGTCAATACCTATATTTGTGGGTACAAGAAATCTACATACCCACGTCTACATGATACTGCATGTAGTGGACAAAACCCCTTTGCCTCTTCTCTAGCTGTAGCACTTCACAGCATCTTAACATCTTTTCACAGTAGATCTTTTCACTGTTCGTCTAACCCTAAACCCTAAACCGTAAGTAATTCTTGCGTGGACTCGATCTAACGTAAATAAGCGTAAATCTAAATAAACATAAATCTAACTAAAAATAAACCTAAATCTAATTTAACGTAAGTCTTTATCTAACCTAATCTCTAACGTCTTTGGGATAGTTTCCTACGACGTTAAAACTCTCTTCTTCTTGTGTGTGTGTGTGTGTGTGTGTGGGTAAACCTAAATAAACCTAAGTCTAATCTAATATAACATAAATCTAAATCTAAACGTAAATTATGCTATATTAAAAACAAAGAACTAAACTAACAGGGATTATAAGAACCTTAAAACTGATTTAACACATAATTTTTCACATAACTCGGCAAGAGTTGGCATTCTCATCACTAAAGATGTGAGAGTTAACTTCCGGCGGTGACGCTGCCTCATCTCCATCCACATCTAACGACAGCAATTGGCCCTTTAGACCGTTCTTGCTCTTGTTACTAACTTTGAAGTTGTTGTTGAATGACTAGAGGTTGTCTAGATGGTCATTGTGTCCGGGATGTAGTGACTCTTGCCGCCCTGAAGATCCACCTTCTTCCCTATCTTCTGAAGACATTTCACCAGTACTTTTGGATCGACGGAGCCCACCATGAGTGAAGGCAGCAATACCCTATATTCCATTGAGGGCTTTCTTCACCCACTTCATGCAGGCATCGCAGTCTATGGAGACCTAAATCTAATCTAATATAACGTAAATCTAAATCTAGCGTAAATAAACGTAAATCTAGTTAAAAATAAACCTAAATCTAATTTAATTTAAGTCTACATATAACCTAATCTTTAACGTCTTTTAAGATAGTTTCCTACGACGTTATAACTCTCTTCTTCTTGTGTGTGTGCGCGTGTGTGGATGTGTGTGCCAATAAAAAGAGATAAATGGTATAACCTTTCTATCACCCATGCCAAGTATGATAGATTGATTATGCCATTTCCCTCTTGAATAATAGGTCTTGAGTTCAACTCCTCGTCGGCTAGATCTTTAGGTCTTTTAATTTTAATTAGTTTTCTACGACGTTAAATTAGTTTCTCTCTCTTTCTCTCTCAATGTGTGTGCGTTTTTTTGGATCGTATGCATGTTTTCTCTCTCTTTTCCTCTCTCAATGTGTGCGTTTTTTGTTTATGCATGTTCTCTCTCTCTTTTCCTCTCTCAATGCGTGCGTTTTTTGTTTATGCATGCTCTCTCTCTCTTTTCCTCTCTCAATGTGTGTGTGCATTCTTTGTTTATGTATGTGTGTGTGCGTTTTTGTTTATGTTTATACTCTCTCTCTCTCTCTCTCTCTTTCAAAAACACTATGTGTGTGTGTGTATGTGTGTGTGAGAGAGAGAGAGAGAGGGAGAGAGAAAGAGGGGAAGGGAACATGAGAATGAGGAGAGGGAAGGAGCATACCTGGCTCTCCTTCCTCTCCTCGTGCATGTGTGTGTGTGTGTGTGGAGAAGAAAAAGAGAGAGAGAGAGAGAGAGAGAGAGAGGGAGAGCGTTACCTGCTCCTTACTTGAGGGCGCCGAAAAACTCAGATCTGAGATCTGAGTTTTTGGGTGCGCTCGGTTATTTTTTTAGCCCAGCCGGCGTCGCTATGAGTGTCGCAAATTAACAAAGAAATTTGCGACGCTCATAGCGACGCCGGGATTTTTTTTTTTGAGCGTCGTTGTGTGAGCGTCGCTAATATGAATAGCCTCTTGTAGTGCAGGTTAGTGGTCAAAGGTGATGCGTTATTGGTCATCAAGCACCTGCTAGGCCAATGGCAGGTAAAGTGAGATTCCTTAAAGCATTGGTTATTTTCCATAAAAAAGTTGTTCAAGTTCTTTAGGGAAATCCAATTCAAACATGTGAAGAGAGAGCACAACTAAGAGGCAGATTGGCTAGCAAGCAGTAAGGTGCATGTACATATCACAGGTATATATGTGGCCCCGCCCACATACACAGGAAGGGAGTCATTGAAGGAAGTGGAAGATTTTTTGAATACAGGGCAGTGTCCTCAAGGTTTTTCTAAACTACAGAGGAGGAGGATAGTTCAGAAAGCTCACAAATTTACATTGGTAGGTGAAGAACTAATGACCTACAGCAGAGACGGGGTGCTTAGGAGAGTGCTCCATAAAGAAGAGATTAACTTGGTACTAGAGCAGTGTCATGAGGAGAGCAAACACCAGGGGAAAGGTCAAGTACTATTTCGAGTGTTGAGAGCGGGTTTTGGGTGGCCTTCAGTAGTGAGGGATGTGCACTATTGGTGCAAGACCTACACTGAATGCCAAACTATAGGAGAAAGGCGTTTGATAGCCGCGTCACAGGGAGCCATTGTTGCTCAGAATGCTTTTGAGAACTGGGGTTTGGATGCCATTGGTCCACTCCGTCAGCAAGTGGTAAGAAGTATGTTGTGGTAGCCATCAACTACCTCACCAGGTGGGTTGAGGCCAAAGCGGTGAAAAGAAGATAGAATAAGGGGACCTGGTAATGAAGTACGAGAGCTACTTGGACTTCACCTTCCAGAAGAAGTTCAAAAAGAAGTGGACGGGTCCATACAAAGTGCAAAAGGCCTTTTTGAATGGGACCTATCACTTGGTGAGAGTTAATGGTAAGCTTCTCAGGCATAGGGTAAATGGTGTACGGCTCAAGCTGTACTTTGATAGAGGAGTGGTGCCAGATGTGAGTCATATTGTGACCAGGGGGGTTGGGAAACCCACTTGAAGGGACACAAAAGTAGAAGATATACAATTTTGTGCATAGTATACATATTGTGCATACGTTTGTGCGCTTTCAAGTATGCTTGGGTGCTTCCAAAGTGTTGCAAGTTTCAAGTTAAATAAGGCTACTTTTGGTTGAACATGAATTTTCAACAAGGGGGTGGGCAATGATGGTGCAGCCAAAGCCGGTCTGTGCGAGAACGCACTCTATGCCAAGCTAGGGTACTAGCAGGTGCAAGACAAAGGGCCAAGGCCAATGTGGAGGACCTGGGTAGGCAAATGTCAGTGGAAGTGTATGCCAAATGCGGTTTTTTTTGTCAAAAAGACCCCAAAATGGTCCAGTGGGGATGACAGGTAAAGGTGCCCGAGACGTTGATTTGGTGCTCTAGAATATGTTCTTCAAGATGCTCTACAAATTGGTCCAGGAAACTCCTCAAACGGAGTCTCGGAGTGAAAGTTATGATTGTCCGAAGATGGAATACTTTGCAGATCCCCGACGAGCAGGCAGGTACAGACAGGTGGCTAAAACTGGGACCAGTGGATACATATGTAAAGCTTGAGCTATGGAGCATGCCGGTCTTTTCGGATTGCCATTTGGAGCTCAGACGGGCAAGTTATGGCTTGGGGAATCTTTACCAGGGATCGGTATCTGATTATTGGGCCGTGTTGGTAGGTGTGCCAACAGGGATTTTTTTGACCTCGCTAGAGTTCTGGAAAGTTGCATGCGATATGGGAAATCAATCAGAGTTTGCGGCTCGCTGATCAGAGTTGCGAACGACCAAGAAAAAAGGTGGGTCAGATTTTTTCCAGCGTTATGGGTCGTCGTTCGAGGATGCAAGATAGCTGAAAGGTGGTGGGGTTCTTAGGGTATGGCTTCAACGAGATGAAATTTGATATGGCAGGGCCGAACGGAAACCTAATGAATGTGTGGAGTTTTTTAGCACAGGTGGCATGCAAAATGGAGGCTTGGGAGATAAAATCTTTGATTGTAAGTTTAAAATGGTAAAGGTGACCATCAAGGCTAAGGGGAAAAGAAAAGGAGAAGTGAGGGAAAACAAAAAAGGCACAAAGAGGCAGTGGCGGGTGCTGTGGCTTAAAATAGAAAAACTTGTTTTTCCTTGTTGAGGTTAGAAGGGAAAGTAGAAAAGAGGACGAGGGCAACAACGGCCCCTTGGAAAGAAGGAAAAGTTTGGGGTTTTTTTTTGGGGGGTTTTTTTGTGCTCGCTCGTTTGGAAGCGAAGAGGAGCTCATGAGGAGCAAGAAGCCTTGAAAGCTTGGTGTCGAACTTGAGCGGAGCTCGTCCTGTTCTGTTTTGATGCACACCGATGAGCGGCGGTGGTTTTGTATAAGAGCTTTTATGCGAATGAAGAAGGAGTCCCCCCATATGAGCAATTGTGTCGTGCTTTTCCTTCCCCCTTTTCTTCTCTGCTCTATTGAGAGTGCGTGCGGTTGTGTGTGGCAGTGTGAGTTTATGTGCATCTGTGTGAGCACGTGTGTGCGCACGGTTTGGTGAGAAGTGCAAGTTGAAGATGCTTGCCAAGTGGATTGGGGTGATATGTGTGTCCTGGGCTATAGGAGGCAGTCGTGTTAGCGCACTGGACGCATCTCCCATTTCCGCTCTCCACTGTATACACACAGCCTTTGCACTAACCTTGCCTGCTGACAGCTCCCTCACAACATAAACCACTCTCTCTTTCTCTCACACTCACACCAGAGGTCCGGAGAGGCACACACTTCTCAAACGGACACCACACAGTAGTAGGTACAGAGAATAGACGAGAGGGGGGAAAATAGGGGAAAGAGATGACACCAAACTCGGCTATGGATTCCTTCAATTAAGGACAAAAAAGTTACTACAACTCCAAGAATTCCCTGCTATCACACAGCTTAGTCATCTCCAACACAATGAGCAACAAGGGGTTTAAAAGATCGTTGATGCCGCCTTGGAATGGTTCCTTTCTTGAGAATGCAAGCAGGAGAGCTTTTGTTGGCTTTAAAAAACTCCGACACCTCCCCTACACAGCCATTGGAGGATCCTTCTCAATCCCTATACCCTAAAAATCTCCGCGTCTGGTGCTCGGGGAGAGCCTCCTCCTTCTTCCTTGCTCAGAAACTGCTCCTCTACCATGCAAGAAGTCGGCCCCCTTAAGCTTGGCGTGTGGGAGTCCTCCTCTACTTTTTGTTCCCCCCTCTATTTTTAGACTGCTTTCTTTTGCATGTGATGCGTCCCCCGTGGACTTGCCTTGAGCCCTACACTCCTCTGTGAACCCTCCTTCAAGCGGGGCACCAATGGCACCGTCGGTGCTCTCGCCACTTGGTCTTTAAAAAACTTGCGTTAAAAAACTTGTGGGGGACACGGGCCCCCATTGACCTACCATGTCATCACCTTTCTCCCGCTGGCGGTGATGCCAAATGCGCCACCGCACGCCACTGAGCTTCCGGCCACGCCCAACGTGCCGCCATCGCCAACACACCAAGAGATCACGCTCCCACAGTGATGCCTCTATTGAGTGCCTCATGCAGCCTATATACCCCTTTGCCTTGGCTTGCATCCTTGCATGTGTAATTTGAGGAGGCCACGTGGAAGTTGCATGTGGCTTGCCTCCCATAAGCCTCCAAGATCTTCAAAAGAACCCATCACAAAAACTCCCAAAACCTCCTTTTTCTAGCCCTTTTTGCTCTGCCTGCCACTTATGGCCCGGTGATCCGACCGTCAAGCTGTGAGTCCGTGGTGGTAGCCCGCGTCCCCGGTTGCAATCCCACTGGCTTACTCCGCACCACACCTTTCCCAAGACCACAATCTCAGGCTGCCAAATCTGGCAACATTTATCTATCAGCTTCCCGCAAGCACCTCGTACCATTTTATCTTGCAATGACTTCCTGCTCTAGAACCGTTTGAGACACTATAACTTCTTGTAGCCTTCACTTGACGCATAGAACACATACAATTCTTGGTAGAGCCCCAAAAACATTACGTGGCACATCTCTCGAGGCGGCCAACCCGACACCAACATGGCCCACGACGAAACTTTGACTAGTCGTAACTTGGTATCCGTAGCTCTGATGGACGATTTGAAAAGACTGACACGCTTCATAAATCAAGCACTACACACCCAAAGCTCCAAACTGACTCGGACCACCTGGCATCACTTGGCCTATCCATCTCAGATTTGCAACCACGTCCAACTTCAAAGCCTCGTATCTTGCACACTATGGCTGCATTTGATAAGCCGTTTGGACTTATTTCTTTAGCACTTCAAGCTCTACACATTTGGGTCAAAAAACAACACTTTGATCACCCTTCATTTGCCACCCTGTCAGGCCCTACTGGAACCCTTCTAGCCTAGAAAACCACATAAAGCATACATTCCTGTTGCCATTTGTCTGCTCGGGCTCTTCCCATTTTCTCTAGCCCTCCGCCATGCATCTATAAGCATACACATCACTGTCTGTGCCCTCTCTTAGGATTGACACACTTTGGATGCACCAATGTATCGCAGCCATGGCTCTCGCATCCAAAAGCTCCCACTGAGCTTGCGTATAGTCATCATCCTCTGCAGGCTCTTTCAACAGTTTTGATAGGCCTTTGTTTGTCAAAACATCTTTCATGCGCTCTTTCCACAAAATGAAGTTGCTGCCATCAAATTGCAAATGAAATACTCCTCCTTTTTTGAAGAAGAAGCCATCGCTGACAAGAGGGTTTGAGAGGTACCAAACTATGACGAGAAGCTGCAGAAATTTGGGCAGAGTCCAACTCAAAATATGCATAAATGTGTCAACTGCACTAACTGGGCATCTACTGCACAAAACCATTGTTGTGTGGCTACCAACTGGACGTGAAGAGCACAAAAAACCGTCCAGATACATATCCTATGGCGAGGGTACCGAAAGTGGGAAACTCTAGCTACCTTTATCACTGAAGGTGTCTCAATATTTAAGCACACCCCAATTCAAATAAAACCTCACGCTATCGACCCTCCAAAGGCTAATGCAGACACAATGGACTAGCCACAGTCTCAGAAAGGGCTCTTCTAGTATGAGTCTCGAAAACAACAGAAAAAAATCTTCCAAAATAGCCAAAAATGGCTCCACACGTAGTATAGTGGGCAATGTCCGCAACTCAATGTACATGAGTAAGCTGCGGAGATATCTGCTCTCAAAAGAGCTTAGTAGCACTAGGTGTGCTCACAGCAATATGCATTTGTCAACGCATCTGTCCGCAGAAAATCCATTGTCCAATGGCTGCCAAACTGCGTATGAAAGTGCTGTGTCTAGAAACCTGGAGAATGTTCTGTGTAAACAGGTCAAAAAATCCCCTGTAACCTATAACCTGCATCTCGGTGTCGCTATGTGCTGATTTCTGCCGCCGGGTAAAAATACGATGGAAAGGGGGAAATGAGAAAACCACTAGCACACAATCTGAATGCCTCTCTATAGCCCAGTGATTTCACGGCATCCCTATCCCCTAGTAAACACACACCTAGACTCCTGATCTGCAAACAATCACCGCCCAAGCCCGTACCCAACCATCCCCGACTTCACACACCCAATCACAAAGCATATCATCATGGCTTCAACATGAACCCTTCAGTGCACCTTATAGACAATTCAAAATTGAGCAATAACCTCAGACCTTTGCAAAAGTCTCTAGCATACGCCCATTCTATGCTAAGCTGACATCCACCTTGCATACTCGATACCCACACAAAGAATACTGACACACAGTACACAAGTAGATAGAGATGATACACAAGTAGATAGAGATGACACGAATCTGAGAGTAGAGCAAGGAAATATCCGAGAAAATCCTTTCGAAAGTGTATACAATATGATGTATCTCCTATCTTGATGTGACCTTGATGAGCGTGGCAAGACTTCCCATCGTCCTAGTGTGTACCACCCTTCAAAAACAATTTGAGGCAGACCCTTCAAGTATACTCCCTCCCTTTTCAAGTGCAGTCGACCACTTCGCCTTCTCTCGAGCGCTCTCTAAGCCCCGCTCTACCCTCCAAAGCTCAGCGCTCTGCATACCCCGTGACAAGCTCGGTTCTTCAAGTCCCTCCTCACGGCCCTGCACATCTCATGCTGCTTTTGCTCCCTCGTTTGCTTGCCTTGGTAACTCCTAAGTGCTGATTGCGGCCTCCAATTCCCTCCCGCTTACTTGTAGCTCCGTTTTCAGCTCTCCAAGCCCTTTCAACTGGCGAGTGCCCCTCTCTCTCTCTTCATCCCTTGACGGCTATCAGCACCCCACCAGCCTGCGCTCTCAACCCATGCTCATGACCCGGTCCTTCTTCAAAGCCAGACGTTGGCGGCTCTCCTTTTGCAAGCCTTCTCCACTTTGGCCACTAGCGATATCGCTAGTGGTCACCCCCTCTACAACTGGCCTCCCCTCTCTTGCTCACAACTGAGCTTCCCTGCGCCTTGCAAAGGCCTTCTCATCCCCTCGCGACAGCCCTTCTGACTCCCTTTTGCCGCCAGAGGCCCAGTCCCTCGCTCCACCAGATGGTGTATTTTCCCATGCAATCTGTAGTGCCGCCCTTAACAGCTTTGATTCTTTCTTTTTAAAACAAAACGCCAGCTTGGCCTAGCTTCCCACACCAAGAAGTCCCATCGATTGCTGTCATGTCAAGCTCGGCATTCCCTTGCCCAAATCTCAAGCTCGTGCATGGTCATGATCCCGTCCCTAGCAAAAGCCAACCCCTGCAATGATTATCGGCCAAGGATATTTCCGCTGAAAAATGATGAACCTCATGGTTGTGCCGCTTCAAACTTGCTAGGATGCTCGACCCTCAACCTGCCATGCACCTCCCTTTGTGCACATAAAAACCTTCAAGCTAGCTGACCTTGATGTCCGACTTGGCATAGACATCATAGCACCTTCCGCCTTACAAGGCTTGAGAACCACGAAAAACCTATACAATGCCGCATTTGGCATACACATCCCAATTGCATTTGTTGCTATCTTCATCTAACACATGTTCAAGCATTTCCCCATCAGGCTACTGATTTCTACACCACAGCTCTACTGGCACTTCCATGGGTCGACACAATTTGGGTGCACCAACGCTAGTGGAATAGCTGCCAAAGGTGTCATAGCCGAAAACCATTCCACACAAGCATGATTGGTGCACTTGATGCCGATGCTGGGTTTCACTCCTCTATGGTAGAGGTACATCACCCGTGCATGGGCAAGCACAACTGTTGATCGCGGAAAAAAGTCGTTTGTGTGTAACCGATGTTGGGTCAGATGTTAGTAATCCGCTTGTAATGGGAGTAATGTCAATCCGATGCGAAACACCGAGGAGAACCGCTAAAGCCGAGCCACTGAATCAATGTCATAAACTCACACCAGTGAGACCGGTGCTCAAAGTCGTGGAGCATGAGAATTGGGCAACGAGGGTGTGTATGGGTTGTTTGTGTGTAACCAACAGCGCTATATCGAGTCCTTCTTTGATTCCTGCGATGCTCACGGCCTGCCTCGGCACTACTTGGCTTGTTCAACTTGATGCCATTGAGTGTGTGTGTGTGTGTAGCGTTGCTTTGCCCCGATTTCCTGTAGCTCGCCCCTGTGGTGTCCACTTGCTGCCTTTGGGAGAAATTCCCCTCTTAATTGCTTGCTTCTCTCGTCCTGTCTCATAGAGGCTATTGTTCCATTTTTTGAGCTTGCCCAATTTTCTATTGTTGTCGACTTTTCCTTGGTGTTTGAGAGTGTGTGTGTGTGTGTGTGTGTGTGTGGTCACACACACACGTCTATTGTTGTTGAGATCTCGTGCAATGTCAAGAGCTTCTCTTATAGAGCCTTCAATTTGCTTGAAAATATGATTCCTCTTGCCAACATTCGATGCCCTTCACTGCTTACTACTCTGTACCAAGCTTGCTCAATGGCTTGTCGACCTGCTTGCCAACAATTTCGAGTACGTGCAAGCTCATGAGCTACTCAATCCAAGATCTCTAAGCTCTTGAAAAGCTTTGCTATGCTCAATTTTCCTTTGACTCCTTCTCCTCCAAGACAAGCTTTTTCTCAAGCTCCAATCTCTAGCTTTCTTTTGACTCCCTCTCTTGAGCTCCGAGCTCCAAGCCCGGTTATGGCTGAGCTCTCTCCCGTGCAAGCTCTGCGATCTGCAACCGCCACTACTGTCATTCCCACCTGAACTCTGATACCAATTGATAAGTGTGTGTCCATTTGGATACATGTGTGTGTGTGTGTGTGTGTGTGTGTGTGTGTGTGTGTGTGTGTAGGTGCACTAGTAAGGGACAATGTGTAAGGGGGAATTGGGGAAGAAGAAGTTGCACAGGGAGTTGGTTTAGTGGAGAGGAAAGTGAGAGAGAAGTCAACTCTCTCACTTTCTCTCCCTATATTCATTAGGTGAAAAGTGATTAAGGGTGGTTTACCACAGCCACCTGGCCTACAGCCCAACACATAGCATCGTAAAGACACAAATTTGGTGTAGTACTCCTCCAGTGAAAGTCATAACTAGCGTATACCAAAGAATTCATTCATCTTAATAGCCAGATGTGCAGGAGGGAGGTAGCGTTCTTTGATTGCCTGCTTCATCTTTCCAAGATGGGCTACTGGTGGGATTATCTTTGCAATGCTACTTCCACCAAAGTTTGGCATCTCCACTGATGTGGAACATACCTAGAATTTCTTGGTATTTCTAAGTGGTTCTTGCCGCTTTGAAATAGTCGTCCATAGCATCTAACCATACTTTGGAATCTTGCTCTAAGTTGGGTCCCTCTCCCTTGAAGGTAGGGATTTGGGCTTGCTTTAGTAGTATTTTTTTCTCTTGTGTAACGATGTAGAGGCTATTTACACGAGTGTAATCCTGGGATTAAGTAGTGGAGTTTAGTGTTATTGAAGAGCTCTCATTTTTTTTAATGATATCAACTTGTTATTTTCTTAAACAAGATACTTTTCACTTTATTTGAATTGCTTTGATCCAGCAATAATAAACACTCTATTCTTTATCGAAAATAAGCATGAAATACAGTATCCCAGAAGAACCATGGTATATAATGAGGCGGTCCGGGGCGGGCAACAAGAAGAGCGGCCTCTAAACACCCTTCGAGGCTCCCGTGTTGCTCAATTGGGGCTGGGGCAATCACAATCAGAGACAACAACAACCCACAGCCAAAAATCAAACAAGAAAAGGGGCACCACCTAGTTGTAGATGCGAACGAGGACGCATGTGATATCTCCTTGTACTCAAACGCACAAAGAGAGGGGAATGCAAGATAGCCACACACACCAAACACAAACATTCACCACGCCAGAGAGAGGTAAAGCGCACAAATCAACTTGAGCAACTCAGTCTTAGCCTTAAAGACTAGATGCACACAAAGCTTGATGAGAAATAGAAAGACAACACAAAACTTGACCTTGTTGCCAATACACAAATTCTCTTAGGGTCACGGGAGCCCTCTCACCGAGCACCCTCTTACAATTGAAAGTTTTGGCAAACAATTCAACAAGCCCTCAAACCACCAAGCATGAAATGGCACAACAAACTTCAAGGACAATATACCTTCAACCACCTGATGAGCCAACTTATCAAGTCAATTTGGAGAGAAGAGTCGTAGTTGCAGCATACAATTGCACCCAAAACTATGAATCTTATTTATGGACAAGAGTAGGCTAAAAGTGTGATTGCAGAGTATAGTATCACTCCACTCCTCTAGATGGCATAACTAACTTCAAGCTTCTCCATGAACCTATGTGTAGTGATGGAATAGAGCACTCACAATGCACACACTCTACACAACTAGGCTTGAAGAGTGGTGTGTTATGTGTTGAGAATGGTGTGGTGTAGTGTGATCATGTGATGATTTACAAGGGAGAGAAGGGCTCTATTTATAGGTTTTAGAAGCCCCGATTAGGATTAGACCTAATCAAGTTTATTTGAAGAAATCAAATATTATGCATATTTTATTTTTTGAATGAGGGTGGGTCTCTCTTATCCTTTGAGTCACATGGATGTGGGCTCAAGGGAAGAGAATTATTGAGGATGAAAGGAGAGAGGATTGAGTGAATAATTTGGGAGTGCCTACTGTAGTAGAGGGTGCATTTTACAATAAGGTGGTTAGTAGTTAGTAATTATCACTACAAAATATTTACAAAATCATTCACCAAATGGTGAGATATATGATGAGAAAAGTTAGAGAAGGGATAAGCTTGTAAAGCAAGGTTGAAGCTTGGAGAAGTTGACATTCACCTCTTTACAGCACCGGTAGAAGATGCGGTCAGCATGGCGAAGTAACGCGTGTCGATGAAGCTATGTTATCTTCAAACCTTGGAAAATTCATGATAAAAGCCTTCATTTGCAGAGGTTATCATTGGATTTTTGCTGATTTTTTGAAGTTCTTTACAAAGCTGAAGAGAGTAAGGTAATATGGACATATATGTAGAGAGAAAGGGGGACACATAGGGTGTAGAAATGGAGGATGAAGGCTATGGAGGTGTGAGAGATATGGCAATGGTGAAGAGGGTGAATTAGGACATGGGAGTTGCAGGTTTAGGAGTGGGAAAGAGAGGGAGGAGTGTGTGTGAAAGAGGAAAATGATAAAGTGGAAGAGGGAGTGTGGCTGCATAGCATGGGCAAACTGGGGTCCACCAATAAAATCATAGCTCACAGCTCGTAGCTCAAAAAAATATGAAAAAATTTGTGGTGAAAGTTCAGCTCACGAGCTACAACTTTTGTTTGTATCACATTTTCAAATTCAAGGAGCATGTGATCTTTAAAAATTCAGCAAAACCGACTGTTTTTTCCACTGCACAAGGTCCTTGTGAGGTCTTTCTTTGGATGATTCTTTTGAATACCTCCAAGAGTGAGCTCCCCATGGTGCATGCATGCATTCCACATACCCTTGACCTTATTTGGTAGGTCTATAATTGAAGATATTTTTGAGATCATTATATAAATGAATAGTACAACTAAGAAAATCAAATATTGAGGGGTCTAAAAAATATGTACATGTCAAATATAAATAATATAGGTGGAAAAAATATAAAGGGGTCAAAATAAATCTCTCTCATTATAAGTCTACCATAAAAAGATGAATATTTTTTGTGGTCTAATTTATGAGAGTAATAAAGAATAGATGTAGGAAGGAAAAAATCACAATAGTGAAAAAATATACACATAAATAAAATTAGTTTTTTTTGGATTTTTGTTGGGATGGAGTTACACCAAAAATAAGAGAAGCTTGCATGAAATTATTTTCATATTGAATAAAGAGTATGCAAAATGGTAAGAAAAAATATGGTAATGATGAGTTAATGTACATAGCATAAATAACACACACCTAAGTATAAATATTTAAATAAATACCAAAATAATTATGAAAAATCCTTTTATTTAAGCTCTATATACAATGAAATATTTACACACAAATGGGCCATAATATACTTATATTTTTTATATTTTTGGCCTCAACTAGCCCAGTGACTAGCTAATTAAGGGTTTTTAAGATGATATGGGAAAAGTCCCCTAACTCACACACGCCTATGTACAGTGAAATGGTAGGGATAACCAAAATGTTTGAGCGATTTGATACGGTGAGGTAGCTTACTATGGCAATCCAAAAAACGGCTATCAATACAATAGTTGATATAAGAGAAACTAATATGTACAATGATATCAACAGTCCTATAAAAGAAGCATGTGAACCATAGGTGGGTTGGATACAGGATCACAAAACACAACATCTTTTGTTTCTCTAAAATGAGTACCTACACCCATGGGCCTAATTTTTCTGAGGTAGACTATAGTAGTTACTTGTTAAATACCCATTGATTTTGAGACACTAGTATACCATCTACTACTAGGGTTTCATTTGGATCCTCTGTTCCAAAGAAAAAGTAAACTTCAATCACCCAAAGCGTTTTGGCCCATTTGAGTCTTTTCAGATTTAATGCAAAACCTTCCAATTCTCCCGCATTTATGAGGAAGACTCCACCAGGCCCTCTCCAACTAATCTCCCAAGTAGGTGGGGAAAACATGTATCCCAATAGCTTCATCACACTCTTCCAAACTATGTACCTTCGGGATGTGCATACTCCGATAAACATGATACTGAAGGTCATAAACTTGTGGAAGGTCTGATGGAATTCTTCCTGCAAAGATGGGGACAATTCTCTCTTTTTCTTTCTCTCTCTCATTTCAATTACACACATTTTTAATCTCTTTTGTCGACACCCATTTTTTCAATCATAATACATTAAACTTTCCCCTAGGTTAAGTCTTAATTAGCACACACTTTGATACCATGTGAGGGGTCCCCAACCAGTGGACACCAAGGTCAAGAAGGGATCCTTGACAGGTCTTTGGGTCTAATAAAAGTCAGAGTCTCTAAGCTAGAAAAATCCAAGGAATAGACCTTTCCATTGATAATGTCTTGGGACTATCGTCCTAGAAGAAGGCCTAGTCCTCTCTCGCAAGGGAAAACAGGACAAAAAACTTAAAAATTGAAAATATTTTTTGACCCTAATTATAAGATAAATATCTCAATTCTTTTACACTTATATCTATCTTTAATAAATATATCATTAACATTTGATCATGTTTAATAATTATCATTATAAAAATCTAGCAAAAAATAGGATTCTTGGGTGAGGATAATGAGTAAAATTGAATAACTAATTAAGAGTTTATTATCACACGTTATTCACTCTAAGATCTATCATTGATAATTATCTTGTGATTTATTAAGATAATTTAATAAAATTTCCATTAATTTTAAGACTAAAAATGGTTAATTATTTGATTAAATATTTGCTAAATTTTATCAAAAAATTAAGACTAATTATCTCAATTTTTTAGTACTATCTAAAATCTTGATAATTATCTTGTAATTATCTAAGCTTAATTGATATAATTTCTCTTAATCAAGATCAAAATTGAAAATTTTCACTCATAATAGGGGTTCATAATTAATTATATTAATAATCCTCATCATAATTTGAATAATCAATAGTGTATTAGTATTAAGAGTGTAATTTATAATAGAGAGAGAGAGAGAGAGAGAGAGAGATTTAATCTTCTTAATTTATTAGATTAATTAAGAAAATTAGATAAAGATTAGTATATTTCTACTAAATTAACAAGGGTAAGAATTAATTACCTTCATTAATCAACTATAGATTTTTCTCTCTAGTGATTTTTGGGCAGAGTCTCTCTATGCTAGAGAGATTTGGCGAGGTCTTCGAGTCTGAGTGAATTTGTGAAGCCTAGCGGGTCTATTTATAGGTTTTTGGCAACCACGACTTGCATATAGTAGTTCCTTGCACTCCATTGCAACCCCTCAGCTCCCTTAGCGCCCCCTGCTGTTATTTTAGACTATGGCAGATCATTGATGTCCCTCCTGAGCACTTGCCTACTTTAAGATTCAGTTTTGCTATTTTTCAAGCTTATTTTTTGCTTAAATGGTAAATATCTGGGAGGTTATAAAAACTCTTATGCTTCAATAATTACTACAATCCTTCAATTTTTTTAACAGTTAAGGTAGTAGTGAAAACTTTCAGAGAAGATAGCAAGGTCAGTTTATACTTGAATTCAGTTCTGAAAGTTTCTAGCTATAGGTTTGTCATGCTTAAGATTTCAAAAATACCAATCTTTGCTATGATGGGACAAGTTCTCACTGACTTTCGGAAGTAAAATGTGGTTAGTCAAGCTTTGTACAATTTCTCTTGGTTTTAACAACTAGAAATCTTACAGTTACAAAACAAAAAATAATTGGTTTGCATGAATTTGAACATTGTGCACAAATTTCAAGGCTTATAATTTGCATGGATTTGACCGTTGTGCACAAATTTCAATGCTCGTAATCAACATGCTATATGTATCCCTAAATTCCTCTAAACCTCATTTTTTCTTAATGCTCTCAATTTTGTCCAAATTTTTGAGCGTGAACTTCAACTTAGAATGATGCTTAGAGTACATAAAGCTGCATTTTTTTCCTCGATTATTTCTTTAATGTGAACAAAATTCATTTTCTCCATTGGACTTGTGTCCTCCCCACAAGAATTTAGTGTACTTTGTAGGCCTACTAAAATCACATACCGAGGAACCTTTGTTGGGTTCAAGCCCTGCTCACCAGTCGTCTAGCCCGTGGGACACTCTCCTTATTGATAAGCTGATATGAGCCACTCCTTATGGGGACATTGCATGGGAAAGGAGTGGCTAAAGTTAGCCTATCAATTCTATAAATATAAGATGTTCAAATAATATCGAATAGCGTGTTATTCTTGCTTTTTTCTCTTGGTGTCAAAGTATCTTTCTCCCTCTCATTGCTCTTTGTTCCGTATGCTCATCCCTAGCCATGGCAAAGCCTTCGTGGCACCCTCCATAGCGCTGCAACCTACAAGTGTAATCAGAGCTCATGCAACATGCTTGGAAAGTGTAGGCGGTTACATATTGAAACACTACCTCAAAGCTCATGTCGTAGGCAAGGCAAATCTCTTAGACAATGAAGGCGGCATTGGTGAGTGCTTATCAAAATGCATCAATCTTTGCAAGAAATAAAAATTGCTAGGATACCTAAGACAATATCGAATCTTGCATGCGGTAGCTCTCAGGTGGTGTAGCTCATGTGTCTGCCTCTAATGGTTACATCTCAAAACACCATCATCTCTAAGGTTCAAAAGACGGTAGCATATCAAAATTTTGTCTATCCATCTACAATAAAGGCGGTTTCTCTTCGACTAGCATATCAAAATGCTATTGCAGAAGGTGGTTCCTCTTTGACTAGGATATCAAAATGGTACTGCAAATTAGTGATCCATCAAGGATGCATTTCAAAATGCTCTTGTCAATAGCAATGTGGTGTTTGGCAATGGTGGTGACAGGTTTTTAGCATATCAAAATTCCCCCCTAGGCTACATGCGCTAAGCTATCAAGTCAAGAAGTGGACAATTTTTTTGTTAGCAAGCATCTCAAAATGTTATCACCAAAGAACCCGCACAATGGGGAAGAGTTGTTAGAGGAGGCATCTGGGTATGTGGGATTGAATTGGAGAGACCATATGCGGATTGATTTGAGGTATTGTCAATCAGCTGAAGGTGATAACTTGAAGGACCAAGATGCTTTAACACTAGACTGGTAATAAGACACTTTTATGTCCTTGGAGACTTTTATGCCCTATTAAGTGACCATTTTTCTTGAATTATTTGAAGAGTATGAAAATGAATTTCTAGGTGATATACATCCATACAATTGCCTTATGAACTGAAAAAAACTTGACATTTTTTTTGGAATATCGATCTCACCATTAATCTTACTCTTGCAGAACATTTCTGGGCCTAAAATGTGTGAAAAAATGAGTCCTGTTTTGTACTTTTTTTTCAACGTTTTGCAACTAAACCACTCTAAACTTCATGTTTGTGAGGTTTAAATTGCTAAAGAATAAGCCTTCATAGTTCTCAACCTGTTCTAATGCTTCTAGGGAGAACTAGGTGTTAAAATTGAAAGTTAAGACCAACTTACAAGAATTGCATAATCCTGTTTTTTGGCCAAAATTAGCACTTTTTGTGATTTTTTTGGTGCCTCTTTTGATATCCAGATACAATTTGATTGTGTAAGTGGCATGTATAACACATAAAGATAATGTTCCTTCAGTTTTGGGGGACCTAATACGCTATATAGCATAGTATATGATGATGGTTGAGTTTTTTTATTGCTGAAGAATACGAGACATTTTAGTGCAGCAAGTATAGCTTTCTCAATATTGCTAGTTTCTTAGACCAATTGTGTTTATTTTGTACATAGTAACCATATCTAATCAGAAACTACAAATGAGTAGTTTCTAAGGGATTCTAGAGGTCATGATGCTAACCCTAGTTTTATCATGTTTGCTGTGTTTAGCACTTCATCACTGTCCCCAAGGTTGCACTTAGTAAGATATCTCTTTTGACATGCTCCATGGCTCCTTTTGAATCCAAAGGCCCAAATGGAACTAAGAAAACATGTATATAGTATCTTTATTGAGCGTGACTATAGAAACTTTGATAATAGGTCCGAAGAATGATAAAAATGCAACTGTTTTATACATATATTTTTTTCCCCAAAACAAAATGGTGAGGCAAAAGCAACCATATGTTTTGATCACCAACCCATTGAAGTTAGCGGGGCATTTTATCTCATGTCCTACAAAAATCCCCACTCTTATTTATAAGCAATCAATCGTAAGGAATTGTTGTTTTGGGCAAAATACACTAGTCCAAAAACTTTGGTGGCTTGTTGTGACCAAGAGATGAGAAATTTTACAGGTTTCTCATTTTTTCCATACGTAGTAGTCATTGAACTATAAGCTCATGAAATAATTTTTCAAAAATCTACTATGGTTTTTAATTTTTTTTCCAAAACCCTCAAAGGACACTTTTATGTCTTGTTATGTTACCAGACTAGTGTTAAATTACATGGTCATTTTTGCATGTCAATTTAAATGAATCACCTCTCTCGGGTTCGTATGCCATATATGTCAATTTATTGACCTTTGTTGTCAATCAGATACAACTTGTAATAATAAAGCAATTGATACAGAACACGAACATTTTCTTCAAGAACATGGTATAAGACTTCAAAAATTGTTTTCCCCTATTCAATGTCATAGATTTACTATGGTTTTGTCTAGTGTCAACCCCATCATTTATGTTTTGTAAAAGCTTTTTTTTAGCATATCAAATGTCAGTTTACTGGCATGTCAGATTTGTACCGGTTATAGACACTACCACATGAAAAAATGGTAAGACCTCCCATTTATTTTTATGCTTTGAGTTTTTATGTCCCCACTTTCATTATTGTCCGACAAAAGTACACACACCCCAATGTTGTTGTCAAGAGGGGGAGGGCTTATACTCATTATTTCAAGTGGTTTGTTGAACTCTACCATGGTCTGTTCTCAAGCCATTGTCACTGATTTGGAAACCGCTTCTCATAAGGTTATTGGGTAAACCTAAACCCAAGTTTTGGGAGTAAACCAAAAACTCCATATGATGGTAGCTTTGTTGGCCTACACCCTATGTGTTTGAGGCAAGGTTCTTTGTGGTAGCACCAGGTTATGGGTATACCTAAAATCCTTGGTTGTGAGAAAAGCTAAAACTCACGGTCCATGAGTAAACCAAAAACTCCACTACAAGAGGTACTTCACATTAGCGACGCTCGCAGTGCGACGCTCAAAAGTGAAAATCCACGGCGTCACTATGAGCATCGCTATAGGCATCGCTATTTTCTTTATTGCATAGCGACGCTCATAGCGATGCCGACAGGGGTAAAAAATAAATCAAGAGCACCAAAAAATCAGACCTCAGATCTGCATTTTTGGCGCTCAAGCGAAAGAGGTAACCCGCGCTCTCCCTCTCTCTCTCTCTCTCTTTCTTCCACACACACACACACACACACACACACACACTCATCTAGCTCACAATTCCCTGACTAACCCTTGGTCCACTTGGTGGGTGGACCATCCTCCACCAAGTGGATCTCTCCTTTGGGACGGGGGAGGGCCACACACACACTTATCTAGCTAACAATTCCCTGGCTAACCCTTGGTTGACTTCTTCCCTCTTTGGTGATCTCGCTCTTGGTATCGAGACGGTAGTGTCTTTGTTAAAACTTGGCTGGCTATAGATAAATCTTGAATGCGTTGGTATACGTTATCCACAATCTGTTCAGTTTGAAAAAAATGACCCATGACACACCAATACCGACAAAAAATTACCTCATTGGACTTTTCCTTAATTTTGTAACTCGCCCACTTGAAATATATTTACTGACAATATTAGTGCTTGGATTTAGTTCTATCACCCTTCTGTGGTAGATTGGGTATGCCATTTCTCTCTTGAATAACAGGTCTTGAGTTCAACTCTTGTCGGATAGGGCCGTGCTGGCAACTGGCTAGCTGACATAATTTATTTTCCTTGGGAAAATTTAGGAGGTTGTGCATATTTGCACCAACCCACACAACATGATCTTTCATAACTCCTCTCAGCTGCCCCGTTGGCCTCACAAATACACATGGGAAGGTTTTCTCCGAATTGCAAGGTACGCATGGACGCCTTCTTGTTTCACTTACCAGGCGGGTTCTAAGAGTGCACAGAGGATGAGATTCCGCAAGAACCACTCATATCTCTCTCTCTCTCTCTCTCTCTCTCTCTCTCTCTCTCACACACACACACACACACACACACACACACACACACACACACACACACGCGCACGCACACATACACGCACAGCACACGCACACGTGCACACACACACACACACACACACACACACACACACACACACACACACACACACACACACACACACACACACACACACACACACACACACACACACACACACACACAGAGTCGAATGCACATTGAACACACATACACGCAGCAATAAGGCACATCTGTGGAGAGAGCTCATTAGTTAGCAGGCATGGTTGAAGTTCTTCTACTCACATCGGACAACCAATAGCCTTAGCTGGTCTAGAACCTCTTTGCATACACATGGTCAGCAACTAGTAACCCCTAATGTTTAGCCTCGCTTGGTGCCCAGTGCACATACACAGGACTAGGAGAGCATTTACACACATCGATGCAACTCAGGATATGGAAAGAGCTTGAACTTATCAAAGCATGGCATCATTCAGGCACTCCTCCTCCTCCTCCTCTTTCTACGTTTTCAGTAGTAAATCCCCTACTTGGTACATTCCATATTCGCACGCCAAGCTGGTCTCTGATGCGCCCACCCCAAGTAATGTATTCTCTACTCGATCACGTGATTTTTTCTAGATACAAAATGTTGTTTTGCTGTATATAAAATGTCAATTGATAATCCAACATATACACTTAGATTGGTTTCTAGATGTTACTCATTATGGCTCACATCCATGACAAAGTGATTGTTGTTATAAAGGAAACTTGACAGAGACCTTTCGATAAGAATACATGTCAAGTTACATTGATAGCATGGTACATAGACAATGGCTACAGTGGAATCCAACAAAACAGGTAGGTGCTTTGGCACCTACTTAGAATACTTGTGTTTTTAATATGGTTTTAATCAAATAGTTGCACGAAACTTACAATACAATGAAGTTTCAATAAGTAATTATAAGACTTAACTCTTAGTTGTTGGAATTAGGGTTGCAGAGAAACACACACAGCTTGGAGAAGACGAAGAAAGCTCAAGGCACACAATAGAGAGTGTGTTACTTAGTGTGCAATGGAAAGATAGGTAGCCCTAGAGTGATGGGCGCATATATAATGCACGGGGGAAAAAACCTCCTAAAGAGGGAAAAAATGCCCCGGAGGTCCTAGTGTGTTCACACACATCACTACCACATGTATATGGTAACAAATCCCCCCTGGAGTGATGCGGTGAACGAGAGCTGGCACATGAGTAAAGGGAAGTGCCATGCCCTGAGGACAGGATCAGTCCACAAAGAGGAGTAAGCCCAAAGCTTTGCGGAAAGCGTCAAGCTTCTCACGAGACAATGCCTTTGTGGAAAGATCTGCAAGGTTGTCCTGTGTTGGCACATAAGCCAAGCTGATCTCTCCTGCCCAGATCCTCTCCCTGACATAGTGGTAATGCACCTCAATGTGCTTTGTGCGAGCATGAAAAACTAGGTTCCTCGCAACTGCCAATGCGCTCTGACTGTCAGTGTAGATAGTGTTGGCAGTGTTCTGTCCAACACCCAAATCAGCCATAAGGCGTCTGAGCCATACACACTCAACCGTAGCTGTGAAGACTGCCCTGTACTCAGCCTCACAACTCTAAGTGGCCACAGTAGGTTGCTTCTTGCTCAACCATGATATACATGAACTGCCAAGCATGAAACAGAAACCACTTGTGGACACTCACATGTCAAAACAACCAGCCCAATCTGAGTCGAAAAAAGCATGTAAGTATGGCGGCAATGATCCCCTTTTGGGATAAAACAAGCCAAGATGTAAAGTGCGACTAAGGTAGCGGAAAATCCGCTTGACAGCCTGCCAATGCTTAAACTTTGGGCTATGAATAAATTTGCTGACCTGTGAGACTGCAAACTGAATATCCGACCTCGTGTTGCATACATAAATGAGGCAGCCAATAGCAGTTTGGTAAAGATCTACATCAGCAGGATCACCAGCATCATGTAGACTCAACTTCAAACCTGTTTCCATGGGAGTGGCAATAGGTTTGCAATCCTCAAGTCCAAACTTACATAGCAATGTCTCTATGTAACTTTTCTGACACAAGGAAATACCACCATCACACTGCTTAAACTGTATACCCAAATAATGATGCAATAGCCCCAAATCTTTCATCTTGAAAGTAGCATTCAAATCAGCCTTAAATTCAGCAATATGTCTCTCATTTGGTCCAGTGATCAGCAAATCATCAACATAAAGAACCACGATGAGAAATACATCACCCTCACGCTTTACATACAATGTGCTTTCTGTTGGACTGTTACGAAAGCCTTGTTTGACCAAATGAGTGTCAGCTTTCTCATACCAAGCACGAGGAGATTGCTTCAACCCATACAAAGCCTTGTTACATTTGCACACTTTGTCCTCTTGTCCTTTTATGACAAAACCACGAGGCTACGTTACATAAACTTCCTCAAATATGTCACCATTCAAGAAAGCAGTAACAATGTCTGATTGATGTACATCCCAACCAAAATGAGTTGCCAATGCACATAGAAAACGCACAGTAGTCATACGACAAGTGGGAGCAAAAGTCTCTTCATAATCTATGCCTTTTTTCTGTGCATAACCCTTTGCAACAAGTTGAGCCTTATGGCGATCGATCTCACCATATGGTTTGCGTTTCAACTTGTAAACCCACTTCGTACCAATGGCCTTCTTGCCAGGAGGCAAATCACATAAAGTCCATGTGTCATTTTGTATAAGTGCATCATATTCTGATTGCATGGAAGCCATCCAATTTTCTGAATTTTGTGCTTCATCAAAAGTCAGAGGCTCCTCAACATCATGTAAGCTAGACACAGCCAAAGCATAGCAATCTGATGCATAAGATGCATGGCGAGAACTTGAACGAGTACGACTAGACAAAGGTGCATCCACTTTACTGTCACGCAAGGTGTGCACCAGCCATTTTGGCATACCTCTAGCCTGCTCATTTTCAGCCCTTTCCTCATCAAGTACATCATGTACATATGCATCAGTAATAGGCTGATCTAAAACATTTTCAGAAACCCCCATAGGCTGTACATTTGACAGCCTTATCATCCAATTTTTTGCGCTGCACTTGTGGCACCAAAGCATATGCCAAATAGCCAAAAACACGCATGTGCTCAATAGAAGGCTTTCTATCATGCCATGCTTCATATGGAGTAATAGACTGCAAAGCTTTCGTAGGACACCTGTTTAGTACATAAGTGGCACACATGATGGCCTCAAGCCAAAAAGAATACGGCAAAGCTTGACTTTTGACCATACATTGTGCCATTTCCGTCAGTGACCTGTTTTTCCTCTCAGCAACACCATTTTGCTGAGGCGTATAAGGCATTGTACATTGGTGTTTTATCCCACGACTAGCCAGAAATGCATTAAATTCATGAGACATATACTCCCCCCCTTGATCTAAATGGAGGGTGCCCATAGTACATTTCGAGACATTTTCAGCCATAGCCAGAAATTGTTGAAGCACATAAAGACTTCGGACTTCGCTTTAAGCGGAAATACCCATGCATGCCTGGAGTAATCATCAATGAAAGTCACAAAGTACAGGTAATTGCCCAAGGACGGAGTTTGCATGGGCCCACAAACACGACTATGCACAAGTTGCAACCTGCATGTGGCCCGAGCTGAACCATCCTTTGGAAATTTAGAACGCTGCATCTTACCCAAAATACAGCCTTCGCAAACATGTTTTACAGGTGCTTCAAGAGGCAGCAAAGAAGAAACCATATCAGATTTCTGCAAACGCAACAAACTAGCAAAATTCAGATGACCAAAACGTGGATGCCAAAGTTTTGCATCTGAAATAGCCCTTGAATCTGCAACAGTATTTGCAAAATTTTGTCCACACTTGTCATACAAAGTGAGCTTATACAGCCCACGGCACAAAAGTCCAGATGCAACAATTTCATCACCAAAATTGAGATCATGAACTGTGTATCTGTCATCCACAAATTTGACTACAAGTCCAAGTCTAGCAAGTGCGGATACAGACAAGAGATTCTTCTTGATCCCAGGTACATAAAGTGCATCAACAAGTGTGAAGGAATTGCCATTAGCAGCAGTGAGCACAATTTTTCCAACTCCTTGAACTGGATAAGAGGCATTGTTGGCACAAGTGACTGAATTCCCATGAGGGACAGACTCGAGAGAGGTAAACAATTCACGATGTGAGGTAATGTGCTTTGTAGCACCACTGTCGAAATACCACACATGTGAATCTGCAACAATTGACAAGAATGCATCATGGACAGCAGGATTGTAAGTGCACTCTACGCTAAAAGCCCATTCTGCAACAGCATCAGCAACACATTCTCCTTTCACAGAAGACTCAACAATGGCTGCATTTGTAGTGGAACCAGCATTTGCAGTGGAACCACCCTCTTTCTTCTTAGCCTCTTTGGCCTTCAACTTAGGACACGACTTGATCAAGTGATCATTGGCTTTACAATAATGGCAACGCATCTTCTTTTTTCCTTTATCACCAGAATTTCCAGACAAAGTACTGCCAGCAGAAGCATTAGGAACATAATTTTTGCCACTCGCAGTAGAACCATAAGAAGTGGCTGCATTACTGTTACCACCCTTTCTTTGAGAAGAAATAAAAGCCTATTCAACTGCACGCTGCCTAGTCCTATTTTTTCTAGAAAGTGACTCTTGCAACAGCAATGTGCATAATGCATCAAACTTGAAAACTTTAGGATTTCCTTGGGTCATCAGTCTCCAAGTACTAGCAAAAGTCTGGTAGGAATCTGGTAAGGCATCAAGAACAGTCTGAACTAGGGAACTGTTTGAAATGACTTCACCTACAGAAATGAGTTGCTCATTGATATCCTTGACACTAGCAAGGAAAGTGTCCATATCATCTTCCTCATGCATAATCTTCGACTCCAGCTCTTTACACAACAAAGCAATTTTAGCCTCATTGCGGCTTGCATAAAGACCTGCTAAAACATCCCAAGCCTGTTTTGCAAATTTTGCTGAACGGATGTGAGGAACAATGGTGCGCTTCACAGACAACGCAATCAATGCATGAGCCTGTGCATCCTTAACATCCCAACGAGCTTGTTCTGCCATAGGCAAAACAACTCTAACAGCTGCAATCCTTGCAGCAAGACCTACAACATCCTCAACATCGCCTACATCATCAGAACCAGGACGTACATCAATGCCCTGCACAATGTTCTAGACACCCTTTGACACAAGAACATGTTGCATCATATAAGCCCGCATAGGGTAGTTGTCCCCATCCAACCTGTCCTCAGCAGAAAACATCTTGAACACATCTGTGTTGTTGTTGTCAGCCATGGTAAATGCTGCAGCTGATGTGAAAACTGCCCGAAAATAGGAGAAATAGAGCGGGAACAACCTGTGCTATATAGCACAAACCGTAGAAGACTATAAGGCACCTGTTATGTAGAAAATGGCACTGACAGAAATTCTGCACAAAATGACAAAATCGCCTGTGCAGTACTGCTTGTAGTGGAAACGGAGGCCGAAATGAGCCCAAATCAAAATTCGAAATGAGGCCAAAATGAGCCCAAATCGGAGAAGGTGAGCAAGCGTGTGCTGGAGCAGCTGGCGACTAAGCCCGGGAGGACGTGACCTGCTCTGATACCAATTGTTGGAATTAGGGTTGCAGAGAAACACACACAGCTTGGAGAAGACGAAGGAAGCTCAAGGCACACAATAGAGAGTGTGTTACTTAGTGTGCAATGGAAAGATAGATAGCCCTAGAGTGATGGGCGTATATATAATGCACGGGGGAAAAAACCTCCTAAAGAGGGAAAAAATGCCCCGGCGGTCCTAGTGTGTTCACACACATCACTACCACATGTATATGGTAACATTAGTCAAACTTTTGATTGACAATTTAATTGGGAGCTACACTTCGATATACTAAAATGGTGGTATTAGATCGATGATGGTGAATTATGAAGTTTCGTTTGGAATGTTATGAGACAAGGGAATAACACCTACATTTTTGAATGCCTTAAACCTCCTAGAGAGAGTCTCCTTGGAGATTGCGATTATTGAAAATTTTAAAAAACGCTAAGAATACAAACAAAATGTTGCCCGATTTTTGATAGAATTGCGTGTATGGTTAATAACTTGCTAGACAAATACTGAAAGGAAGCTTCTTGAAACTCTGAGGCTGACAAGGACTTGAGACAGAATCTGTGTTTTATGCAATTCATAAAGTTTTTAGTAAAGCTTGGATTTTTCTCATCAGTATAGAATATCACTTGCTGATCTAAGATATACAACATCTACTTGCTAGTCTTCTCTTGCATGGCAATCACACTGAATATCCCACATTTGTCAACCTGTAAACTAGTTCTTAAATGATAACCCCTTTGTGCCATACAAACACATAGACAACTACCTACTTAGAGTCTGGTCAATCTTGTGCTACTTAATCAGGAATAACTGATTTCTTATAGTGATTTAATCTCATACAATCGCTTCAAATTTGTGTATATATATCATCTCTTGCAGGTTCAAAACAAGCCGTAAAAACCTCCCGTGGAGGGTCTCATTGAGAGATGGCATTACCTGGTTTTTGTGAAAACTTATTCTAAGTACAAACAAGATGCTGGCCGATTTAGATAAGGCTGTTCATATTAGTGTTTTTCTATCACGATGGTTATACGAGCTAGTGTAATGCGACGTATTGACAATCGGGTACATGTAATACCTCTTTTCTATCGATGAAGTCATTAACCTCCCATGGAGGGTCTTGCTTAGAGATGACATAAACTGGTTTTTTTAAAAAAACTAATCAAATTTCGAACGAAATGCTGCCCAATTTTAATCAAGTTGTCTTTTACCCAAAAGTATATAGTTGTTTGTGTTAGAATTAGTAACAGACATTAGCATCATTTCTTGAGAAAACTCAGTAAATACTGGGATACATATGACTCCATAAGCAGTGTTTATCTTACTTCAGAGTTTAACTAAATGTTCAATCCTCAGGTAAGCTGTAAAGTAGGTCTACAGGTGTGACATGGATAACAACCGGATCCAGTGTCTACACCTGCAACACGCCCAAACATAGCGAGTTCTAACTGAATGTTTTTGTATGGATGCAGGTAACAGCTGGATCCTTCTCCATGTAGAGGTAGTGGAAGCTCATCCCAAAGGGTGGACACAGAGAGATACAACACTAATATATCAATTTGTAATGATCAAAGATCAAATTTGTGATCTAAATGATTGTATTATCCATTATAAATGGAATGTTTTATCGATGTAATGAATTGATAATTGAGGTTTATGACACTGTTTTAAAATTTTGTTGTTTAATATATTATTCAATACAATTGTCTAAGTATGGTTCAATTATGAGGGTATTTCTATACTTAAACACAACTCCTTTCTCCCTACTAGTCTTTGGTCGGACTATATAGTGCCATACTTAACAATTGGAGTTAGATAATAATATAGCTACTCCAATCTATCTTGACTTCAATCAAACGGTTTTTGTCAGGATATGGGTATTCATACCCTAAGAATTGGATTTCCTGCTGTCACAGGAACAGAATAATAGAGATAGACAACCAAAGATAGAGAAAGAGATCTTTATATTGATGGATTTTTGCGGAGTTTTGATACAACAGAGGAGCAATGGAATATATGGGCGCACTCCGTTGTACAGAGCTCAAACCTCCCGGCCACCCCCGAGCTTCAGTCCGCTTGCATGCACCGTCTCACTCGCACTCGCACTCACACTCGCAATCACACTCGCACTCGCAGAAGAGGAGATCTGTGAATGATCCCCAAACGAACCACCCATCGTGCTTTTATCTTTCTTTTCCTCGAAAAGCCCGTGACTTCTCAAAATAGCCGCGTTTTAGACATTCAATCAACTCGATTTTCGCACCAAGTATACCTGCGAGAATAAGATAAGAACGTGATTGCTAAGCGATCCGTAAAGGTTAGATTTTATCATGACACTTTGCATAGATCCTGTTTCACACATTGATTTTTGCATCGCCTTCATAATCTCAATTGCAATAGTCCACCATGAAGAAAAAAATCCACTTCTTGGTTGATAGCAGGGAGAGCTATATCATTAGGAAATTTCAGAGGTCATTTGGAGGGCCATATGAAGAGAGAGAATAATAGAGCGCGTCCAATGAGCACGAAGGCTACGTGACGTAGAAAAGTACGTGGAAAGACTCAAAAAATAGGAAAATAGCATAAAACTTTCACGAATCTAGGATTGTAGCATCGTAATTTTCTTCCTTTTACCGAGCTTTTAGGTGCTTGCATGTGGTCCCACTTCTGATATTCTCTTATGGTCATTAACGTACTGGAGGGTGACCATTAAGCCCGCACAAGATATTGGAATTCTAAAACACTTTCCCTCCATTAGAATGCTTTCAAAGTGAATCTCCCTCCACTAAATCTTTTCTCTGAGAGCTATGGCTTCCACGTCTTCTCGCCCAAGAGGCTCCAAGTGTTTACTGTCCCTCACACCAACAACCAACAACTGCACTTTGCCTAGAAGGCCAAGTAGTAGCATATCCTCAATTACAATATCAACTTCAATAAGTGCAGAGAACCAATGGGTTGGACAAAGGATAAACAAAGGTTCATGGGTCCTCATGCAACCAAGAAGACCCAAGAGGTCTAGTGGTATCAACGTTTACCGCTCAGCATGGAAGGCCAGAGTGTTGGATTTCAAAGTTGAAATCGGTAAAAGATCTGTAAAGGAAGTTCTTGTTCAGCATGTGTTTACCCATCCAGAGGTGATAGCAAACGGTGGAAATGTATCAGATATACATCAACCACGTTGCAATTGTAAGTACTCTTGACATGTGAACTTACTGATACTCTCATTATAACTTTTCTTATATATTTTGCAATGTTTCTCCCGCTTGTTATGAGCAATGTCTCCATTCTTCACAGCTCAATTACATTAGATTTGTCATTTGTACTTATTGATACTCTTAGTTTAACTCTTCTTATATATATTGCAGATGTTTATCCCTCTTCTTATGAGCAATGGGAGCCTGTGGAGTGCATAATAGGCCTCTTCCATGTTGTTCATACCCACATTGGTTCTCTACAGTATTCAGAGAGGAGCAGCAAAAGACTGGCTAATGAGGGAATATTTTTGTATGACCACTTCTACCAACTCAGCTCAGGGAATAAGAATGGCATGTTGGTGAAAGATCCTCTACCAACCGATTGGAACATTGTGGACTGGCCAGTTCCCGAGGAAACAATGGTGGAGGCAATGCGAAGTAAGCTCTACAAGGATATACAAAGGTCTCTACGTAGCTCTATTCCCACGAAACTGGTTAGAATTGCAAACTTTTGTCCTGTTGCACTCTTCATAGAGTTGTTTCATAGCTACAACATCCGTGTTACGAAAACTATGTTCATGTGCAAGTCATTTCAGCAGTCATCCTGTGACAAACTTCTTGACAGAGGATGGTATGCAAAGGAAGAGATTGGTTTACGGTGCGAGGTCGCGCTTGATACTCTAGTTGTCAAGTACATGATTGAAAGACAATCACTGTTACTCTCGTTTTGGTATATGCGATCACAAATGCTCAATGGTAAGTACATTCCTATGGACCACGTTTCTGTAGGTTTGGAAGATAATCCTGCTGTGGATGTGGAAGTGATTGATAAAGAGCATGGCCTACTGTTGGTGGTTACAATAAGGGAGCTATGCAGTCTTCAGCATTTGCGGCATGACATAATTGAAGAGTCAATGGACAAGGACCTATCAAATTTTTCCTTTTTCCTAGCTGGCCGTAAGGTGATGCGGCAAAGGGAAAAAGATATTTTGTGCAAAGAGTTGGATGGTCGGGTTGAAGTAGTGTCAATGTAACAGATATTCTTGTGAACCCAAGTGTATACAAATGACTTTCAATACATGAAGTTTATTGAGCTCATTTTTCAATCGTGCCCTGTGAAAAAGTGTGCTTGAAATACATTTCTTTACCATGTCAAATCTCTCTCTCTCTCTCTCTCTCTCTCAATGTTAGACAAGACAAAGACATGATAGAATAGTCATCTTAATTCATTAGAAAGTACAAACTCGTCCGTGAACAATGGACTGAGATACAATTTCTATAAGTATGGAATCAGAATGTCTTCAAGGTAAAAATCGAAGGAATGCCCCTCGAAAGAAGGTGGTGAGATAGTTGTTTCCGGCGGATTTAGTTCTCCCTTTTCAGGAGTATCATCAATCAGTAGTGTATTAGTTGCATCAAAGGGTACACCGATTTGGCTAAATGGTTTGTACAAAAGAGGTAAGTGTGGTTTTTTAGGGTGGTAGTGGCCCTCAACGGTAACGCATTTTCTTTGATCATACAAAAAGGCAAAATCTAGCGTGTGAGCGTGGCATACACTGCAAACAATTGTAACTATTGGCGACAAGTTTTGCCTTTGCATTGAAGACCATATGGCAACTCTGAAGCGCGGAAGAAGAAACTGAATAAATTCCTTGGTTCCTGGACGAACCACGACTCGACAAGTTCCCATCCGAAACGTTTGCAAATCCTCAAAGGGTTCTGTGTCACCGAGAGGCACCCGCATCAGCAGCAATCCATTGACGTCCAAGATAATCAACCTCTGTAAAAGTTGACAAGTACATATAAGTAGTTATAAGCTGAACATAATTTGCCATACTTGAATAGACATTACCGGAACAACCGTATCTACAGGTAGCAAGGGTCCATATTGGGTCTCTGTAGTGTTCATGTCATTGTTGCTCTCCTCTGCTTTATCTTCATAGTCATCATTCACATCTTCATTAGGGGTCTCCCCCATGGCTCTTTCTACCTCATTCAAGGTTTCCTCCAAGGTCTTTTCCTCTCCCTCGGTTGACCGGCTTGCCTCATACATCCTTGCCTGATCCATATCAGTTTGCTCATCCCTAGGTCTGCTTTCGTCATCCATATCCTTTTGCTCATCTATAGGCCTACTTTCCTCTATAGGCACTAGCTCCGGGGGGTATAACAAAATTTCCCTCATTTTCTTATCCCTGCAGACATTGGGGACCAGTAGTTTGTCATACCTCCACCTTATTCTTTTCAGTGTCTCACTATCTTTGTCCATTATAGTAACCCTGTGGGCATGGGCTGCAACAATGGTCATGTCACTGAAGTACTCTAGTAGGAAGTCCTCTGCTGCTTCCTGTAGAGCCATTAATGCCACCACCTTCCACCTTTTGGTGCCCCAGGTAGCTTCTTCACATATGGACCTCACCATCCTCTGAAAGGGCAGCTTTGGTATGCATAAATCTACACATTTCTGTGCCTTTCTGATTTCTCTGAAAAGTCCCATGCAGGTTTGTAACTTCTTCACCCTTGGCCCTTTCAGAATTTTATTGGGTTTTCCAGGTCTTTTCTTTGGGGTTGCAGATCTGCTACTTGCTTTAGATGCTAATCCTGGTTCCTTGCTTGCCTTCCTTGTAGTGGCTTTTGTTCTAGCCATTTCACTGTACACAAAAAGAAGAGTCTCTCTCTCTCTCTCTCTCTCTCTCTCTCTCTCTCTCTCTCTCTCTCTCTCTCTCCTTTCTATAGCTTAGCATATTTAAATAGAGAGAGAGAGTGAGAGAGCCCATTACTAAAGGCGTGCGTGGAGCACGTTTTGACCTCAACAAACACCTCCGCGCACCGTTAGTATAAGGTTAAATAAATACTCACTCTCTCTCTCTCTCTCTTCTCCCCGCCTTAAATCCTCTCTCTATAACACTCAGACATACACTGGTCAATGCACAGTACTAACGGCGCGCATAGAGACATGCACACCGGTTATGCCTCTCTAGGCGCACCTTTGGTATAGAGAGAGAGAGAGAGAGAGAGAGAGAGAGAGGCTATGTGTGTGTGTGTGTGTAAGTTATATTTGTGTGTGTGTGTGTGTGTTTGTGATTTGTGTGTGTGTGTCTCTCTCTATGTGTGTGTGTGTGTGTGTGTGTATGTTATATTTGTGTGTGTGTGTGTGTGTGTGTGTGTGTATGTTTTATATGTGTGTTTGTGAGTGTGTGTGTGTGTGTGTGTGTGTGTGTTGTGTTTGTGACTGTTTGTGTGTGTTGTTTGTTAAGACTGAGCTTGGTACTGTGACAGAAACAGAGAGAGAGAGATAGAGGCAAAGGCAGAGGGAGAGAGAGAGAGGGCCAAACCTCCTGAGGTCGCAGACCTTTGTTATGTCGATGGGTCGGCTTGTTGTCGGAGACGCAGACAACAGCTCTTGCTCTCTCTCTCTCTCTCTCTCTCTCTCTCTCTCTCTCTCTCTCTCTCTCTCTCTCTCTCTCTCTCTCTCTCTCTCTCTCAGTGCAGCCGTTTTTTGACCTAGTAGACAGCAGTCCACTCTTTTGATCATAACTTCTTCATCCGAACTCCGATTTGGGTGATCTATAGCCTCAATCGAAGAGCACGAAGTCCTCTACGCATTGATGTAAAGACAGAAATTTTCAGAGTTATGGAAGGCATTTCGGTAGCAGCATTTCCGAAGTGAACAGGTTCAACAAAATTGATTCTCATCTCCATTTTACATACAATGTCTTCCGGCACTCGCAAGGGTTCTTCTTCTTCAACAAGATCCACAACCATTGTGTAAAGTGATCCAAAATCTCCTAAGTGTGGAGATAGCAACACAACCCCCCAACCAACGACATCGAAAACCATGATCATGGCGTACTTGGTATCATTGCAAGAGACCGTAAACAAACAAGGCGAAGACTTACGAGCACTTGCAATGGAGAATGGCACACTAAGGGTACTTGTGGTTGAGAATGAAAATCTCAAGAGGACACTTGAGATGCAAACAACACGTTTGATGCAACTTGAAGAGGAAGTCAAGGAATGTAAACGCTCTCTTGTGGACTTGAATGCTTTGAAGGAGCGGATGAGCAAAGTAGAGCATGACCATGTATTGAAAGAGGAGATATTTGACACTATGAGCCGGGATGTATGCGACATGAAAAATGTATGCACAAACAAGTCTTGGGCTGATGTATGTGGTAGCAATGTGGTTTCTAATTCCTCACTCATGCAAGCTATGGTTCAAACAAAGAATGTTGAGAATGTGGATGTGGAGGAGTTGAAAGAACGGGAGCGACGTTCCAAGAACATTGTTATTCATGGAATTCGCGAAGAGAAGTCAGAGACACCTCTTTCTCTTGCCATTGTTATTGAAGATTTCTTCAAAACCCACTTTGGCATGTCCGGAGTTATGGTCTATGGAGCACATAGAGTGGGGAAGCAAGGAGCTCCTCGCTCGGGAGAACGGCCAATTGTATGCACCATGCCGGATGAGACCAAGCGAAAGATTATCCTTGATAATAGTTGGATCTATTTGAGGGATACAAAATGTTTTGTATGTGAAGATCGCACTATTAAGCAACAAAAATGCGTCGCAAGGCATATGAGGAAAAGAATAATAAAAACAAGGAGATCTCTCATGAAGAAAATGTGCCCAAGGAGGAGGCAAGTCTCTCAAGCAAATAGGGATGCGTGACCTATGAGACCGAGTTACAATTGAAAATATGCTTTTGGAATTGTAATGGATACCCATGGAATGCGGGGGTTGGCATTGATGAACTAACAAGCAAAGCCGATGTTGTACTTCTTGTTGAAACTTGGGAGCATGATACACAAAGGATTGACGGCTTGGAGGATTACAATGTACATTCATTGATGTGGTCAAAGAATCTCAAGCAACGAAGAGGACAAGGAGGGTTAGCATGTATGGTTAAGAAAGGATTGGAAGATTTTGTATCAATTGTGAAAGATGACAAGTACAAACGTTATGTATGGCTGAAAATTATGACACCAAAAAGAGTACCCATTTTTGTAGCCGGTTGCTACATTCCTCATCATGATTCTCCCTTTTATGCTTGCATGGATAGAGATCAACCATTTTCTGATTTGGAAGAGGACATTGCTTATTTCAAAGGTGAAGGTGATGTTATTGTATTTGGGGATATGAATGCTCGCACAAAAACATTGCAACATGATACTCAACAATTTGATATGCCATACATTTCAAGGGAGTTGGAGGAAGTTCACTTGTATGATCGTACTTCAATGGATGAGAAAGAGCCGGATCACTATGGAAAGTTACTTTTACACATGTGTAATAGCACGGGTATGCTCATTGCCAATGGTGTATCTTTGTGGAGTGGAACCAATGGATTTACATGTAGAAGACATAATGGGGATAGTGTGATTGACTATATGCTACTCTCTGAAGCCATCATGTATCGCATAAAGAGTTTTATGTTTGGTCAATGGACCCCGGAATCCGACCATCGCACCTTATGTATTGACCTTTCATGTGGAGAAGCAACTAAGCATGATAATCTCAGCCAAAGGAAAGAGAAGTTATCACTATGTATGGATTTCAAACGGGCACCAATGTACATTGAAATGGTTGAGCAAAAATTATGGATGACAAAGCTTCAATGTGATGCACCATTGGAAACTAAATGGGAAGCTTTCAAAAAAGCTATTTGTTCTTGTGCGGAAGAATGCTTTGCCATAAAGCATCTCCATGGTATCAACAAAGATAGATCACGCAAAAGGTGGTTTGATAAAGAATGTCAAGATGCTCGAAAGTCCTTGATAAAGCTTGATGCAACTATGGACAAAGACAACTATCAAAGTCATTTGCATACATACAAGGCATTGATTCAAAAGAAGAGAAGAAGATGGGAAGTAAAGCAACAAGAATTTCAAGTCCAAGAAAAGGCACATGCATGTGGAAGTTTTTGGAGAAACTTGAGAGGCAAGCGGATTGAGAATTTTGGTAACTTGAGTCTAGTGGATATGTACACACATTGTAGGCAATTATATGAGCAAGAAAATACTGAAAAAATGCCATTTTATGGTTCACTCCCATGTATGCTGTCTTTTTTTACTATTGAGGATGTATGCGGTGGGCTTGAAAAGTTGGCCACTCGCAAAGCGGGAGATCTTCAAGGTATCAAGCCGGAGATGATCAAATGGACGGGAGATTTTACCCATGAGTGGATGTGTGATATGTTCAACCTTGCACTTCAACATGGTATGCCTTATGATTGGAGTACTAATTGGGTTAAGCCTTTGCATAAAGGAGGGGATGTAAAGAATGTAAGCAACTACCGGACTATAATGATTGGGTCTCTTATGGCAAAGTTGTTTGGGTGCATAATGGAAATGAAATTGAGTGATTGGGCTGAAGAGAATGACAAGCGTGCAAAGGGACAAGCGGGTTTTCGTCGATGCCATAGCACCATTGATCATCTTGTCACTCTTCGTGTTCTCATGGAGGAAAGTCGGTTGAAAGGCAAGCGATTGTATTGTTGTTTTGTGGACTTTAAGAAAGCCTTTGATATGATTCCACGTAACAATTTGTGGAGAAGGATGGAAGAACTCCAAGTGCCAAGTGAGTTTATGCTTGCGGTTTCTCGAATCTATGAGAAGGTGATTTGTCAATTGCGCATGGGAAGAGAAATTTCAGAAATTTTTGTAAGCACTATTGGGGTTAAACAAGGATGTCCATTGTCACCAACTCTCTTTGGTCTATGCATCGATCAATTGGAACAAATGGTACTTGACTTTATGCAAGAAGAAGGCATTGAAGAGGTCACTATTTGCAATGCGGTAATCATGCTTTTGTTGTATGCGGATGATGTAGTGCTTCTAGCACACACTTTAGAAGATGCACAAAAGCTTATGGTTGTCCTTGAGAACTTTTGCTTGCATAGTGGGCTGATTGTAAATGAATCCAAAACAAAGGTTATGCTTGTGAAAACCAACCATAAGGAGAAGCCATGCATTGTGTACAACAACGAGACACTTGAAGTTGTTGAGAGCTTTAAGTACCTTGGCCTTGAGGTTCCATCCAATCACAAGTGGCATGAATGTGCTATGCGTCGTTTGGAAGCGAGAAAGAGAGCATATTATGCATTTGAGAACATGTGTAATGCAGGAAACATCAAGTGTTGGGTTCTCAAGAAGTATCTTTTTGATGCATTGGTGACACCGGTTCTTCTTTATGGAGTTGAAGTGTGGGGCGGGAGCATCTCAAAGTCTACTTGGAAAGAGTTTGAGAATGTCCAAAAGCGTTTTCTTACAAACTTTCTCCAAGTTAAGACACAAACACCATATATGCTCTTACTTCTTGAGTCGGGATCTCTTCCAATTGAGGTTATGGGCATGGAAAGGGTTGTGGAGTACATGATAAAGATGCGTCAAAACCCCTCACATCGACTTCCTACAATTGCATGGGAGCAAGCAAAAAAGTTCAAAAGACGCATAAAAGCAAGATCTTGAGCACGGGATGGATGCAAGACATAAAGAAGTGGTTTGGGAGATGGCATGCATTACACTTGCTACATGATGCTTCAATTGACTCTCAAGTGAATGAAGCTTTTCTACAACGCCAATGTATTACGGCTTGGGAGAAATCCGGTGGGTCACGCTTCATACATTACACCACCTATATTGCCCCCAACTACAAAACCATGTTCTTCGCTGAGAGAGGAAACCGTACTCACACTTACATGCTTGAGCCTATTCCCTTGTCCGCGATACGCACTATCGCAGCAATTCGGCTTAGCTCCCATTTCCTTCGATGCGAGATAGGGCGTTGGGGCAATGGAGAAGAGTCAAATCGATTGTGCACATTATGCTCACTGCAAGTTCGAGAGTCTGAGTACCACACACTACTAGAGTGCTCAGCTTTTGATCACATCCGAACTTGCTTCTCTCACATTTTCAGCCATAACTTAGACCTACACACTTTCCTCTCCCAGCCAAAGTGTGGGCTCTCCATTGCGACTCTCATCACTACAATTTTGGAGCATCGAGAGTCACTCATCAGCCATACACATACTACATCACATGTAACTTTGGTCCCATAGGTCATATTTGACCTCCGAGGACGATAATAAAATCTATCTATCTAATCTATCTATCTCTCTCTCTCTCTCAGGAGGTGTGGTTTTTCTCTCTCTTGACGTCTATATATGACGTACAAAAGTATACGGTCTCAATAATGACCGTACGTGTGACAACATGCAATTATACTCTAATTTATAGTAATACGTGGGGCGCCGCCGTGTGTATCCATTATAAGTGTGATTTTGAGAGAGAGAAAGAGAGAGAACAATAGAAAGAGAGAGAGAGAGTGATAAAGAAGGAGAGAGTGATAGAGAGATAGAGAGAGAGAAAGAGAGAACAGATTGTGAGAGAGATAGAGAGAGGGAGAGACACAGATTGAGAGAGAGATAGAGAGAGGGAGTCCTTACTCTCAGAGAGAGAGAGAGAGGGAGGGAGAGAGACAGAGTCAGTTTGACAGACAAAAAGCAATGGAGGAGACACCTCCCTTGGAGTTTCTGCAAACCCCACCAACAAAAGGTGATCTCTCACTCTTTCTCTCTGTATTTCCAACAGTTGATACAAATTGTGTGTGTGTGTGTGTGTAAACAAAGAAAAACCCAGACTGTTGTTCAACACACACACACACACACCTCAACACATACTTCCATAGACAGAGACACACACACACATACACACATACACACAGACACACACACACAGATATACACATTCTCTCTCTCCCTCCCCTCTCTGTCCCCGTTACTAACGGCGCGCAGAGCCAACCAAACACTGGCTACAGCTCTCTCCGCGCGTCTATAGTATAGTTATGACTCTCTCAAAAAGCAAGTTTTCGTCCTTGCGCGCCTTTCCCTCAATTGTACTTAAGGCGCGTGTAGAGAGTTGCAAAAAGCACGTTTTCGTCCTTGCGTTCCTTTAGTACAAATAGACACATACAAAGAGAGAGAGAGAGAGAGAGAGAGAGAGAGAGAGAGAGAGAGAGAGAGAGAGAGAGAGAGAGAGAGAGAGTCTATGTGTATTTTTTTAGTGTTCTTTGGAGACAGAGAGAGAGAGAGAGAGAGAGAGAGAGAGAGAGAGAGAGAGAGAGTAGTTTTTTAAAGCACTCTGCAAAATTGAAAGACCACATGGTGAGAATTCTTTTATAGACTAAACCAAAACTAATTGAATGCATTGCCAAATGGGTACCTTTGTCATGAAAGGTTTTAATGCAAAGTAGCTTTGCAGGACATATTCTGCATGGAGAAGACATCTCCATCCGCAAGAATTTCCATCGGTTTGATTTGGGACAGGTACATCTTTGATTGGGGCGTTGTATAGTTCATACCTTCCACATAGCTTGCCATAGGCAAGCAACAACCTCTTTATACAACTGCACAAAGCAATGTCAAGATGTTAGCATGAGGCTTCAAATTTACATGGATATCTATAAGAAACACATTCTGATACAAAACACTTACAGCCTAATTTCAGGGTGGGTTCCTTTTATTGAATTGAACACCCACACTGCTGGTTGGTCAACATCAAGGCATATGAGACTCCAGTGATGGTTGTTCACATATGGAAAGATGATGACAGTAACTTCCAGCATAGCACAGTGGAGAAACCAACTCTCAAAGGTCCCAGATGGACTGTTCTTTTGTCTAATAATCACTGACATTTGTGGATCAAGAAGAAACACCTTTGTGTGGGTGTGCAGTGGGAGTTGACTTTTGATCAGGCTGCAGAGACTCTACCTGAGTTAGCAAACCTATTATCTGAGTTTTCAAAGCTAGCAAGATAGTAACACTTACTTAAGACAAGCATAGATAATTGTGTCTGAAATCTGAGCATATGGATTCTGCAATAAATTAATGTCCACTTTTTCCAGAGCTAGCTTTCTGGCTCCATCTACAAATGGTATCTCTGCAAGCAAACCATCCTTCATTGAAAGTAGAGTTTCTTGATTGCTTGCCTCTATGGACAGGGTCACATTGCATTCTGTTTGCCTCTGGGACTCCACTGCTACTTTTGCTTTCTCCTTAAGCTCTGCTTCCCTCATGTCCTCTGTTTGGCGAGCAATAGTCTCTGCCCTTGCCCTTGTATTCACATCATGTGTGACATCTACAACTGTGAGTTGTGGCACTAGCTCCGGGGGGTATAACAAAATTTCCCTCATTTTCTTATCCTTGCAGACATTGGGGACCAGTAGTTTGTCATACCTCCACCTTATTCTTTTCAGTGTCTCACTATCTTTGTCCATTATAGTAACCCTGTGGGCATGGGCTGCAACAATGGTCATGTCCCTGAAGTACTCTAGTAGGAAGTCCTCTGCTGCTTCCTGTAGAGCCATTAATGCCACCACCTTCCACCTTTTGGTGCCCCAGGTAGCTTCTTCACATATGGACCTCACCATCCTCTGAAAGGGCAGCTTTGGATGGATAAATCTACACATTTCTGTGCCTTTCTGATTTCTCTGAAAAGTCCCATGCAGGTTTGTAACTTCTTCACCCTTGGCCCTTTCAGAATTTTATTGGGTTTTCCAGGTCTTTTCTTTGGGGTTGCAGATCTGCTACTTGCTTTAGATGCTAATCCTGGTCCCTTGCCTGCCTTCCTTGCAGTGGCTTTTGTTCTAGCCATTTCACTGTACACAAAAAGAAGACTCTCTCTCTCTCTCTCTCTCTCTCTCTCTCTCTCTCTCTCTCTCTCTCTCTCTCTCTCTCTCTCTCTCCTTTCTATATCTTAGCATATTTAAATAGAGAGAGAGAGTGAGAGAGCCCATTACTAAAGGCGTGCGTGGAGCACGTTTTGACCTCAACAAACACCTCCGCGCACCGTTAGTATTAGGTTAAATAAATACTCACTCTCTCTCTCTCTCCCCGCCTTAAATCCTCTCTCTATAACACTCAGACATACACTGGTCAATGCACAGTACTAACGGCGCGCATAGAGACATGCACACCGGTTATGCCTCTCTAGGCGCGCCTTTGGTATAGAGAGAGAGAGAGAGAGAGAGAGAGAGAGAGAGAGAGAGAGAGAGAGAGAGAGAGAGAGAGAGAGAGAGAGGCTATGTGTGTGTGTGTGTGTAAGTTATATTTGTGTGTGTGTGTGTGTGTTTGTGATTTGTGTGTTTGTGTCTCTCTCTATGTGTGTGTGTGTGTGTATGTTATATTTGTGTGTGTGTGTGTGTGTGTATGTTTTATATGTGTGTTTGTGAGTGTGTGTGTGTGTGTGTGTGTGTTGTGTTTGTGACTGTTTGTGTGTGTTGTTTGTTAAGACTGAGCTTGGTACTGTGACAGAAACAGAGAGAGAGAGATAGAGGCAAAGGCAGAGGGAGAGAGAGAGAGGGCCAAACCTCCTGAGGTCGCAGACCTTTGTTATGTCGATGGGTCAGCTTGCTGTCAAAGACGCATACGACGGCTCTTGCTCTCTCTCTCTCTCTCTCTCTCTCTCTCTCTCTTTCAGGAGGTGTGGTTTTTCTCTCTCTTGACGTCTATATATGACGTACAAAAGCATACGGTCTCAATAATGACCGTACGTGTGACAACATGCAATTATACTCTAATTTATAGTAATACGTGGGGCGCCGCCGTGTGTATCCATTATAAGTGTGATTTTGAGAGAGAGAAAGAGAGAGAACAATAGAGAGAGAGAGAGAGAGAGAGAGAGAGAGAGAGAGAGAGAGTGATAAAGAAGGAGAGAGTGATAGAGAGATAGAGAGAGAGAAAGAGAGAACAGATTGTGAGAGAGATAGAGAGAGGGAGAGACACAGATTGAGAGAGAGATAGAGAGAGGGAGTCCTTACTCTCAGAGAGAGAGAGAGAGGGAGGGAGAGAGACAGAGTCAGTTTGACAGACAAAAAGCAATGGAGGAGACACCTCCCTTGGAGTTTCTGCAAACCCCACCAACAAAAGGTGATCTCTCACTCTTTCTCTTTGTATTTCCAACACTTGATACAAATTGTGTGTGTGTGTGTGTGTAAACAAAGAAAAACCCAGACTGTTGTTCAACACACACACACACACACACACCTCAACACATACTTCTATAGACAGAGACACACACACACATACACACATACACACAGACACACACACACAGATATACACATTCTCTCTCTCCCTCCCCTCTCTGTCCCCGTTACTAACGGCGCGCAGAGCCAACCAAACACTGGCTACAGCTCTCTCCGCGCGTCTATAGTATAGTTATGACTCTCTCAAAAAGCACGTTTTCGTCCTTGCGCGCCTTTCCCTCAATTGTACTTAAGGCGCGTGTAGAGAGTTGCAAAAAGCACGTTTTCGTCCTTGCGTGCCTTTAGTACAAATAGACACATACAAAGAGAGAGAGAGAGAGAGAGAGAGAGAGAGAGAGAGAGAGAGAGAGAGAGAGAGAGAGAGAGAGAGAGACTATGTGTGTTTTTGTTTGTGCTTTGGTGAGAGACAGATATATATATATATATATATATATATATATATATATATATATATATATATATATATGGAGAGAGAGAGAGAGAGAGAGAGAGAGAGAGTGAGACTTGTCATGTTTCTTGATGAATAGGATTAAGGTCTAGTAGGCAGAAGAGGCTGAAACCAGACCCAGAGCTTGTGCCAGGATTTCAACCTTTGCAGGCTCAGTTGCTTAATGTTTCTGCCAAAAGAACTGTTGACTTTTGTCAGGACATATCTGAAGAAAAGTCAATTGGTGAAGATCAATCAGAGAGGTCACCAGGGCAAGAGGATCCCTCACCCTACAAGGCTGTGGTGCCTTGTACAGTACTTGTGAAGAAAAATACAAGAAAGAGGAATATAGACTTCTCAGATGATGCAGATGTGCTAGAAAGTAGTCCCTGTGCAACTAAATGTAAAGCCAAAGAGGATGTGTCTTCTCTGGAAGACCCAGCTGCAACTGATGAGAGGCTGTTTGATTTTGCAGCATCTTGTGGTGCTGGGGACAAGTTTGATCTAGTTCATTCTATGTTTAATCCAAAGTTTGACATTGAAGACCTGTTAGCTCAGCACAGTAATTTCTTGCAGTCCTACAGAGATAAGTTTGAAGTGATGGTGCAGGTAGGAGGGTTGTTCTGCCTACTATTACTCTTGTGCATTTAAATGACTGTGGTGGAAAGGGACAGGGACTGAAGAAGTATAGGGAATTACCACCTTCTTGCCGACATTCAGCCTGCCCTTTGCATCAAAAAGAATGCAAACTCATTCAGGAAGCCTTTGGCTTTATGATTTACCTGAACAGCCTGTTTGGATTTCTCATGCAGAATCCTGATGAGGTGTTAGAGGAGCAAGATGCAGCACCAGATGAAGAATGCGAGGAGACAACTCATATACAAGAAGTCGAGGAGGTTGAAGACACAGTCGACCTTGAGGTTGAGGCAATTGAAGTACAAAGAAGTAAGATGCTCTCTGTGAAAACCACAGAAATCAAACTTCCATTGGATGTCAGTAACTTCACTGAGAAGCATGCTCAGATGATGTTGCCTGGTGTGCCTGACTTCAGGATTGGAGACAGGACCTATATCTTCTTACATGATGTGCAAAGTGTCTTTTATTTAAGGGAGGATTTCTCCCTAGCTATTATTTCCAGAGTCCAAGAGGAGAGGAGTGGATTTGTTTCAGAGGATAGTAGTGATGATGAGGCAATGGAAACATCCAGCAATCCAATGGAATGCCTTCTAAGATGCTTTGAGAAAGCTAAAAAATACAAGGAGACACTACCTGATGAAGCCACCTTCCAAGAAATAAGACAAAGCCTAAGACCATCAACAAGTAACAAAGAAGTGGAGGATTGGTTTAACCATTCAGGTCAGGGGTCAACTACATTTGTAGACTTGTGGCAGGAAAACCTCTTTCTGCAGGATGAGAGCTTCATGGTAACTCTCTCTCTCTCTCTCTCTCTCTCTCTCTCTCTCTCTCTCTCTCTCTCTCTCTCTCTCTCTCTCTTTGTGTCACTTCTGACATGATATGTGCAGTCTTGGATTGCTGACAAGGATGACTTCCTTCGGCGGCAGACTCGAGAGTATCGAGGAAGGGATGCGTCCCTAGCGCAGTACCTTTCAAAGCTTTACGAGTCGCCGATAGTAGTTTTTCACAATTCCATGTCACAAGAGGGTTCAATAGCAACTTACACATTCAAGACACTATCACGCTTCTTGGGTGGACCGGTGCTGCCCAAAAGTGCAGATAAAGTCATTCTTGTGGACAAAGTGTTTGCTAGAGATTTTTTTGGTTACTGCCCGGGCTATACAGGTGGTCGGGCAGCGTATTACTACACCTACACAACAATGGCACTAGCTCTTGGTAGACAAAACCCAGATGAACTTTTAGAGTATGGCAAACATCTCATGATTCGTTACAAGGGTGACGTGCCAAAAAACAAAATTGAACCTTCAAAATCTTGATACACTTCAAGTAGCAATTGTATAACATCATGTATTACATAAATTTTGTACAATGTCATCCACTCAGAGTATCTTTCTCCACTTGTGGTTCACATACACCATTGTCTCTCTCCACCTTCGTTGACTTTCACGAGCTCCGGAGTTGTTGTATGCCATTGATCTTTTAACTTTTTGTTGTTGTAAATGTCTGATGGGTTGTGCTGTTGCTGAATTTGCCAAGACTTCTTTTGCCTACATTGGATGAATGATTCTATGATAGAACCATTCAAATAGTTCTCTCAAACTGTTAGCCTTGATTCGAGAGCCACCATGTTGTGTGTGCCTGAAATAAACATTTCTCGCCATGTAATGAGACTTTTCCATCCCTTGGGTATTCCATATTTCCGGGTTCCCATACTTTTGTATAAAATATGGTAAATGATTGAAGATGATGTGCTGGATATGAAAACAGATTAGTTAGAATGTTTTACAGTCACATATTTGCACATAAGAGAGAATGAAATACACGATAATACCATGTAGTGAGTAATCTCGGTGTCTGTCCATGCTGTCTTGAATGAGTTTTTCAGAAGGTTGAGATTTTCCTTGAACTTGTTCATATCACCTTGTGACCAGTCATCTTTGTCGCACATCAAAAATAGGATGTCTATTGATCGCCAAACCTCAGCCTTCGCGTTACGAGTAGTTGGTTCTTGGTCTTTGACTGCAATATGTAGCTTTTTCCAGCTCTGATACTCTACCTTGCTAACATAAGATGTGTTATATATTTTTCCATGTTTTTTTAGCTTCGGATCTCTTGTACCTTGGGGCTTAGATAAAAACCTCCGTTCCTTCACCCCACCGATGGATGGTTTGCATGGGACATCCTTCTCAGCAGTTGATCTCTTTTCATCCCGCTGGATTTTCACATTGCCACCATGAAGCCCCATATCCAACAGTACCATTTCTAAGCACTGCAGGGCTACTTTTCGTTCTGCCGAGTTCTTAATCTTCCAAGCAAACCCGATGTATAAGTAGACCAATTTCTCCACAATTCTACAAAGGGCATGCATTGTACAAATGTGGACATTCACAAGTGGTATTTTCAAAACCGGTCAAAAAGCAGGATCCTCAATGTGACGTGTTGGAGCTTTTCTCCACCACTTTGGGTCCATGACCTTTGCAGGCTCCATGTAGAACAAACACGGCGACTTTGCCATTGCACCCATTCCACAATTATACATGCACTTTAATGTTTTGAGGTCACCTGCAAGATGCCACTGAACTTGAAAGTCTCCCCTTCCATCTAGACGTAGTACCTCTCCCTGGTTAGTCTGTCGATCAATCACCTCCGGAATATTAGTTCGATGGAACACCCAATATAGAATCTCATGATCTTCTTTCTTTACCTGCAACACAAAATAAATGAGACTTAAGTAGATGTGAACATTTGAGCTTACCTGAGAATCTCGCTTACCTCAAACGCACCAAGCCACCATATGTTAGATTCTGATTGAACACTAAAATATAAAGGATCATCACTGGGACACTTTGAGAGGGCTCTATTCATTAAAGTAATAGTAACACGCTCTAGCTTTTTCTCTTTAACAAGCTCACACTCATCCAGTTTTAACACAAAATGTAATACCCCTCGTGACTCTTCAAATGTGATGTTGTAAAACTCCACCATTCTCTCTGTAATATCCGCAGGTCCATAAAAATATTATTGAACTCATCATATGCCATGTTTGCTCCATGGCCACTGTAAGTTTCTTTAATATGAAAGGGCTGTCCAAGATAATCTCCCTATGCCTCGTTAAGCTGAAGCCTCTCTTTCCAAACACTTGAGGCTGATGATAGAAGTTTGGATTTTATACCCTTCTTAACAAAGATGGATGAGACAGACTTTTGGATAGCCGAATATCCTCTTTTGCTTACACCAAGTGAATCAAGTGTGCCTTGTATCTCTTTTGCAGGCACTGAGTTTTCTGAAATAAAGCAGTCCACTACATTTCATTGTAGGACCTTCAACTTCTTGTCATGTACTATATCTGCTGCCAGGCTTCTACTTATAAGTGGCTTCAATCTCTTTCCTATATTGGCTTTGGGGTCAATGTTTTCCTTGTCAGGATAGATTGAATCTCTACATGAAGACAATGCATAAGTAAATAACAGAAAATTTGCTTCACTAACACTATTTAGGCACATGAAAACAATGCATAATAAGAAAAAACAAAAAGATTACTTAACTAAGACAATGTAGCCAACCAAGAAGCATCACCTTAATGCTCGGATTCTTTTCTTGAGACCTCCTGATGCAACCTGCAATGTTTCAAGATTGCGCAATTTCTTCTTTCGGATACGACCACCCAAGATGGTGTCCTTCATTTGACAACTTTGCACCTTTCCTTTCAGTTCTTGTACCTCTGTTTTATGTTGCAAAATGGTAACCTCATCTGTAGAATGTAAATGTGAAAGGCGAACAATCTCACATTGTTGAGCTTGGAGAATGCTCTTGTAAGTTTCAGCTTCTCTTGTAAGAGATTTACAATAACCCAAAAGGCCCTTTTCTCCATCACCAGCAAAGGTCAATAAGCTTGTAGGATTGACAAACGGTGGAGACGCATTAGTCATTGGATTCTTAGGGTAGAGAGAGCCTCTCGTCCAGATATCTATGTGTTTAGCTCCCTGAGCTCTGAGCGTGTCTATGGAAGCGGGAGGTATATGTGTGTTTGTTTTACTGCGCTTAATCAATGGTTGGTACTCATTGTCCAAATCAATGTGAAGGTGATATTTGGCTCGTTTCTGGGTAACATTTGTGCCATTTGAGAAGTGCGCCATTAGCCAAATGTGCAGGTTTAATGGAAAGTGAATAGCAGCTGCGCCTTCGTCCCTCCATGTTAGCCTCATTCCCTCCATATTGACGAGGTTCATTCAATGCAACTGAAAAGAGGATTATCCCTCAATCACTACGAACGAATGTTCAGAAGAGTAAGGAATCTACTTAAAGTACACTTTTTGAACTTTTACTATGAAAGACCCAACTCTTTTATTTGCCATTTTTTCTAGAGAGAGAGAGTGCAAAAATACATTTTCTTAGAAGGCCCTCCAAATGACCTCCGAAATTCCCTAATGGATGTTGTATGTCTGTCTGTCTCCCTGTGTATACTACACTGCTGTTGTCTTCTGTTTGTTTTCATCATAACTTTTACAAACGAACTCATAACAGAACAATCCAGGTACTCAAAACGATGGGAATAAGTCTGGTCTACAAGGCTACGCGGACAGAATTGCAAACAATGTTTTTCTTTGGGTGAAAATGCAACTTTTAGGTCGCGACTCCTAAAACCTCTATTTTTGGATCTCCACTACTTTTTCAATTTATTTTAAGCCTACCCATGCATTTTAAGCTAAAATACATAAATATAAAATATAGATGTTAATAAAAATCTCAATTTTACTGTTCATAGAAAGACTATCTGTTATTCATTAATCTTTATCAAATACGTCTCTAGTGTATTATTTAAAAAAAGAATATATGTTCTCTCTTAATATCTCAAACTCATTCATATAAGCTCTATTTAGTAGACTATTCAACAATCTTTCAAATCGTGCTAAACGAAAGATATGCCCTACTCCATTCTTTTTTTTACTTTAAGAAATTCAAAAATTCGTCCTATTACACCTGCTCTCTAATACAAGTTTCTTTATTACTAGCTTGATCCACCCAATCCAAATGGATGGGTCAGGGATCTTAGCTCCAAAATTGGACAAGCATCTACAGGCTTACATATAATCCATATACTGTAATCAATGTTCACCCTTGAGCAGGTATGGAATTTCATGTGATCTTTATCTTGTAGGATTGGAGTATTGTATAGTAACCAACATGACGACATAGTTTACAAATTTGTGGTGACACATCAATCAAAATCCCGAGATATCAGGTATGTATTTTTCATATTACCTTACTCCTCCCTGGAGGACCCCTTTATCATACAACATTTGGGTATTCTTACATCTAAACCCAGTTCAACACATTACAGATAGGTAATCTTGCATAAGAACCGTTTCAACACAGTAGAAGTGATTGAGCTATATACATTGAAATTTTTAGGAAGCGTTTACTACAATTCGTGGGGGATTGGTCCACTTGGTGGACCATCCTCCACCAAGTGGATCTCTCCTCTGGGATGGGGGAGGGCCACACACACACACTTATCTAGCTGACAATTCCCTGGCTAACCCTTGGTTGACTGCTTCCCTCTTTGGTGATCTCGCTCTTGGTATCTGGATGGCAGTGACTTTGTTAAAACTTGGCTGGCTATAGATAAATCTTGAATGCGTTGGTATACGTTATCCACAATTTGTTCAGTTTGAAAAAAATGACCCATGACACACCAATACCGACAAAAAATACCTCATTGGACTTTCCTTAGTTCTATAACTCGCCCACTTGAAATATATTTACTGACAATATTAGTACTTGGATTTAGTTCTATCCCCCTTCTGTGGTAGATTGGGTATGCCATTTCTCTCTTGAATAACAAGTCTTGAGTTCAACTCTTGTCGGATAGGGCCGTGCTGGCAATTGGCTAGCTGACATAATTTATTTTCCTTGGGAAAATTTAGGAGGGTGTGCATATTTGCACCAACCCACACAACATGAGCTTTCATAACTCCTCTCAACTGTCTCGTTCGCCTCATAAATACACATGGGAAGGTTTTCTCCGAATTGCAAGGTACGCGTGGATGCCTTCTTGTTTCACTTACCAAGCGGGTTCTGAGAGTGCACAGAGGATGAGATTCTGCAAGAACCACTCATCTCTCTCTCTCTCTCTCTCTCTCTCTCTCTCTCTCTCTCTCTCTCTCTCTCTCTCTCTCTCTCTCTCTCTCTCTCTCTCTCTCTCTCTCTCTCTCTCTCTCTCTCTCTCTCATTCACACACACGCACACATACACGCACACGCACACGCACACATACACGCACACGCACATGCACACGCACACACGCACACCCACACATACACGCACAAGCACACGCACACGTGCACACGTGCACAAACACACACACACACAAACAGTCGAATGCACATAGAACACACATACACGCAACAATAAGTTACATCTATGGAGAGCGCTCAGTAGAGCAGGCATGGTTGAAGTTCTTCTACTCACATCGCACAACCAATAGCCGCAGCTGGTCTAGAACCTCTTCGCATACACATGGTCAGCAACTAGTAACCCCTATTGTTTAGCCTCACTTGGTGCCGACTGCATAGACACAGGACTAGGAGAGCATGTACACACATAGATGCAACTCAGGATATGGAAAGAACTTGAACTTATCAAAGGATGGCCGCATTTGGGCACTCCTCCTCCTCCTCTTTCTACGTTTTCAACAGTAAAGCCCCTACTTGGTACATTCCATATTCGCATGCCAAGCTGGTCTTTGATGCGCCCACCCCAAGTAATGTATTCTCTTCACGATCTGGTGATTTTTTCTAGATACAAAATGTTGTTTTGATTTATATAAAATGTCAATTGATAATCCAGCATATACACTTAGATTGGTTGTTGGATGTTACTATAAAGAAAACCTGACAGAGACCTTTCAATAAGAATATATGTCAAGTTAGAGTGATAGCATGGTACGTAGACAACGGCTACGGTGGCATCCGACAAAACAGGTAGGTGCTTCGGCACCTACTTAGAATACTTGTGTTTTTAATATGGTTTTAATCAAATAGTTGTGGAACTTACAATACAATGAAGTTCCAATAAGTAAGACTTAACTCTTCATCAAACTTTTGATTGACAATTTAATTGGGAGCTACACTTAGATATACTAAAATGGTGGTATTAGATCGATGATGGTGAATTATGAAGTTTCGTTTGCAATGTTATGAGACAAGGGAAAAACACCTACATTTTTGAATGCCTTAAATGTCCTGGATAGGGTCTCCTTGGAGATTGCGATTATTGAAAATTTTGAAAACATGCTAAGAATACAAACAAAATGTTGTCCGATTTCTAACAGAATTGCGTGTATGGTTAATAACTTGCTGGGAAAATACTGAAAGGAAGCTTCTTGAAACTCTGCGACGACTGACAAGGACTTGAGACAGAATCTGTGTTTTATGCAATTCATAAAGTTTTTAGTAAAGCTTGGATTTTTCTCATAAGTATAGAATATCACTTGCTGATGTAAGATATACAACATCTTACTTGCTAGTCTTCTCTTGGATGGCAATCGCACTGAATATCCCACATTTGTCAACATGTAAACCAGTTCTTAAATGATAACCCCTTTCTGCCATACAAACACATAGACAACTACCTACTTAGAGTCTGGTCAATTTTTTGCTACTTTATCAGGAATACCTTATTTCTTATAGTGATTTAGTCTGATACAATCGCTTCAAATTTGTGTATATACATCATCTCTTGCAGGTTCAAAACAAGCCATAAAAACCTCCCGTGGAGGATCTCATTGAGAGATGGAATGACCTGGTTTTTGTGAAAACTTATTCTAAGTACAAACAAGATGCTGGCCGATTTAGATAAGGCTGTTCATATTAGTGTTTTTCTATCAGGATGGTTATACGAGATAGTGTAATGCGATGTATTGACAATCGGGTACATGTAATACCTCTTTTCTATCGATGAAGTCGTAAACCTCCCGTGGAGGGTCTTCCTTAGAGATGACATAAACTGGTTTTTTTCTAAAAACTAATCAAATTTTGGAACGAGATGCTACCCAATTTTAGTCAAGTTGTCTTTTACCCAAAAGTATATAGTTGTTTGTGTTAGAATTAGAAACAGACATTAGCATCATTTCTTGAGAAAACTCAGTAAATAGTGGGATACATATGACTCCATAAGCAGTGTTTATCTTACTTCAGAGTTTAACTAAATGTTCAATCCTCAGGTAAGCTGTAAACTAGGTCTACAGGTGTGACATGGATAACAACTAGATCCAGTGTCGAAACCTGCACCACACACAAACATAGCTAGTTCTAACTGAATGTTTTTGTATGGATGAAGGTAACAGCTGGATCCTTCTCCATGTAGAGGTAGTGGAAGCTCATCCCAAAGGGTGGACACAGAGAGATACAACACTAATATATCAATTTGTAATGATCAAAGATCAAATTTGTGATCTAAATGATTGTATTATCCATTATAAATGGAATGTTTTATCGATGTATATGAATTGATAATTGAGGTTTATGACATTGTCTTAAAATTTTGTTGTTTAAGATATTATTCAATACAATTCAACACACATGCATAAACAAAGTATGCATACATACACATTGAGAGAGGAAAAGACAGAGATAGATAGATAGATAGATAGAGAGAAAGAGAGAGAGAGAGAGAGAGAGAGAGAGAGAGAGAAAGAGAGAGAATAAAAAACCAAAGAGAGAGAGAGGGGGGGAGAAGATGAAAAGAGAGAGGTAAGGGGAGAAAACAAAGAGAGAGAGAGAGAGAGAGAGAGAGAGATGAAAAGTAGAGAAAATATGAAATAAAATGTTATAGTAAGATTTAGGGTTAGGATAGATTATTACATTTTATTAAAATTAGGATCTAAGATTAAGCTAAATTACGTTTAACTTATATTTAAAATTTATGTTAAATTTAAAATTGGGTTAGACTTAAGATAAGGTTAAGATTTAAATTAGATATATTTAAGATTAGGTTAGATTTATATTTATGTTGAGTTTAAGATTAGGTTAGATTTAGATTTACGTTAGATTAAGATTAGATTAGATTTAAAATTAGGGCAAGATTTAAGATTAGCTAGCTAGGTTAGGTTTAAGTTAGATTACATTTAGGTTTAGGATTTAAGATTGGATTAGATTTAGGTTTATGTTCAGTTTAAGATTAGATTAGATTTAGATTTAAGATTAAGACAAGATTTAAGATTAACTAGATTAGATTTAGATTTAAGTTATATTACATTTAGGTTTAGGTTAGATTTAAGATTAGATTAGATTTAGGTTATTTTGAGTTTAAGATTAGATTAGATCTAGATTTATGTTCGATTTAAGATTAGATTAGCTTTAGGTTAGATTTTAGTGCATATCAATGAAGGTTTTTTCCAAAGAGCAAACACTAGTTACACAACAATATGTATACTCCCATCAAAATCTGACACCTATTAACTCACACACTAACCATATTCAATTAGCCGCGAATCACCATATGTTCAATTAAGTTAGATTTAAGATTAGATTTTGGATTTAGTTTTTATATTGACGTCTACCTTTGGGATTACGGTAGAAAAATAAGAGTTAGGTGAACGGTGATCCTTCTCTTCCTCTCTACGGATGCGAACTTAAGTTGGAAAGCTTTCAACGTCATGATACTCAGATTGGAGGCCAACATGTAATGTGCTAAGTAATCCATTGAACAAAGATCTGTTGTGAAGAGATGTTAAGATGCTATGAATTGCTACAGCTAGAGAAGAGACAAAGGGGTTTTGTCCACTACATGTATTGTCATGTAGACATGGGTGTGTAGATTTCTCGTACCCACAAATATAGGCATTGACCAATAAATACGAGATTATAACTTGGTGGTTCTGATCTCCGTACACCTCTAGACGGAGGTTTGTGGAGATTGGACATGACTAGAGAATGTGAGGTAGTTTACAGTGTGAACAAAGAGAGAGAGAGAGAGAGAGAGAGAGAGAGAGAGAGAGAGAGAGAGAGAGATAAAAGACGGAGGATGACAATAGAAGATTAAACTTATGTCCAGGTTATAAGTTTTTTACCTTCATTATGAGTAGCGATGAGGATGAGGGGCCGTCCAACCAAAAAACCTATCTCTTAACAAGGATCTTATGTCCTTGTAATCAATGCAAGCATGTTGTGCGATGGACAAGATGCGTTTCTTTGTAGCACGTTCGTAAATTTGGTGAGTTTGGTCCATCTATTATAGATCGAGTTGTTGCCAATTATAACTCGTTGGACTCGGACGTTGGCGAACATGCAGCAATCTTGCAACCCAATAGACGTGACCGCAGGCGCTTTGGTCAAGCAGCATACGTGAGGCCACAAGATGTAGCCTCTGACAGCTCAAAGGATGATCATGCAGACCACATTCGCAACAAGGCAGTGTTTGATCCCGAGATCAATGAAATGATCGAGACATCATGGATTCAGAAAGGCTTATCTATAATGATATGAAAAGTGAAGTCGGTACGCCATTGTATGATGGAGCACATATGTCTAGATTGAAGGCGCTCCTGGTTCTTCTCAACATGCAGGCAAAGTTTGGATGGAGTGACACTAGCGTCACAGCGCTTTTCAGGTGATCTATTACAATTAGTTTACTTTAATAAAACTCTAAATGTATAATGATCTGATAGACTACTTACACAAGTGTACCACATTTTGTTTTCTGTGTAGATTGCTCAAAGAGCACATACTACCAGCTGATAATGTGATGCCAGATTCTAGAGAAAAAGTAAGAAAGATCTTGTGAAACTTGGGGATGGATTACAATTTGATTCACGCTTGTCCTAACAACTGCATTCTTTTCAGAGGGGAATACATAGACATGGAGAAGTGTCCGAAATGTGATTCCGAGAGGTATCGAGTAGATCTCCACAGAACAAAAATTCCACAAAAGGCTTTGCGACATTTTTCTCTGCTTTCTCACATCAAGCATTTCTTTAAATGTAAGTCCATGGCCGCCCTAGCATCATGGCATGAGGAGAATAAATCTTTGGATGGTGTGCTATGGATTCCTATAGATTGCGCAGCCTGGAAACATATAGACGAAACATGGCTGAATTTTTCCAGGGAAGCTCAAAGTTTGCGCCTAGGCCTGGCTATGGATGGCGTAAATCCATTTAGTCAAAGATCAACATCTTACAGTGTATGGCCCGTTGTCATCGTCAACTACAACAGTCCCCCATGGTTGACTACCAAGAAGGGGCACCTGCGGCTAAGGCTGATTGTGCCGGGGCTTTATAAAGTGAAGAATATATATGTGTATCTTTGTTCACTATTGGAAGAGATACAACAATTGTAGATTGGCATAGAAGTGGTGGATATGAGCCGACACACAGGTCGACGGATTGCTTTGATTAGAGGCATTCTAATGTGGACCATGCATGACTATCCCGGACTAACAGAATGCTCAGGTGATTTACACTCAAACTCAAACATTGTAAATCTTGGTTTTTCTCAAGCTTATCTATTGTCATGTGTATACATGCAGGGCTTCAAACAAGAAAATACAGAGCATGTGTCACATGTGGACCTAGATTTAATGCACGGCGGGAACCCTCATTGAAGAAGCAAATCTATGAAGGTCATCAAGCGTATCTTCCAGAGAATCATGTGTTACACGATGGCTTTTTGGGAAGAGAGCCACTGAGGATGTCTGCACAAGCATGGTTAGAGAAGAAGGAGATGTGTGATGACGGTTTAACCCTAAGGATGAAGAGACTCTCCCTATGGTACGAGTTACGATATTGGCCCAGACTCATGATCAATCACTTGCTCGATCCAACGCACACATTCAGGAATGTGGACAATCTGCTGTGGGACCATCTGACCGGCAAGAAAGATACTTTGGGAGTCAGTTTTGACCTTAGAAATGTGGATCGCATGAAGCAATATTGGCCGCAGACAGCATTTGATGGATCGCTAAGACTCCCTAAAGCGCCATGGATTTTGACAGGAGCCCAAGAAAGCAAAGTAAAAGATACCATTCGATCTGTGCGTACCCCCACTGGGCGGACCCCCACTGGCGTAATGCACTCGCTCCAAACGTGTTTCACTAAAGAAGGAAAACTTACCGGTTGGAAGTCACACGACTGGCATAAAATGTGTCAGGTATGTTTGAACGGAATATATCATAGTGGGAATTGTGTAACAAATTTGTGTGTGGACTTTAATTTTTGTGTGCTAGACGTGTTTTGCAGTTTATTTTATCGGTGGCCATTGAGGGATGTTTATCTCCTGATATCTGTAACACAATCTAGAAAATTGCGAAGTTGGTGCAATGGATCTCACAAAAGGAGATCGATGTAGACTCCATACCATTCGCCAAACTAAACGCTGTGGAGGTTGTGTGAGAAACACTTTCCTACTACCATGCTAACCATTCACGTGCATCTTCTTGCTCACATAGTTGATGAGGAGGAAATAGCTGGCACAGTACATTCCAGATGGATCTTCTTTTTAGAACGTTTCATGAAAACATTCAAGGGATATGTGCGTCAAAAGGCACGTCCAGAGGGTAGCATGGAAGAAGGCTGGCTAGTATTAGAGTCCCTAGTTTACATTGGAGAGTGGCTAGACGGATTTGATAAAGCCCGGGACACGCTATGGTGAACCATAGATGATGAGCACATATCTGGGATTGTCATGTGCAATAATCTCGGTGTTGAGAAGAAGATTTCGAAAGATCTATAGGCTAAAATCAATCCATTTTTCATGCTTCACAATCCAATCATGCAAAAGTTGATTTCACAATACGAAGATACAAAGCAAGAGCGACAAAGGGCACGGATCAAATGGAGAAAGGGAAGACGACCACCGATGCATTATCCAGTAGGTCTGGAGAGCCTACCAATATTCATGAGCTTAAGATGGTTGCACAACTAATTGAAAAGCGCACAACAATGCAGTGAAGAAGTGACTGAGGAGGAGTGGGAGTACTCTTGGGGTTGCACGACCAAGGTAAGTTTGCAATGTACGAATAGTGACTTTCTAGATGTTTGAACAACCACTCATAATATTTGTTGGTTGTAGTATAAGTCATACACAGCAGCATGGTGTAAAGGTCGACATTTTATGATGGAACGGATCGACAAAAAGTGTTTTACTCAAGATTGTGGAATTGTGGAGAAATTTGAACAGTCCAGTCGACGACGGTCCTCTGATGCAGATCCTGTGGTAGCGGAACTCACTTACTTCGGCATGCTACAAGAGATTTTGAGGATCAATTATAGAGGATTTTTTGTCGACTTGTTCGATGTGCAATGGTTCAAGATAAATATGGAGGGTCGCAACGCTAGTGTGCGCAGAGGAGAGTCTGCTTTCCTTGAGGTGGATTCAACTAAAACATGGACCGACCTAAGAGACACTTTCATACTACCCGAGCATTGTGAACAAGTAAGTATGTAAATAGTTAACATCCAATATTAGAAGTTATCTGCTTGGAAGCTCTCATGTAATTTATGTGGATCTCACAGGTGATATTTCTATTAGGTAAAGGCGGTGTTCCTCACCGTGCTTTGCCCATGTCCGTCGGCCAGTGTCCGGCTGTCCACATTTATCTCCTTATTCTTTATACATACAAAGAATAAGGAGCTCTCACTCACATTCTCACATGGTGCTCACACCGTGAGATTTGGGAGCTCCAGCCCACATCCTGTGTCCTGCTCTCTGTCTCCCTCTCTCTCCTTCTCACTCTCTGCACACGCACCGCATTCGTGCACTCACAATTGGTATCAAAGCCATGATGACCACGGAGAGCACGACGGCTTTGAGAGCTTCGCGGCGATAGCTTGCTCGCTCTCGGCGGTGAAGAGATTAAGAAAGCTTGGAAGCTTTGTGAGAATGCAATGGGAGCTTGTGAGCTCAGTTGAGAGTGATGTATGCTCTTGTGGAAGCTCATGAAGGAGTGTGGAAGATTTTGTGTAAGTGAAGGTGCTGCCCTAAAAACTGTGTGCGCAGCAGCACTGTTTTCAGATTCGTTTTTCTCTTTGTAGGATGCAGATCTGAGAATTCTATCACCGCAACCCATCCGTTTTGACGTGGTCTACAACTTTGCAGAAGAAATGTTCTGCAAATTTCTCATCGTTTTGCGGATATTCAGATCAGACTGACCGCATACAGAAATTCCAGATTTTCTATTGTCGCATTGTGTGCAAGTTTGATGCACTTTTGGAAGCACGGGAGATGCTTGAAGTTGAGTGCATAAATTCTGAGCTGAAGATGCAATTTCAGTTTGTGTTAAGCTTGTGGTTTGAGGGTTTTTTGGTAGACTTGGGCAACGAAGTATGGAGGCATTCACACCACCAAAGCGGTCTCTGGAGAGACACAGTTTTTTTTTGGAGCACACAGGTGGAGCTTCTTTCACTGGTTTTCACAAGATACTTTGGCAGTGATTTTGTGCTTGGATTCATGGTCTTTGTGAATGGTTTGCATATAGTTATGGCGCATGGTTGATGCCCATTATACATGCATTTTGGCGAGCACTTTCAAGTGCCGGTGAGCTCTCTTGAGAGCATTGTTTTTGCATTGATCAAGTTTCCGGATTGCAACTCTTTCGGCGCTTGCTTATGCGTGGTCACTCCGTTGATATACTTTGAGTGCGGATTGCCATTGTATGTGAAAATGTGGAGCCATTTTGGCATTTCTACTCATTGGCATTGAGTAGTGTTATGGTTTATGGTAGAGATTGTACTTGAGTTTTTGCTCAGTTTTGAGGGGAAACTCTGCCGGATTTTTCCCAGATTCTCGCCATAGTTTGTGATCAAGTGTTTACTCTCACTTTGACAAGTTCTGTCAGTTTGGACACAGTTTTGTGTTTTTGTATCCACTCTCGCAAGAGTGAGGAGTTGTGTATCCTTCTTTGCTTGAGACAGTGGTTTGCTCTCAGGTGGGAGAGTCTTGTGATCTCGAGCATTGCTTGCCATAGTTTTGGTATGGAGACGCTTTAGGTTAGGTGGTTCTCGTTCACGATCGTGATTGACATGTTGGCACTGCGGCCATGATGGGCATATTAGGCGTTGTTGCTTCAGGCGTATGAGGCAACGGAAGAGGCAGATGCATGGTGCTACTATGAGGACTGATGCTAGAGAGTATGCATGTGACGGGCATGTCACTTTTGAGTCTAGCTTGCCTTCAGACTACTTTGTGTCTTGGGATAGCACATTGTCTACGCGTTTTCTACTATACAAGCATGCAATTTTTCACGTGATGCCACGTCGTGATTTGTTTTGCTCTTTCTCTAGTAGGTGACTTGGTTGTGTGCAGTTTGCTGATGGTTCAACATATGACATAGAGGGTGTTGGAGATGTATGCATGTCCTTGCCTAGCGATGCATCGCTTACGCTGCAAAATATACGTTATGTACCAGGACTCAGTCAGAGTCTCATTTCAGTGCGTCAATTGCAGATTAGTGGACATCGTGTACTGCTTCGAGAGCGGTCATTTCAGATGCATAGGGGATCACTGGTGATAGCCAGGGGTGCTAGGAGTGGTCTGATATACCCTTTGCATATTTTTGACACACAAGACGGTGTAGTCTCTCTGTATTTGCAGCCATGTTTGGAGCGAGAGACGAGGCGTGTCTCTTTTGTAGATGTGCTGCATGGAGATCAGGTTGTGCATTTGTCTTGTGGTGACGTTCACACAGATAGTGGTATCTCTGGGAATGCACAGCTTTGTCAGTCATCAATTGAGGTGATGTCAATTGAGCCAAAGATGGATGCATTGTTTTATGATGCGTCTGATATGTTTGAGGGGGACAGTGTCCTTCAGATAGCTGTCTGTGATTGCAGTGGTGCTGATTTTTCAGTTTTGCAGTCATTCTCAGCAGATATGCCTTTGCTAGAAGATGCTGACATGGTGATGCATAGTCAGGTGGTTCCTGATGAGGATGCATATGGCACTGAGGTTGCTGACAGAGATAGGTTGGCACACATAGTGCATGTTTCGTCAGCTTTTGGGTCTCTCATGTCTGACCTTTTGGTCTCGAGACCTTATCTTGCTTATGCGGTTGCTGCATTTGCAGTGGGAGTTTTCAGTCATGCGATGACTGACACTAGCATTGTGCATTGTGGAGCCATGCAGGTTGTCACTCGATACCTGCATCAGGAGTGTCATCGTAGCTCTAGCTGTAGTGGTATGCATGTTGCATCTACACTAGAGCGGTTTCAGAGTGAGCTAGTGGTCATAGGTTGAGAGCCGTCTTCTCTCACCTCTTGTATATACTAGTTGTAGGCTAGTCTTCTCGCCACTTATCGGCACACAGTCTTTAGTGGAAGAATGTTAGGTAAAGGCGGTGTGCCTCACCGTGCTTTGCCCGTGTCCACCGACCAGTGTCCGACTGCCCACATTAATCTCCTTATTCTTTATACATACAAAGAATAAGGAGCTCTCACTCACATTCTCACATGGTGCTCACACAGTGAGATTTGGAAGCTCCACCCCACATCGTGTGTCCTGCTCTCTGTCTCCCTCTCTCTCCTTCTCACTCTCCGCACATGAACCGCATTCGTGTACTCACAATTTCACCCTACAAAGTCTACATCAAACTGGTGGTACATCATAGAGGTAGCCCCTCTTAGTGCACAGACGTATGAGGGCTACCATGTGCCAATCACAAAGGCATCAATGGAGGAGATTGGAGAAGATGCTCAATCAGAAGTGACTGAGGTGGTGCCATAAGAGCATCAAGATGCTACTCTCTATGGGGTGCATGTAGAGCATATACAAAATGAAACGGAGGACATCTACCTAAACGGAGAGCTGTATATAGATATAGGGAGTTATGTTGAGCTATGCAAGGATGAGAGAGAGACCTCTTAAAGCCATAAACATTGTATTTAAACAAGTTTTCTCCGTTTTATAATACATATTGTATTCACGTGGCTTTTTGTCCATTCCTGTCTATATGCTATACTTGAGAAGTTTAAATTGTGTTTAATCATCATTGCATCCACTTCACTTACGTATTAATAATAAGATTAAATGTTCGTGTGTTTAATGCAGGTATGGATGATGATGAGTTTCTTTCTTCTTTGTCACCCCAACACAGAAGGTGGTACAAGGATCATCATTGCTCTGAAGCATCATCACGTCTTTCTACTCCTTTAGCATCTCCCTCTATTCCAAATTATCTAGCGTGCTCTAAAGCTACGATGTCGAGATGATCTTCACACTCGTCGTCTAGGCACCAACGCTCTAGTGGTGGCGATGGTGGTTGTTGTGGGGATGCCGCCGCTGATGCCTTAACACCGCCTCGTGTTCAACGAGGATCTTTAACTTCCCCTTCTTTGCCCACCCCCACACCAGCCACGACATTGCCATATGCGCCAGGTTTTGCGCGGCTATCGGCCATTCCTGGCTACACACCACTACTTACTCCTCCGAGAGTCACCCCAGTCGACACTCCTCGCTTCGGGGCCTAGACTCCAATGGAGACACCTGACATTCGTACCCACATCGACATGCCGCTAGAGACCCTTGCCAAGACACCCAGGTTCACGCGTCACAGGCAAGAGGGCTTGTCGTACTCCGTCTCAGCATCAGTGGTGGCATCATCTTGGATGATGAAGGCAAGAAGGTGATCTCGCATATGCGTGGTCTTTGCTCTCAGGTGTTTGAATACTACATACTAAACACCTGGAGTGAAGTGCCAAGTGAATTAAAAGACAGAGGCATCAGCACGCTCCATGACAAGTTTCCCGTGTCAAGTCGGCATGAGCGCTTCATTGAAGACTTGATGAAAGTTCGAATGCGCGAATACTGCAAGCACAAGCATTCGGAAGTACAAAAAGCAAAAAATCATGGATAGAACAGACCAGATTGGCTGTCCAAAGAAGATTGGAAGAATGCAAAGCAAGTAGCGCGCGATAATCCTAACAAGTGGAAGCAACAAAATGAGGCAGCCAAAGCGTGAGTAGACGCAGGGATCTTGCACCACTTGGGCAGTGGCGGGTGGGCATCATTTGAGGCCGATTTTGTAAGTGTTTTTTCATTTCTCTTAAGTTTTGGTAGTTACGTCTATTTGTACTTTTAAATTCTAACATAATGGATTCTTTGTATGTTTTGAATAGTGATCGATAACAAGACATGACCCCACACTGTACGAGCTCGAGTACGCAAGCAGAAAGGGCTTAAATGCCCTGATGGACATTCTATGTTCTCGCGGCGGCATGGTTAGTATCAGGGTTTACTCTTTTCCATTTGTTGTATTGTTTTGTAAAGTATATGTTTATACTTACAGAAAGTCTTATTGTTTTTTTTTCCAGAATTCGACAGATACGCCGCGTGGACGCGATGAGATGTCTGATTAGAGGATGTCAGTCTAGCCGTAGCTAGATAGCATTATTTTCCTTTTTTCATAGTATGTAAAATGAGATGACGTGTATACGTCTTTTTGTACTATTGGAAAACCATGTATATTTTCTCAATAATGACAATTGTGTTGTAACTATTACATTTGCAAAGCTTAACAATCAAGTGATTTTGCCTATGATGTGTACAATTGTCATTGATTTATTTTCATCAATTTAATTTTGTGAATTTTGTATCTTTATTCTGCAAACAATACTATGGATGATGGAGATAATGGTTATATTGTCTCATGGGTGAATACTTTGGGTCTATACCTTGCACTTTCTTTCAAAGGTGAATCTGGGCTTATCTTGGATTCATTTAGGTTTACTCTATTATTGAAACATTCAATATGGTTGATGCCTACCCAAAAACTTTTACTCTCGAGTGAATGCCCTGTCACCCAAAATTTTTTACTCTCGGGCATCTCTATAAGCGTCACTATATAAGGCTTTGCAACATCGCTATGAGCGTCGCTATAGGTAACCTGTAACCATCGCTATAAGCATCACTATATAGCAACGATTATAGCGATGCTCATAGTGACGGCCTCCTTATATAGATGTAAGGGAGTCTCTAAATGCCCATCTATAGCCGGCCTTAGATAGCCAAGCCCAAGTAGAACTCCGCCATGTGTCCATGTGTGTGGGTGCCTTTGTGTAACCAAGTCCAAGTAGCTCTCTCCCATTCACCCATGGGTAGACGCTTTTGGGTAGACAAGTCCTCCTGGCCGAGGAAATCTGAGCACCGGCCAAAGACCACAGACAGCCAGCCACCGGATGACCATTTTTTTATTGTCTTTCGGCGACCTTTTAGCCAAGATATTCCAGTGAAAGGAATATTTTGACGAACCAAAAATGGCCCTGAATTTTCTCCGTACCCTCTTTGATCACAAATAGACATCTTATAAGCATGAAAAGCTGGAATCCACTAAATATATGTGCATCATTGGCTTCTCCTCATATGGGGGCCATACAAACTGTGCAGCATATATTGTGGTAGAAAAACTGAGAGAGGTGGGAATTGCAAGTATACCAACACCCCCCTCAATGAACACTTGAAGATGCTCTATGTTGGCCATGTGCCAACTCCAAGTTCATGAAGATGTCAAAGTAGCTGGTTTTTCCCTAAAGCTTTGGTGAAGATATCTGCACAATTATCTTCAAAAGGACAATACTCTAGATCCACAATTTCATCCTAAATTAGCTCTCAAACATAATGATATTGAACCTCAATATGCTTTGTGCATGCATGGAAAAGACAGGGTTCTTGGCAATCACCATGAAACTCTAGTTGTTGCATTGAAGTGTTTTTGTTGAATTAAGAGAAACACCTAAGTCCATGAGGACTCGCCTTATCCAAACTACTTCACAAGATACAAAACAAGCATCTTTATACTCTGCTTTCATTGAAGAAAGAGTGATGATTGGCTGCTTCTTGCTGATCCAAGAAAACACTCCATAACCAAGTGAGAAACAAAATCTAGAAACTAACTTTCTAGAGTCATAATCTCATGCCCAATCAGAGTCACAATACCCACTAAGAGTGTTTATGCCAATTCCATAGGACATTCCATGGCACAAAGTACCTTTGATGTACTTAAGAACTCGCATACATGCCTTCAAGTGAGATTCTCTAGGCTAGTTTGAAAACCTGCTTAAAACACCTATTGCAAAATAAGTATCTGGCCTAGTGTTGCACAAGAAAATTAAGCTTTCCACAAGTTCTTTGTACTTTTTAATATCAAATAAGGGAGAAGAATCTTCCATGGAGATTTTTTCATTTACATCCATTGGAGTGCTCACAGGTTTGCAATCCATCATGCAAAAATCTTTTAGGATCTATGTTGCATACTTTTGTTGAGAGATGAAGATACCTTTGGAGGATTGCCAAACCCAATCCCCAAAAAATGCAACAAACCCAAGTCTATCATTTCAAATTCAGAACTCAAACTTTCACTAGTTTGTTGGATGAGCTCTTTGTGGCCACGTGTGATTATCAGGTCATTGACATACAAGATAATAAGGACTTTTTTTCCATTCTCTCTAAGTACATATAAATTCACTTCAAAAGCACTTATTTTAAAGCCAAGTTTGTTTAAAAACTTATCAATTTTGACATACCATGCTCTTGGAGACTGTTTCAGACCATATAAAGCCTTCTTCAATTTGCAAACCTTTTGTTTTTGAATGAGTTATCTCAAACCGTGGTGGTTGCTCAATAAACACCCCCTCCTTGAAAAGTCCTTTCAAAAATGCAGACAAAACATTCATTTGGTAAACAACCCACAAATAGATAGCCGCAAGAGCAAGCACAAGACGAATAGTTATCATTGGAGCTGTGGGAGAAAAGGTGTCACTAACATCAAACCCTTTGACTTGAGAGAATCCTTGTGCTACTAAACTGGATTTGTACTTTTTAAAAGATCCATCAGCTTTATGCTTGAGCTTGTACACCCATTTTGTGCCAATGACTTTTTTCTTTGGAGGCCGATCCACCACTTCCCAAGTGTCATTCTTTGTGATGTTGTCATACTTAGATTGCGTCGCTTCCTTCCACTTTGGATCAGCCATGGACTCGTCAATGGAGGCTAGCTCCTTCACAAAGCTTACAATTTCTGTCATGAGAGCCATGTTGACGATGTGTTTGGAGGCTCTCCTTTTCTCCTCTATTCTCTTTGACCGTCGCAAACCCCCTCCTCTTCATGAGGATTGTGAACTTGAGGGTTTTGAGCATCAGAAAGTTGTTGAGCCCACTTTGATAGTGACTTTTCCTATGATGGTTCAATAGGTTGGTTAGACTTATTTTTGCTGTCAGCATCAGACAACTCCTCCTCTTGATTTTTTACCTGACTTTGGTCTGGCACATGGTGAGTTATTTCTTCATTTGATGAGAAAGTGGGCGAACCTGGGTTCTCCACCGTATGTGGCTCTTCTTCAAATACCGGATCCCAAATGGTGTGTATTTTCTTTGCCTCTAATCATAGAGTCTATAATCCTTAGACTCTTCACTGTATCCAAGAAATACGCACTTCTTGCTTTTGGGTTCTAACTTTTTTCTTTGTGGATCAAGAATATGTGTATAACAGAAACACCCAAATGTTTTGAAATGCAAGACCAAAGGTTTCTTATCAGAATAGGCTTCTTGAGGCATTTTCCCTTTCAAAGCCTTTGTGTAGCTTTGATTGAAAATGTACACTGATGTACTTACTGCTTTGGCCCAAAAGGAATCTGGATTACCCTTGGCTCTGAGCATACACCTTGCCATTTCTACCACCGTCCGATTGCGATGCTCCACAACTCCACTCTATTGTGGTGTGTAAGTTGTAGTAAGGTGCCGTTTAATGCCATGCTCGTTGTAGTAGTTATTGAATTCATTTGAGATGAATTCTCCTCCTTGATCTATGCGAAGCTTCTTCACCTGATTTCTTGTTTAATTTTCGACAAGCTTTTGCCACATTTCAAACTTTCCAAAAGCTTCAAACTTATCACAAACGAAATACACCCACATCTTTCTACTAAAGTCATCAACTACTAACAACAAAAAGTAGAAAGATCCACCCAAAGCGGACGTGGACATTTTACCACAGAGACCCGCATGTACCAACCCTAGATGAGACTGAGGTTGATTACTACTCTCTTGTGGAAACTCCTTTCTTTATTTATTTCCATCATGAAAGCTTCACACTTCATTCATATCTGAGATTTGAGTCAGGCATGTGTGCCACCATCCCAGACTTTTGCATCTCTTTTAGCATAGCAATGCTTAAGTGACCAAATCTCTCATGCCATAATTGAGTTGTATCTTTTTGTGTAGTGATCATAATTGCAAAAAGTTCGTAAAGGTTGTTGTGCCTTACGTCCTTTCCCACTGTGTTGCCTTTAGAATCCAAGATTTATGCTCCACTTTTCTTGAAATGGACTTCAAGATCACGATCAGTGATCGCAATAATGGACAACAAATTTATCTTGATTTGAGGCACGTAAAACACATTAAAGAGCTCTTTAGTTTCACCTGTAGCTTCTAAAAAAGAAAATGTCCCAGATCCTTCGGTTGGACATTTGGCATTATTCCCAACAATCACACTTATGGGTGTTAAGTATGGAGCCTGATTTACCCCTTGTATCTTTTTGTATTAGAAATGCACATTTGTAAGGCCCCCGTTATGAGGAGAAGCCATCGTGAGTGAAGAAAAATCACTCGCCAAAATGTTCCTTTTTGCCAGAATATTATGGCCAGACGGCAATTGCAAAGTGGTCAAAAAACGGCCGGTTGGCCGGTGGCCGGTAGTAAATGGCCGGTGGCCAATTTCAAAGGCGGAAGTTGTAAGTACGTCTGTGTACTTAATCAACCAATCACCCTCAACATCATTGGATGGGGGAGTTCCAGAAGAGGCATGGATAAGTAAACCAATGAATTATGCATTTCTCAAAGTGTTTGGGGGTGAGGCTTTCATGCACATAGATAGAAGCCTAAGGTCAAAGCTAGATGCAAAGTCCAAAAGTGTTTCTTCATTGGATATGGAGAAGGTTACATTGGGTATCTCCTTTGGAATCCTGATGATGGTAAAATCTTTCAAAGTAGGGATGTAATTTTCAATGAACAAAATATGTACAAAGATTACTTTGAAAGAAAACAAAAAAAAGAAACAGTTGTTGATGAGTTCATGGAGCTTGAGGATGGTGAAGACTCAAGGAGTGCAAATGGTGACAATGTGCAACAACGTCAACCAAATGAGGAGCCTCAACCTATTCCCCAAATATCCACAAGAGCAAAGTAGACCTCCAAAAAGGTTTGTTACTTCCTTCAACCATCTCTTGATCTCAGATTCTGGAGATCCAGAATCATACAAAGAAGCTATGCATCATGAATCCAAAGAAGAATAGATGAAGAGCATGCAAATGGAGATGGACTCGTTACATTGCAACCAAACATGGGAGTTGGTTGAGTTGCCTAAAGGTAAGTTGGCACTACAGAACAAATGGGTGTAAAAGCTTAAGGAAGAAGAAGGTAGGAAGAAAAAGTACAAGTCCAAGCTTGTGGTAAAAGGGTTTTCTCAAAAGAAAGGTATTGACTTCAATGAAATATTTTCTCATGTTGTAAAAATGAACTCACTTAGGCTTGTCTTAAGCCTTGTGGCTGCTCATGATTTAAGTCTTGAGTAAATGGATGTAAATACGGCATTCCCTCACAGTGACTTAGAGGAGGAAATATACATGCTTCAACCAAAGGGGTATGAAGTAAAAGGTAAGGAGAAAATGATTTATGGATTAGAGAAGCGATTGTATAGCTTAAAGCAACCATCAAGATAGTGGTACTTGATGTTCGATCGATGGATTTTGGATCACGAATTCAAAAGATGCAACTCAGATCTCTACGTTTATAGAAAGAATTTGGGAGATGGAAAGTTTATCATCCCAATGTTGTATGTTGATGACATGTTGATTGCAAGTGCTAACATGCAAGACATCAAAGACCTAAAAAAGAGGAGTTGTCTAAATCCTTTTCAATGAAAGATTTAGGTGTTGCAAAGAGGATACTTGCTATGAAGATATCAAGGGACAAGACAAAGAAGACACTAAAGCTGTCTCAAGAGGATTAAATCAAGAAGGTACTAGAAAGGTTTGCAATGCAAATTGCAAAATCTGTTTCTACACCTTTGGCTAGTCACTTTAAACTAACCAAGGATCTGTGTCCAAAGACACAAGAGGAGATGGCCTATATGTCTAAAGTTCCATATGGTGCAGTGGTAGGTTCTCTAATGTATACTATGGTTTGAACAAGGGCAGATATTGCACATGGAATGGGAGTTGTGAGTAGGTTCATGGATGATCCAAGTAAAGAGCATTGGATACTTAGGTATCCAAATCGCTATCCATCTTGCAAAGAACTCAGTCTTTCATTCACGGAAAAACACATTGAGGTGAGATATCACTTCATACGCACTTTTTGGAAGAGGAACAGCTAAAGCTAGGAAAGGTGCATACAAGTGAAAATCGTGCAGACACGTTTACAAACGTAGTCAACAAGGCAAAGTTAAGCTTTTGATCATCTTCAATTGACATTCAAGGATAAGAAGCCAGGATGGAAAGCAGTCACAAGTTTGGTTTGGAGATTAGTCTCCAAGTGGGAGATTGTTAAGTATGGAGTTTGATTTACCCCTTGTAATTTTTTGTATTAAAAACGCACATTTGTAAGACACACCTTATGAGGAAAATCCATTGTGTGTGAAGAAAAATCACTCGTCGAAAAGAAAAAAATTTACGACCAGTCTCATAAGACTGGCTTCGCGAGAATATTATGGCCGGATGGCAGTCGGAAAGTGGACGAAAAAGGGCCGATCGTTTGGCCGGTTGGCTGGTGGTCGATAGTCAATGGCCAGTGTGTGATGGCCGAATTCAATGGCAGATGGCCAAATTCAAATGCAGACTTGTCTTCTCAAGGGCGGCTACACACGGCTGCCTCTCATGAGAGAGGGCAACCCTTTTGGTCTATAAAAGGAGACCATTTCTACACACATTTTAGAGTGTGAAGTTGATACAACAAGATGGGTGTGATCTGGTACTAAATTCATTGAGTGGCTGATTTCCCTTGGATGTAGCCCACATTCGGTGAACCACGTATATTTTGCTCTCTCTCTCTCTCTCTATAATCTCTCGTGTATGAAAATTTGTCTCTCTCCATTAAGTAAGCTACTCAAATATCAATTTAGCTACGTCCTTTTTCCTAGCAATGGGTTCCTGTAAAGGCTTCCAAGAACTATACTAGTCTTTCTTACTAGTCATATGTCGGGATGCACCACTATCTAGAATCCAAGAACCATCAACAAGTGGATTTTGTGTTGATGAGTATACCCCTTCTATGACGGCCCATAGTTCAAGGTCTATCTCAACATTGTTGACAGATTCTCTTTCCTTACAATACTTTCATGGTGCCATTCTACTTGTCTGCTTTCTTCTGTCTACAGTCTTTAACAGCATGACCCTTCTTGTCAGAGTAAAAAATAGCTACCTGAAAATTTTCTCTTCTTGGGCTTATTATTAGAAGCATTTGATGCAGTCCCCTTGCCTTTTGAATTGGCTGTGAAGGCAACATCACCTCCACCATCCCTGGTCCTAAGTCGCAACTCCTCTTCAAGCAACATTGCACTCACTTCTTCAAACATAAGAGGGGTTGGACAAACCTGAGTGTTGAGTGCCATAACAAGACCATCATATCTAGGTGAAAGTATGCCAATGCAGTACCGAGCTAAATCTTCTGGAGAAATGGCCACACCAAGGCCAGCTAATTGATCTTGGAGGTCCTTAATGTGCTTGATGAAGGCGTCCACTTTCTCTTTTGTTAGCAAGTTTCTTAGCAACAAGACAATTTTTTAGATATTGAATTCTGGTGTGATTGTGCGCCTCATATTGGCGAGCCAATATGTTCCAAGCTTCATGTGATGTAGTGGTATGCTAAACCAAAGTGAGGACAGAATTACTTACACACATGAGGATGGCACATAATGCATTTGTATTTCTTCTTTTCCAGGCACGTAGAAGAGTAGCATCTGGGGGAATTACAATGCTTGGATTTTCCGAATCATTTGTTGCAGTGGGCTCCGGGTCGGCACCATTGGGCCCCAACACCATATCCAACAATAAATATGAATCTAGAATTACGGAAATTTTTCATTTCTTCAATGTGTAGTTGGTTCCATCAAGCTTAGTGAATGTTGGTGGACAAATACAAAGAAGAGTAGCACCGATAGCATCACTAGAAGAAGTAGACAATTGATGTTGCAAAGTAATACAATTACTTCTCGTACTTTCTTAGCTACGAGTACCTAGTGCTCTGATACCATGTAAGAAATGTGGAGTACAATAAGGATCTAGTAGCAAGGAGAGTAGAGAGAGATGCGATGCAAAGTATATTAGTGGAAAATCAAAACATTAGACTAGCACACTATTACAAAGTGATGGCATCATCCACCCATGCGCTCTCAAGGTAGAACTTAGATGGCGATTTAGACAACTAGAGTAAGTAGGAATACAAGGGACTAACATTCCGTCAACAAGAATGTGTTGTCTGTGTCAAGTGTGCACACCGTTCTACAGAATTACTCATGAGAAGGCCTCCTTATATAAATGTAAGGGAGCCTCTAAACGCCCATGTGTAGCCGCCCTTAGATAGCCAAGTCCAAGTAGAACTTAGTCATGTGTGTCTGTGTGTGTATCCACCTTTGTGTAACCAAGTCCAAGTAGGACTCTCCCATGTGCCCATGTGTAGCCGCTTATGGGTAGACAAATCAACCTATAACTCGGCTACTGGCCAAAGACCACGGACAACCGGCCATCAGACGGCCATCTTTTGATTGTCTTTCGGCCAAAGATATTCCGATGAAAGGAATATTTTGGCGAATAAAAAGTCTCAGGGACTTCCGCCCTGAAGGCCCCCAAAGCAGGCCCAGAATTTTCTTCGTACCATCCACAATCACAAACAGAGATCTCATCAGCTTAGAATCCACCAAATATATGTGCACCATTGGCTTCTCCTCATATGGGGGCCTTACAAACTGTTCAACATATATTGTGGTGGCGAGGTCGGCATTGCAAGGATACCAACAAGAAGGTCTTTACAAGCCTTACAAATGAGCACAAGTTTGGAAACTTTGTATATTTTTATGATATTTTCAAAGCAAGAACCTTAACACTAGGTTGGTAATCGGATACTTATATGTCCTAGGACACTTTTATGTCTTACTAAGTGACCTGCTCCTTGTATTATTTTAGGAGTTTCAAAAAGAAACTTTTAGTTTTATATATCCATAAAGATGGCTTATGAGCTAAACCAAGCTTGATTTTTTTTTTGGCTACTAGTTCCACTTTTAACCTTATTTTTACAAAGTATTTCTCAACCTAAACTTTGAAAAAAATGTGTACCATTTTTTGACTTTTTTCAAAGAATTGCACCTACAACACATGAAAACTCATCTTTGTGAGATCTATAGTGCTAGAGAATTAGTCTTAGTAGTCCTTAGCATGTTTTTATGCTTCTAAGGAGAATCAAGTGGTTATTGTGAAATTTATGACCTAAATATAAGAATTTTCTAATCTTGATTTTTTGCTAGATTTTACACTTTCATGATTGTTTTAATGACTTTAATAAAATCCAAAGAAAAATTTGATTATGCATGTGGGTTTTATAACATGAAAGTATTCTTCCTTGAGTGTTGGAAAACTAAAAAATAATGGATCTAATTTTCACCCCACTAATAGAAGAGGTCATTTGGTCGAAATAATGTTCACACGAGAGCTTCTATTAGTGGGGTTAAGGTGAGGACCTTAGGATTTCATAAAAATTGGATAGGGATGCATCAAAAGGCTAGTGTACAACCAATGGAAGGTTTGACACAATGTTGAAAGGACCATAGAGTTGATGGCAGAGCAAGAAAGCAGAAGGTAAAAGTGTGGGAAGCATTGAATGCAATCTTCTCTTATTGTGATAAAAGTTATTGGGGAAAGAATGACCTCTCCAACTTCAAGAAAGAGCACAATAGACTCAAGAAAGCTATGAAAAATGCTTGAAGCTCAAGGATATTCACACAATACATGGTAATAATCATGAATTATGATTCTTCGGAGAAGTCCCACTACCAAGCAAGAGCCAAATTTTTCAAACACATTAAACATGGTGGAGGAGCTCAAAAAGCTAATAGCTTGCTTGAAGCATTGTAGTGGTTTTATAGACAAATGTGGCAAAGAACAAGATCACAAGAAGCCAAAAAAGTGTTAATTTTTTTTATATTTTACAGGTATACAGAGGAGTATACGAACAAGGAAAGATGCATATAGTAGTTCATCTGCAAATGAAAGATTTTTAGAGGCAAGGAAGAAAATAGAGAATAATACCGTAGGATCAAGGTGGATGAGAGAGAGAAGCATTCATGGTGTTAATACATGCCAATGAAAATGTTAAATACACAGTAGAGTATGCAATGGAGATATAGTCGAGTGTAGGCAAAACTAGATTGATTGATTCAACAAGAAAGTGTGTACAAAGTTCTCATTATGTAGATCTAGCTAAGGCATAGCATCTGGCATCATTGATGACATCATATAAAGGCTCCAAATCAGCCCATACAAGTTGCAAACTTGTGGGTGACCTTTCAAGCCTCTTTAGAGGTCCATTAACTAAGCCTAGGTGAGTCCACACACTCTAGTAATGACCCCCTGAGTATCTTTTCCACATGCTACCACATGGTTTTGTAACACATATGCATCCCAATAGGATAGAGGAGATACACACAACCATAGGACAAAACTCACACCTTACAATCCTCCCTCTGAGGTTTGAACTATGACAATAGAAAATAGCTACACCAATCTAGTCTAACCATCATCCCCAATCTAGATGACTATCTCCAATCCAGGAGACTACTGTGATAAACACTCCAATCCAGCAGGACAACACACAGCTCTAGTCCCAGAGTCTTCCAAATTTTCATTACCACAGCTTTATTGTTTTGTCCTCCTCCACTCCTACATCTTCATCTTTTGACTCCCCTACCCACACCATCTTGGTGGTGTTGCTGCTATGGTTGCTGTTGTAGCCTGATCATGAGCTTTATTGAATGAAAATGCAAAGCGAAGAAACACTAATGAAAGAAAAAAAATTGATGCTAAATCTCCTCCCTTTGAAGGTAGATCTCTCTCCCATTGTGCCTTGGAGCGGTCATTACCTGATCATGGTTTAGGGTTGCTGTTGTAGCCTGATCATGGTTGCTGTTGTAGCCTGATCATGAGCTTTATTGAATGAAAATGCAAAGCGAAGAAACACTAATGAAAGAAAAAAAATTGATGCTAAATCTCCTCCCTTTGAAGGTAGATCTCTCTCCCATTGTGCCTTGGAGCGGTCTTAGTGCTTGGTTTTTATGCCAAGGCCAGTGTTTAAACTCAGTACAATTGCACATGTTCATATCCTTAATGATAATTATGGCATAGATTGCAGTAGATTGTACCATGGATGCAAAAAATTTAGCTTTAAAGTACAAGATTTGAATGAGAACGTGAGAGAGAAAGATTCCTTGAAGCTTTTGGAGACTAAGGAAATGCTTCTTAAGATCGGCCCTAAAAAATCTTTGAAGGTCCTCCTTGAAGTCTTTCTTTGATTCATTTTAAGCTTGAGGGAGTTGAAGCCTTTGAAATGCTTGCTGAAACCTTGGAGTTCCTCGTGTAAGCCTTGTGGAGCTCAAGGTTTGGAAGCTCTTGAGTCCTTTCCTAAAACCCCGATTGTGGGTGTGACAAGCCACTAGAGAAGAGTCAAGTGAGGGCTCACGGGACTCGGTTCTATGTTACGGCTCTATGTTAGACGGAGTGAGAAGCCAAAAAAGATGAAACATGTCACTGGCGCATGAAGGCTGTCTTGCGGGATTGATGAACTTATTATCCGTTTTTTATGTAGCTTGGCATCTGGGTGCTGTACTTGAAGAAAGTTGAAACTTCTTTGAGTTCTACCCAACTTGCTAGCCAAAAATGGGAGGAGGGTTGACCCCACGGCCTCACACAGCCACTAGAAATGGAGAATTCACCGTAGACCATGCCGTCAATTTTTCTTGCTTTTCGGGGATTGTTGCTTCTGTAAACTTTATGCTTTATGTAATAGTGTGGCCGAGGAAAAATTGGTCAAATGCTCTCAAGCTTGAACATGGATTGGCTCATTTGAGGGCTTTGCTTAAGGGCCTCAATACACATCAGTAGAGCAAAGATTTAGGACTATGAGGATTTCAAATATGAAGTGCAATGATGGGGTTCAAAGTTCACACACACGCACCTAAAATTAGACAATTTTGGAGCTCAAGATTAGGCGGCTTAGTGGTGTCCAATTCCAAAGATCAAGGGCTCTACAAAGAGCTCTTGTGTTGAGCACTATCCTCACACGAGGAACCTCTCTTGATAATGAGCAAGGATAAAAACCAATCAAAGGATTAATAATGCACAAAATTGACGCTAATTATTGCAACCTAAATGCAAATGCAAGTGCTCAATTGGAGAACTTATTAGAGGGGAAATTGGGGTTGGAAGTACGCTAGGTGAATCCAATCATACTAAGAAAAAATTAGAGTACTAATTAGAGACATACAATTAGAATGCTAATCAAAACCATGAGCTCGGACACCACTTGTAGGATGAAGGTGGATTAGAGAGAGAAGCATTCATGGTGTTAATACATGCCAATGACAATGTTAAATACACAATAGAGTATGAAATGGAGATAGAGTAGAGTGTAGGAAAAACTAGATTGATTGATTTAATAAGAAAGTGTGTACAAAGTTCTCATTATGTAGATCTGGGCAAGGCATCTCATCTGGCATCATTGATGATATCATATAAAGGCTCCAAATCAACCCATACAAGTTGCAAACTCATGGGTGATCTTTAAAGCCACTTTAGAGGTCATTAACTAAGTCTAGGTGAGTCCAGACCCTCTAGTAATGACCCCCATGGGTACCCACACCCTTGAGTATCTTTTCCACATGCTACCACACAGTTTTGTGCGACATATGGAGGACATATGTATCATATAGGATAGAGGAGATACACACCAGCATAGGACAAAGCTCACACCTTACAAATTCAAGGCTTGATTTTGGTTGCTTGATCCAACATCAAGCTTTTCATGTTTCTCACTCCACCTGAAGCACTCTTTCTTCTTGTAACCCTACAACTACTTGCATATGTCACTGGAAGAGGCAAAGACATAAAAATCCATAGTTCCATAGTATGTACTTCTTGAGTAGCCCATAAGTTCTAGAGAAAGTCCAAAAACTCTAATGGCTTCTTGATTTTCAAGAAGTACGATTATTTCCACTCCAAATTATAAATCGTCTTCCATTCATCTTAAAGTAATGCCAGCTTAAATCCATAGTGCCATAATATGCACTTCTTGTGCAGCCCATAAGTTCTACAACAAGTCCAAAAATTCTAATGGCTTCTTGATTTTCAAGAAGTATGATTTTTCCACTCCAAGTTATAAATAGCCTTCCATTCATCTTAAAGTAATGCCAACTTCTTGGCCCCTGGATGTTTGTTAACACTATGGCCTTCACCCCTCTAATAGATGATTTCCTAGTAGCATTACTTCCACCACATGACCCCTTGGGGTGTAACTCAATCACCATATTCCCCCCATGAAGCCCAATACTTTTATGGCAGTTTCTTTGGCTTATAAAGGTTGTAGTTTCCATGTAAACCCTATGTAAAGGTGCACAATTGTCACAATGATTTTAAAAAATGAATGCAATGTGCACATGTGAATATTTGAAGGGAAACATCTAAAACAGTTGCAAGTTTAGATATTTAGAGTTTCTATTTGGGGCTTTGTTTCAATTAGTAGGATTTAGTTCCTTTATTGCACCCATGCAGTAGGTAAAAGGGATTTTGAAATTGGCACCCTTTGACACATTGTACATGCACTTTAGTATCTTTAGGTATCCCCCATGTGCCAATCCACCTTGTACCTTTCAAAACCCTCAACATCTAACTCCTCCCAAGCCTATTGGGCTTTGATTATTACAGGGATACTAGTGTGGTGGAACACCCAATTTAACACATCAAAATCATTACTATTGAGGCGGTCCGGGGTGGGAAACAAGAAGAGCGGCCTCTAGACACCCTTCACGGCTCCCATGCTACTCAATAAAGCTAGGGCACAACACCAACACAACCAAGAAAAAATCCCTAGCAAAACCCAACTTGAAAACGGGAACCACCTAGTTACGGATGCGAACTAGGATGCAAGAGAGTGTCATCCACACCTAAGGGAGACACGGAAAACACACACAAATGAGCAACACTTTTCTATAGAAGGAGGAGACATTGAGAAAATGGAGAGAGATGGAGAGTGAGGTTGCTCAAACAATCATTTTGCAATTTAATAAGTGAAAGCACACCTTGCTACACTGTCAAAGAGCCTACATGGAGACTACACCAACACGTTGTTGGGCGCATTTCTGACACCCCGTTTTTTGTAAATTTGTACATACGGACATGACGCCTGATGTCAAAATTTTGTGTGGGCTTTCTTTTTGTGGGGTTTTTAACTTGCTTTAGCAAGCACATGTACATGCACTGCAAGTCGCTAGTCTAGTGACAGCTGTCGGGCTACTATAAGTGCCCGTGAGTGAGTTTTTTGAAGTGAGCCTTGTATATAACTTAAACTCATGTACAAACTAAAAAAACGTTCAGCTAAAATCCATAAATTTGCACTTTTTGGGTCGTTGTGGCTTCTTGATGCCTTTGGATGCAGTTTTTTGCCCCGACTAGCCTTCTCTACGTGTAGTCGTGCTGGGACTGCTTTTTGTTTGCGTCAATTTTTCTCATGGCGGCATATGGAATCAATTTTGGTCATCTTCAGCTTTCTAGCAAGTCATTTTTCAATCTTTCTCTCAAGCTTTGAAGTGCCCCAATTGGAGTTGTGCTCATCAGGTTATGACTAGTTCTCTGCAGGGTTATGGCTATGGTAGCCTAGCGGCAAATTGTATGTAGACAAGTTTGGAGGGCATGTATCTATGAATTGTGGAATTGATGTTAAATTTGTGGGTTTGTGATGTTCAATGGTGAAAGGGGAGGCCCTTTGTCTTCATATGCATTGGTCGGCGTGTGCTGTAAATCCATGCTTTGGCAGGGTTTTGCTCCTATGTGACATAGTCTCTTGGGTGGGCGACGGCTAGTAAATTCCCAAGGGTCTACTCCTATTGGACTTGTGGTGTTTCAAAAGGATTTTGAAAATATTTTGGTGTCTTGTAGTTCTCTTTCAACTCTCTTGGGTGACATTGCTATAGAGGTGTTTCAGTTTGCTTGTTTCCCAACAGTGTTTTGGTGCCCGCCACCGAGGATCTTCTTCAGGTGACCTTCAATTGACAACTTTGATGGATATGGTGATAGAGTTTCCAAAGTTCTATGGTCATGTAGGTGAGGATGCTGATGCATTCATTGAGAAGATGGAGTTTACTTGTTTGATTGCAAATAAGGAAGATCCAATGATTATGCTCAAGATTTTGTTCTTTTGCTTGAAAGACGATGCAAGGACATGGTATGATGACTATGAGTTTTGGTTGAAATCATCTCAACTTCTACAGGTGATGCATCACTTATGATGCATTAAAGAAGGATTTTCTTGAGAGGTTTAGGAAGGTAGAGGACCCAACGGATGTATGGCACTCCATTGAAGGACTTGTGCAATGTGATGGTCAAAGTGTAGGTGCCTTTGTCAAGGAGTTCAATGCTTTGTGGAGAAGATGGTGTGTTTCTTTGGGAAGTGATGTTCCTCCTCTTATGTTTAAGAAGTGTATGTTTATGCAAAGTTTGAGGACTGATTTGAAGTTAAAGGTTGAGCTTAAAAGGTCACTTACATTTGAGGATGCAGTATCAACTGCAAAGCATAAGGAATGGAAGTTAGAGAGAATGCAAGAGCTTGGATTGCAAGATGATGTGGAGACAAAGATTTCTCTATGCATTGATGTAGGTAAAAAGAGTGCCTATAGTGCATTATTATATCATGATGGTTCTCTTGAGAAAAATAAGCAAGCATGTACTAAGGAGAAAGAGGCTAAGAAGAATGCTTTCATTATGCCATCTTTGTTGTTTAAGTGCTTTGATGTCAATCTTCCTATCAAAGATAATGATGCTAGTAAGATGGATGTAGGCAAGAAGGCTACCATGGTCATGAATGAGTCTCAAATGCAAGGATATGATCATTTTGAATGTCCAAGTCACATGTCTAATGCTTCTCATATAGGTTACAATGAGGATGAGTATGCTTCTGGTACGAATGTTATTGCTGTGAGTTCTTCTCTTGTACATGAAGTAGTCAAAGATCACATGATGGAGGTCAAGGAAGATAAAAATGATCAAGATGGTGATGTGTATGATGAAGGATCTCGAGTATATGCTTTGGGTGATTGTATGCAAAAGGGTGATGAAGAAACTAAGTATACTACTTGTGTTGTTGATGAGGATCCTATCAATGAGAAGCTTAATGGCGTGCATGATGGTGTGGCTGATCTTGCCTTAATTGATGAAGAGAATATTGAGGTTTTAGAAGATATGGAAAATGATGGAGATGCTTTTTTATGCCTCAAGTGAATATGGTTGATGCTACCTTGTTTGATAGTGTTAAGGAGCCTAAGGTATATATGGAAGATGGCTTACCTATCAAGCATGATATGGTTGAATTGGATAGATGCTTAATGAAGAGTGGGGATAATGAAATGGATATGCATGAGGATATAAAAATGGATGAGGTAGAATTTGAATACTTTTTGGATGAGATGTTAAAGGCTTCCTTGCATGCTATATTGATGAAAGGGTCTTTCTATGTTGTATTTGTTGAGAGTACTTTATGCCTAAACAGGATTTGGATTCTACATATGGTTTATGCTTTGGTATTGGGAGTGATGCAATTGATATGGTTGGTGTTTCTTTATGCAATTTTTTCTTATGTTGTATGGCCCTTTGATCCGGGTGGACAATATGCTTATGCTACTGTTGAGCATGAATGCTCTAGCAGACTGGGGGTTGGCAAACTATGTCGGGCGCATTTTTGACACCCCGTTTTTTGTAAATTTGTACATACAGACATGATGCCCGATGTCAAAATTTTGTGTGGGCTTTCTTTTTGTGGGGTTTTTAACTTGATTTAGCAAGCACGTGTACATGCACTGCAAGTCGCTAGTCTAGTGACAGCTGTCGGGCTACTGTAAGTGCCCGTGAGTGAGTTTTTTGAAGTGAGCCTTGTATATAACTTAAACTCATGTACAAACTAAAAAACATTCAGCCAAAATCCATAAATTTGTAGGTTTTGGGTCGTTGTGGCTTCTTGATGCCTCTGGATGCAGTTTTTTGCCCCGACTAGCCTTCTCTACGTGTAGTCGTGCTGGGACTCCTTTTGTTTGCGTCAATTTTGCTCATGGAGGAATATGGAATCAATTTTGGTCATCTTCAGATTTCTAGCCAGTCATTTTTCAAGCTTTCTCTCAAGCTTTGAAGTGCCCCAATTGGAGTTGTGCTCATCAGGTTATGACTAGTTCTCTGCAGGGTTATGGCTATGGCAGCCTAGCGGCAAATTGTATGCAGACAAGTTTGGAGGGCATGTATCTATGAATTGTGGAATTGATGTTAAATTTGTGGGTTTGTGATGTTCAATGGTGAAAGGGGAGGCCCTTTGTATTCATATGCATTGGTCGGCGTGTGCTGTAAATCCATGCTTTGGCAGGGTTTTGCTCCTATGTGACATAGTCTCTTGGGTGGGCGACGGCTAGTAAATTCCCAAGGGTCTGCTCCTATTGGACTTGTGGTGTTTCAAAAGGATTTTTCAAATATTTTTGTGTCTTGTAGTTCTCTTTCAACGCTCTTGGGTGACATTGCTATAGAGGTGTTTCAGTTTGCTTGTTTCCCAACAACGTGCTCAACACTTTGCCAACACACACATCATCTTAGGTTGCGGGAGACCTCTCACCACTCAAACCTCTTACAATGAACTAGTATTAGGCGATGAAATGCACCCAAAACACTTAATCTCACAATCTCAAATGAGAAATTGCGGCATACACATCACCTCAAATCTTTGACTGGCATCACACAGTCGGATGGAATATGAATTGGAGACAAAATCACGCCTTTAGAACATCAAAACCTCAAATTAATTGATGGCTGTAAGAATAGGTGCAATGGTGGCTTGAAATGTGAAACTCTCACACTCTCTCACTTGAAAAATGTAGCATCAATGCTATAGTGCACTAAAGTGTGAATCTCACGCTATAGTGTTTACAACCAAGTCTCTCCTCACACCTCTAGTGCTAGAATGCTGTCTATGTCTATTTACAATGAAGGGAAGGGGTCTATTTATAGGTTGGAGATAACTTATTTGGATTATGGATAATCTAAATTACAAGCTAACAAATTGAGCTTAGCATTTTTGCATTTTCAAAATGGAGTGGACCTATGTCATCTCCTTGAGTCACATGCATGTGGGCTCAAGAGAGAGAGCATTATTGATGATGGTGAATGAAAAAGGAGAGAAAAAAAAAGGGAAGAAAGAGAATTCTACCACTACTTATCCTTTCTTACTTGAGGTGAGGTGCTTTGGTCATTAGGGTTAGTGTTAGTAGGTTAGTGATTACAATGAGGTGCACACAAGGTGCATGACAATGGTAAAATGCCTTAAGAAGGCATTGAAAATTAGGGGGATAGATGAAATCAGAGAGGAAGTTCACTTAGTGACACCGGTGGATGAAGACTCAATGTTAGAGAGTCACGGTTGATGGTGATGTTGCGCCGATTTGAAGACTTCAAGGTCCTCTTGCTGAAAATCCTTCATTTGCAGAGATACATCATATCCAATTTGATGTTTTTTTAGTAATTTTTATGACGGTGAAGAGGAAATGTGAATAAGGGATAGGTGTAGAGATATATGAGAGTATATGTGTATATCATGGAAGCTATGGTGAAGAGAGGGAATGAGGATGGTAAAGGAGATGATAAGAGTCATGGAATGTGCAGGTTTGAGTGTGGGAACGAGAGGGATAAGTGTGTATGAGTGAGTAAGTGTATGGAAGGGTGAGAGAAATCGAAAGATTTTTGGGTGCATGAGGTGGCAGTTTTGAAGTCAGCCATAAAATTCATGTCAAATCGCCCTTGACTCCAAAAATCTATGAAAAAAACTTCAGCTCACGAGATATGTTTTCTGTTTTGGACATATCCTTAGATTCGGATTAGAAGAGGGTGCCAAAATTCTAGCAAAAAGCTGTCCCTACAGCACCTCATAATGTTTGAAGTGGGCCACTATTTGATTCTTTTTCCTTTGTAGCTTCCAAGTGAGCCCCCCCATACATCAACCATGACCTAATTTTGCCAAGGATCTTGCACACATGTATGGTATAGGATAAGTATCAAACATGATATATACTTGTGGGACAAGAAGATAGGTTAGCTAGTCATGGAACCTATGAAAAATGGACACATGGGTGTCAACTAAAAATATATATGTGAAAAAATAAAAGCAGGAAAATCATGAGGGAAGGGACCCTCAATTATTCTCTACTTTGAGTGATTTATGGAATTTATTTAAAGATGAAACCTATGTACTTTGTGAATATTTATCTTGGAGGGATGGAAAAAACATATGACGGAGCCGATAAGGTGATTGGTGAATTTTTACGGTGAAGTCACACAAAGTTTTCTCAAGGCTTGTGTGAGTAGAGCTTAAAGGATAGAATGATAGTAAAAACATGTATAAGGAATGACATGCAATGGAAGCTAGCATACTTAGGCCTGATAACGCACACCTAGGAATATATATTTACATAAATACAAAAAATATGAAAAAACCCATTATACTTAGGTCCTTTATTTGATAGAAAATATTTACATGTAAAGAGGACCTTTATATTAGTAAAAAATAATTTTAAAAAATTTGTCTCCTAGCACTATGACTCGCTTAACGATTTAATAAGAAATGTGATAAAAACTCTAATCGCACACACGCTTATTTACAATGAAAAAGCAAGCCTAGACATTGTGCTAGGGTGTTTTTGTGGGGTGAAGTGGCCTCTTTAAATATTTTATGAGAGACAAAAAAACGGCTATCATTTAGCCCCGCCCCCCCTTAGATGATGGCACATTCATGTACCATCAAAGGGCATATCTTCCAATGAGAGTGCTTTTCAATCCTTTGTGATATTTGGTGCCTCAATCGAATCTTCATCTTGTAGTGCCAAGCTCAAAGACTTCCATGGTATTGTAGATGTGCGATGCTCTTTTAGATCGTCTTGTAGAACTCGACTGAAGTAGGCCTTTAGTCGATACCCTTTCACCTTCTTGGAGTGCTCCTTGCCATCCAAATCCATGAGTTGATAGTAGCGTGAGTAGTAGGCCTTCTTTACAATGTAGGGACCCTACCATCTAGTATTGAACTTCACATCAAAGCAATTGTCAAGGCGATTATCGTACCTTAGCACCAAATCTCCTTCCTTGATCCCTTTGTCTTTCACCTTTTTGTCGAGCTTGTCCTTTATTTGTGTAGCCTTTCTTTTATAGCACTCATAAGCCGCCTCCCGTTTCCATTCTAGTTCTGCTAGGGTGAGAAGATGATCTTCGCAGTATTGAACTTCACATCAAAGCAATTGTCAAGGCAATTATCGTACCTTAGCACCAAATCTCCTTCCTTGATCCCTTTGTCTTTCACCTTTTTGTCGAGCTTGTCCTTTATTTGCGTAGCCTTTCTTTTATAGCACTGATAAGCCACCTCCAATTTCCATTCTAGTTCTGCTAGGGTGAGAAGATGATCTTCGCAGTATTGAACTTCACATCAAAGCAATTTTCAAGGCAATTATCTTACCTTAGCACCAAATCTCCTTCCTTGATTACTTTCTCTTTCACCTTTTTGTCGAGCTTGTCCTTTATTTGTGTAGCCTTTCTTTTATAGCACTCATAACCGTTTCTATTCTAGTTCTGCTAGGGTGAGAAGACGATCTTCGCAGGCTACGTCTTCTCCTTGTGCCACATTTCCATGAAGTCGCATCGTTGGAATGTTGAGCTCGATGGGTTGCAAAGATTCTTGACCATAGACTAGGTGGAAGGGTGTGAACTCTGTCGCTTCCTTGTAGATAGTCCGATAGGCCCACAATGCTCCATCGAAGAAGTCATCCCATAGCTTTGTCTTGTTCTTTACCATATTCCAGATGATTCCTACAATGATACTATTAGCCTTATCTACCAAACTATTTGACTGAGGATAGTAGGGTGTGCTATGCCGATGTAGAATGTGAAGCTCATCACAAACTTTTGTGAGCAAGCCCATCCTAAATCGTGGACTATTATCAGAAACAATCTCCAAAGGTGTGCCAAATCTGCAACAAATGTGAGTGTACACAAACTTGCTAGATGTCCTCTCATTTACTCCTGCCACACTTTGAGCTTCTACCCACCTAGTCATGTAGTTTATGGCCACCAAGATATACAATTTTCCATGTTTAGTCCTAGGCAATGGACCCATAGCATCAATACCCCATTTTTCAAACGGACCATTTGCAAGGACTAACTGACGTGGACCATGCAACAGGTGCTTTTTTCCATTAATCTGACAATTGTGGCATCTTTTACACCAATGTTCAAGCTTGGCCGGACTTACCCGGCAAGCAAAATCTTTTTCGCAGTGAGTTCCTCTGCAAAATGACCACCACACGCTTCTTCATGCAAACCTTTAAGAATGGCTAGAAGCTCCTTGGTTGTCGGTATTCTCTTGCAAACTTGATCTTTTCCTCTTTGATAGAGGGAACCTTCCAAAAACAAAGACGAGCTTAATGAGCCTCCGCTTTTGAGACTTTTTGAAGCCCTCTGGAAACTCGCTTTCTAAAATATAGCTCACAATGGGAGCCAACTCCATCGGTTGGTAACTTGGTTGCTTTATCACTGTTGCTTCCATGATGACCTGCACTTCACTCTCAACACATGCAACTGCTTTTTGGGCAAGCAAATCAGCATCTTCATTTTGTTTCCTAGGAATATGATACAATTGTACTTCTTCAAATTGACTGAAGAGTATACGGATGGCATGAACCTTTTGCCTTAGCCTTTCATTTTTACAATCCCAAATGCCTATAATTTGCTTCACAATGAGAAGTGCATCCCCTTTTACCATGAGACGCCGTATCTTTTGAGCAACACACATCTGCAAACCATGGGTTAGTATGTCGTATTCTTCTTCATTGTTTCACATGCTCTGCTAGCGGCGGCTAACGGCTACACCAATTATGCACCAAGCTGTGGATGTGCCATACTGCACAATATTTACTTTTCATTGTATAGGGCTTGGGCTCATTTAGGAGTTCCAAAGTTGTATGAGTCTAGGCTAGAGAGCTCACTTTATCCCATAATTGAAGGGTTTGAGGCCCAAAGCTATAAAAGAGCCCTATGCTTAATGAGAGGTCATTCTTGAGTGGTCCTTTTGAGAACTCTCTCCCTAGAGGAGGTCTTGATGGCCTAGCCTTTGAGTTTGATGCCCATGCTTAGAAGGCTAGTGCTAATCACATGTAATTAGTGTAATCCTCTCTTAATTAATCTAGTCTTCATTATGTTGTCAATCATGTTTCTCTACTTTCCTTCATTGTTTTGAAGTGTTGATCTTCTCTAATCTAACTCTTACTTATGCTAAGCTACTCCGATTAGTGTCCTTATCTAACTCTCTCGATTAAGCGGAGTAGGTGTACTTGTGATTGAGGGATTAGAGTTGTCCTCTAATGGTGTGCTTGTGTGTGTGTAGGTTTAAGAAGCCTTGAGCTTTATTTGATTATGTGTGACTTGATTTGGATACCATGATGGGCATGGTTGGGGTGGCTGACTTGAATGCGATCTTGTGTGCTTAATCATCAATGCATGTAATTAGAGTTGTGCTTGAGAGATTCCAAGATTATTGTGTTTCAGTTCGTTGCTTGATGTGTGTGTATGATTGCTTGAATTGATGCTTTATGTGCGATTAGCATTAGTTGTTTGGGATGATTTCTATTAGCATTAGAGGATGCACGCTCTTGAATCCTCTCAATTTTCGCATCCGATGACGCTCTCGCACATTCTTTGTGTGATGCCTCCAAGCCCTAGCCGGGTCATGCTCTCTCTCTCTCCGGATTGATAGATATGTGGGAGATTGCCTATGCTATGGCGAGCGTCCAACATTGGCGCCGTTGCCGGGGATGGGTTGCCTACGCTAGTGGAGTTGAGGCTACAAAAGATAAGAGTAATTTGATTACCGATTTCTTGTAACTAGGTAGGATTTGATTTGTGTGTAGTGAATTTAGTTTCACCCCAAAAACCCCTAAATTCTCTTTTGATTTTGCTAATTTTTCACTAACCTTCACTAATTTTGCATCCCATTCATGCCAATTTCATGCTAATTGTGCAAACCTAACCACTAATTTTCATTTGGAATGTATGCTAAATCACCTTAATTGAGGAGGATCACCACTCTTAATTGCTCTAATCTATGCCTAATCATGTGATTGAGTGTTGATTTTGGTCAAATTTTTGATCAATTTTGGACCGAATCGGAGTTGCACACATGTGTGTGCAATGGAGTGTCTACGCGAGGAGCAAGCATTTAAGCGAGCAAGCAATCAATTGTAAGTGGATTGACCTACTCCTTTCAATTTTTGATTGATTAAGTTGATCTCATTGAGTTGCTAAATCATGCTAAGATTAGGTGTGTGGGCCTAATTGATGGAATTTATGCCTAATTTGATGAAATTGTAATCAAATTGAACACCTAAATGCTTGTAGATTGATGATTTTGCAAGAAATGTGTGTGCAAACATTAGGAATTGGCCTAATTTCATTGCTAATTGAGCAAAAAATTGGATTTGTGCACCTAATTTTTGTGTGTGTGCAATGCTAAATCGAGTTAAAATTTGATCAATTTTTGATTAAAATTGAGTTAATTTAGCATGTATATACTCATGTATGGGTGATCAAGTGTGCAATTGATGAAATGCAAATGAGTGTTTAATGAAATTTTTGCACAAATCAACGGCCTAAATTTAGGTGTGTGTGCCTAATTAATTGCCAATTATGCTAAATTGTGGATGATTAATTGGTATTTTACCACAATTAAGATGATTAATTTGGCCAATAGTTGATTGCACTAATGTGTGTGCCTATGCAATGGCATTATCTATCCAAATTGAAATGAGTGATTGGTGTTGATCATCTAATCATAATGATTGAATAGACCTAAACATTCGCGTGTGTGTCATCAAATCAATTGCGAGGAATGACCCAATTGCGCATAATTGAGAATGATTTTATGTATTGCCATTGAGTTGTAGCCAATTCGATTGGTTATGGAAAACATTTTCATTACATTGTGCATTTTCAAGTGCCATAATCAAATTTGTGTAGCCATGCAAATTTAAACCAAGTCCAAATGGATTCGAGTAATTTGAGCAAATGGATATGAGCATGCGGGATTGGAAATCGACTTCAAGGCATAAAATTTTCCCAATTAAAAGTGTGAGATCGAGTAATCCTCAATTGGGAACAATGCGGAGGGAAAGTGGATTAATTGTGCTTTGCACAAAGTAATGAGAATTTTAATGATGAATTGGCTTTAATTCTCATTATGTTGCTTCAATCAATGAGATGTGTGCATGATTAAGTGTTTTACGATTGGAGTGAATGACTCAATTCGTGCTGATTGGGAATGATTGATGTGCAATCACCATTACATAGTATGCTAAGACGACCGTATGAAAGTTGTTGTTTTATTGCAGGATAAATCACGCTTACATGTGTGTGCAAAGCTCAATCAAGTGAGAATTGCATTAATTTTTTATTGAATATGGAGAACTTGCTTGGGCATGACTTGCCTTTGTGCCGTGGGAAACTCCTCATAAAAGAATTAAAAAAAAAAAAAACTAATGTCTCTCAAACCCACACACTTTGTTTTGGACGCTTCCTAGGCTCGACTCTTGTCTGTTTTTGATTGCTGCAATTGGCGCACTCTTTCTTGCCCACTTGCTTGGCTTAGCGCATTAGAACCTCACACACACACACACACACACACACACACACACACACACAAGTTTTGGCCATTGATGGCGCTGCATGATCTCACCGTCTTGACCCGCATCAAAAGTGACGCCCCTAAACGGGTAATGCCTGGCAGATTTGGCATTTTTGCCACTTGATACGCACACACTGTTTTCTCAACAGCCCGCCTTCATAGCGCAACACACACACTCACGCACAAGTCAGCTACAGCATATGCCCATTTCCCACATCACACACACACACACACACACACACACACACACACGTTGCTGATTTTGGGTCTTCAAATGCACCTCTAGCCCGCCTTCGACTCCACCGCGGCCACGTTCAAGAGCTCTGGCCCACCCTCATTCGCCTTCTTGTGGCCATGGCTAGTCCCTGCTTTTACCAGCTACATTTCCTGCTTACACGCTACATTCCCTGCTAATTACCCGCTACAGTCCCTGATCCGCTGAAGCCTGCTAACTTTGTGCTACCATAAAAATACACACAAGGGCTGCTTCTTGTCCTGAAATGAGCGCCTGCAATACACACACACACACACAGTGACCCCGTGGCTCCACCCTGCCTTTGAAAACATAACACACACACACACACACACTCTTGCAGGGGCTACAAGTCTCGAATTTTCTACAAGGCCCACCCGAGCCTGCTCGAGATTCTCTCTCTCTCTCTTGCAGCGGCTCCATAAATCCCGCGGCCCTGCCCCAATGCGCCATCCACAGGCCGCGTGCTGGGTTGCCATCTGCACCGACTCCATTGATTGGGTTGCACCCACTGCATGTCTGCTTGCAAATAAATATACACACACACTCACACAATTCCCTCATGGCTCTCAGCAACCCACCAGTCCTCCCTCCTCTCTCTCTCTCTCTCACACACACACAGACCCCACATAGCGTATAAACTCTCTCTCGCTCTTCCTCAGGCCTCGTCTGTGTACCGCGAAAATATTGCCAACAGTAAATTTATTAAAAACATAAAAAAAATAAAAATCAAAGCAAATCTTGGCATTTTTTTGGGGAATGTTCCCACCCTCTCGAGCTCGTAGAAAACAACATAAGTGGTTTGACCAATAAAATCTAAAAGATGTGTTTAGACTTGGTCTTGAACAAAATCAAAGTTCAAAACAATGAAACAAAAGGGAGATTTGCATGGGTTTGAGAATTGGATAAAAAATGTGGAATTTTTGTGCATGGCTTTAAGCTTGATCGAACATTTTTCAGGTTGTCATCACAATTAAAACTGATTGAAATTCTCTAATGAAGTCGGCTTATGGGGATTTTAGAGCATATTCATGTACATTTATTAAGAGGTTTAGAACATTTTTGCATAGATTGCATTTAAAAATGCATGTGACATTGTAATTTAAGATGCAATTTTTGTTTTGAACCACTTGAGAGAGAGTTTTGAATGAATTTCTGATAGGTGCAATCTTTGGCCAATGCCATGCTCTCTCTTTTGTTGCTTTGTATGTCAAAATATGCTACATAAGAGCATGAGAAGCAAATGCATTGATTTATTGTGTGATGGGTGAACAATTGTTCATAGAATTACATAAAAATTGCCAAGTTTGTGGTGGAATGTGATAGATTTTGGAGCTTAGCTTGAATAAAAACTTCCTGCAATTACTAATCAATGATATTTTTTGAAGGGATGGTGGCCAATAATACAAAACAAGATTTTGATGCTTCAAGAGAGTTCAATTGACACTTCATCATTTGCTCTAAATTCCATATGTGCTATATGAGCATGATGTATACATCGGTTGTGTGCTTTGATTGTGTGATAATTTCTATACACAAATTGTCATATTTTGCACTCACGGTTGGCTTGTTGCAGAACATGCTTTAGTGCTTGGCTCGATTGCATTATCATTGCACTAAATGAAAAAAAATAAAAATATCCGAATGACATGCATTGGGTTTGAGAGCTACATGGGATGATAAAGTTGATGCTCGGTCGGGACTTTGTGCTTAAACTTAACATTGCTTGTGCATTTTTAATGCTTGAATTGAATGGGAAATTATTTGAAAGCATTAAAATTGAGCTTGTTCTGATGAACAAGAGTGTGTGTAAAAATTTGAACTTGACTTTGTGCATTTTTTAGTGCTTGTATTGGATGTTCAAAAGCTAAAGAGCACTAATGATTTGAGTCTTTTGTGAAGGGTGTGGCAGGTGTGCGATTTCATTGATCCAAGGAGGGGTCATCATTGCATTATATTGCAAAATGTGGCTAGTTAGAGCCATTCCAAATTCTTTGTGTAAATGCTAGCTCATAACTTGGTCAAAAGTTAATTTTTTAATTCATTTGAGCTAGTGTTTAGCCAACTTTTTGATCTTTTAAAGTACAAATTTGGCTATTAAGAGCCATTCATTTTCATTTCATCAAGTTGCAGCCATCTCTAGCTCATAGAGTGTGCTCTAAAATTGTAAAATTTATTGAGCTAGTTGTTAGCCAACTTTTTGAAAAGCTTTAAATTGAAAAATTCGGCTTTGAAGAGCCACTTCATTTCATCCAAAAGTTGCATTATTTTTAGTTTTTGGCCTGTTTAAATTCCATATCTCATTGCGCTAGAAATTAATCCACTTTTGAATCATGCATGAGAGATGGTAAAAATTGCAAGATTTGCTTATGTAGAAGCATTTTACCTCTCTCATGGTTGATATATATGCATAAATTTTCTATCAAGAGCATCGTGTGCATAACCAAAGGCATTTTTTTCCCTTGGGTTTTTTCCCTTTGGCAAATTTGGGTATGCAAGACCCTAACATTAGGTTTTCAAAATGGTTCTTGTGTGCTTTTGGATTTCAATAATTGGCTTTTGTAGCTTGTGATTACACTTAGCTTCAAAAGGATTCTTTTGCAAATAAAAAAGGATCAAGAGGCTTCTCTACACAAAGGATGCTTGCTCACGGATGCTCAAAGAGCATGAATAGGTGTAATCCCTCCATGATTTTGCTCTTTCTCATCTCTTCATTCTCTTGCTTGGTTTAAGTGAAATTTTGCTTCTAAGCTATGGTTTTTTTCATGGTTGAAAGCTAGGCATCCTAAAGTTTCAACATTTTACTTTGTCAAAATTAACTCATTAAAAATTTAGGTTTTATGAATGCTAATCATAGGTAATTGGCCTTTACCTTAGGTTAATGTAGGTTCATTTCTTGCTAGTCCTAGATTCTAAGTGATAGTCATATACTCCACTCATTTTTGTCATGACCTAGGGCTATGATTAGGCTTTAATCTTTCCATGAATGACTAAATCAAAACTTCCATGAGCTTCAAAAAACTTTGACAATGTACTAATAGATTAGGAGCTTTTTTATAGCCCATAGACATGATAGACTTGAATGATTTATTAAGATTGTTCACATAGTTTTTAGGCTAGTAGGTTTATGAACTTGCATTAGCCTAGGGTCATAATTGATTGCTTGTGTTTCATGCATAGAACTGAAATTTCAAGTGGTTTAATCTTCACAATAGTTTGAGTATTTTTTTTCTTTATGTTGTCTAGTTTTTGACTATGATTGACCCATCTTTTAGAAGCAAAAAATCACTTTGCATGATTTTTCATTTATGCTTCATGTTTTAATCATTGGTGTCCTTTGATGCTCATTACTTGTTCTTATGTTTTGCATCTCAACATTTCTTCCATGGACTTGCTTTCTACCATGTCACCCTGTCTTGCTTCACCAGCACACGAGGACGTGCGCCAAATTAGGAAGGGGGGAGTGTTAGCCGCGGCTAACGGCTACACCAATTATGCACCAAGCTGTGGATGTGCCATAGTGCACAATATTTACTTTTCATTGTATAGGGCTTGGGCTCATTTAGGAGTTCCAAACTTGTATGAGTCTAGGCTAGAGAGCTCACTTTATCCCATAATTGAAGGGTTTGAGGCCCAAAGCTATAAAAGAGCCCTATGCTTAATGAGAGTTCATTATTGAGTGGTCCTTTTGAGAACTCTCTCCCTAGAGGAGGTCTTGATGGCCTAGCCTTTGAGCTTGATGCCCATGCTTAGAAGGCTAGTGCTAATCACATGTAATTAGTGTAATCCTCTCTTAATTAATCTAGTCTTCATTATGTTTTCAATCATGTTTCTCTACTTTCCTTCATTGTTTTGAAGTGTTGATATTCTCTAATATAACTCTTACTTATGCTAAGCTACTCTAATTAGTGTCCTTATCTAACTCTCTCGATTAAGCAGAGTAGGTGTACTCGTGATTGAGGGATTCGAGTTGTCCTCTAATGGTGTGCTTGTGTGTGTGTAGGTTTAAGAAGCCTTGAGCTTAATTTGATTATGTGTGACTTGATTTGGACACCATGATGGGCATGGTTGGGGTGGCTGACTTGAATGCGATCTTGTGTGCTTAATCGTCAATGCATGTAATTAGAGTTGTGCTTGAGAGATTCCAAGATTAGTGCGTTTCACTTCATTGCTTGATGTGTGTGTATGATTGCTTGAATTGATGCTTGATGTGAGATTAGCATTAGTTGTTTGAGATGATTTCTATTTGCATTAGAGGATGCACGCTCTTGAATCCTCTCAATCTTCGCATCCGATGACGCTCTCGCACATTCTTTGTGTGATGCCTCCAAGCCCTAGCCGGGTCATGCACTCTCTCTCCGGATTGATAGATTTGTGGGAGATTGCCTATGCTATGGCGAGCCTCCAACATGCTCTTTCATAACAACCTCACCATTTGAATCAAGCAACACAAACCCTCCCCCTGCTTTTCCTGTAGCCTTCTTGAATGCTCCATCAAAGAACAAGGTGAATGCATTAGGTAAATTCCTTGGTGGTGGTAAGGGTAGGGTTTTCACTTTAGGCACCTTGATGTTCCTTTCATGCACTCTATAGGTGAGAACCCCTGATAATTGTGCACTCACACTATCTTCTACTCTGAAAGAGTATTGGAAATCTTGCAATTCCATGATCCATTTTGAAATCCTAGGACTTAGTTTCATTTGAGATGACACCCAAGGAAATAAGTTTTCAATAGAAGGAGTGATTATGATAAAGGGTTTTGGAAGGAGGTAGGATATAAAATTTCTCACTGCAAAGATAAGAGAAAGCATCATAGATTCTTCTTCTGTGTAATTCTTTTCAAGTGCATTCATGACTCGGCTAGCAAAGTAGACAGGCCACATCCTAGTGCTATAAGGATCTTGTTGCAACAATACTACACCCAATGTATCCTTACCCACACTTGAGCTAACAAAGAATGTAAACTCCCAACGTGGCAGCATGAGCATCGGTAGTTCCGACAAAACCATATTTATACAAGAAAAGTACTCTTCAAGCTCATCAGACCATGCAAACTCTACATATTGTGTCAGCTTTTGGAGGGGGTGAAGTAACTCTGATTCCAAGTGGATGAAGTGTGACATGTACTTCACCTTTTGAATAAATGAAATTACTTCCTAAGACTCTTTGGTGATGGTAGCTCAATGAGAGCTTTTGCCTTTGTTGGATCCACCTCAATGGCTTTGGAAGAAACCTTGTGACCAAGCAAGATCACTTCATCCTCACCTATGTAGCACTTGTCCGGATTGAGTTGACCTCCCATATCATATAGCTTCTTCAAGCCTTCTTCTACGTTTTGTAGATGCAATGATTTAGAGCTATAGATGCAAAAACCATCTATGAATACTCTAATAGACTTCCCAAAGAATGCTTGAAACACCATGTTCATGAATTGTTGAAACGTTGCTGGAGCATTTGTCAAACCAAACGACATGACTCTAAAAGCATAACAACCCCAAGGGGTGATGAAGGTTGTTTTTAATTGATCCTCCAATGCAATATCTATTTGAAAGTAACCAGAGTAGCCATCACATACCGTGTACTTTTATTTACCTGCTATCTCATTAAGAATCTCATCTTGAAATGGGAGGGGAAATTGATCCCTTTTTTTTGCCTCGTTGAGTGGACGATAATCGACACATACCCTCCACTTGCCATTCTTTTTCGGAGTGACCACGATTGGAGAGACCCACTCAGAATTCTCTACGGGGTAGATGAACCCTGCTGCTAGAAGCTTCCTCACCTCTTTGAGTAGTGCTTGCTCCTTGATGACTCCTAACCTTTGTAGCTTTTGTGCTTTAGTTTTGGCCTCTGGATTTAGCTCAATCTTTTGTTGAATGGAATCCACTCCACGTACATCTGTGTAATCTTTAGCAAAAATCCTAGGAAACTTTCTTAGCACACTTTTGAACTCCTCTCTTTCCTCCCAAGTAAGAGTCTTTGATAACATACCATCTAGCACTTCGTCATCATGCACACTTTGGTTCTCTTGGGTGCCTACCTCTTCTAAACCTTGGCAAGATGTCTCTTTGTTATTTGGCCTAAAACTTACACCCATGACTTCAATGGATGACTCCTCCTCCATAGTGCTACCACTGCTTTCTTCTTATGAGGTGTCATCGATCCAATAATCTCCGCTTTCACTTTGAGAAGATTCCTCATGGAGCTCCTCTTGACGTTGCTCCTTCATGTCAAAGACAACCTTCTTGTGATTGTCATTCCTGCAAATCACTTTCCACTTTCCCAATCTTGCAAAGCTTGCATTCCCATTAGCCACGGTCTACCTAGGATAAATGGATAGCCATTTCCCTTTGTAGACATAACATAGAAATCAACAGCCTTCTTAATGCCAAAATTTCCACAAAAACATTATTACAAACTCCCAAACACCTAGCCTTGCTATTATTTTCCATTTTCACTTTGATTTCAGGTGTCTCATGAATGTGCATGTGTAGTCTCTACATCAGGTCCTCTGTCATGTTGCAAATTTGTGCGCCCCCATCCACTAGACCCTTCCTAACTAGTTTTCCTTTGATATAGAAATCTAGCACATGTGTAATATCCTCATTCATTTGGGCATGTGCAATTTTAACAACATGAACATTTTCTTTGGTCCTTCTCCTAGTGCTAACTTCCTTTGTTAACTGCCTCCTAACTTGTGGACACAATGCAAGAAATTGAGGCCATGATATGCTTGGACCCTTACCTCTCATGTCCTCCATAAGGTTGTAGGGATCCATACTATGTCCAAGAGGGAAGTCTTGAAGGTTGATGCGGTGTTGGGTCCTCTTGGTTTCCTTTGCTTTCTTTTCTTGTCCATGGTCATTTTGTGATGTTACTCCTTCCTTTTCCTTACATTTTCCCCGCCCACATTTGATGCCATTTTCTTCAATGTCACCCTCTTTGGATTGTGTGACTTCTACAACATTGAAATTTGGGCCAAGAAAAGGTGGTATTCCCTCTACTTGCCACTATGGAGGTCGAGCAGCATTTGGTCTTTGCAAAAGCACTAGTTGTTGACTAGTGCCTTCTCCTGCATTTATCGCTTGATAATTCAAGGTAGGTCTCCCTGGCCCCCCCCCGTGGCCAAGGACAATTATACATCCCATGTCCAAACTCTCTGCAGTTCCAACAGTGCAAGACTCTCCTAGGTCGTGGCTCTCGCTCTTCTGATTTCTTTGCTTGTCCCTTTGGACCTACAGTTTGTGCAAGGTGAATTGAAAGGTTGCACAAAGATTCAATTAACTTCTTGATGACTTCAGTGTTACCTCGGGAAGCTCCCTAGATATTGATGTTTGTAACTTACCTTTGGGTCTGAGACCCTCTATTGGAACCTCTCCCCGCAGGCACTTGAGTTTCCTATACTTCTTGGAAGCTCTAGTTTCAGCTGCATCATAGGTGGTAGGTGCACCCGCCTCCATCTGAACTTGAAGATTAGGGAAGAGACCATCTATGAACCTTTCCTTCTTTAAAAACTTTGCACCATCACCTGGGTTAGCAACATTTCATACCCATAAAGCCCAAAGACGTAGAAACTCTTGCTTATAGAAGTAGTAGTCATCTAAATCTTTTTGTTTATGAGAGACAATGTCTTGCCATAGTTTTTGAGTGTTTTGTGGATCAAAAAAGTATCCCTTGAAACGAGTCACAACTTCCGTATAATTTCCCTTAACTTCCTCAGGAAAAGAGTCAAACCAAGTGCTAGCATCTTTCCTAAGGACTACCTTAAACATTTCTACACGTTCTTGATTAGTTACTATCCTCTTGATATAGCAAGACATTTTGAAATTTTCTAAGAATAATTCTGCATCCTCCCTAAGCTCTCCAAAGAACAAGGGGTAGCCACTCATTTGCCTAGTTGTATCCATGTTCCTAAAAATAAGAAGACAAGGCTGATTTCACTCAAAAAAAAAATCTTATATTTTTTTTCTTTTACAAAATCAAATTTCAAAGTAGAATGAAAATGTAAACATTAAATATTAGATCGTAGCGATCAATGGAAAAATGAACGGATTGACTGAGGCATCGATAGCTGCTACTTGCCTAGGTCCAACATAGGAGAGAAAACACGCTCAAAATGTAACTTTGTGCCAACTATTACATGCACGTCTTGTCTAGCCAAAGGAATGAATGTACGATACAGGTCCTCTTGATTCATTAACCTAGCTAAAATAAGATAAAAGCATGCACATCAAAAGAGACATCATAGTCTACAATTGAGAGTATAATAGGATTTGGGGATTGTAGAATATCTCTTAATGCCTCAGCACCAAAGAGAAATACAATACGTTGTTGAAAAAAGATTTTCCTATCAACTCAAACATTTATCCTAATCCCCTGCACCCAATGAAACTGATGAAATTAAATTGCATGAGAAGGATTAGGAGGTGGTGGATTTTTCATGTAAAAATAACTAGTTTTTGGAGACTTACCTTGTGTATGATAACACAACCGCTCGTCCTCAGTGGGGGCACCACAAATGAGGTGTTCCAGGGTGGGCAACAAGAAGCGTGGCCTCTAGACACCCTTCACGGTGTCAAGAGTTTTTTGGAGGAAGGGATTGCGCATATGTACATAAACATGCATGGTGTATTGAATAAAGGATTGCCCATTTTCCAGAGCCAAGTGGTTACGTGGGGCCCACATGTGTACAGGTAGGATAGCATGTACATAGTGCACCGATTTTCATCATCACCAATATCAATGTGTTTTTTCTATAATAATGAGAATTGGGTAGCGTGTAAACCTTCTCGAGGAATCTATCCGCGGGCCAACGACATGAGGTAAGCAGGTGCGTTAGATGGCATCTAGTGGCCTCAGGAGGTCGAATAGGATCAATACTTGCACGTGGGATAAGTACGGATACGTGGAGGTTTCTTTGTGATAATTATGCAAAAAGGTCATCATGAGGACCATATTTTGGGGCCAATTCACATGGTTGCGGGATGCATTATTGAAAAAAGTTGAGTGCCAGGTGTGCGGATGGATGCAGCAGGGTGACAACTATGCACTGCGAGGCCACTTTTTGGCCCGTTCGGGGTCCGTTTGAGGTCAACTAAAAGGCCAAGGGTGCCCAAGTAATAAAGCTAAGTGTGGGAACTGAAAAACCAGAGAGAAGACCAAAAAAAACGTGGAGAGAAGAGGAGGAACAGCCGCAACTATGTTTCTGCTCATTTTGGAGTCTGTTTCGGCCGTAAACTGCTCATCCGAGGTCGGATTTGAGTACTTTGACATTGTAGACTGGGGTTTTGGGCCGTTCCGGACGTGATGGCGCTTTCCATTTTTCCAAATTACTCACTATGTTTTTTCTATTTTTGCTGTGTAAGTTTCTCCTATGAGCGAAGCTTATGCTCCAATTTGTGATTGTATCTGGCATATTTTACCCATATTGTGTGAGATATTCGCCCCATTGGTGTTGGCCCAAGCTCTATTGAATCTAAATATCATAAATTCTTCTCTTTTGAGATGAGTTTTTTGGGTGTGTGTGTGTGTCTGTCTCTCTCTCTCTCTCTCTCTCTCTCTCTCTCTCTCTCTCTCTGTGGAGTGGGTAATTGGGTAGTCTCTCTCCTCTCACTCCATCGGTGTGTTTCCTGTCTCGGCCAGGTGGGTTTTGTAAGCCGAGTGGTGCCCCATAGTGTGTGTGTGTGTGTGTGTGTGTGTGTGTGTGTGTGTGTGTGTGTGTATCATCCCAAGAGTGTGTGTCGGGTCATTATAGAGGCGTTTTGTGTGTTTTCATCCCGCTCACATTCTTTTGGCGCCCCCACGGAGGATCTTCTTCGAGTACCTTCTGCTTCGAGATTCGGGATTACAGGTTACAGGCTACACGTTACAGGGACAAGGACAGGTACAGGTGATTCACACAGGTACAAGTAGCTAGATTACAGTGATATACTAGCAGTGGAGTCACTTGCAGTTGCCATGGGTTTGCATCATTTGGTGCCTGTTTAAGCGCATTGTCTGCTGGATTGTACGTTACTTGTGGAAACTGTCATTGTACGCCTTTGTGGAGCCATATTTGGTTTTATTTGGTAGTCGCATCCATTTCTGAGACTTGGTCTGGAAGATAGTCATTTTTGAGACTTGACTATACGCGATTTGCATAAGCCTTCGTGAGAGGTTCGATAGCGTGAGGTTTTATTGAGTTGGGGGATTCTCAAAGGTGGAGATCCTTTCGGTGTTACAGGTAGATGGAGCACCCTTTTCATGACCTCGCCATAGGCTATGTATTAGTGATTCCTATTTGATGCTCAGGTTCTATTGTTGGCAGTTTATGCATACATATACAGTCTATATTTTGGGTTCTTACTGCTCTACTTCTGGGGAAACTTTGTCAAAAATTTTCCAAGTTATGATGGCTGGTCTTTTGGTCTTTTAAGCCATTTATGCTGTTATGCTACTGAAATTTTGGCAAAATTAGAGGATAAGTCAGGTGTGCTTTCTTGGGAGCTACATGGTTGACTTTAATGGATGATCAAAATGTCCCTCAATTCACTCCTTTTCATTTAACTCAAAGAATCCACATAAATGTTCATGTGTACAGGAAGAATTTTTTCCAGCAGCTCATAGTCTCTATGTTCGGGCCCAGAAGATTACGAGAGATACTAGAATGTCCTTTGCCTGTTGTAATTCAGATGATTAACTATGAAAACTCATTTGATGTGCATGTGTTTGTCCTTATCTAAAGTTGAGCTCGATTGAAGTTTCTGGGAATTGAGTCAGTCAAAAGTTTTGGGTTCTTGCACATGTGCTCGAAGGGGTTCTCAAAGCATCGTAGCTTGGATAGCCATGGATTTCTCTTATCCAGAATTTCATGGAAGAAGTGATGAAGATGTGGAAGACTTTTTGGAAAATATGGAGGTTGCCTGTATTAGCAACCAGATACATGACCTGGCGCAGATGTTACGTCTTCTCCAAATCTGTTTGAAGAGTGATACACGAGTGTGGTCCAAAGCATTTGAAGAGGAGTTGCGTGCGGCGGATCCACCTGTAAGATTGAGTTGACACAATCTAAGGCATGGATTGGAAGTGGAGTTTGTGAAGATAGAAGATCCTGACAAAGTGTGGCAAGAAGTACAAGGTTTGGTGCGGAAGGAAGGTGAGCCAGTAGATGCGTACATACATAAGTTCTCATTGTCATGGGAGAGGATGTGCAAGGCCTTAGGACCACAAGTACCCCCACCTGACATGATGAAGAAGGAAATATTCTTGGCTGGTCTTTGGGAGAATATACGTTGGAGCTAAAGAAGCCTAGGACATATGAAGATGCATTGGAAGTGGCAAGGAACAAAGATTGGAAGCTGAGGAAAATGAGCCAGCTAGGAGTAGAGTATTTGCCCATGAGGTTGAATGTGAGCCTATGGATTCTTTGCCAGGTTGCATGCCAGGGGTTCATCATGAACCAATGGTTTTTGCTACTCCTCAAGTTATGCCAACAGTGGTCACTACAGTAGTGCAAGATGACGGGCTAAGGCAAGACATGAGGCAAGTGGTAGATTTAATGAGGAATCTCAACCTAAACATGCTAGGTCAAGTGGGAAATAATCCAGGTTGAGGGAGGTTTGAAAATCAGTCATGAGGTGAAGAAAGACCCAAGAATGGTGCTGGACAAAGTAATGGTAGGTTCTGGAGGCAGATGCCCACATGTTATAATTGTGGAGAGTTGGGTCACATCAGCCCGCAATGTGATAAGCCACCAAGGATGGGGGGAGACATGTATCCATTTCCAAGATAGGTGCTAACTCGGTCAAATGATTATCGCATCGAAATTAAGGAAGAAGAAGGAACCAGTGGATTAACCCAGGAGGAAAAGGGAAAGACAAAAGTGATAAGTGTAGTCACCTTGGAGAAGGCATCAAAGCTAGAGGATACATTAGTGATGCCTATTGGAAAGAGGACCACAGAGGACAAGGAAGGAAGAAGTGCCCCGGGTCCTAGTAAGAAGAAGGGAAAGATCCATGAAGGCGAGGATGTCAAGGCCAAGAGGAAAAGAAGGGCTCGTCGCAAGTTTCATCGTTCAGATTTTCCACTAGGGGATGGGCAATTAAGCTATGACTTGAAGGATGATCTGACAAGTAGGAAGGCAGATGTTACTTTTGGGTAGCTTATAGAGATGGTTCCTAAGCTAAAGTGACAGTGGAAGAGGATGGTTAACCCAATGGAGAAAGAACCAAAGAGAGGTTCAGTAAAGGTGTTTGCAATGGATGAGCTACCAGACATTTGCCCAATAGTAGATGCGTGGCACAAAAGAAAAAAGCGACAGTGGAAGAGGATGGTTAACCCAATGGAGAAAGAACCAAAGAGAGGTTCAGTAAAGGTGTTTGCAATGGATGAGCTACCAGACATTTGCCAAATAGTAGATGCGTGGCACAAAAGAAAAAATTTGGGACAAGTTTATGTGGATGGTGGAGCCCAAATATGTGTCATAACACACTCCAGATGGATACAGAATAGGACATTTCATAGAAGGGTAATGAGAAGGCACAAGAAGACGAACAACCTAACCAATGCGTTGAGAAGATGGGTCTTACAGTGACTGGGGTGTCAGGCTTCCGGATCAGATTGGCAAACCATCAGAAAGTAAAATGTTTGGGTATTGTAAAGAGCTTAGAAGTGGAGGCATATGATGCAAAGGTGGTGGTTGATTTTCATGTGATGCCAGTGTGGTTGGGAGCATATCCTATCATACTAGGCAGACCATGGTTACGTGCAGTGGGAGCTGTTCAAGATTGGTGAAGTGGTACGATTAGCCTCTATGGAAAGATAGGTGCCAAGAATTTTTAGAATATGGAAACAAGGAAATGATTGGAGGAGCTTTATGAAGATGAGGATGAGTCTAGTGATGAAGACTATTTCACAGTTTCTGATGAGGAGAGTGATAGCACTACTAGTAGTGATGAGGATGTTGATGTTGCATTTCTTCTGATGGACAAAGAAATCCAAAAGTCTAGTTTAGTTGCATTTGCAAATGAGGTTGAAGATGAAAGTGAAGGGTCTTATGAAGTGATTGAAGGGTTGATGTAAACTAAGGTTGAATTGTCAAAGAAGCAAGAATTGATGACACAAATGATTAGTGGAGACCTCTCAGCTATGGAGAAAAAGATATATTTGCACATGCACGTCTATGCCAAAGTAATTGATGGTTTTCTTGATGTAAAGTTTATATTTGGCATATCTACAGGTTTTCCTTGGGAACCAGTGGAACCTTGATTAAGCTTTTGATGGAAGGAATGCCAAGTGTTTTTGTGTGGGATCCAGGTGGAGTGAATATCTCTTTTTGCTCTGCTGCTGAGCATGCTCTAGCAGGCTAGGGGATGGGCAAATTATGTCAGGAATTTTTTGGATAAAGGGATTGTGCATATGTACATACACATGCATGGTGCATTGAATAAAGGATTGCCCGTTTTCCAGAGCCAGGTGGTTACGTGGGGCCCATATGTGTACAGGTAGGACAGCATGTACATAGTGCACCAATTTTCATCGTCACCAATATCAGTGTGTTTTTTCTATAATAATGAGGAGTGGGTAGTGTGTAAAACTTCTTGAGGATGCTATCCATGGGCCGACGACATGAGGTAAGCAGGTGCGTCAGATGGCATCTAGTGGCGTTAGGAGGTCGAATGGGGTCAATACTTGCACGTGGATAAGTACGGATACAACGTGGAGTTTTCTTTGTGATAATTATGCAAAAAGGTCATCATGAGGACCATCTTTTGGGTCCACTTCACATGGTTGTAGGATGCATTATTGAAAAACGTTGAGTGCCAAGTGTGCGGATGGATGCAGCAGGGTGACAACTATGCACTCCGAGGCCACTTTTTGGCTTGTTCGGGGTCCGTTTGAGGTCAGCTAAAAGGCCAAGGGTGCCCAACTAATAAAGCTAAGTGTGGGAACTAAAAAACCAAAGAGAAGACCAAAAAAAACATGGAGAGAAGACGAGGAACAGCCGCAACTGTGTTTTTGCTCATTTTGGAGCCTGTTTTGGCCGTAAACTGCTTATCCAAGGTCGGATTTGAGTACTTTGACATTGTAGAATAGGGTTTTGGGCCGTTCCGGACGCGATGGCACTGTCCATCTTGCCAAATTCCTACTATGTTTTTTCTATTTTTTCTGTGTAAGTTTCTCCTATGAGCGAAGCTTATGCTCCAATTTGTGATTGTATCTGGCATATTTTACCCATATTGTGTGAGCTATTTGCCCCATTGGTGTTGGCCCAAGCTCTATTGAATCTAAACATCATACATTATCCTCTTTTGAGGTGAGTTTTTTGGGTGTGTGTGTGTGTGTGTCTCTCTCTCTGTGTGGAGTGGGTAATTGGGTAGTCTCTCTCCTCTCACTCCATTGGTGTGTTTCCTGTCTCGGCAGGTGGGTTGTGTAAGCCGAGTGGTGCCCCATAGTGTGTGTGTGTGTATCATCCCAAGAGTGTGTGTCGGGTTATTATAGAGGCGTTGTGTGTGTTTTCATCCCGCTCACAACAGCTCCCGTGCTTCTCAATGAAGCTAGGGCACAACACCAACACAACCAAGCAAAAATCCCTAGCCAAAACCAACTTGAAAAGGGATACCACCTAGTTACGGATGCAAACGAGGATGCAAGAGAGTGTCATCCACACCTAAGGGAGACACGCAAAACACACACAAACGAGCAACACTTTTCTATAGAATGAGGAGAGAAGGAAACGTTGAGAGAATGGAGCGAGATGGAGAGTGAGGAGTGGACCTATCTCATCTCCTTGAGTCACATGCATGTGGGCTCAAGAGAGAGAGCATTATTAATGATGGTGAATGAAGAAGGAGAGGCAAGAAAACGGAAGAAAGAGAGTTCTACCACTACTTATCTTTACTTACTTGAGGTGAGGTGCTTTTGTCATTAGGGCTAGTGTTAGTAGGTTAGTGATTATGATTACAATGAGGTACACACAAGGTGCATGAGAATGGTAAAATGCCTTAAGAAGGCATTGAAAATTAGGGGGATAGATAAAATCGGAGAGGAATTTCACCTAGTGACACCGGTGGATGAAGCATCAACGTGAGAGAGTCGCGGTTGATGGTGATGTTGCGTCAATTTGAAGACTTCAAGGTCCTCTTGCTAAAAATCATTCATTTGTAGAGATAAATCATATCCAATTTGCTGCCCTTTTTGTAATTTTCATGATGGTGAAGAGGAAATGTGAATATGGGAGTAGGTGTAGAGATATATGAGAGTATATGTGTATATCATGGAAGCTATGATGAAGAGAGGAAATCAGGATGGTGCAGAAGGTGAGAAGAGTCATGGAATGTGCAGGTTTTTAGTGTTAGAAGGAGAAGGATGAGTGTGTTTGAGTGAGTAAGTGTATGGAAGGGTGAGAGAAATAGGAAGACTTTTGGGTGCATGAGGTGCCAGTTTTGAAGTCGGCCATAAAATTCATGTAAAATCACCCTTCACTCCAAAAATCTATGAAAAATACTTCAGCTCACGAGCTACATTTTCTCTTTTGGAAATATCCTCAGATTCAGATCAGAAGAGGGCGCCAAAATTCAAGAAAAAAGATGTCCCTGCAGCACCTCATAAGGCTTGAAGTGGGCCACTATTTGATTCTTGTTCCTTTGTAGCTTCCAAGTGAGCCCCCCCATACATCAACCCCATGATCTAATTTTTCCAAGGATCTTGCACACATATATGGTATATGATAAGTATCAAACATGATATATACTTGTGGGACAAGAAGATAGGTTAGCTAGTCATGGAACCTATGAAAAATGGACACATGGGATGCATGGTGGCAACTAAAAATATATATGTGAAAAAATAAAAGGAGGAAAATCATGAGGAAGGGCTCCTCAATTATTCTCTACTTTGAGTGATTTATGGAATTTATTTGAAGATGAAACCTATGTACTTGTAAATATTTATCTTGGAGGGCTGGAAAAAAAATATGAAGGAGCCGATAAGGTGATTGGTGAATTTTTACAGTGAAGTCACACAAAGTTTTTTCAAAGCTTGTGTGAGTAGAGCTTAAGGGATAGAATGATAGTAAAAACATGTATAAGGAATGACACGCAATGGAAGCTAGCATACTTAGGCCTGATAACATACACTTAGGAATATATATTTACATAAATACAAAAAAATTGAAAAAAGCCTTTATACTTAGGTCCTTTATTTGATAGAAAATATTTACATGTAAAGAGGACCTTTATATTATAATTTTTTTAAAAAAAAATTATCTCCTAGCCCAATGACTCGCTCAATGATTTAATAAGAAATGTGACACTTTTATTTACAATGAAAAAGCGAGCTTAGTCATTGTGCTAGGGTGTTTTTGTGGGGTAAAGTGGATTCTTAAAATATTTTATGAGAGCTGAAAAAATGGCTATCACTATCAACCTCAAAAGCACTCGGCCACCAAATGTTCTTCTCTGATTTCACACTAAAATTTTTAGGGTTTTTCTTTCCGATATCGTATCAAGAGGTCTATTCATGAGGGTTATTGATACCCTCACAAGTTTTCTATCATTCACAACTTCACTTTCATCTTATTTGATCATAGAAATAGCTTGCTCGTTCACCTCAATATGTTGAATCATATAATTTTATCATCTCCCTCTGCAAAGCTCTCTTGTCAAAGAACAGATTGTTGAAAGAGATTAACTTGAGGTCTTTCTTCCTACCAAGATACATGTCTCACTGATGTGGAAAGGCTCTCCAAGATTTCTTTGTGAACAGCCTAACTAACTAAGGACCTGAGGTAAACACAAACTTACAAAGAATATAGCACCCAAAGATACTGACTTGCACCAATTTGAAAAATAAATTAGTTGTACCTCATTTCTTTGATTGTTCGGTTGTAGCATCCACCTCTTCACTTGAGACCCTCAATATTCTTCAACTTATTTTCTAAGCCCAAGCTACTTTTTCTTCTAGCTATATTTAGCAATGATTGCATATTCTTTACATTCTCCTTGCTTTCTTGAAGTTAATGTGATTAAGAGAATCTTTAAACTATTGTAGCAAATGGTTCTTCTTCTTAAGAATGTTCCTTTCTCCTATACATAGTTTTTTTTATAGTTTAATAGCTCTTTCATACCATCTCCTACAAATATCATCAATAAAGAGCAATTGAAAAATGGTGGGGTGCATTTGGTGATGGGGTCTATACAATCTATTATTTGTTCACAGGTCAATGTGCTTCTTTCCCTTGAATCTATTTGCTTCAATGGCTGAAGGAGAAGTATGTGCCCTCGATTTCGAAAAAAAAGATGCATTGATTTTGAAGATGCCCTGAAGGTAAAGCACACGACGGCGTACGATGTCATCTTGTAGCTCCACTTCCATGAGCAAAGGGATGCCAATCAGGTTTATTTGAATTGTATGTGATTATTCAACAGTAGTAAGGGCTTGCTAACAAGCCAATTTTAAGCTAAAAGTATGCTAGATGCGGCTCTAAAGGGCCAAAAGATGTCTTGTTAATGCTAATAGTTAGTATGCTTGAAGTGTTCATAGTTGGATTTTATTGATCAAAATTATAGTACTTGAAGTGGTCTATAGGCCTATCTTTATGGCTTGTCAATTGGAGCTACAAATAGGAAGTTATGTCAGTTTGAAGATTGAGCAGTAGTAGATACGTACCGGAGTGGGCAATTGCTGCTGATGAAGGGTCAAAGTTGATATAAGTGCATGGGCCTAAAGTGCTCACTTTGAGGAGAGTGGCGGTCTTTTTAGTTTGTCAATCGAAGTTTCGATTGTCAAGATATGGCCAATTTAAGTTTCACCGAGGGCTAGTTCCGTACCACTCTAGTCGCCCGGTTAGTTGTTCATATGGTAATTTTTTAGTATCAGCTAGGTTCTCGACAATGGTATCATGTTCAAAATCTCATCTCTTATAAATCATTGATAGCTAGTGCCTCAGTTGAATTGTATACCACGGCCGGTTAGTGGCAGTTCAAATTGATTTATACTAACCATATGAGCCGTCAGAGCTGAATGCTATTCCTTGGATGATGTAATCACCAAATGTGATGCATTCATGAAAATACATTAACATCTTGATGAGCTTTGAAAGGGTTTATCATGGAAATTCTTTGGTCGACATATATGTCAGGTATGCAACAACCCATGGCCGCTTATTGATGGTCATGAGCAAGAAAGGAGGAGCAGTGCTTGGTCGATATACATACCAATTATGGTGCCTTGGTGACTGTATGCCAAAGGTGATGCCTTGAAAGGGGCTGACCACCAAATACCAAAGGGCATGACCACACATTAAGTAAAAAAGGACACCCTAGGTAGTGTGGCCGCCCACTAGCCATAAAAGAGTTTTTTTTAACCTAATGTGAAGGGAAAAGAAGCCAGCAAGGGTGGCAGCCAGCACGGGTGCAAGGGAGAAGAAGGAGCTTGCGAGAAGCAGAGGACCGCTCTTATGATGCCGCTAAACTGAAGAGAATTTCTCATCGGGCCATGCAAACTCCCAAGTCGGCTAGTATAAAAAGAGGAAGAGGCCTCATTCTCACTTCTTCTTCTCTCCCGGGAAAAAAGCTAGAGGCCTTGAGCTCTTTAACCTAAGCTTCCATAGCCCATGCAAGCTAAGCTCCAAATCTTATTCGAATGCTAATATTCCATGGCCGCTCCTAAGCTAAGCTTCACAGTCACCTAATCTTTAAGCTAAACTCCTAAGCCAGCTCTAATCTAAACTCCTAAACCGCTCTAATCCTCCTTGCTAAACCAACTGTAATCAAATCCTCATAAACCCATTTGAATTCCATTCAAAGCCTCCATAGCCCACTTGAATTAAGCCTCCATAGTCATTCACTTTATTCTAAGCTTCCATAACAAGACATAATATCTTAATCCCAAGCTCATCCGATTGGCATTGAATAAACCATAAATAAATACTATCCCTCATATCTCTCTCTCTCGACCTTGAAGCAATAGAGGAAGAACGAAGGGGAGAAACTTTGTCAAGACAAGTTCGGCTGGCCAATTAAGGCGAAGGGGAAAGCACCGTCATACTTAGTAACTGTTATCATCGAATTGGACATTATCATCTTCGAGTTTACTGAAGTTTGATTTTCTTAATTATCACTTGAATCAAGGCAGATTAAACCATGTAAGGAGCATAAACTCCATAATTAACATTTGATTAAGTAGCAGTATTGTTAATTGTCCGTTTTGGGATATTCAAGTTTCAGAATCTAGTTCAAGCTATTTGTTTTAAGATTTTTCTACATCGATTGTGTCTGCTGCAACTTTCTTCCTCACACCTCTCACAGCCAGAGGCCGCCTTCCTTCCTCGATCACCTTTCGAACAAAAATCCCCCGACATTCTTGGTATACTCAACGCGAAACAAGCAAGGGTGAGAAGTATTTGTGGAAAAGATGTCGACACTACAAGAGGCAATCATGCAGCAGTTTGCAGCATATATGCAACAACAACAGGCTGCTCAACAGTAGTATAATCTGCAAGAGAGGATTTGTAAAGCTCGACACATAGTTACAGAGGAATTACACGATTGAAGACCGGGATGTTAGCAAATTTTGCAATATCTATGAGCAGGAAATGGAAGATAATGGAATTGATGATCAGAATGCACTGTAAGGATTTCATTTAATTGCGGTGTCGAAACTCAGGGGCAGAGTAAAAGAGATTTAGGCGGTTCAAGGCTCGAATTGGAAAGAATTCAAGAAGGCGCTACTAGAGGAATATTTACTTGAGGATTCACAAAGGGTAACCAGACAGAGCTTCATGAAGTGGGTACAGAAGAAAAACAAAAATTTATCTGCACAAGAATTTTTACGGGAGTTTGGAAAGAAATTCGACCAATTGTCCTCGACAGAGCAACATTCAATGAAGGATAAGAAGGTTGAGTTGTTATTTCAAGCTACTGATCCACGGCTTCAAAAGAGTCTGGTGCAATTGCTAGAGGATTCAACACGTGAATTGGGTTTAGCATATAATTGGAAGATAGTCATTGAAGCAGTAAATATGATCGTGAAACGACATATGAGAGTTGATAAGCTGATCGTGGCTGATGTCATGGATGTTGTGGAAGAGGAACCTAAGGAGAAAACAACCTCGACAATACCCAAAGTGGAGGATCCAATTCTCAACCAATTGGTGGAAGGTATTCAAGAGTTAAATTTGAATGTCAAATCTGTTAAATTTGAAGGGTTAGCTGCAAACGGGCCTACTTCTGAGCCTCGATAGCAACCTCCATGCAAAGCCTGGGATCGATGCATGTGGTGCGAAGTGAAGACCACAGGTATGTTAAGGGATGTGATGAGTTTGATGAAGCTTACAAAAGGAATGTGGTTTTTTGGAAGGACAAGAAGATTCACCTTAGGGCAACAGGTGAGATGCTCCGCTTGAACTTTGGTAGGGGCGGCATGAAAAATCTAGTTGAAGACATACATCATAATGTTTCTCTTGTGGAAGCAGCTACATATGTGCTTCAGGTTTGCGGAAAAGAGCGATGATGATGGTGCAGGTACAAAGGGTCAATTGTGACCTTATGCTTTGAAGACAACAGAAGCAGTAAAGGTAACTTATGGAAAGCTACGACAGGTAGGGGACTCAATTTGAGAAACCAAAGGGTGGACTGATCCAGTGGATTCCCTCTCAGTGTACGCATTCATTGCTAAGTCTCAAGCTAATGAGGCTATGGTGGAAGAAAAGCAGAAAAGAGATGAAGAAGTTCCAGGGACATCAAAAAGGACAACGAGATTCAGCAACAGAAAAGAGGAAGGTCCTACTCCTAAGCCCACTCTTGAAGTGGTTATGGAGGAGTCACCCAAGGACAAAAAGCAAGGTAAGCCCAGGGGACCCTCGTATAAGCTTAAATCTGACATTGAATTAGCTACAGATCTAAAGAAAGTTTTTGAAGAGCGCATTCTGAATAGCAAAGTGGAGCTCACATTGGGGGATATTCTGGGAATTGCCAAGTTACGCGAGTTCCACGAGTAGATTATTGATATTATCAAGAGGAAGGGGCAGATACCACGTGAGCAGGAGCCAGAATCAGTTAAGATCCAGACGGTTCAGCACATTGAAGCAATTTTGGATGATTATGAAGAATATTTGGCAGATCTTTAAGAAGAAGAGTCGAGGTCTGTGGTGGTGTCAAAACCCAATTGTACCTGAGGTAATACATGTTCATTTTAATGATGATGAAGATAATGAAAGTATACCCAAGAGTCACTTTTCAAGGACTCATTGGGCAAGGGCAACACCTAAAACTATTATGAAGCTTGGCGACATTGAAGAACCGGTCTTAGCACTAATAGATTATGGATCGGAGATAGGTTTTATGGAAAAAAGCTTAACAAAAAGGGGAAATGGCATGTTGATGTAGACCATGGTTAGTGGATTCAAGCTGCCAACATGCTTCTAGGAGACCTCTATGGTACATGTGCAAATATTAAGGTAACTATAGGGGATGTCTTTGATGAGAAAAATTTCTTTATATAGGAGCATTCCTCTTATCCATTGATTTTGGGGAAACCCTACATTATGGCTGTGCGGATGGAAACCAAGGTGCTCGATGATGGCTCAGCCTATGCTAGGGTTCGGAGCCGAGATGGTAAGAAAGTGGTTCAATTCTTGACTGTATGTGTTGACCATGCTAGGAACAAGGATAGTTTACATGATCATCCACTGCCAAAGATACACAAGGCGTTTAAAGAACAGAGGTTTTCATAGTATTTTCTCAGAGTGCCTATAAAGCGGGACTCGGCGTGGTTGTGTTGTGAGTTATATAGACTTCATCAGGGACTAGATTGATCAAACTCTCAATCGACATTACAACAACATCCAGGTCTTGTATTGAGAGTACCTCACACAGGCTGGGATGTTCACGTGTATGCTCCTTTGGCCCTTTAGGTGTGTCCTTTATCACTCTACTTTTCCCCATGTGCACATAATAGGGTACAATCCTTGTGATGAGAGTAACTCATACCCCTGGCTTGTTCATCTTTGTGTGTGTGTGTGTGTGTGTGTGTGTGCGCACGCGCGCACGCCCGCGCTTTCTCTATTTTTATACTTTTAATCATTAATCATATAGTGTCTATGGTTTGCAATCATATCATAGTGTTTATGGCTACAAATTATGTCATGGTCTTTGTGGTTTTCAATCATGGCATGGTTTTGATAATTTGCATTCATATCATAATGTTTATGGTTTGCAATCATGTCATAGTGTTTATGGCTATAGATTATACCATAGTGTTTATATTTTGCAATCATGGCATGGTTTCAATAGTTTGCATTCATATCATAATGTTTATGGTTTGCAATTATATCTTACAAATATGGAATACAATAAGCTAGCACAACATCAACAAAAGCTTGTCTACGAGGTTCTATTAAGACACTTTCACCACATGTCAAAGATCAAGCCTTGCCATTGTCTAAACCCTACCACTCTGGAGCATTATTACTAGTTCACAAAGACTTTAACCAAGTTTGTATTTGAGCAACTATAAGACTCAAGGACCTCTCATAGAGGGTTCTCCACCCTACCTTCCATTATATAGGCCCTTGGCCATCCATTTTTAGAACCCCTTTTTCTATACTTAGCAGTCAGCCCTTGGCCTGAGTCCATGACCCTCCTGAGTTTAACCTTGGCTTGACATTACTGCCCCTTGGAGAAGTGCTTTTTTCCTTGAGAGAAAAGTGGTTTTACCTTCATAAGAACACTAATGTTTTCCACAGTGGCATCTTGCATGGATCTAGCTACTTGTTTGATCAAAACATGGTTCAGTAGGAGGCTCAATGAAATCAAGAATAACATATTGACTTTAATTTCCATATTGTTGTCCCTTTGCAACCGTCTTGTATATTCGACACATATCCAACATAGAGTGTAGAATCCATTTAGAAATCACTTTGAGTATGCTAAATGAGTTATCACAACTAAGATGTATCCAAAAAGAAGTACCATTAGGAGAAAGTTGGACTCACTTTTGGGCCCTGTAAGAAGTGCCACGTCGGCTTAGAGAGAGAAAATGAAAATGTTAACTTGTATATTTTATGTGATACTTTTCTACGCAACAAAAAGCCAAAATGACATTCTTTGGTAGGTAGCCGCCGTCTTTATCATTCGTATCCTTTGTTCTCTTGTCAGGAATCCAACTAACCGTATGACTAATGATTTGAAATGACAACTTACAAGCATTCCCTCTAGAAACATAAGCCACACAAACTCTCTCAACTCTAAACTTGAGAATATGGCTTTCCCTCCCAAAACCTGAGATATTTCTCCGTCTTCTTCTCTATCAACTCTAGGAATGGAGAACGCATATTTTCCTGATGAAAACACTAATTTGAACTTACAATCCTTGGCCCCTTCATCTTTAACACTTACCCAAAGAAAGAACACACATCATCTTCATGTTGATGTATTGCAAGAGTACGCACCGTTGCAGAAACGTAGGAGGGAGTCTTTCTTATCTCAATGGGAGAAAGAACTTAGAAGGACAAACAAGGAACATCATTTGGATTTGTGGACCGATGGGTCTATTTATCCAAAGGATCCTACGACAAATGCGCCACCTTCCTTTGCTAATATCACTAACCTCTTACATTTCACAGGCGATGGCAAGGAAGGGCTATTGGGATACACCAAACATTTGGAAATGAGAGGATTGAATGCGGAAAGGCAAAGAAACTTCTTGGCAATGGAGAACATGCAACTGAAGAAACTTAATGAACCATGCTCTCAAAAGATTTCATCAAATAAAGAGACAATCCAAGGCCTTGAGAAGAAGATCACAAGTTTGCGAGAGAAAGACACCGTGCTTGGTAGTCGGAAAAGAAAACAAGATCTGTGCAACCTTGAGAAGATGAAGGTTGGTAGTGGTGGCCTCAAAAAATGAATACGAGCTTTAAGGTAACTCAAAGTTTGTTTCTTCAATGTGCTTCATTAAGAAGTGGATACACTTACTTTCCTATACATGATCATAACGGATTGTGGATTTTTGGCAGGTCTTTACTGCATCCAAACTCGAACGGTGCAGGCTTCAATGCCGGAGTGCATTACAACCGTCTAGTTCCAAAAGAAGTAGTTGAAGAGATGATAACTCAGAAAAAATTTCGTAAAATGAAAGGGAGGCTACTTACCTCCTTCATGAACGAGAATCAGCTAGAACCAATGGAAGTGCAAGCAATACTTGATGAGAGTGGCATCTCGCAGATGGGATACAGGGCACTCTTCAAAGCATTAGCTAAAAAATCTCAAAATAAACTACAGAGAGGATCATTGCTGCCAAAGCCATCACATGAAAAGGCTACTCGCCAGCACGTAAACGATGAGGTATTTGAGAAACTTGGGTCACCATTCCATATTGAAGCAACATTCTTAGTCAAGGGCGGCAGAGAGGTACAGTTTAACGAGCACAACAACCTCTTCGTTGATCTTGAAGCATTGCAAAGGTATGCAGTTCACTTCTTTGACATCAGTCGAGACGAGTGCGGTGGGGTTCTCAAGTTTGTTTTGAAGCTCGACGAGTGCGAGGTCCTGGAGAACAAGAAGTTGGAGAGAGTCACCATTACCCTCATGAACAGAGCTCTGGATCCATCAATAACGAAAGAGGATCCATGATACTTCAGCATGCAATCAGAAAACAACATTCTATCTCTAGGATCATTTCAGGTATACTTCGTTCAATCTTTGATAACAAGAATATTGATTATTTGGTTGTTGATTTTGTGTTTTCATTTTTCACTGCAGGTTGATAAGGAAAATTTTGAAATCCTCGATTGGGTTTTTAGTCAAACCCAAATTCCTTCTATCATCAGTGAACAAAGAAACGGGGCCGTTCTTTCAGTGGAAGGATTTGGCGACTATAGAGTGGAATGGCACATGGCAGGTGACTTAAAGACTCTTAAGTGTATGTACAACATAACACACAGAGCAGCTGTGTCAAATCCATGCTTATATTGCATGGCTGATGCACAATCACTTGAGAGTGTGCAATGGATTAGAACTCCCAACAGACATCTTCAAGATAAAACTTTTAAACCAGTGCTTGATATTCCTCTGAGTAGAGTTCACGTATGTACACTTCATGCATTCTGTCGAATAATTGAAAAGGTGGTTCATTTGTATATATGTTTTGCATGGACATTAAAGCCAGAGAGTGAGTCGAAAAGAGTGATCAAAGCATTAAAGGGAGTTCTCTCAAACATTGGTTTGCATGGAGGCAATGTCAACATCAAAGAGGACACTAAGATGTCTCAAAGTCGGTACAAGGTACCAAGGAAAGCATCGATAGGTGGAGTGAAGGCAAGAAGGTTTCTTGGGTTTAGCCTCAAAGATTCAGATAGAGAAGAAAGGAGAATCTTGTTCAACAAATGGAAACAGTTACATAAAGTGGTTAAAGACAATGCTGGTGGTGGGGCAATCCAGAATCACAAAGCGAACGTGTGGAAATCACTAGATAAAATTTTCCACTACCTTGAGCAACATTCTTGGGACCAAAGTAAGCTCACATCATTTCAAGCAGCCTTGCTGGATTGGAAAAAGGCTTACCTTACAGGGTGAGGTGGGCAACATATCACACATTACATGGTAGGTTGGCATTCTACGTATATAAAACAAAATTTTAAATTGTACTCAACTGACCATTTTGTTTTATTTCAATGCAGCACATACTGTTCAACCATGGTCCATATTTTGCCAAGACATACGGCTCACTATCAATATGGTCCACACAAGGCATGGAAAAAACCCACTACATGGCAAGAATAGGTTATTTTAAGCACACTCGGCATGGGGGAGGAAAAGAAAAGGCCAATAGCCTATTAGAGTTACACCAATGGACTTATAGACGACTAATTCATAGAGCAAGGCAGAAGGAACTTCTTAAGAGTTCAGAAATTACACGGTCCTTACAACACATCCGCAAAGAGAAGAAACAGATGGCTTGGGGAGCTTCAAATGCGGCGGAGCGCCATGCGAGGTGGCGCCGGTCATGAGTCAGGAGCGGGAGAAGATGGACCTGAGCCCGTCGTTTTTATCCTCTTCGATGCACCTCCTTCCTCCTCACTTTGTACCTCTTCAATGTCCAAGCTCTGTAGACGAGCTCGTTCCTCTGTTGATGGAAGCATCCCTACAGGCATCATCTTTCCGAGTCTTCAACCCCTGTAGCCAGAGCCTGAGCTGTGTAGGACATGAAATATGACGCTGTGAGTGCCTGGCAACCATACCCAATGCCAAATACACGTAGAGAAAATTGTTTTTCAATCAGAATTACTCTTTCTGCGTTTAGTGGGAGGGGGTGCCCACCACACAATCTTGTAATAGCTTTCATTGCAAACAGAGGGAACTTTGCATTGTCATCGGAATATTCCTTGTGGTATATTATGATCTACATAATAATTGCAATCAATTTATTAGCCGTAAGTGAGATGAGTAGAATTGTCAATTACTTGAATTGTTTCTACAAACCTTTTTGTGGTTGAAACGCCCGATGTAGTGAGACAACGCTGCATCCTTGCCTTGGACTCCAGTGACAAGCCCTTGGCGTGAGACTCCCGCTCTTCTAAGGAAACTATCGTCATACACTAGCACCTGGGAGCAAAAAAAAATGTTCATGATATTTTATCACTCGGCCATCTCTAATACTATCTGAATGCTCGACAAAAGTTACCATCTGATTCTCGTCCATTTCCAGCATCGACCTCCCCCATAAGTGAGTAGACTGACTATTCATTACATGATCTTCGGGTGCCACGTGTCTACCCATGTTTTCCAAGCCGAGTTGTTTTGTTGTCAATTCAAACTGCTCATCTGTTGGCAAATCGGCCTCTCCGGACTTCGCCTCATTGAACGTATCTTTAATCAGTTGCGACCCTGAAGTGAACTGTGAGTCGCGGACAGTTGTGTCAGCAATAAGATATTGTTCCACTGCATCATCGTCCACAAACCCCATGTCTGCCTCACAAAAATTTGTAATTGCCGCTAGGCAGTAGTCCTCCCGTATATTGAGCTCATGCATGATATCTGTGAGAAGAATATAGTGGGTGTCGCCCGCCATAGCAAAGCTGGGAGCACAATTGAGAGGCAAAGTCGCTTCCATGCTTGGGCTTTCTTGCCTGCACCCTATTGCTACATCCGCAACAGAAACAAGAGTTAAGCCCGCATCAAAGGTTTCCTTTAGTACCTCTTCCCGCTCTTCTTCTGGATTGAATTGCACCTCCACATCCTCTACCTCTTCCTCCGGCGCCAATGGACAACTACCGAAAGTTGTTGACTGCGAAGTCTCTGACTCGCCATTCATCTGCAAGTATAAGTAACAGACAAACCCATGGTAGAATTCCAATAAGCGACATTTTTTTAAGTGCTTCATACACCTGTCTTGTACAAGCAGTGCATTCGAGGGACACTTTTCAAGACAGCGATTCAGTCTCCTTGAAGCACTCTTGTCAGGGTCAAGGTCGGCAGGGTGCACATATCGCATGCCATCAACTGTCATGGAATTGTCACAAGTGACTGCCTCATACTATTGCAAATGGTTTTGTACGTACTCAAAGGAGCAATCTATAATCCTCTGTATAGAAAATTCTGCATTGAACATTCCTGATAGTTCTGGTGCACGGTGATGAGCTCGGGGTTATATAAGAATGTGAATAGTTTTTCTTCACATGTATCCTCACTCACGTCTGTCTCCAGGACTATGATCCCCATGACTGAAAGAAAAAGCAAGCCAAAACTATTTGGTGTCATAACAAAGAGAATGTTGGGCCTCGAGTACCCCTCAATGTCCTATTTTGCATGGTTCGGCCCGGTGCGCTCATGTCATAAGAGGTGACCTTAGTTGAGTCAGAACCAAGCGAGTAGGGTCCCCAAGAATTTCCAAAAGACCCTCTTCGCTTGGTTCTTTCCCGTGTGCTAAAGTCATAAGAGTTGACGTTAGTTGAGTCAAAACCAAGCGAGTAGAGCTCCCAAGAATTTCCGAAGAACTCTATTCGCTTGGTTATGTCCCGTGAGCTAATGTCATATCGACGGGTTATGTCCCATGCATTAATGTCATAAGTGGTGACGTTAGTGTAGTCAGTACCAAGCAAGTAGGGCCCCCAAGAATCTCCGAAGGGTCCTATTCGCTTGGTTCTGTCTTGTGGCATTTGAGACAGGTGGATAAGAACAGAGCATATTATGTTATCGGTGATAGATTTATAGGTCACATAAGGAGTAATTATTCCAACCATGAATGCGATACGGTCACCACATAAGGAGTAATTATTCCAACCATGAATGCGATACAGTCACCACATAAGGAGTAATTATTCCAACCATGAATGCGATACGGTCACCACATAAGGAGTAATTATTCCAACCATGCATGCGTTTTTACCCTAACGCAGTGGCTTCTGTGCGCACACAGTTAACAACACACAGGAAGGGGATAGGAAGGGACAAAGAACCTATCTCTGCAATATCCAATGGCGCCGAGTTGGATGGTGATGTCGTAGGCCACCGACAGCAAGAACCAATAGGGGGGCGATGGCGATGGCGATGCGGCAGCAAAGGACTCAACCCAGTGGAGGTCACTCAACGCAGGATCACGAGAGCTGGGCAAGGGGAAGAGCGCAAAAAATGCAAAGGCGATGGCGAATGCAAGGGCGATCGACGTCTGACTCTAAACGCAGGATCACGAGAGCTAGCCAAGGAGAAAGGCGCAGAAAAGGAAAAGGTGATGACGAATGCAAGGGCGATCGACGTCTGACTCTAAACGCAGGATCACAAGAGCTGGTCAAGGGGAAGGGCGCAGAGAAGGCAAAGGCACGAGAGCTGGCCAGGTAGAAGGTGCAAGATGGAGATGGAGATGGCGACTGCAAGGGCGATTGGCGTCTGTCTGACCCTTAACGGTCACTCAAAAAGGCACGTGGGCTGCGCTCTCAAGGACAACCAGTATTAAATGGTCTCAGATTCCCATGCAATACGATTTACCAACCGCAATCTCGTGCATAAGTGAAGTTGTCACCCTCCCCGAGGTATGCATTCTAAGTTGAGGCATTACCCCCACCAAACATCTCAGGTTTCAACTATTCTGCCTCTTTTTGTGTCCTCTACTGCGCATCATTCTAATTAACTCTACCCCCATCGACGCTACGCGGTAAGCAAACTCCATCACCTCTTACTCTCACGCATCCTCCTTCTCTTACTCTTGTTCTGCAGTGCTTCAGCGACGCGGAACTCTACACAGAGTGAAGAGGTATGCCACTTACTACCCTTCGGCGCACTTGTATTTTGTGTAGTTGGTCAGTACCAAGCGAATAAGGTAAGGTCACTTAGTCCGAAGTGCCCTATTCACTTGGTACTGACCAAAACAAAAGTTAAGTGATGTCTGCTAGTACAGAGGTCAATACTAAGCAAATAAGGGGAAGGTAACCCCTGCTTGTTGCGGATTTAGGGTTTTCCTTTGCCAAATACACCTTTTGATTTTGGTCCCGTGCGCTTTAATTTGTTGTAGTTGGTCAGTACCGAGCGAATAAGGTAAGGTCACCTAGTCCGAAGGGTCCTATTCGCTTGGTACTGACCAAAAGAAAATTTAAGTGATGTTTGCTAGTACAGAGGTCAATACTAAGCAAATAAGGGGAAGGTAACCCCTGCTTGTTGCGGATTTAGGGCTTTCTTTTGCAAAATACGCCTTTGAATTTTATAAGAAAGAAACAAAATTACAACTGAACACCGGGTTTGAGTTAGAAAACACTTCAAACTTTACAAAGAGTGGCCTATTAATTTCTGAGGGGTTTAGGGTTCACAGCCAACTTATCTCTTTGCAAATCATGTTTGCAAAGTTAATGGCTTCCTCATATTTACTGGCTAGCTCAAGCACTTCATCCTTCATTTCCTGAATCCAATTAATGATTGCCTCCATAGAGCCATTCTCGGCGAGCAATCACTGCATGTCTTCAGGCCTTCTTGCTTCCAGAGAGTTTTTAAGGATTGAGACCCTCTGCCTGACGATCAGCATTTGCTGCAGCTTCAGGCTAGCAACCTGCACAGAGCATTTAGCAAGTAATCTCTTCAAACTAGGAGCTTGGAAATTGGGAGCACAAAGCAAAGAATTACCAGCAACTTACCTCGAGAATTGACTCCCGTGTTGAAAGCAGCCACTCCCGAGCTGTGTTGGTCGAGAACATTAAAGGTAACATCGGGGGAGGACCAAGGGGGGACCTCATGAGGAGGGCCCGGATGCGGTGTTGCGAGAGTATACCTTGGAAAGGAATCGCCACTATCCTAAGCTTCTTTTAATTGTTCTGCAAAACCATGAGGGAGGTTCTGAAACAACTGCTTCTTAAATAGACTTTCAGACAAGCCTAAAAAGCAGAGCCTGGGCATGAGGTTTGATGAGAGGGTGGTACTGCCATGAGGTTTCATGAGCGGTGGACGTGGGAGAGAGAATCAATGGTATCATCCCCCGATATTAGGGGAGGTGATCGGAGGGAACGACATGACAGTTAGAACCGCATCGATTTAAGATCTCCTTCACATTACTATTTTGTATCAGCGGATGCAAACCTGTTCGCTTGCTTGTACACTTTTCTGAGGTCACCACCAAGCGAAAAAGGTATTTTTTTGCAGGGGCTGCAAACCTGTTCGCCTTGTAGTGATCTCAGAAAATGTACGTGATATCTGCTATTACTATTTTTGAAGTCTTAAAGAGCGAATAAGGCAAGGCAAACTCTTTCCTATGCACCTATTCGCTCGGTAGTGACCTCAGAACATATAAGTGATGTCTACCATTACTATTTTCTAAGGTCACTACCGAGCAAATAAGGCAAGGCAACTCTTTCCTATCCATCTTTTTGCTTGGTAGTGACCTTTCCTTAAATATGAAGTCCCTTGTACTGACAAATGAATTGTCTTTTGGTGTTATTGTATTTGTAGAGATGACTCGTGTTAAGGCCTGCGCTAGGAGGGCAACAGGTGAATCTTTGAATGCTCAAGCAAGAAGACGCCGATATGAGGCACGCAAAGGTGTACTGCAAGAGCTGCGCAGGATAGAACGACACGTTCAACCTGCTATTCCATGTCTCCCTTTCCAGTGAGTAGTGCGGGAGATTTGCGAGCAGTGGAGAGTCGACATGCAATGGCCAGCAGTGCACTCCTCTGCCTTCAAGAAATTGCTGAGGACTACCTCGTGGAATTCTTCAGCGATGGATATATCCTGGTTACCCATGCACACCAGGTCACTATCATGCCGCGGGATTTTGATACTCTTCGTAGGCTTCGTTTCCGCTACGATGGGGTGCTTCAGCCAGTACCAATCCAGGATAGTAGAACCATGGATATTCTCAACATCCCCCCTCTCCATCCTCATGCACGACAGACAGAGCCGTCTAGGGCTGAAACAAACAGCAGAAGGACCCGATCACGGGTCGAGAGAAATGACACAGATGGGCAGGCTGAGATAGCCGCAGAGGGCCAAGAGCAAGCCAGAGTGGACCCCGAGGCAGTCATGGAAGAAACAGAGACAATTATCAAGGATTCAGCTAGACACCAAAATGAGCAAGTCATGGAGGATCCGCAGCCCATCGTGGATGATGAGGGACAAGAGCAGGTCAGGGTGGATCCTGAGGAATCTATGGAGCAAGCAATATTGAAGGAAACTTTTCCGGAGCCTGAGGCTGTTAGGGAGGAGCCTGAGGCAGCCAGGGAGCCAGCTCAAGAAAGGGAAGGGCAAGGCTCTGCATTAGAAGGGCCATCCAACGTATCGGATGAGTCAATTATTTTAGAGCAAATCAACGAGGATAATGAAGAGGAGTTGAGAATTTTGTTGAGCTCAGCGCTTCTGCATGCGCACATATAGCTGCCTGCAAGGTCAGAGGAGGCCTGCATTACCAACCTCGATAATGTAGACTTCATGTGCATGCGCAATTTCACCGACTCGCTCGCAACAAATGAGGTCGTCAATGTTGCTTTGTGGTAATTCTCATGCTCTTTAATTACTATGCTCATTAAATGGGTCTCTACCGAGACATGGGTCAATACCAAGCAAGACAGTGGATAATGAAATTGAATTTTGGTACTACTCGCTCGGTATTGACCCATGTCTCTGTGGCAGTTGCCAAGTTTTTCTTTATAATGTCTCACTACCTTAAAGACATGGATCAATACCAAGCGTGTCAGTTGTTTATGGAATTGGAATCCGCCGCTGACTCGCTCGGTATTGACCCATGTCTTTAAGGTAGTCGTCAAGTTCTTCATTTCAGCCAAGACAATGGTCAATACCAAGCGAATCAGTGGCGTATGGAATTTGATAGCTGCCCCACTCGCTCGGTATTGACTCACTTCGTGTTCAAGTCTAATCTTTGCCATTTGTTCATGTTAGCCATGCTATCTCGCTTCTGCCCCCTGAGGTTCAAGAGAAAGTATACGTAATAGATCCGCTGATATTGCCTTATCTGCAGAACAACTCAGTTTCCTTTTTGAGTCTGATGAACTGGTTTAGCAGAGTCAACTTTGATCTAGCGCGCTTTCTGCTCACTACGTACAATCAATCGTGAGTATATTCTTGCCTTGTAAAAAACATCTTGCATTGCAAATCTCTCATCTTTGATGGTGTCTTTGTAGTGATCATTGGAGTCTGATGTTATTTGACATGGAAGCTAAGATTGTTTACTACGCAAACTCCGGGCAAAGCAGGGCGTTTCACGGTCGTGTAAAAACGTAAGGTCTAATTGGGTACATTTGGAAAGCAGTGTAGTGTCTCTTTGGAATGTGTTGCTGACTCAAGTGGTTATGTATGTAGTGCCGCAAAAAAACTTGTATGTTGTAAGGAGCATTGTTTTTTAGAACATGATCTGGGAAATGTAGTCAAGCACGAATGGGTAACCATGCCCACGTAGACTGATGACTATAGATGTGGCTGGTGAACCTGTTTAAATGTCGTGTTGCTCATCAGTCAAATTATGGATATACCAAACATAAGAAATCTGCTGTTTTATTGTTTGCTGCAAGGTATGTATGAAGCAACAGATGTCTGTATCACGCTTCTACAGGAACTTCGATTACATAACTACACCAAAAACGATGTGCGACATTTTTCTGTAATGGCCATCCAGCATATTATAATCTCGGTAAACAAATGCACAAGAGAGGAAGCGGAGAGAGCTGACGGGTTCGAAGAGGCTTGCATTAACGAAATGACCCAACACCACAATCAGAATCAAGAAGAAGTTCAAAATATTCAAGAAGCAATACACCAATATTATGCGGATGCCACAGAAGTAGAGGAATGGGCTGCACGTCGACGGCAAGAGAAAGAACAGCGGGAAGCTTCACAAGTGCAAGAAGCATGGGAAGCCATGGAAGAGGCCCATGATTTCGAGCGACGCGAAAGGATGCCCGAGACCAGCGTCCCTAGAGGCAGAGGTAGCAGCAACCGAAGCAGAGGGCAGGGGAGCAACCGGAGCAGAGGGCAAGGGACGAATGGCAAAAACCGGGGGAGAGGACAGGGGACGAGTGGCACAAACCGGGGGAGAGGACAGGGGATGAGTGGCACAAACCGGGGGAGAGGACAGTAGCTGGAAAAGGGAGCAAATTACTCTTGACAGAAACAACACAATATGTAAAGTTTTGAAACATTGAAAATGTACATTTTTGAAACATTGTTTGACCGCCAAAAAATATCTCTGCATTAGTCATTTTGAAGAGTACATCATGGTTTGCATGGCATCAAAGCTCTTTGCGTGTACAAGGTATGTGACCTAGCTTCCAGTGGAAGCAATTAAGTGAAGTGTATTTGTTATGGACTCCTTGCACAATGTTGTTTTCTCCTTGCGACTTGGAATCTAAAAAGAAGAAAAAGTTAGATTCAGTCATAGTGTATTAAAGACAATCAAAATTTATCGATTTAGTAAGCACCTTTCTATTGTTGAGACTGAATGCATACAATTCCGGCAAAAGTGGAAGTTCTTCACATGTAAGATCTATCCTGAGCTGTGCCAGAGTTGTGCTTGAGATTGTCTCCATCACAGTAAGTAGGCTGTCTCGAAAGTAGAGCTCCATTGATGAGGGTTTGTTCTCGAGGCTGTTCTCTGCATCTTGGTCGAGTGGAATAAGTTGCCCACTAAGAAGATGATATCTAATATAGTAAAACGATCCTAAGAAATTTTGAGAGCTTATAATGAACTTGCAAATTATGGACTTCTTTTGCAAAATACAGATTTTGTTCTGTGATTGTTTCCTATCCCAGTTATCATCTAAAAAGTCCAAACAGCTCTCAGAGTTGCAAATGAACATTGTTGCGGTAGTTCTTATTTGCTCATCGAAGAAAAAATCTGCAAACACTTCAAGAGGCATAAATACTGCGAGACGAACTATTTTTGTGGCAATTGAATCCTTGAGGGACTTTTGTATATCCTGAAACAACTTATTCCTAAAGCTTTCACTAGTTTGCAAAGTAGGCAGGGACCAATCCTTGCTGTCAAAGGATGGAAGTGACAAAGGAGCTATACGACCCCAACCAAAGGAAGTTCTCGGTTCCACATATGACATATCATAAAAGAAAATTCCATTATCTGCAAGTTCCTTGTGTTGTCTTCCTTGGTACATTTGCTCACCAATAAATGCATGGAAAGCATCAAAAATCCCAACTATACTCTCAACTGGTTGTCAATCTGTCCTATTCTATGGATAAATATCTAAAACATACCAAAGATGATATCCACCACTTAATATTCGAATATAATCATGCACTAAGCGAGATGCTGAAATAACTTACAGTTGGGTTGATGCCTTGGAAAACTTGGAGGAGATGTTTGCAACCTTAAGTCTGCATGCTGGAAAGCATGTTGTATGAGGACCTCTTTCACCCGCTTGCTTTGTGCACACACTTTAAACTCTTTAACTTGACCCTTGAAAGCCTCCACAAAATCATTGCGTTGCCTCCTCTTCCTCCTCCTAGTTTGCAGTAGAACCCAACTTCCGATAGTTATACGAGATGGAATCCATGCTTGATCGTCTGTAGTATAACTGTTAAAAATGCTAACAAAGTCAATGGTAGTGCTAGGCATTCGAGAAGTAGACATGGTGTGCAGTAGAATGAATACACAGAAAGGTTAGCGCAAATATAAAAAAGAGAAGAAGTTTTGAGAGGGAAGTAGAGCTACTCAAAGTCATATTTGGGCGGGAACAAAGTACTAGATAGAGTCTTCAATGAAAGTTCTGAAATTCCTCGGTACATAGTTAGTACGACTTACGGCATTTATGCCTTGAAAGCATGAAATTGTGCAATTTGATGAACCAAAATAAAATTTCCTCCCTTTTTTTTAAAAGAGCTTGACTCCAAAATGTCGATTTTCAACGTAACGTTAGCCTCTTCCTCATTGGTCGAGCGCCACTCTCTCTTTAGAACTGAAAGGCCCAAAAGTGAGTCCAACTTTCTCCTGATGCTCTTTCTACTTTCCATGAAAGTAACTTACTGACATAACTTATCAACAAAATATAAGTCCTTGACTTGTTATCAATTCTCTTCAATAAACAACCCTTCCATAACTAGTGTTCAAGGTTGAGAACCTGACTTACACATGAAGAGACTAAACCTAGTCTCAAACATGATTTACCTTATGGTTAGCAAACTCCAACTAGAGTGATACATGATTTCTAATTGGATTTCTTGGTGCTAATGTACATGCTTCACATATCCTTTAACACAAGAACTACACTTGTAATTTTTCTATCCCCTTTGGATAAATGACAATACTGAGGTATATTGTCCACGGTTTACAGATAGTCTTCCAAAATGAATGGAAAATAGGGACACAATGTCATACAACATTGTTGAGGATTAAACAATCTCATGAATAACCATCTTGGATAACTTGAAAGATCCACAAGCACCCAGACCAAGCCATGACCTCTATTGGTGATTGGTAGGTCCAAAAGTAATCTCATAGAGATACTGCACATGGAGTGAAAAATGCTTCATAAGAAATTAATGTGATGAATATGCATGCCACTCCAAATCAACCTTTGCTAAACACTAGGGTCCATAACACCTAGTGTGCATGCATTCAACGAAAACAAATCTGAACCTATATATCCATGACCCCCGTGGGTTTGCCCTTGGTCTAACATTGGACCATAATGGAATGTGAAAATTGATCACACCTAGGTACCAATGAAACATATTCATCAACAAAAGAGAGCCTTGCTACATGTATATACAACCATCCATTATGGTTATTTAACAACACTTGTACCTTAACAAGTCATTCTAAGTATCCTACAATTTTTGTCCACTGAAATTGTTCCTAATACGTTGTGCTAAAAATGGTTTAGAAAATGGATTTGACCAGCACATAGGGACTTTATCATGACACATAATTGTTATGACGGGCTCCAATGTCAATCTAGAGACTCATATTCTCCACATGTGAAATATGTCTCAAAAAAGAATATCTAAAAAAAGAACATTCTTCAATTACGAGATGTACTTGTCTGTGGAGATAACTGTAAACACTCACCAACCCAATTGAGAGGGACCCTCATATACGTTGCTCCACGTTGGCTAAACCAAACTCCTTGAGTTTCGAGACAATGTTGTATTGGGACAGCACGACCCAAAATTATTTTCTCTTACATGACCTTGTCATCATATTCAAAATGAGAATAAAACCAAATCATATGCATGCCTGGAGGTTGAACATAATGTGCACTTACATGTAGTCACGTGCACTTTGCAAACCTGAAAGGAACATATGAGAAAACCTTGTATGTTGCCTTTGCAATCCAAACCTATTGGGTAGCTTCTACAATGTCAAATTTCTTTGTTACACTTTGCATGAAAAATGCGCGACTTAGCAGCCAACAGTGACCAGCACAGTCTACCGTGTCCAACAGTTATTGAAGTCAACTTTGGAATTTGAACTTGTCCACTACACCTTGGAATCTTGTGAACTTCTTTCCTTGAAAGTGCAAGTGTGAAGGTTCCATGAATTGACCATCAACAGTTATTAAGTGATTTAGTAATCACGAGGTAGATCTTACCCCAAAACTATGCTCGTATAGACATTGTTGATGCTATATACAAAATAGGAGATCCACTCAAGTTGGAATCATATTCACAACTGGGTTTTTTCTAGACCTAAAAGTCCATAATCTGGGTTTTTGTGAATAGTCGTGCTGTTTGCAATGCTTGATTCATCTATACACCTTGGTAGAGATAAGCCTTTACGAGTTTAAAACTTTCAAAAACTCAACTTAATCTTCACACTTAAAGTATGTAGAGCTAAAATAACACCGAAATAATCAATAATGGAAAGGCTCTTGCTTGTCCAAAATAGATGGCTCTTAGCCCTTCAAAAACAAATGGTTGTTAGACCTTCCTATTACCATATCAACATAGAAAGATTTTAGTAAAATCCTACCTAGCTTCACTTTTCCTCTAGATAATCAAGAAAGAGAGAGAGAGAGAATTCTAGATTGAGGAAAATTCGTTATTCTATTGTGTTGTATTCCCCCTGTCTATGCCTAGGTGCAAACAATTGCAATGGCATAGCTTATCCTATAAACGTACAATAATGTGCTTGTACAACACTCTCGTAGAGAGAGGTAACATAAGTCACGTCTTGAACCACCTACCTTGTATGTGTTCGTGACTATACCAAGATGACATAGGTATGGCACTTTGCCTGTGAATAAACATAAAGAAAAAATCTTTTAAGACATCAATAACTGACCTCATACTTGACAGAGTAGATAGTGCTATAGCAGAAGCAAAAAAAGTTTTTAGATGGAATTATGTCTACCTCACTAGCATGTCATGCATGCGAAGGTGTAAACCCTTGGCGACAATGAGAGCCCCTACAGATTGAGCCGATATTAGAAGTGCCTTGCACAAGCGAGCATGGATACATCACAATTCACCATTGTCAGACGTAAATTGTGAGCTTATATCTTCAGTGTGAAAAATTGACACAACTGTGGGCCAATGTCATTGATTTAAAGTCAGCAGAGATATCTTGGCACCGGTTAAAAGCCTTGCTTCTCATGAAAGCACTTCGCTGCACTAGACATCAAGTCCAGCAATAGGCTATGCCGATCTCCTTGAGATGTTGGAGAGGTGGTTTGTACTCAAGCCGTGCTTGATATGGGTTTTCAAAATAATCATTGTTGCTTTCCAACAACTTATGTAGAAAAATTTTAATGCGTATGATAACTGTCACAAGCCATGCTTGTGGTTGGAGTGATTAAAGTGCACTCATCTTTATTGCATGATAGGGTTATGCAACCTATTTTAAAAAAATTGTCAAATAAACTAAAAATCTATACATATCTTATGAACCACGTGACTCGACTTACCGTGCTATCTTGCATGTCTCATAACCCTGCACACCAAGCTTTCCATATGCTTATGGATGTGCCCTGTAGAATGTCGCACCTTGCTTGAGTACACAAGATTTTGTTGGAGTGTTAACCATATGTCCTTGATGCATGCATGTCAGTTGTGTAGATTCATGTGTGTTGTATTTTGATAGTGGTGCTACAAAACACATTACCTCACATCGTGATTTGTTTACCTCTCTTGAGTTTGTCCATCATGGGAATTCAGTCACTTGTGCCAACAATGCCTCTTATCCAATTCAAGGAGTTGGAAAGCTTGTGCTTACTGATGCAAATGTCAGTTCTTTTACTCTTTTATATGCATTGTACTACCTAGATCAAAAAGAATATTTTGTCTGTATCTGCACTTGCTAGATATGGACTTGTAGTCAAATTTGTGGATGACAGATGTACAGTACATGATCTCAGTCCTGGTGATGAGATTGTTGCATCATGCATTATATATCATGGTCTGTATAATCTCACTTTTTTTGACAAGTGTCGATAGAATTTTGCAACTACAATTGTGGATTCTAAGGCTATTTTAGATGCAAAACTTTGGCATGCATGTTTTGGGCATCTGAATTTCGTGAGTTTGTTGCATTTGTAGAAATATAATATGGTTTCTTCTTTTCCACCTCTTGAAGCACCTATCAAACATATTTGTGAAGGTTGTATTTTGGGTAAGATGCAGCGTTCAAAGTTTCCAAAGGATGGTTCACTTAGGGCCACATGCAGGTTGCAACTTATGCATACTGATGTTTGTGGGCCCATGCAAAATCCATCCTTGGGCAATTACCTTTAATTTGTGACTTTTATTGATGATTACTCCAAGAATGCATGCATATATGCGCTTAACACTAGGTTGGTAATGGGACACTTTTATGTCCTGGGACACTTTTATGTCCTGTTAAGTGACCATTTTCCTTGAATTATGTCAAGAGTTTCAAAATGGATTTTGAGGTGCTATCTGTCTAGAAAGCTGTCTCATGAGCTGAAAAAAACTCAACATTTTTTTGGAATATCAATTCCATCTTTCACCTTGTCCTTGCACAACATTTCACAACCTAAACTGTGTGAAAAAACGGGTCCTGTTTTTGTCTTTTTTCAACTTTTTGCAACTATACCACTCTAGAATTCATGTTTGTGAGGTCTATAATGCTAGAGAACTATCTTTAGTAGTCCTCAACATGTATTGATCCTTCTAGGGAGAAATAAATGTTAAAGTTGTAAGTTATGACCAAATTACAAAAATTGTCAAATCTTGTTTTTAGACAATTTTAGCTCTTGTATGATTTTTTTGGTGGCTTTCATGATATCCAAATGCAGTTTTGATTTTCTATGTCGCATATTGTAACATAAAGCTAATATTCCTTGAGTTTTGGGACACCTAATACCCTATTTTGCATAGTAGACAATGATGGTTGATTTTTTCAATTATAGAAGAAAACAAAACATTCTAGTATATCAAGTATAGCTTTTTCAATATTGTTAGCTTCTTGTGACAACTACATGCATTTTGTAGGAGTATCTAGACATAAGGATCAAATTTGGCTAGATATTGAATAGTTTCTATGGGATTCTACAACTCATAATGTTGAACCCAGTTTTTTCATGTTTGTTGTATTTAGCACTTCATCTTTCTCCCCAAGATTCCCCTTGGTAAGAGATGTATTATTCTTTTGACATGCTCCATGGCTCCTTATGAACCTAAAGGACAATAGGGAGCTAAGAAAACATGCATATATTATTTGTATTGAGCGTGGCTATAGAAACTTTGATGATAGGTTTGCAGAATGGTAAAAATTCAACTTTTTTGTACATATTTCTTTTGGCAAAACAAAAAATAGTGAGTGAGAAGCAATCATATGTTCTGATCACCAACCCATTGAAGTTAACTAGGGAATTTATCTCAAGTCCTACAAAATCCCTAATCTTATTTTTATGCAACAAAGCGTAAGAAATGACTGTTTTGATGAAAATGTACTGGTCCATCAACTTTGGAGGCTTGGTGTGACCAAAAGATGAGAAATTTTATAATTTTACTGTTTTTTCCATGTGTAGTAGGCCTTGAACTATAACCTCATGAAAGGATTTTACAAAATGAGTGGATCTACTATGGTTTTGGAGGGTTTTTTCAAAACCTTCAAAGGACACTTTTATGTCCTATTAGGTTACCAACCTAGTGTTAAGGAAAAGTCCAAAGTGTTTTTGTGTTGCAAGCAATTTTTGACTATGGCTCAAAATGTACCATGTGCACCCTCCATTCTGATCGAGGGGGAGAGTATATGTCTCATGAAAATTTAATGCAATTTTGGCTATTTGTGTGATAAAACACCAATGTACAATTCTGTATACACCTCAGCAAAATGGTGTGGATGAGAGGAAACATAGGTCTCTTACGGAAATGGCAAGATGTATGGTCAAAAGTCAAGCTTTACCAAATTCATTTGTCTTGAGGCTATTATGTGTGCCACTTACGTACTTAACATGTGTCCTACAAAAGCTTTACAGTCTATGACTCCATATGAAGCATGGCATGATAGAAAGCCTTCTATTGAGCGCATGCGTGTTTTTGGTTGTTTGACATATGCTTTGGTGCCACAAACACAATGTAGAAAATTAAATGATAAGGCTATAAAAGGTTATTTTTTTGGTTATAGTGTTGAAAGCAAAGTTTACAGATTGTATTATCCGCAAACAAAGCGTATCTTGGTTTCACGGGATGTTGTGTTTGTGGAAGATTCTGTTCAGCCCTTGATGTCATGTACTAGAGACAGTAATGTAAGCTCAAAGGACATTTATGACACTTTGCTGCCTCTTTTCAGTGAGAAAAGTTTGAATGAAAATTCTAATGAGGCAAATGTACACCCTATGGGTGTTTCTAAAAATGTTACAAATCAGTCTATTTACTGATGCAGATGTACATGATGTACTTGATGAGGAAAGGGTTGATAATGAGCAAGCTAGAGGTATGCCTAAATGGCTGGTGCATACTTTGCATGATAGTAAATTGGATGCACCTTTGTCTATTCATACTCGTTCAGGTTCTTACCATGCATCTTATGCATCAGATTGCTATACTTTGGCTGTGTCTAGCTGATGTGATGTGATGTTGATGAACCTCTGTAAGCACAAAATTCAAAAAATTGGATGACTGCCATGCAATCAAAATATGATGCACATTATAGAAAATGACACATGGACTTTATGTGATTTTTGTCTTGAAAAGAGTCCATTAGTACAAAGTGGGTTTACAAGTTGAAACACAAGCCGGATGGTGAGATTGATCGCTATAAGGCTTGAATTGTTGCAAAGGGTTATGCACAATCAAAAGGCATAGATTATGAGAGACTTTTGCTCTCACTTGCTGTATGACTATTGTGAGTTTTCTATGTGCATTTCTAGCTCATTTTGGTTGTGATGTACATTAGTCATACATTGTTACTGCTTTCTTGAATGGTGACATATTTGAGGAAGTTTATGTCTCATTTATGTAACACATCCTTGTGGTTTTGTCATTGAAGGGAAGGAAGATAAAGTGTGCAAATGTACGAAATCTTTGTATGCGTTGAAGCAATCTCCTTGAGCTTGGTATGAGAAGCCTAACACTCATTTGGTCAAACAAGGCTTTTGTAACAGTCCAACACAAAGCACATTGTATGAAAAGTGTGAGGATGATGTACTTCTTATTGTGGTTCTCTATGTGGATGATTTGCTGATCACTAAACCAAATGAGAGAAATATTGCTAGGTGAAATCATGTTAACGTGTCGCGCTTTTTGTGCTAGTTAGCATTTTCAAGTTAGCACATTTTTTAAAATTTTGGCATCCAGTAAAACTTTTACAAATTATATCAAAATTTGTCAGAGGTTGTACATTGGTTTCCTTGTTTCAAGAGCTTTCTACCGATATATCATATGTCATAGATCTTGGAGATGTAGCTCATGTTATTGTACTAGTTAGCATATGTCAAAATTGTGCTAGTTAGCATTGTCCAAGACATGAAAAAGTGTGACACGTTAACATGCTTTCACCCTGCTGAATTTAAGGCTGATTTGAATTCTACTTTCAAGATGAAATATTTGTGGCTATTGCATCATTACTTTGGTATACAACTTAAGTAGTGTGATGGTGATATTGACCAGTGTCAGACAAGTTACATAGAGACATTGCTATGTAAGTTTGGACTTGAGACTTGCAAACATATTGCCACTCCCATGGAAACAAGCTTGAAATTGAGTCTTCATGATGTTGGTGATCCTATCGATGTAACTCTTTACCAAACTGCTATTGGCTGCCTTATTTATGTATGCAACACGGATACCAAATATTTAGTTTGCAGTCTCACAGGTCAACAGATTCATGCATAGCCCAGGGTCTAAGCATTGGCAGGCTGTCAAGAGGATCTTTTTCTACTTGAGTGGCACTTTACATCTTGGCTTGTTTTATCCCAAGGGGGATCATTGTCGCCAGATTTACATGCTTTTTTGACTCAAATTGGGCTGGTTGTTTTGACACACTGTCTAGAACTTTGCAGTCTTGGCAGGAAAGCACTGGGCTTTTGGCTGTGAGCGTTTGCAAGAGAACTCAAAAAGCTATATGAAGGAGTTATACCATAGATTCCATGAAGTCTAGGTTTTGAAAGGAAAAGAAGCATCACTCTTTCTCTCTTGCACTCACACACACAAAGAGAGAACACAAAAAAGAATATCAAAACAACACAAAGATGAAAACATCTAGGCTATGGTCGTATCATATCAGGGGTAATATGAAAGGATTAATAGATGAGTTAATGGCGTTCAATCTTTACTGATCAAACAGGCTACAAATTTATTCTTTGGAATTGTAATTTTGTGCTTATCATAATATATATGTTTCGTCTAGTGATTGGGATTAATTGTGTGTATAAATACTCTTGGTTCATAGCAAGATAACTACACTTACGTGAAAAGAAAATTTATAGTCTACAAGGGGTAGTATGATGGGATCCAATGAAAAAATATTCCATTAAGCCTTTCTAGCCCAAAGAGAAACACTATTCATTGTTGAAAGTGTATTTTACGGCTAATCCAAACGCTAATTGCAATAGATCACGCAGATTGGAAGCGATAGAAATTCACATCATGTGCATTATTCATCTAGTATAACTCTAGTATGTGCAAAATGTAGATATGAGAAGGGAAGAGAAGATAATTGCTCCTCCCAAGCCTTGTTCTTGCACGTAGACAATAAGGATACTGCGGGGAGAGATATACATGTAGCAAGGAGAACTTAGAGTATATAGAGAAAATGATTTTCTAAGACTGAAACAAATAGATATGGTTAGGGAGATGAAATTAGATATATATGTTGGATTAATGATGAGAAAGAAAACAACAAGAACCAACAACATATCAAAGTAAAACACATCTTACTTGACAAACTTTTCGGGAATTATTCACCATTTTTTATGGAGAGAGAAGAAGAGGAAAGGCTTCAAGCATTGTTTGATGCACCAAGTTCAATACCTTCTTTGACTAGAGTTGATCTTCCAAGGATAGCTTACAAGTTTGGCTAGTCTTCCTCTAGGAGCAAGTGTAGGTCTAGGCTTATGTTTATGGCTAAGTATAATTAGGCATCAATCCTTTCACTCCCTCATGAATGGTTTTCAAGGAAGAAGAGGTCCCCTTTTATAGGTGAAGGGAACCCCCAAGGGGTACACAAGAAAGAGAAGAGCCAGTGTGAATAGGAACTGGAAAAGTTTTAAATGAGCTGTCCTTGCATGATGTGGACAGATTGCGGTCCACCGTTTTGATAATATCTCCTCAATCATGGCTCCAAATAAACAAAGAAAATCAGGGCAAAAAATTCAGATCATAAGCTAGCCCCCATTTTATATAATTTTTGCAATTCATATTGGAACCTTGTGTAAAACAATCATCAAAATAGGATACATTTTTGGCAGCAAAAGTCTTCCTGTGGTTCCCTTAGTGTAAACTTTCATTTGATTCCAATGGACACCTCATGCAATATGAAAGCATGACATTGCTCCTTGACAAAATTTTGTAATCATCCTTGCAATAATAGGTGTATCTTTGAGAATCATTCAAGCTAGTGTCCCACTAGGATTTGATTCGTTCCTAGTAGTAGCTATGTAGAAAAGAAATATATAAAAAATAAAAAATACATAGAATATATATATATATATATAAAAAGTTACCCTAGATAAAGGATCTAGCTAGGGTGTGAGATGATAATGAGATAGTAGAAAGAAAGAACCAATGCTTTTTGCCCCAAGTTAAAGAAGAGGAGCTATTGATGCTTTTTCCATAGTACTTTTTGACGATAAAGTAAGAATATGTTACACTTGAGATAATAATAGGATTTGATAGAAAGCTTATTATTATACTTAGATATGCATATGTATATTGTAGACAATATACTTATGTATCTAAAAAGTTGCAAGATAGATCTTGTAGCATTTGTTCCCACTATGTACGTGTCATAGCACGCCACCCACCCCCTCTAAACCTGCACATCCTCTGGTATGTGCCACATATAATTTTCTACAGTTTCAATTTCCTTATAGATCTTCCATGATTTCATCTTCATTGATATCTTCCAGCGCTTCATCTTCACTCTGATTTTCACCTATGTTTTGTTCTTCCTCCTTGTCAACATCTTCTTGATTACTGTCTACTCTTGTCTTTAACATTTTGATTCTTTTTCCTAAACATTTTGATCCTTTTTCCTACAATGGGAATCTTTACTTCTATACCATTTAGTTCAGACAAGATGTAAGTAGCATTTTCATGCACATGCTTTACAACATACAGTCCAAACATTATTTTTGAAAACTTACGCATGACTGTGTGCTGGTTATCAAGGCTACTATTGTAATGGAATTGATATTTTGATGATTTATTTGTGAAATGTATGATATTTTAATGCAGCATTGCAATGTTGATTTGAATTGTGGAATATGATCACTTGTCAGGTGTTGTGTGAGCAGATCAGTGAACAGGCACGTGCGTACAATAAGCGATAGCAATTATTTGGAATAAAACTCTCACCATTGGATCTCTGGAAAACCTTAGTATTTTATGATTTAGTTATAAGTTGAGATGCAGACAACTATTATTTGTTATATTGAGCTCTTTATGAGCCATGACTATCTTATGCCCAAGTGTGAACTGATGTAACTCAAATTTTGAGCATGAACTTTTTTATAAATAAAATACGTGCAAGAGGGACATGCTCACTCTTGCACGGGGGGAGATTTCACCCAGTGCTCGTGTCTTTGTTCTCTCCTCTCTTCTCTCTCACCGTGCCGACGTAGCACTCCACTCTAGGGGGTGCACCTGCACGTGCTCTATTGCTCTCTGTCTCTCTAAGTTCGCGTGCAGTCTTGATTATGTGCTATGAGATTTGTCATGTATGAAAATCGTGGTTTTTTTTGCTTGTAGCACATAGTTCTTGGTATTTTGGAGGGCTTGTGATGCTTCCGTGTGTAGAAATGGTATCAGAGCATAGGTTAAGCTCTTGGTGGTATCATGATATATGAATGTGTGCAGATATTCGCGACTACTAAAGCTAAGTTCAACTATGTTTCAAATTTATTTGTTTGATGTTTGCCTTGGTACATGATTGCTTTTCTTTTTTCTGTTTCTTAAATAGAATCACGTTGTGTGTTAGTTTCAATCAAAGTTATGAATTCGGTTTATTAAGAGCCTGATTAGTATGCATTACAATGAAACCTGTAATAAGTGTGAGTGACAAAACACATATATGATAAAGAGATAAACAAATATATGATAAAGAGAATATGCACATGTCATTGTACTTAGTATGTGCAGGAAGGTAAAGTCATTGTTTTAAATGAAATCTCACACAAATACCCTTTGGAGATGAAAATGAAAGGTCGAATGCAAGAGGTAGGTCTAGGTGGGCATGCGTGGAAGACCAGGCAACAGGCGGCAAAGGAGGTGAGTGGATCATGCTACAGGCAGGTGGCGATAGCAGTTGAACAAGAGAGCGTGGAACATGGCTAGTGGCACGCTACCGTGGGTTCCATAAGACAGAAACCTCCGCTTTCCAAACCGTGACTGCCTCCCTTCACTGGCAATTGTAACCGCAACCCCTCTTCCAGCCCACAAAAGCCCCAACAACTGCCCTTGTTTTGCTTTCCATCCACCCATTCTCACCCGAAAATGGCGTGTTTCCAACTTGCTTGCCAACCCTACATTTATGCATGCATGGCTACCTCTTCACCTCATGCTAATAGCCACCATCCGTCTGCAATTTCATCTCAAAAAAAACAAAAAAAAAACTTCATGCTTTTGCTTAGATTTACACAATCCTTTCCATTTTTTAATTTTTTTCTTTCGAGTGCTCGTTTGCACAACCCTTACTTTTTCCACCTCACCTTCTCCTAACACACACGCATTCAATTTATAAAAAAAAAACAGAAGCTTGGTAGACTATCACACACAGAGCTTTTGTTCTCTTCACCATCTCTAAGCAAGAGCACACACACCTCTCACTCGTCTTACGGTCTCGATGTTGGCATCCCTACACACTCATGCGCAATAATGAAGTAGCTCCATCAAACAACACAGCATCCGTATCGTCAAATTTATTTGACAAAACTTCTCAACTCCAACTCGCGATTGGTAGTATATCATCCTGATTATTAATTTTACACCTTGTGATGGAGACAAACAGTGCCAGTAACCCTTCTGATTGGACCGCCAATTCACCTCTCCCGCCATCGACCTTGGAGAAACAAGCATTCTTGTTGTAATAGGAATTAGACATTGCGAATCAACGCCTTGCAGCAAATGATCAGAAACGAGCATGTGACGACGACAACGAAGATGAACGTATGATCAAAATTTTGAAGGCCGCTTCAAAGCTCAACAATCCAACAAAGAGGCAAAGGTAAGTCAAAAACCTTCCACGGTTTTCAAGTTCGATGGTCACAAAATTAGTAAAACAGTGCTATCTTGGTTAACGCAATTCGATGACTTTTTTTTTGGTAAATCTTTCACTAAAAAAGATAAAATTAAATGTGCTAATAATCACCTTTCTGGTCAAGCTTCACTCTGGTGGAGCGTGCTTCGCAAAATGGTAGAACGACCATCAACTTAGGACAATTTTCAACAGTGGGTCAAAAATTCCTTCCTACCCCCTGAGTTTGGCCTTGACACTCGTCGTTATTGGGCCAAATTCTCCTGGATGCAAGAAGACACTATCTCTCGTTACACCGATCGCTTTTCGGAACGTCTTCTACTCCTTTGTATGGTAGAAGAAGTGCATGTAGAGTCTCTCCAATGCAAATATGAAGATGGTCTTCCCAATGGTATACAGTCAAAACTCAATTCTCTTAAACTGACGTCTCTTTATGAAGCTATATCCTTGGCCTATGATGCTGAGAAAGAAATCAACTCTATCGTCCATGAACTGCGCAACACGTGCAATCCCAAACGTCCCAATTTTCAACCTCGCAGTCAGTGGGGTAACAACAATCGCAACCGCAATTGCAACTGTAGTAATTTAAACAGGTATACTTCAAATCCTCACACAAATCATTACGCACAAAACCGTTTACCCCCTTTTCCTCGTAGTCACCAAAATAATCATCGCCCACAACACAATTCTGCCATTCCACCCACACACACTGCACCTCAAAATTCAAACACACATTATCATCAACCCCCCTGCACATCGCAATGGTGCTTGGTGCTTCAAGTGCCGCCAATATGGCCATGTTGAAGCCAACTGCACCAACAATTGTCCACCCGGTCCTCTCCAACCCACAACTCGCATACACAACATCGAAGATCCATCACAACCCCTCGCGACGATGCCATGGCTGATTGGACAACTGCAACACCACCTCACGTACTAGGTAAGCCAATTTCAATTCATGCCTTGCTCCGTCAAACAGGCAAAATTCAAGATTCAAGTGTGTCTATTTTACACAATGATGGTAGTTCACACAATTTTATTTCTGAGAAATTGGCTAGAAAAATTTAACCACCACACCATTTGCATACAATGTAAAATGTGCTTTTCAAGGAACTAGGTACAATGGCACACATGAAATTAAATCTCTCATAATTACCATTGGTGATTACACAGAACAACGTGTTTTTTTAATTGCACCGTTGCAATCCACCGATATCATTTTGGACATGCCTTTTCGTCACCAATATAATCCACAAATTGATGATTGCACACACACAATGAATTTTACTTTCAATGACAAATCTATTTCACTTTCTGCTGATGCATCACTTGCTATGTTCCCCTTGATATCACACACACAAGCAAAACGTGCACTACAAAAGGATGACAAAGGATACATGATATTTGTTACTGAAGTTGAGCACACACAATCGTCTGTCTCTCACACACATAATGATTTCCTCTCACAATATAATGATTGCTTTGTGGATGATTACCCCCCTTCCCTTCCTCCCTCTCGAGGTGAATTAGATCATAAAATTGATAATTTTCCAGGCTCCCAACCTCCACGCAGAGCACCATATAGACATAGTCCCTTGCACCAGCAAGAAATTCAAAAACAAATCATCGAACTCCTAGACAAGGGCCTCATCCATCCTAGTGCATCCCCTTTTGGTGCCCCATTTCTCCTAGACCAAAATAAAAACAAAACTTTTTGCATGTGCATAGACTACCGCGCATTAAACAAGGTCATTGTCAAAAACCGCTATCCCATCCCACGTGTAGATGACCTCCTAGATCGCTTACGAGGAGCAAAAATATTTAGCAAAATTGACTTGAAATCAGGATACCATCAGATCCGTATGCACCCCAACGACATTTTTAAAACTGCATTTCGTACCCAGTCTGGTCATTATGAGTTTATTGTTTTACCATTTGGTCTCACAAATGCACCTGCCACATTCGCTAGGATGATGAAAAAAATATTTATTGATTATCAAGACTTTGTTATCATGTTCTTTGATGACATTTTGATTTTCAGTCGTGATGAGCACGAGACAAAAGTCACCTGCATATTTTCTTTGACCTATTGCAAGAGCACCAATTGTTTGCAATTCCTTACAGATGCACATTTTTTCAAACTCACATTGATTATTTAGGCCACATAGTCTTTGAAACAGGTATATCCGTTGACCCTCAAAAGATTGACACTATTAAATCATGGCCTATCCCCAAATCTATGCATGACATCAAATCATTTCTAGGCTTAGCAAGCTTTTATCGTAAATTTGTCAAAAAATTCTCACACATTGCATCATCGATGACCACTTTACTCCGTCAAAACGAACCATTCAATTGGGATCCCGCACAACAAAAATCATTTGACACTCTCAAATATCTCCTCACATATGGCCCCGTCCTACAATTTCTCAACTTCACACAACCCTTCTTTGTAGTTGTTACAGACGCGAGTGGCTCAGGCATAGGTGGAATCTTAATTCAAAATTATCACCCAGTTGCCTTCAAAAGTAAAAAACTAAAACCATCTAAAACCAAATACAACACATACGATAAAGAATTGTTATCCGTAGTCCATGCTCTAGACACTTGGAAACACTATCTTATGGGCTCTAAAGTTCTAATCAAGACTGACCAATAGGCCATTAAACATCTTCTAACTCAATCCACCATCTCTAACTGTCATATCAAATGGGCCGATTTCATAGAAAATTTCCATCCCATGATACAATACCAACCAAGTAAAGTGAATTTAGTAGCAAACGCATTAAGTAGAAAACCTGAAGTGAATGTTCTTTCTGTTACTCGTTCATGTGTCTTCGATAAAATCAAGCATATCTATTTGAATCACATTTCTGTGAGTGATGTGCAATCATTTAATTCTATGTCTAACACATATGCTCAAGATCCACATTTCTCACTTTCTTGGTTTGAAACAACTCTCAATAATGCTCTTCCCTATGAGCACTACACCTTGGCAAATGGTTACCTTTATTTTCAACAAAAGCTATGCATCACAACACCCTTTAAGGAACTAGCAATGACTGAAATGCATGCACCACCATATATGGGTCACCGAGGAATTCAATCCACACTCACTACATGTCAAGATCATTTTTTTTTGCCTAGAATGAAGCAAGATATCACAAAATTTGTTTCAGAATGTATGATCTGTCAAAGAGTTAAACATCATCATGGTAAGTCCTGCTGGCCCTTGGGAGAAAATCTCCATGGATTTTATCACAAGAATCCCCACCACATCCTCACAAAATGATATGATATGGACCATAGTTGACCCTTCTAGAAAACAAGCATACTTCATACCTTGCAAAAAGACATTGTCTGCACCATAGACTGCAAGCCTTTTCCTCAAAACCATCTTTCCCTATCATGGCTTCCCCAAGGTCATTCTCTCCAACCGAGATGGCCGCTTTTGCAATCACTTTTGGGTCACCCTAGCCAAAAACTTAGGCTCTACAATGGATTTCACATCTGCATTTCACCCTGAAAGTAATGGTCAACCAGAAGCCACAAACAACACTATTATGAACCTTCTTAGATCTTATACCATTGAAAATACTGCAAACTGGTACCAACACCTCCCTATGCTTCTGTTTGCTTACAATAACACCCCTCACTCCTCCACAAGCCGTGCACCCTTTGAATTTTTCTATGGGCAGAAACTCCTTGTCCCTATTTCCACTATTAGCACTAATGTCCATATGGCTGACACTTTAGCAAGAGACCACACACACATTTTACAAGAAGCCACAACCCCCATTAAACGAGCACAACAACAATACACTACACAAGCCAATAAGAAACAAAGACCTGCACCTTTTAAAGAAAACAACCTTGTTTGGCTGCGAATAGAAAAACAACGCTTAAAAAGCATACAAACCCATCCCAAAGTAAAATTGGCCCCTAGATTTTATGGCCCATTCAAAATCCTCCAAAAGATAAATGACAATGCGTTCCGCTTGGTCATTCCCTCGCATTGGAAAATACACAACTCCTTCCATTTTACTGTGTTGAGACCACACAAGGGACCTATTCCTAATACTCCTTCCTCAGTCGACCCCCCCTTAATTGAGGACGATGAAGAAATTCTGACTCCCGAAATAATTTTAGATCATGACATGACCACTACCCGCACAGGAAACCAGTACAGAAGATATTTGGTAAAATACAAAAACCATTGTTTGGAACAGTGTCAATGGATTTCTGAACAATCGCTACATCCGCACTATCATCACTTGATGCTTGTATACCACACACCTAGAGACACAGATTTTTCGATTTAGGCAGTGCCTCTCTTCTAGTGTAGATTTTCCGATCTAGGAAACACAACCTTAAAAGTGCAGATCCGCCAGTTTAGGCAGCACTAGTGTAGATTCATAGATTTAGGCAACACGAATTGAAAATGCAGATTCGCCGATTTAAGCAGCATTAGTGAAAACCTGCGGATTTAGGCAACATGCCCAATGGTGTAGATCCGTTGGTTTAGGCAACACCAATTACTAGACCACTCTACCAGTGGGGCTGGCGACCACTGTCGCTAGTTTAGTTTTGGGCACAATTGAGGACAATTGTCTTTCAACCCCGGGGTATGTAATGGAATTGATAGTTTGATGATTTATTTGTGAAATATATGATACTTTGATGCAGCATTGCAATGTTGATTTGAATTGTGGAATATGATCACTTGTCGGGTGTTGTGTGAGCAGATCAATGACTCACACGTGTTGGACAATAAGGCGATAATAGTTATTTGGAATAAAACTGTCACATTGGATTTCGTGGCAAACCTTAGTATTTTATGGTTTAATTATATGTTGAGATGCAGACAACTATTAATTGTTATATTGAGCTCTTTATGAGCCATGACTATCTTATGCCCAAGTGTGAACTGATGTAGCTCAATTTTTGAGCATGAACTTTTCTATAAATAAAATACATGCAAGAGGGACATGCTCACTCTTGCACGGGGGGAGATTGCACCCAGCACTCATGTTTTTGTTCTTGCCTCTCTTCTCTCTTGTCGTGCCGACGTAGCACTCCACTCTAGGGGGTGTGCCTTCACGTGTTCTCTCACCCTCTGTCTCTCTATGTTTGCGTGCAGTCTCGATTATGTGCTATGCAATTCATCAGGTATGCAAATTGTGGTTTTTTTTGCTTGTCGCACGCCGTTCTTTGTATTTTGCAGGGCTTGCAATGCTTCCGTGTGTAGAAACTATCATACACTAAAACCCAGTCACCTTTGTCATTTTCTTTTCTCTTGAGCCAATGTCGTTTATCAAAGTAGTTCTTCTTTTTCAACCTTCCAATTTTGAGTCATTCTTTTGCAGCCTCAATGTCTCCAGCTCTTCTCTCTAGCTCTCTTATGTGCAAGGAGATGTTCCCTGCTAAGCCCCTCTTGCCAAGGTAGTACATTCCATGTGGGAATTATATCTTCAATCGACATCACTAGCTTTTGAGCATACATTAGCTCCGCAGGCATATAGACAATTACTGACCTATGTGTTGTACGATCAACCCATAAAGCATATGGCAACAATTTTGGACACTCACCAACTCTTTCTTTGCAAGCCTTGTCCAAAGATTTAATGATAGGGGATTCCCTCTTTCACTCTTTCCATTGCCTTCAAGGTGGTAAGTTGTAGTAAGAGAAAGATTGATTCCTAATCTGGAAAATAACTCCCTTGCTTCCTCGGCATCCAGCTCACCTCTGTCTGTAGTGATCTTTCCCACACAACCATAACAGCAAATCACCTCATCAAGAAGGAATCTGCATATAGCTTCTGCGGTTTTAGCTCTTAATGCTCGCCCTTCAACCTGGTTAGTCAAGTCCTCTTGTGCAAGAACTAAGTATCTCATCTTCCAAAGTCCTAAAGGCATTGTGACTAGATCCACAACCCATTTATATTGCATGGCTAGTGGATACTTAGGGTGCAATCCATCATGATGTCAAACATTTGAATATATTTGACAAGTTACACACGACTCTACGAATTGAGATACATCTTTATACATACCCTTCCACTAGCATTTTTCTTTCAACTTGAGAAGGTTGCCCACACACCCCTGTGTCTAGCCCATAGACTCTCATGAAACTCTTGCATGAGCTTTACTTGTGTATCTTTTTTACATATAACCCTTTGTGGTGTACCAACATTTTGTTTAGGATGCTTCCACAAGTAACCATCCCTCAAAAAGTACCCATATCCTTTCCTGTGTATCCTCCTAAATTCTTGTTCAGACCAATCATCCTATTTTGCTAGAGTACTCAAGTAGCTTCCAATAAGAAGCCAATCACCTTCATAAATATCTTTCAATAGGAGCAATTCAAGTGGATTAGTCATGTAGACATTGTTACTTTTGACATGAGAGATAGAATAGAACTTTGTGCCCACATCATCTCCCTCGTCAATCATCTATGACTCATCTTCATAACTTGCCCTTGATAGCATATGTACCACTATATTGTCTTTACCTGCAATGTGCTAAAACTGGATATTTAAGGACTTAATGTAAGTAATCCACCGCAACATAGCAATGTATGGTGTTCAGCAACTTGTAATCATCCCAAGAAGTGGTAAACAATCTGTTTCTACAACCACACATGCACCAATTAGGTACTCTTTCCCATTTTTCAAGTCTTTAACCATACCCCAAAACTCTCTGTTTATCTATGGATAGTTTGTTTGGCGAGCATTCAATATCTTTGCTCCAAATCTCACCACATACTTGTGTCCCTCATCATCATCTTGACCTATTGCCCATCCACTTCATGTAGGACTGGTGTCTAATTGTCATAATTACTGGCCTTTGACACTCATAGTCCACCTTTCTCAAAGTTGGTGCTGACTAGAGCAACTCCTTTAGCTTTTTCATGGCTTTTACATGTGCTTCTATCCATTTAAACTTTTGATTCTTTCTAAGAAATTGATAAAGAGGATAAGCTACATGTGCATAATGTGGAATCCAAGTAACATAAAAGACACATGCTCCCAGAAACCTTCTAACCTCAGTGATGCTAGTGCATGTTTCTTTCATTCTCTGGATAACATCTACCTTTGTTGGACAATGTTTCCTACCATATGGCCCGAACATGTGCCCCACAATGAGCACTTCATTGACACCAAACATAGACTTTTTCCTTGACAAAGTAAGATTCACTTCCTCCAACCTAGATAGAATCTTATCACAATCATTTATGTGATTTTTCACAAACCTGCGACATCCCCTGAGGTCTAAAGCTTCATCTTTCTCCCTTGCTTCACATCCTTTGATAGGAAAATCGTCAATGAAAGGCATTGTGATTTGAGGAATAAAAGTCACATAAGACCTTATTCATTCCATTCATCATATGTACAACCGAGTTGGTTGCTCCCTGCGGCAAGGTACACATCCTTACTAAACCTAAAGGTGTCCTCATGGATGTCAAATCTCTGCTTTCTATTGCAAGATGAAATTAATCATACCCTGAGTAGAGATCCCCCATCAAGTAGATTGTCCTCCCTACAAATTCCTCTGCAAACTCATCCACAATAGGACCTGTACCTACATTTCTAATTTGTCACCTTGTTCACTGGATACATATCTTGGATAAAGTGTAGAGCACCATTCTTCTTTGGAGCTGTGAACCACCTATTTGAGTATGGAGCACAAGAAGGCTCCAAAATCTCCATTTTGATCTTCTCATGGAATAGGCCGCAGATTTCAAGGCACATGAGGTATTGTAAAAAATTACCATAGGAGCTACAATAGAAGGATCAACACATCCTATCTTATGTGGCCCAAATGAAAAAGTCTTACCATTCTTTGAAAGAATTTTTTTAAAGCATTGTGTCTCCTCCTCTGTTAGAAACTACTTGCCGCCAATGTGAAACTCATGAAAAGACTCCTTTGGAAATGTTGATGGCGCAACACAGAAGAAGTTTCCCCAGTATGTTGTACCATTATTTTTTGAAGCAAAATGATATCTTTTGTAACATCTGAACAACCATTAAATGTTGTGGGAAAAAGCCTCTATGGAGGAATGTATATAAGTCAATTTTTGTAACCCTAAACCCAACTATTGAATTAATCAAATTTGGTTATCATTGTGCGTGGTGTCAAAAAGAGAGAGATAGAGAGAGAGAGAGAGAGAGAGAGAGATTTCTTCTCTTCCCTATGCGCGCTATGGAAGGTCCATTGCTAAAGTGACACCACCATCATGTTAGCAACGGTGAGGGCTTCCATTCAATGCCAAGAGTGTGTAATTTCGACTACGACGAAGTGAGCTCCTACGAGCTTCCGGGTGAGTTTTCTTTCAAAATAGATGTCCATTTGGTGAGTTATTTGCACCTATGGATTCATGGAGAGTAGGACTATGCATTAGGATCATAGGCCACAAAAAATGGTAACCTGTATTTTAATGCCTGTCTTTATACGCGATTCTTGCAAGAGGTAGTTGGAGGTCGGTTATCAAGTCACAGTCCATAGGTTATTAATCTTGTGATAAGGAGAATATATCTTGTGAGTTTCGTGACATTTTGAACACATTTGGCCTAGATTGGGATAGCATTAGCATCATAGGTTGGATTGCTTTCACTAGTGTGTAAGAACGCTTGGATTCAATTTCCTCTATTAGAGATTTTTTTAGAAGGTTGAGAAGTAATTTCACACTCATATTCTTGTTTCCATGCGCCTACGGGCTAAGCTTCACCCTTGGCCGACGTAGAGTTGTTTGTTCTGTTCTCTCTATACTAGCATTCGCTCGCGGCGTACCCACCAACATTGGCGCCGCTACCGAGGAACGAAGCCCTAGGTAGATGACGTTAGACTAATCCTATGAGGTGAGAGTTCCTCTGGTGTGCCAGAGTATTCTTTATATCTTAGTTTAGTTAGGAGCTATAGAGAGGTGCTAGGAAGCATGTGTCTTTCCTTGGTCACTCGTGTTGATGGTTTTAGTTTAGAATTGTATTGGTTTGGGACCTGGAGTGGTTGAAGAGGTGATAAAAGCATTGGCTAGTTCATGTGTGTTAGTTAAGTGCTTATCTACTCACAATTGCAAAAGAAATTTTTTATGTTTAGGAGTAGCTTTAGGTAGGTGAATTGATCTTGATCTAGAGATGTCCATCAATGAAAATTTACTCGAGTTGATTGGTTGCATTGAGATCTTGAAAAGAAAGTGATTCTTAGTCGAAACAATGCAAAAGAAGGTTCATAAAAATGTTTTGCATGACAGAGGATTGTTGAGGGCATAAGAAGGCATCAAAAAGGGCCCTGCATATCAAAATATGTATCTTGCAAGGTTAGACTTTATACGCGTATAAAGTCTCCAGCGCTAAATAGAGACCAAACTTGTGAAAACTGACTGTACCAAAGTGTCCAAATGAGTATTTATACCCTAGGAACACCTTGAGTAGGAAACTTTGTCATAGAATTAGAGACCAAAGCCAAAACTTCTGAGTGGTTGTAACTAAAAAAATCAAAACCTTGTGTTTGTAAGCACATTTGAGCTTTAAATTTTATTGTGAACACATGTACATGATGTTGATAAGTAGGGGAACTTAAGGTCGAAATAGAATTGAATTTTGAGATAGGAGACTCATACACGTATAAAGTCTCCAGGGTAGATTTGGGCAATATCCTGCATGTTGTCAGCACTAAGCCATTTGGGAGGTTTCTATAAGCTTGACTACAAGATTCCACTCCATTTGGTCAGCCAACTTTTCATCTGGAGAGAATTTTGCAAATTATAACTAAAAGACAAAGAAAAGTGTTGAATTGGTGAATCATTAACATCAAAACCTGATTTTGAGCACATATGCTTTGAGTACACACAAAAGAGAACCTTGGGCTATGATTTGAGCTCATTTTTGTCAAATAGACTTAATATGTGTATAAAGTCTAACATTCTAGAATAGACTCAAATGGTACAAAGGTGTATGCCCAAAGTTTCTTAATGCCTTGGGGCATTCCATAGCTTATATCTTATTGCATTTGGACCAAATCTCAGCTTAAAAAGACCAAGAAACAATACAAACACTCTACACACCCTTTTTGGCCAAAACTTGAACAAACGTGATTCCAAACTCAAGTTAGAGAATATTTGTAAAGTCCCTAAGTGCTGGGCTACTTCTGTAGCAAGTTTCATGTCAATTGGCTCAAAAAGACATTATACGCGTATAATGTGTTTTTGATGCTATGGACCATTATTTGAACTTAAGACCATACAGGGAGTATGAGCACACAACTATCAACACAAACCTGCCAAAATCTAGTCAAGCTAGTAAAAAAGACTTTATACGCGTATAATGTCTTTGTGACCCTATTGACTTCCAAAGTTGAACTGGGGCATATCCTTGCATTCTGAGGGACCTTAGAAGCCAATAGCCAATATTACACTCAAGTTGGAAAGTATTTGAGCCTGTAAGTGCTAAAAAGCAAAAAAAAGATCCAAAAATCAATCTATATCAAATTGTAACTTACACTAAAGTGGTCCAATTGTCATTTTGAAAGGTTCTGAGAGTTACATGAATGGTAGCGGATATCTGGTGAAGAACCATTGCCATTTTTTATCAATAGACTTTATTCGTGTGTAAAGTCTAACAGCCAGATTTAGAGCAGACTGAGTAACTTGAGCCTTCCAAGTAATCCACTTAACTTTGACAACACATTTTGCTACTCAATTCAGTGACAATAACATATATGGGGAACCAACCCTTCCAAAGGAAGCTTTGGATGGGAAACTTGCATGTTCTTCCTAATCAATACTGAATGTTACTAAAAGAGAACCACCATTGACAAAGATTTGCAGAGTCTAAAGTTTTGTACAGATAGCCAATAACAAAGTCCGGCAAGTCCAGACCAATCGAAAGTGCAATCAATCAACCGATTAGAGAGATGAAATAGACAAAGTAAGACACGAAAGAGATAACTCTAAAGGTAAAAGGTTTGGAGTTGTAGTGGTGTGTTAAGGGATTGATGTATTTATTTGAGATCAGGAAGAAACCTCCAAAAAGACCAAAAATCACAAGAAGAGCAGATTAGCATAGTGTCTACGGAAGAGAGTGTGACCCAAGCTAGAATAGATCCAGTAGCACCAATCATAGAATATGGTAGTGGAATGACACCTCCTCTCAACAATCCTTTTATCTCATGGCGTACCAGAACACCACGGTTAACTAACCAATCCAAGGAGAAGGAGGGAGAACCTATAGAAACCCTCCTCGGACATTAAGGTTTACAACCCTTTACTTAGAAGGACCAAATACCCATGGGGCTTTGGTCTATGCTGATGAAAGGGATGAAAAAGCATGTGTATTGAGGAAAAACTAGCAAAAGGAGTGGATGCCCTTCTAGTGTACGATGATGGGGATAGATTCCATGATGAGGAGGGAACACATTACCTTATTGTTAAGGATCGAGAGAACTACAACAAGTATGGGGATAATGTGGTAAAGGGGAAGATGGTTTCTAAAATCACCAAAATACATTACCTTCCTAATGCCACCCTAGTGTTTGACAAGGAGGTGACTAAACTTGCGACTAGCCAAGGAGCAGTAGGAATCTATGAATACTTGAATGGGAGAGTCAATACATATTTTTCGATATCTAGCACCATTTTCCTTTGAGCTAGGCACATAAAAGACTCTGTACTTATTCTCATATGAATTAGAAGAGGGGAGTCGCATACTATATTTTGACAAGTATGGACGAGAGTATAGGCCAATAGAAAAAGCAGAGGTAGCAAGATTGATGGCCGCTAGGGTAATTCCAACATAACTCTCTACCACTTAAGGACTAAACCCTACCCCCAACAAATCTACTAGTCCCTTTGAGGAAATGGAGGATGAGACCAGAATCCCAGCGAGGCAAGCTGAAGCGGTAGAAATACCAGTTTTTCCTTCATATCTCAACACAAATCCAAAAACGTTGCAATCATGGTTGTGACCCACAGTGACAAGGCAACAAGATATCTATAGAGGCGAAGTCCCTATTACAAATATTTCATATGTGACCCTATAATCTCACCCATGCCCACTTACTCTTATTCTTATCCCAAGGAAAGCAAGGGACCAACAATGATGCCGACCACAACAGGATTTTCCTATATGAAGACAATCAAGATAGAAAGAGGGTGTGCAATGGAACCACCTTTTGAAAGGTCATATAGAGGATATAGGATGGGAGGTGTAGCTGATAGAAGATTGAGACCTGGACCGGACCCTGTGAGGGGAGAAGGACGAGGAGATTCCACAGTTCGACTGGTGGAACAAAGACGTGTTAGACCTTCTCAAGTATAGAAGTGGGTACACAATAGGTATTCAGGAGAACAGGATCCTAGAGATCATGTGGCAACGTTCTTGAGAGTGATTCGAGCAGAAGAAGTTAGAGACTTTGATACACAATTTGCAGGATTTGGACTCACCCTAGAGGAAGACGTTGCCACCTGGTTTGACTCTGTTGAAACGCAAGATTTTGGGACCATCCAAGAAGTTTTTGATGAGTTTGTGGAGGAATTCTCTCAAAGGGGGATAGCCCACAATATTGTCTCTCAAATCCACAAGTTTAAATAAAAAGAGGGAAAATCTGCTAGAAAGGCAGCCCTACGGCTGAAACGATATGTAAAGTTCTACGCAATGGAAGAACTACCTACTTAGTTCCAGACTGATGTTGATATTTATCCAAGTATTGAGAAATGCAGATCTTCAAAAGGATTTTCATATGAAGAAAAGCCCCACTCTAAATGAGTTAGCCAAAGAGGCTTTGTTCCTTGTAGATAATTGTGAGATCTACAGAGTTGGAAATCTAAGAGACAGCAAAGACGATGACTCATCATCTCAACAAGGTGGGTCATAATTTGGAAAGACAGTACAATAGAATGAACCAGGAGTAAATCAAGAGTGTCTGATAGAGGAGGTGCTAAAGAGGATTAGCCCATTTTCCAAGCCATAGGCTAAGACATTAAAGTGGTGCACCATCGAACAAAAATGGACAAATCATGTTACTGAGGAATGCTACTATAATAAAGGGTATGTGAGAGAACGACATTATGTTTCCCAACCGCAAGTAGCACCACCTCAAGTGCCACGTGATCCTAGATATACTATGGGGAATTTGTCAGGACCATCTGGGTTTGAACAACCACATCCAGTTTTAGGACAACAACCACCACTCCCAGGGACAACGCCGATAGGTGTGAGATACATGCCCGCTGTGGAAGAACTAGAGGAACAAGCCTTAGTGCCTTTCCCTATTTATTATGAAGAGCCAAGTGGAAAAATGGCCTACTCAACATACTACCGACCAGAAGAGCCGAGAACGCCGGAACCCTGGAGTATGATTGGCAATGTTGGACCACCAACCATGGCATAGGCTGTAGGAGAAAGTAGATATACTTTGGATGAAAGAACATTGCCGTTCATAGCCAATGGAGGTTTTAATGGACCTAGAACTACTTACCAACAGAGGGGTGCTCAAGGAGCTCCACGAAAACCGTTGGGACCTTGCTATAAATGTGTGGGTGATCATCTTATGAAAGACAGTCCTCATTCAAAGAAGCTAAAGCAACCATAAACATTTTGGAGACAATCCCTTCAAGCAATGGTTTCGAGAATGAAACAGTAATACCTATACAAGTCATCACACCAGCTCAGGCTCAAAAAGAAAAAGGGGGACTTGAAAATGAAGAATCAGGATGTAAAACACCTAGCATTGAACAAAAAAGTCAACGAAACACATGGAAAGCTAGAAAAGCACTAGTAGCATTGAGGAAAGAAAGAGAACAAAATGTCATAACTAACAGAAGAATTACAACGAACAAAAGGCAGACTAGAAAACCTTGAAAGATGAGAACTTCAAAAACCAAAAACACCAACAGATATAGAGCTTCAGAAGAAAGTGAAATCCAAAAGTGCGGGATCAGGCGGATCCGTGCTAGTAGAAAAAGTAAATGAACATTCAGACGGACCCTTGAAAGCATACGACTCAAGGCTTAAAATTGATCAAACTCAAGAACAAAAATGGATGACATATCCCTATGCTGAGTTGGAAAAACAGAGATTGGAAATGTGTCAAAAGATGATCGAAACTACACAAACCTTAGTAGAACCAACTTCAAGGAAACAGGTGGAGGAGGTAGAACTTCCAGTACCAATGCCGAGGAACCCTCCAACACATGGATCAGAACAACTAACTGCTAGTTTAGAAAATTGAAATAAAACCTGAACATTCAATAGAAAGACCTGGGATAGTGTTGAACACAACAGACTCAACATCAGAAGGGTTCCAACCTATCACACCAGAATTGTATAAAAACGACGAGGGCTTAAATGATGTTTGGAGACAGATAAGGGAAGCCAATCAAGCTAATGAACTAAGCCAAAGGGTTAACAAAACCAGTATGGGAGAAGATGACTTCCTTCTTCCTATTGAAGAATTTGAGGCAGGACCTCAAGCAAATCTAGAGATGCACTCTTATAGGGGAGACAAGGGATCTGTAAAATCTTGGGATAGCCAACTTGTATCTTTGAAAACGTTACCCTCATATATGGGAGAGTATGAAGCAAAGTCAGATGTTCAAGTTGTACCATCACAGCAACTCGCTACAAGGAAGGGTATGAACTCCCAGGGGTTGATAACACTCTTATCGACTCCAGTAACTTGTACCATTACTCTAGCAAAGCTTCTCGGATTAATACCTAATATGTGAAATACGGTAGGAAAATGTTTGGAGTAAGGGATCCGAATTCACAAATGCAGGAAGGAATCAAGGAATTGGAAAAACCTTAAGTAAACATGCAACTAGTGCATTTAAACAAGGTAGGAGAATACTGTGAAGGGGAAGATGGCAATACCACGCTCCCGATTGAATTAGAAGGTGTTACCACAATGGCAATTCTTGACAGTGGAGCTGGTGTGGAGATCTTGACAAAGGATACATGGAAGAAATGGGGAAAACCAACTTTGAAAACCACTAGAATGAAGGTGCAACTGGCTAATAGTTATATGGAGAGACCCATAGGGCTTTTGGAGAAAATAGTTGTTAAGTCTTGCAAAATCGAGTACAAGCATACCTTCGCAATTGTAGATTTTGGCAAGAAAAATAACTAGGACATAATACTTGGACGACCCTTCATGCCACAATTAAAGATGGTCCAAGATCTGGGCTACAATCACATATACCTAAGACACATGGAGACAACTACAAGAATAAACCTTAAAGACCATATCTACAAAGATGTTGACATAACACCAAAAGAAGAGTTTGATTTTGCCACGATAGTAGGGTCAAAAATCCTTGACTGGCTAGGTAAACCAAAGGAGTTATGGATGTGTGGGGCATCCAATTGTGGAAGCCTAAAACGAGAAGAATGTATTATAGACAGAGCAATTGAGGATACAGAATACATACCAGAATCTTTTCTAGAAGAGTCCTTAGAACCTTTAGAAACAACCTTAGATGTGTATGCTATTGCGGAGGGACCGACGACTAAGTTTTGTGACCAGGATGGGTATGATGTAGTTCCATATTACATGGTTGCATTAATAGAAGATGATGATTAACAAATCTCATATCAATCAAGAAAAATCGAACATAAGCGAGAAATAATGGAAACTGCTCCACAATTCTACAGATCATCTTGAATGAGATGATGATGCAGATAATGAATGTTGTGACAACCCCAGTGAGCTAGAGGAAATGATACATGATGTAAGGTTTTACGATTTTCCAAATCAAAAACCGAGACGTTGTTGCACGCATTTTGAGAACCCCATTTTTTGTAAATTTGTATATACGGGCATGACGCCCGATGTCAAAAGTGTGTGTGGGCTTTCTTTTTGTGGGGTTGTTACCTTGCTTTAGCAAGCACATGTACATGAACTACAAGTCGCTAGTCTAGCACTAGCTGTCAAGCTACTATAAGTGCCCATGAGTGACATTTTTGAAGGGAGACTTGTATATAACTTAAACTCATGTGCAAAATTAAAAAAGTTCAGAAAAAGATCAGAAATTTGCAGGTTTGTGGTCGTTTGGGCTTCTCCATGCTTTCTGATGCAGTTTTTTGTCCCCGCCTTGCCTTCTCTACGCATAGTCGGCCCTCTATTCGCGTCAATTTTCCATGTAGTGGCGTGTGGATTCAATTTTGGTCATCTTCATATTTCTCTCCAATCATTTTTTGTGCTGTCTCTCAAGCTTTAAAGTGCCCCAATTGGAGTTTTTCTCTTTAGGTTACGACTAGTTCTCTGTAGGGTTATGGCTATGGCAGCCTAGTGGCAAATTGTGTGCAGATAGATTGGGAGGGCATGTATCTATGAATTGTGGAATTGATGTTGAATTTGTGGTTTTTTTATGTTTAGTTGTAAAAGGCAAAGCTCTAGTATTCATATGCATTGGTCAACGTGTGTTGTAAATCCGTGCTTTGACAGGGTTTTGCTCCTATGTGACATAGTCTCTTGGGTGGGCGACAACGAGTAAATTCCCAAGGGGACTACTCTTGTTGGATTTGTGGTGTTTCAAATGGATTTCCCAAAGCTTTTGGTATTCTTGTAGTGCTCTTTCAACGCTCTTGGGTGACATCGCTATAGACGTGTTTCAGTGACGTTGTTTTCCAACAACGTCAAGCACATTACAAAAAATGGAAGGAAGCTCACAAGGCTAGAGATAACCCAATGCCAAATATTAAAAACAAAATGGAATTCTTATCTCTTGGTAAAGGCAAAAGACTACATTAAAAACAAAATATCAACTCAGTTCTCTCAAGATCGAGACCCTAGGACAAAAGACAGACCTAGGGATGTAAAAAAACAAAATCAAAGTCTGAAGGCAAACACTAAATCCAAAAGAATGGAAACAGAATCGAAACTAGAAGAATTAAAATTGATGAAACTTCAATGTAAGAAAAGGTACCAAGAGCTCAAGAAGACTCTGAGGGAAGTATGGACAACCAAAACGGACAACAGAGAGGATGAGAAAGACAATAGCGGAAATAATAGGAGTGTACCATCCCATTACAGAAAGTTCACCATTCAAAATCGAAAGATAGTGATGACACAGTCCAGAAGAGAGTGACGGGAGAAAGTGTCTTCTGATGGGTCGGAAGATGCAAAGAAAGTAGACCTAGCACAACTTGGAGAGACACTGCAGCCCGTATATATAGCCACAGACCTGAGCCTAGATGAGGAAGAGGAGCTACTCAGCCTTCTTTAGGAATATAAGGATATGTTTGCATGGTCTTACAAGGACTTAAAGGTAGTGGATCCGACAATATGTCAGCATATTATCCCATTAAAATCTCATGCAAAACCAAGCAGACAAAGGCCTTACACGTACAATGATACCTTTGCTAAGCGTATCAAGGAAGTGATTGATAAATTGAAAGACGCGGAGTTTATCTATGAGATAGAACACACAGATTGGGTATCCCAATCATTGTTGTACCCAAAAATAATGGCAAACTCCAAGTGTGCGTCAACCTCAAAAAAGTCAATGCAGCCACAATATGGGATAACTATCCCCTGCCAATTACGGACCACGTCCTTGAACGAGTGGAAAAAACGCATGCATATTCCTTCTTGGATGGATTCTTTGGTTACAATCAACTTGCAATTGTACCCAAGGACCAATATAAAACGGAATTTGCCACAAAATGGGACATATTTGCATATCGGGTCATGCCCTTTGGGTTAACAAATGCTTCTGCCACATTTCAAAGACTGATGGCACATGCCTTCAAGGAGAATTTGAGGAATTTCTTGGAAATTTATATGGATGACCTATGTGTACACTCTCAAGAAAGAGAGGAACATGTGGAACACCTCAAAAAGGTACTCGAGAAGTGCAGGACATATAGGATTTTCCTTAATCCAAAAAAATGCATTTTCATGGTAAGACAAGGATGAATCTTGGGGCATATTGTCTCAGAACATGGCATTTCCACATATTTGGATAGATTAAGGTGATTATCAAAATGCCTAAGCTGATCAATGCAAAGCAATTTCAGTCCTTCATGGGACATTGTGGTTATTACAACAGGTTCATACACATGTATGCAATTATTGCACAACCACTGTGTAAACTTATTGTGATCTTTGAATGGACAGATAAGTGCGAGGAATCCTTTAAGAAATTAAAATATGCCCTTGTACCCGCTCCAGTGCTATGAGCACCTGATTGGGAAAAAAATATTTCATGTCCATATAGATGCATTTTCATTTTTTATCGGATGTATTCGGCTCAACCAGAAGAGGGAACCATGGGTTTCCCAATCATCTATTCTAGTTGACAACTAAATAATGCCGAAAGGAATTACACAACCACCGAGAGAGTGGGGCTTGGAATGATTTATGCCGTTAATGAATTTTGGCATTATCTCCTCGCAAATAAGTGTTGAGAGAGAAGGAGAGAGCACAGAATATAATAGAACCCCAAAGTGTGTCCAATGACTACACGAGATGAGTTTATATAGAGGGGACCAGGGTGCTATATATAGAGATACTATATATAGCTCAACACCCCCGCTCAAATGAAGGTCCCTAACTGTGGATGAAAAAACCCTTGGCGGCTCAAGGGAAAAAACCACAGCTCTATATATACCCACCGTTATATTACAAAATTTTAAATGTACATTTACAATGTTCAAAGGAGCTACATCACTCCTGTTTTACAATGAGCCCTTTCAAGGGTCTTCTTATAATCCAAGATATAGACGATTGAGCTACTGCAAATTCTTTGGTAAATCAACTTCAACATCCTTGAGCCTCCGTACATACATGATTTAAGTTCTGTAAAAGAATCAACTCAAGAAAAACATATCAAGTTGTGAAGGTTAGAAATAAATACATCACATTATCCTTAGAGATAGTTTGCGACGCCGCTCTAGAGACGACATGTAACAAACATAATGCCGATGCAATACCATGTGTAGATGACATAGAAACAAATGTAACATCAATGGTATCACTTGTGCACAAATATATACAAAGTCGACATGTAATAAATACATTGGGACCCCCAAGATCTCAACTAACAGTTGTCATCATCATGGCTTTATGTACCATGGCATCATGGTGTTCACCATGGCATTAAGATGCTTAGAAAAATGTGAAATAGCAATCATCATGGATTTAGGTACCATGTCATCAGAGACGCTTTCAATAAAAAAAATTGAAATATCAATCATCATGGCTTTACGTACCATGGCATTGATAGCCGTTTTTTCAGCTCTCTGTAATTGCCATAGTGAGTTATCTCACCCTATCAAATCACTCAAACACTGTGGTTACCCTCACCCTTTCACTATATATAGGTGCGTGTGAGTTAGGGGACTTTTCCCATATCTCTTTACTGAAATAAAAAACCCTCAATTAGCTAGTCATGGGGCTAGTTGAGCCAAAAAAAAAAAAAAAGTATATTATGGCCCATGCCTATGTAAATATTTCTTTGTATATAGGGCCTAAATAAAAGATTTTTTCATAATTATTTTGGTATTTATTTAAATATTTCTACCTAGGTGTGTGTTATTTATGCTCTGTACATTGCCTCACCATTACCACAATTTTTCTTACCATTTTTCATACTCTTTATTTCATATAGAAATATTTTCATGTAAGCTTCTCTTATATTTGGTGTAACTCCACCCCACTAAAAATCCAAAAAAACTAGTTTTATTTATGTGTATATTTTTTCACTATTGTGATTTTTTCCTTCCTACATCTATTTTGTTTTTTTTCTAAAAAATTAGAACACCAAAAATATTTAGCTTTTTTTGGTAGCCTCATAATGAGAGAGATTTCTTTTGACCCCTTTATATTTTTTCCACTTATATTATTTATATTTGACATATACATATTTTTTAGACCCCTCAATATTTGATTTTCTTAGTTGTACTATTCACTTATATCATGATCTCAAAAATATCTTCAATTATAGACCTACCAAATAAGGTCAAGGGTAGGTGGCATGCATACATGCACTATGGAGGGCTCACTCTTGGAGGTATTCAAAAGAATCATCTAAAGAAGGAACCTACAAGGACCTTATGCAGTGGAAAAAAACGGTCGGTTTTGCTGAATTTTTAAAGTTTACTTGCTCTCCGAATTTGAAAAGGTGATACAAACAAACGTTGTAGCTCGTGGGCTGAACTTTTGCCTCATATTTTTTCATATTTTTTTGAGCTACGAGCTGTGAGCTATGATTTTATTAGTGGACCTCAATTTTCTCATGCTATGCAGCCACACTCTCTCTTCCACTTTATCATTTTCCTCTTTCACACACTTCTCCACTCATCATCCCCACCTCTCTGCACCCTACTCACCTTCTCCTCAACCTTGAAGAATAAGAGAAACCATGGTGAACTCATACCTCCCACACACAATTCCATTCCAAAATTGACCACCTAGTCTCATTTTTCCTCCTCCAAATTACCCATATCTATCAAAAAAACCACAAAATTCAGTCTCTTCTCTTAAAAGACAGCATCATGGTGGTTGATTGCTCAGCTTCAATTACCTTATCTCTCAAGGAAGGTCAAGAGTGGAGAAAAAATGTACCGTCAAAGCTAGTGGACCGTCAACAAGCATCAAAATTGGCCCTACTCAAGACACTTGGAGCATCCACCTTGTAAGAAATCCACCTTTTCTTACCTCTTAAGATTTTTTCTTCCTTATTTGTATCCTACATGGATACTCCCATTGTAAATATCCAATTCCATTTGTAAATTAATACTAACTCTACTAACACTAACCCACTATGAAAAGTCCTATCACCTCCATTTCTCTCCTTTCTCTTTCCCCACCAACTTCTTGATAATTCCAAGCAAAAGAAATTAGATAAATTGCTGAAAATCTAACCCAACCATGGTTAGAGGAGTAACCTTAGCCTTCAAAATTTCTATAAAAGGAGGGTGTAGCTAGCACAAAAAGGGGGGAGAAGAAAAGAGCACTAGGCTATAGCTTGAGAAGCCAAGCTCAACCTCTTGAGAAGGAGCTCTTGAGTGGAATCTCATTGGCATTAGGAATATGTATGTGTTGTATTAGGGGTGATTAGCAAGGGAACTCTATGCCATTGTAAGAGAGAGTGATCATTAAATTGAGAGTAGGAAATCTATCATTTCTCCTACTAGAGTAAGCCCAACATTTGCTGAATCAAGGAGGGTGAATTTGGACTAAGCATGGATACCTTGTCTCTCTTCCAACGTGAAGTCATGGACAATAATGATGTGTAAGTGTCTTCGTGTTTTATTTAAGTTCTTGGTAGCTTGTCTCCGGGTATTGTTATCAATTTAGCCATAAATCCCACATGCTGTAAGAGGGCGACAGGGTGGAGAGGACTCCCCTGGCCTTAAGACATTGATTGGGGTGGCTTTTTTCTTGTGATGTGTTGTGGTGTAATTTACTCAGGCTATGTTGAACAAATACTAATCTCACTTTGATTGGTCATGACAGATTTGTAAGAAGGCATTAGTGCAACAAGCACCCCCTTCCCCCTTCTCTCTCTTTCTTACATATATATATATATTTATGTTTGCTTGATCATTAACGATACACTTCAAAGCAGCCCGAGCACCATCTCTCCCTCTCTCTCTCTCTCTCTCTCTCTCTCTCTCTCTCTCTCTCTCTCTCTCTCTCTCTCTCGTGTTTTAGTGTGTGAGAGTGTTCCATTGGTGTTAGGGTTAGTGTAAATTCCTTGCCTGTTTGTGGGTTGCTCTAACGATTCTCCTCTTTTGCGTCCTAGTTCGCTCTTAAACTAGGTGGTGCCCCTTGTGTAGTTGGGATTTGGCTAGGGGTTTGTTGTTTTGGTTTGTGTTGTGTTGTGCCCGAGCTCCATTGAGCAGCACGGGAGCCTTGAAGGGTGTCTAGAGGTTGCTCTTCTTGTTGCCCGCCCCGGACCGCTTCAAATTGGTGCCCCCACTGAGGAACGGCTTGTGTATGTTTTGTGAAGGCTCAACCTTTAGCATAATCAAGTAGCTTGCATGAATCACGAGAATTTGTATGATCCCTTCATTCCCATTGCAAGGCAAAAGGTACACATAATTGTTAGTACTAAGTTGCAATTTCAGCGAGTAATTCGTAGAATTTTAGGTCCTCTTAGGTTGGTAGAGATAAACGCATCAGTAAATCCTTTTATTTTGCCTCTCATTAGGTACGACCTTAGTTTGGACGTCTATATTTCTGTTTTGTTTTAAGAATTAGGTCATGCATAGACCATGGATAATGGCCCAGGAATACAGGTTTTTCCCTTTCATTTCACTCCACACATTAGAGTAAACATTGCAATTAGTAGAAAAATCCATTTTCAACAACGTATGGTATTCATGTTTGGTGCCCAAAGAGTAGGAGAAATTATTGCATCACCAAACCCTGTCATTCTACCTCTTATTGATTATCATAGGTCATTTGATGTGAATATTTTTATTTTGTTGTAGAATAGATTGCAATTTAGAAAATATTATTGTGTAAATCTTTTAAAGAAAGAAAAAACAAAAACACGTCACTTTGAAATCAATTCAATGGAGAGTCAACGCCAAATGTCTGGATATCCTCTTTTCTTTGGAGAGCCTGGAGAGGATGCAGAATTATTTCTAGCGAATTTCAAGATGTCTTGCCGTATCAAGAGGATAGTAACTGATCAAGAACGTGTAGAAATGTTTGAGGTGGTCCTTAGGAAAGATGCTAGCACTTAGTTTGACTCTTTGCCTGAGGAAGTTAAAGAGAATTACACGGAAGTTTTGAATCGTTTCAAGAAATACTTCTTTGATCCCCAAAACACTCAAAAACTATGGCAAGACATTGTTTCTCATAAGCAAAAAGACTTAGATGACTACTACTTGTACAAGCAAGAGTTTCTACGTCTTTGGGCTCTATGGATACGAAATGTTGCTAACCCTGGTGATGGTGCTGAATTTTTAAAGAAGGAGAGGTTCATAGCCGGACTCTTTCCTGACCTTAAGGTAAAAGTTGAGGCGGGTGCACCTGCTACTTTTGATGCAGCGGAAACTAGGGCTACTGAGAAGTATAGGAAACTCAAGTGCTTAAGGGGAGAGGTTCCAATAGAAGGTCTTAGACCCAAAGGTAAGTCACAAGCATCAACATCTAGGGAGCTTCCTGAGGTAACGGCTGAAGTGATTGAGAAGTTAAATGAATCTTTAAGCAGCCTGTCAATTCACCTTGCACAAGTTGTAGGTCCAAAGGGACAAGCAAAGAAGTCAGAAGAGAGAGAGCCACGAACTAGGAGAGTCTTGCAATGTTGGAATTGCGGAGAGTCTGGACATGGGATGTATAATTGTCCTTGGCCCCGTGGAGAGCCAGGGAGACCTAACTTGAATTACCCAGTGATGAATGCAGGAGAAGGAGCTGGTCAACAACCAAGGCTTCTACAAAGGCCAAATGGACCAAGACCACCTCCACAAGGGGTAGAAGAAGTTCCACCTTTGCCACATCCAAATGTGCATGTGGTAGAGGTGACAAATTCAAATGAGGTTGACATGGAAGCCAATGGCATTAAGCGTGGCCGAGGGAAAGGTAAAGAGAAAGAATGAGTCACATCACAGAGTGACCATGGACAAGGCAAAAAGGCAAAGGAGACCAAGGAAACCAAGAGGACTCGACATCGTATCAACCTCCAAGACTTCCCTCTTGGACATGGTATGGCTCCATACAACTTGTTGGAAGACATGAGAGGTAAGGGTCCTGATATTTCATGGCCTCAATTTCTTGCATTATGTCCACAAGTTAGGAGGGATTTAACAAGGGCTGTTAGCACTAAGAGAAAGGTAAAAGAGAGTGTGCCTGTTGTAAAAATTGCACAAGCTGAAATGAATGAGGACATTACACCGGTGCTAGACTGTTACATCAAAGGAAGATTGGTTAGGAAAGGTCTAGTGGATGGGGGTGCACAAATTTGCATCATGACAGAGGGACTCATGCAAAGACTAGGCATGCACATCCAGGAGACACCTGAAATCAAAGTCAAGATGGCAAACAATAGCAAGGCTAGGTGTGTAGGCATTTGTAAAAATGTCTTTGTAGAGGCCTTTGGCATTAAGAAAGCGGTGGATTTTTATGTTATGTCGACCAAGGGAAGTGGTTATCCACTTATCCTAGGAAGACCATGGCTAATGAAAATGCGAGCTTTGCAGGATTGGGAGAGTGGGAAATTAATTTGCAGGAATGACAATCATAAGAAGGTTGTCTTTGACATGAAGGAGCAACGCCAAGAGGAGCTCCATGAAGAATCATCTCAAAGTGAGACGGAAGAAGGTTGGACCAATAGCACTTCAGAAGAAGAAAGTAGCGGCAGCATTACTGAAGAGGAGTCTTCCATCGAAGTCATGGGGGTAAGGTTTAAGCCAAGCAACCAAGAGACCTCTTGTCAAGGCTTGGAGGAGGTAGGTCCTCAAGAGAACGAAGGTGTTCAAGATGAAGGGATGCTGGAAGGTATGCTATCAACAACACTTACAAAGGATGAAAGAGAGGAGTTCAAATGTGTGCTAAGGAAGTTTCCTAGGCTTTTTGCTAAAGACTACACCGACGTGCGTGGGGTAGATGTTGTTCAACACAAGATTGAGTTAAAGCCTGAGGCCACACCTAAAGCTCAGAAGCTACGAAGGCTAGGAGTTATAAAGGAGCAGGCTCTACTCAAGGAGGTAAGAAAGCTTCTAGCAGCAGGTTTCATTTATCCAGTGGAGAATTCAGAGTGGGTCTCTCCCGTTGTTGTCACTCCTAAGAAAAACGGAAAGTGGAGGGTGTGTGTGGATTACCGTCCACTCAATGAGGCAACAAAAAGAGATCACTTTCCCCTCCCATTTCAGGATGAGATACTAAATGAGGTAGCTGGTCATGAGAAGTACACTGTGTGTGATGGCTACTCAGGCTACTTTCAAATAGGTATCGCATTGGAAGATCAATTGAAAACAACCTTTATCACTCCTTGGGGTTGTTATGCTTTTAGAGTCATGCCATTTGGTCTGACAAATGCTCCTGCAACATTCCAACGTTTCATGAACATGGTGTTTCAAGCATTCTTTGGAAAGTCAATTAGGGTGTTCATTAATGATTTCTGTATTTATAGCTCAAAATCATTGCATCTACAAAGGGTAGAAGAAGGTTTAAAGAAGCTCTACGACATGGGAGGTCAACTCAACCCCGACAAGTGCCATATAGGTGAGGATGAAGTAATCTTGCTTGGTCATAAAGTTTCTTACAAAGGCATTGAAGTGGATCCTTCAAAGGCAAAGGCTCTTATTGAGCTACCATCACCCAAGAGTCTTAAGGAGGTCATCTCATTCATTCAAAAGGTGAAGTATATGTCACGCTTCATTCACTTAGCCTCGGAGTTACTTCACCCTTTGCAAAAGTTGACACAAAAAGTAGAATTTGCATGGTCTAATGAGCTTGAAGATTACTTTTGTAACATTAAAGCCATTTTGTCAGATCTACCAACACTCATGCCTCCTTGTTGGGAGTACACATTCTTTGTTAGCTCTAGTGCTGGGAAAGAAACAATTGGTGCAGTTTTGCTACAACAAGATCCCTATAGTACCAGGATGCGGCCCATCTACTTTGCTAGTAGGGTCATGAATGCTTTAGAGAGAGTCTACACGGAGGCAGAACTCATGATGCTTTCTCTCATGTTTGCGATAAGGAAGTTTAGATCCTACTTGCTCCCAAAACCTTTTGTAATCCTCACCGCAGAGAATTTGTTCCCTTGGGTGTCATCTCAAATGAATCTTAGTACTAGGATCTCAAAGTGGATTATGGAGTTGCAAGAGTTTCAATACTCTTTCAAGGTAGAAGATAGTGTGCGTGCACAATTGGCAGGGATTCTCACTTATAGGGTGCATGAAAAGGAGATTAAGGTGCCTGAAGTAAAGACCCTACTATTGCCACCACCAAAAAGTATTCCTAATGCTTTTACCTTGTTCTTTGATGGAGCTTTTCGTCGAGCCACAGGAAAAGCAGGGGGAGGGCTAGTGTTGCTCAACCCAAGTGGAGAGGTGGTCATGAAAGAGAAGTTCAATCTACCAAGTTCAGCTAGCAACAATGAAGCAGAATATGACACACTACTTCATGGTTTAAAAATATGCATTGGCCATGGTATACAACGTCTCATGGTAAAAGGGGATGCACTTCTCATTGTGAAGCAGATTTTAGGCATTTGGGCATGCAAAAATGAAAGACTAAGGGCCAAAGTTCATACCATCCGTAGGCTATTTAATCAATTTGAGGAGGTGCAATTATATCATATTCCTAGGAAACAAAATGAAGATGCTGATTTACTTGCACAACAAGCCGTTGCATGTGTAAAGAAAGAAAGTGCAGGTCATCATGGTGGCGGCTGCTGTGAAGCAACCGAGGTACCAGGGATTGGAGTCATTGGCTCCCATCATTGGCTACATTTTGGAGGGTGAGTTTCCACCAGACTTCACAAAAGCTCAGAAGAGGAGACTCATGAAGAAGGCAAGCATGTATCTCTTCCTAGAAGGCTCCCTCTATCAAAGAGGGAAGGATAAAGTGTGCAGAAGAGTACCAACTATCGTGGAAATTACAGCCATTCTAAAAGGTTTGCATGAAGAGGCATGTGGTGGTCATTTTTCCCAAGAATTAACTGTGAAGAAGATTTTGCTTGCGGGGTATGTTTGGCCAAGTCTGCATGTGGATGTCCAACATTGGTGTAAAAGTTGTCACAATTGTCAAGTAAATGGGAATAGAAGATTGATTTATGGTCCAAGGCAAATTGTGCTTGCAAATGGACCCTTTGAAAAGTGGGGCATTGATGCTATGGGTCCTCTGCCTAGGACAAAAAATGGTAAACTCTACATTCTAGTGGCTGTAGACTATATGACTAGGTGGGTGGAAGCACAAAGTGTGGCAAAGGTAAATGAGAGGACAGTGAGCAAATTCGTCTACACTCACATTTGTTGTAGATTTGGCACACCTTTGGAGATTGTTTCTGATAATGGTCCAGGGTTTAGAAAGGGATTGCTCACAGAAGTCTGGGAAGAACTTTGCATTCTACATCATCACAGTACACCCTACTATCCCCAATCAAATGGTTTGGTAGAAAAAGCTAATGGTGTCATTGCAGGCATCATTAGAAAGATGGTGAAAAACAAGACAAAGTTGTGGGATGACTTCTTGGATGGTGCCTTGTGGGCGTATCGAACCACATATAGGGAAGCCACGAAGTTCACACCATTTCACTTGGTCTATGGTCAAGAGGCTTTACAGCCAATTGAACTAAACATTCCAACAATGCGACTTCATGGCAAATCAGCACAAGATGATCAAGAAGCATGGATGGATCGACTTCTTACCTTAGCTGAGCTTGAGTGGAAAAGAGAAGCAGCATACGAGTGCTATAAGAGGAAAGCCACACAGACAAAGGAGAAGCTTGACAAGAAACTGAAGGACAAAGGCATCAATGAAGGAGATCTTGTGCTAAGGTATGACAATCGACTCGATAATCGTTCTGATGCCAAATTTGAAACAAGATGGCAGGGGCCATACATAGTCAAGAAGGCTTTCAATTCAAGTTACTATCAACTTATGGACTTGAATGGGAAAGAGCACTCCAGGAAGGTAAACGTCTATCGCTTGAAGCCTTACTTGAGTCGCCTTCTACCAAAGGATCTACCAGAGCAAAAGGCAACTATCCCATGTAAGTATTGTTCCATGAAGCATGAGTGTAACACAAACCAAAATTCCAAGGGGCCAAACAATGAAGATCTTGTCAAGGACTCTGAAGCACTCTCTTTAGAAAATATTCTTTATGATGGTACATGAATATACCATCATCCTGAGGGAGGGCTAATGATAACCATTTTTTCGGCTCTCTGTAATTTCCATAGTGAGTTATCTCACCCTATCAAATCACTCAAACACTGTGGTTACCCTCACCTTTTCACTGTATATAGGTGCGTGTGAGTTAGGGGACTTTTCCCATATCTCCTTACTGAAATAAAAAACCCTCAATTAGCTAGTCATGGGGCTAGTTGAGCCAAAAAAATAAAAAATAAAAAAAATAAAAGTATATTATGGCCCATGCGTATGTAAATATTTCTTTGTATATAGGGCCTAAATTAAAGGTTTTTTCATAATTATTTTGGTATTTATTTAAATATTTCTACCTAGGTGTGTGTTATTTATGCTCTATACATTGCCTCACCATTACCACCATTTTTCTTACCATTTTTCATACTCTTTATTCCATATAGAAATATTTTCATGTAAGCTTCTCTTATATTTGGTGTAACTCCACCCCAACAAAAATCCAAAAAAACTAGTTTTATTTATGTGTATATTTTTTCACTATTGTGATTTTTCCCTTCCTACATCTATTTTGTTTTTTTTCTAAAAAATTAGAACACCAAAATTATTTATATTTTTATGGTAGCCTCATAATGAGAGAGATTTCTTTTGACCCCTTTATATTTTTTCCACTTATATTATTTATATTTGACATGTACATATTTTTTAGACCCCTCAATATTTGATTTTCTTAGTTGTACTATTCACTTATATCATGATCTCAACAATATCTTCAATTATAGACCTACCAAATAAGGTCAAGGGTAGGTGGCATGCATACATGCACTATGGAGGGCTCACTCTTGGAGGTATTCGAAAGAATCATCCAAAGAAGGACCCCACAAGGACCTTGTGCAGTGGAAAAAAATGGTCGGTTTTGCTAAATTTTTAAAGTTCACTTGCTCTCCGAATTTGAAAAGGTGATACAAACAAACGTTGTAGCTCGTGGGCTGAACTTTTGCCTCATATTTTTTCATATTTTTTTGAGCTACGAGCTGTGAGCTATGATTTTATTAGTGGACCCTAGTTTTCCCATGCTATGCAGCCACACTCTCTCTTCCACTTTATCATTTTCCTCTTTCACACACACTTCTCCACTCATCATCCCCACCTCTCTCACCACTCCTCTCTGCACCCTACTCACCTTCTCCTCAACCTTGAAGAATAAGAGAAACCATGGTGAACTCATACCTCCCACACACAATTCCATTCCAAAATTGACCACCTAGTCTCATTTTTCCTCCTCCAAATTACCCATATCTATCAAAAAAACCACAAAATTCAGTCTCTTCTCTTAAAAGACAGCATCATGGTGGTTGATTGCTCATCTTCAATTACCTTATCTCTCAAGGAAGGTCAAGAGTGGAGAAAAAATGTACCGTCAAAGCTAGTGGACCGTCAACAAGCGTCAAAATTGGCCCTACTCAAGACACTTGGAGCATCCACCTTGTAAGAAATCCACCTTTTCTTACCTCTTAAGATTTTTTCTTCCTTATTTGTATCCTACATGGATACTCCCATTGTAAATATCCAATTCCATTTGTAAATTAATACTAACTCTACTAACACTAACCCACTATGAAAAGTCCTATCACCTCCATTTCTCTCCTCTCTCTTTCCCCACCAACTTCTTGATAATTCCAAGCAAAAGAAATTAGATAAATTGCTGAAAATCTAACCCAACCATGGTTAGAGGAGTAACCCTAGCCTTCAAAATTTCTATAAAAGGAGGGTGTAGCTAGCACAAAAAGGGGGGAGAAGAAAAGAGCACTAGGCTATAGCTTGAGAAGCCAAGCTCAACCTCTTGAGAAGGAGCTCTTGAGTGGAATCTCATTGGCATTAGGCATATGTATGTGTTGTATTAGGGGTGATTAGCAAGGGAACTCTATGCCATTGTAAGAGAGAGTGATCATTAAATTGAGAGTAGGAAATCTATCATTTCTCCTACTAGAGTAAACCCAACATTTGCTGAATCAAGGAGGGTGAATTTGGACTAAGCATGGATACCTTGTCTCTCTTCCAACGTGAAGTCATGGACAATAATGATGTGTAACTGTCTTGGTGTTTTATTTAAGTTCTTGATAGCTTGTCTCCGGGTATTGTTATCAATTTAGCCATAAATCCCACATGCTGTAAGAGGGCGACAGGGTGGAGAGGACTCCCCTAGCCTTAAGACAGTGATTGGGGTGGCTTTTTTCTTGTGATGTGTTGTGGTGTAATTTACTCAGGCTATGTTGAACAAATACTAATCTCACTTTGATTGGTCATGACAGATTTGTAAGAAGTCATTAGTGCAACAAGCATCCCCTTCCCCCTTCTCTCTCTTTCTTACATATATATATATTTATGTTTGCTTGATCATTAACGATACACTTCAAAGCAGCCCGAGCACCATCTCTCCCTCTCTCTCTCTCTCTCTCTCTCTCTCTCTCTCTCTCTCTCTCTCTCTCTCTCTCTCTCTCTCTCTCGCTCGCTCGCTCGTGTTTTAGTGTGTGAGAGTGTTCCATTGGTGTTAGGGTTAGTGTAAATTCCTTGCCTGTTTGTGGGTTGCTCTAACGATTCTCCTCTTTTGCGTCCTAGTTCGCTCTTAAACTAGGTGGTGCCCCTTGTGTAGTTGGGATTTGGCTAGGGGTTTGTTGTTTTGGTTTGTGTTGTGTTGTGCCCCAGCCCCATTGAGCAGCACGGGAGCCTTGAAGGGTGTCTAGAGGTTGCTCTTCTTGTTGCCCGCCCCGGACCGCTTCAGCATAAGAGACGCTTAGAAAAGCTTGAAAATACCAATCATCATGGTTTTTCGTACCATGGCATCAGAGACGTTTTCTTCAGATCAAATAAAAATTTTAAAATAATAATCACCATCATGGCTTTGCGTAGCATAGCATCAAAGATGCTAGTTTTGTGCAAAATCTACAAAACCTCAAGACAATGACTAGTCAGTATAGATAATGTCTTGGTAAATCTTGTCATCTCTACATTGATGATTCCCATGAAAACCATCACACATGTTAGTGTACGATCACATAAAACGACTATTTTATGACAAATTTCAATGAGAGCAGTAGCATTCATGCTATAAATCGCATCAAGTGGTATGACCCTGCTACCATTGAGTAGAAACAAATTACAAGAATTGATGCTCAAACAACAACCTAAAGATGGCAAGGTCAAGGTGGCTCTAAGGAAATCCCTAGTGATGACGAAGGCCGAACGCCACATGCCCAATCTATTGATCAAAGGTTATTAAAAGATATGTAGATTCTTTACTAAATAAAACAACAATTGAACACGATCAAAGCGATGCAAAAACCTATTACCGAACTTGAATAATTGAGCTAGCTGAGACATGCAGTCACGATCTATGTGCATGACCTCTTAGCTTTTATGAGCATCCAAAAGCAACTCAAAAAATACAAGCCACCAACAATTCTAACGCCAGGTCATTTGCTATTCTTAAAATAACATTTAATATAATTTTATATAGCATTGTTTGTGGTCGTGCTGCCAACCATAGCACTGTTTCTCCTCCTCCATGAGTTGAGTTCGAGAAACAAGGGCGAAAGCATACGAGAAACAAGAGCGCAAGTATACTAAATCAACCCTTGCAAATCTATGCAAGAAGCACGTGCTTGCGAAGAAGCTGTTGGATACATGCTTATGAGTAGAGAGAAGCCTCGGGGGGTTCACTATGTGTAAACCTACCATATCATGTGCGTTCAGGACATGTTTGCAAAACCCCTTATCTGTGAATTTTGTTAAGAATATAATGTATTCTTTTTTTTTAAATCTGTAAGTTTTTTTCAAACTTGAAAAAATAATGCCCTTCTGTATATATATTTTTGTAAGTTTCCATAACTTTAAATACCCTTCTGTTGAACTCACGTGATAGGTTACGTTTTTATTAGGTGACCTCCCCGGGAGAGAAGCTTTCCCATCGAGCAGAACCAAGTTGCGATGACCATAGACACTATGAGAAGGTGCAGGCCAAAAAGAAGCAGCAATGGCAGACCAACCTGTGCTTTGCAGTCACATCTGCCTGAGGCCAGAGCAACCACACAAATGCGCACACTTGGTTGCTTTGCAGCAGTACCTACCTACGGCCAAACGAAGAACACACAAGCGCGATTGACGACGTCCTTCTAAAGCTAAGAAATATTGACGCTGGCTCAGCTTAAGAAACAAAATCAGGCTCTAAACTTGTCTGAAGGCCAAAAACGTATGCCTCTCAATCAAGGTCTGCAGTCAAGAAGGCCTGATTGCAGGGCGAGGTCGAGGTAGCTTTCGGGAAGAGCTTAATGATCAAATTGAGGTGGTGCCTATGCGACTGCCCTCTGCTGCGGATTCCTGTAGTCGCACTTTCCAAGAAATGTTTTCACTATTCAGAAATATTTTCGCTATCGTACCTAGCTTGCTTCAAAGACCGACGTCTTGCTATTTTTATTAGTGCTTCAAAGACCGACTTCTTGCTATTTTTAGTCACCTTTTTTGGACAAAAAGCGACAGCGCACTTCTTATGGGTGCTAAAAATAGATGCGCAAGCTAGGTATGGCTCTACTTTACTTTGGCTCTACGCAGTTTGTAGTATGCACAGCACCACAAGATCTGTTCTGATCTTGAATCTCATGACAGAATATACAATTAGTTTATTTAGCCTCTCGTGACTTCCTTAATCATCGAGAGACAGATTCCTAATAGCGATGAGCACATTCCCATCACATAAGTCCTTTGTGGTTCTCACAAGATCCCTTCTGTGTTGTGCTTATTTCTTGTAGGCTCGCTTTCTTTTTTCAAGAATTCTATATCTTGAACTCACAACTCAGAACAAAACAAGTACAATTAAAGACAAGATAGATAATCAATACATCAAGCCCTTTTATACCTTGTCAACAAACCATGCAACACTAGACAAATCGTAATATGGTTCATCATATTGTTGGAGTTTGACTGTACCGTAGTGGTTAAGAAGGGGAAGACACATCTTCGAGCAGACCACAAATTCCTAATGGAGATGATCCAGAGGGAGTGGATAATGATCTACCAGATGCATATCTCTTCAATATAGAAATGGTACCTAAGTGGTCCCAACAGATCGTCAAGCTACTATCACAGGGTGGGGAATTTGATAAAATGGGCCTAGACCTTAAACAAAGAATGATCCGCCAAGCTAAGAACTTTCAGTTGGTTGGAGGATGTTTATATTCTTTAGGCTTTGATGGCATCCTAAGAGTGTACATAAACCCTGAGGAACATGAAACATATTTGCTGGAAGTGCATATTCAGACGTTAACTTTTCATTGTTCAGTCACAAAAACTTTCCAATGATTGCAACAATTAGGAGTGTATTGGCTGACTATGCGCATTGATGTTCATGAATATGTCACTGGTTGCATCAAATCCAAATCAAGCCCACCCATTGAACATTTCAGATAACACTTATGCCAGAATGGAGTCAATACATTGTTGACTATTTGGAAAGACAGACAGTTCCTAAAAATATCACCAAAGCACGACATAGAACGATAGAAATAGAAGCTTGTTATTTCACTCTTATTAAAAATCATCTTTATAAAGGGAGAAAGGATAACCAGCTTAGGTTGTGCGCAACAGAGAACATGTACGTTCCAATCCTGGAACAAGCACATGGAGGGATTAGTGGGGGCCATTTCTCAAAAAAAAAGACAACAAAAATTATCCTCACCTTGGGAATATGGTGGCCAACATAACATATGGATGCAAATGAGTATAAAAAATGATATGAGTCTTGTCAACAAACCAATGAACCAATAAAACAGGATGAGATGCCCTTACGGCCAGTGATGGGAGCCAAAGCCTTTTCCAAGTGGGGATAGACTTTGTAGGACCAATATCACCCCTGCTTACAAAATACATGTCCAGTACATCATTGTAGCGACAAATTATCTCACAAAATGGGTAGAAGCTAAAGCTACACAAAAGGCTGATGCTAGGACTACTGCACAATTTCTATACCAAAATGTCTTTGTTAGATATGGTCTACCTATAGAAATTGTCATTAATCGAGACGCACATTTCATAAATAAGATAATTGAAAATATTCTTGAAGACTTCATGATAGCAAAAGAAGTTGGCTCCCTACCACCCACAGGCTAATGGCCAAGCATAAGCTACAAATAACTCTATGAACAATCTTAACTAAGATAATATCAGAGTCTAGGACTGATTGGGAACAGAAACTACATTCAACTTTATGGGCATATAGGATTGCTTACAAAACCTTGATAGGCACAACACCACATGGTGTTTGGACTTAATTCTATACTGCCTATAGAATTCTTAATCCCAACCCTAAGAGCAGCAAAATATCTAGAGTGGACAGGTCATGAAATGTCCTCACGTATAGATGACCTTGAAAATCTATATGATCTTTGCTTGAAAGCAGTAGCTTCTATCTACGCACAAAAACGAAGGCAAAAAGAATTTTTTGATAAGCATGTATGCTCCAAAAAATTCAAAACAAGACATTATGTCTTGGTTTACACGTTAAAACAACATGCAAAGAAACTGAAAAAGCGAGAGACAGGACTTTGTGATTAAAGACTTATCACCAAGTGGGGCCATCAAGCTTGCTACATTGAATGGGGAGGAAATGCCTAACTGGATAAGTAGTTGCTGACTAAAAAGATTTCATATACCACTAACCCCAACTATGCTGCAACAAATCCATCAAGCAAAGAAACAGACACAAGCAAAACAGAACATTATTGAAAAAGCTCAAGTAGAGGCTAAAGAAAGGATAGGAAAAAAGAAGATTCTTCAACGGAAACAACAACATGGACCACCTCTAAAGATAAATGCAATTCTGGTCACAAAATTTGACAAGAGACAACACAAGAGCCTAAAATTGATGTCAAAATTGGACACAATCAAGTGAAGGGAACAACAATACTTGAGTCTGGAGCTCAAGGCAATTTGATCTCCTACAACCTTTACAAGCAACTTCAACTTGACAACCAATTACAAGTGACAAAGAACAAGCTCCAAAGTTATTCAGAACATTTGATTAAGGTTCTAGGATGGACAATGCTCAGAGTACAGGTAAACCAACATGTCTACCTGCATAAATTTTATGTGGTAGAAGATACGAGCACACAACATGCCGTATTGCTAGGGCAACCTTGGCAGAGAAGTTATAAGGTACAACGTGACTAGAGACAGAACACTCTGAGCATACATTCTGATTCGGCAAAACAACAAGTTATTTTTGGTACAAGAGCGGAAAACAAAAAATCAATACTACAACTGGCGGACAAAGGAAAGTATCCCTTACAAGCACCCATTGACCAACAAGGGATTCCAAAGAGCAATTCAAAGCAGCAAGATCAAGTCCATAAGACAAAGACTCTAGTATACAACGAGAGTATGATATATCATAATCCAAAGAAAGGAAGTCACCAAAGAACACCCGAACAAAAACAACATGGTCTGTACAACAAAGCTACCAAGAAGATTTGGGTCAGAAAGGAACAATTGACCAAGGAGGAGCAACCAAAAATTGCAGTTAACCCTCCAATGACATCTCATACAAACAGGAAGCCAAAACCAAACTCTTGCCAAAAACAAATATGGGTACCAAAGAAGCTACTCAGAACTCACAAGCGCCATACTAAAATCTGGATTCGAAAGCAACAATCTCAAGGACTACCAGTACACAATTTCTACAAACAACAAATGGCAAGTTCCAATCAACTAATATCGAAGGTTCAGTGGTGGTGTTAGCAGCAAGCTAACACGGATACCATTTTTCGGAGCTCCCATGTAAAAAAACTTATTATTTTTTATAAATCGAGAATATTGTAACTCCTATTTTTCGAGTAAACTTTGTAATAGTTGAGCCGGGGCTACAAGCTTCCAGATTGTATCAACCTGTCATTACCTATCTTTAGTTAGAGCTCCCTGATTGTTAGTTTTGACCACCAAAAATCTTCGCTAAGGTATAAAATCCAATTTTTGTAAGTTATTTGTAAGTTTTGGATAATGAAATACACAACATGAGTTAACGGCGCTCACTTCTCTCCTTCTCGCGCTTCCTGCTGCCTCCCAAGTTATCACATTGCAGTTGTGTTTGTTGCATTGCAACCGCAGGTAAGAGCTCTATGCATTAACGTAAACACATCACAGTATTTCGTAGCTTTTGGCATCGCCGACCCGCGGCCTAATTCCATCATAAGTAGGAATTTACTAAGCATAGGCAGGGTATTGGGACATCATTGCTAAGCATTTAGGTGTATTCTGGGTCAAAAATGACTAGGTCAAAAATCCACTGCTGTTAATAATTGCAATTTTGGCACTTGGCCTAAAGTGGGGTTTGAGACCATAATCATGTGTGCTTAGATCTTATAAACATGTCCTAGAAGTTTCGTTTCGTTTGAATGTCATTTGATGTTGTAACGTATGTGATTTGTTTGTCGATGAGCGGTTGGCTTTCGGTGATTTCAATCACTTGAGTGTAACTTGAGTTAGATGCGAGTTGTAAGTTGTTTTCCAAGAGATTGACAATTTAATCGCGGTTCTCGCTAAAACTGTAGTAAGATAGGATAGTGAGGTTAGATACACGTCCCACATTTGGCGCCGCTGCCGGGGATTGAAGAGACCTAAACTAGGGAAAAATACGAGCGACTTGTGAAGTTATCCTTTAACTTCCTTTAGGATCTCCTAGAGTAAAAACTTTCTTTTAGAAACCGCATAGATTAAGATTGTCATCTTTTGCTCTGTAGAGGTAGCTTGGAAGTAATCGTACTTGTCGAGTGCCTTTAGGATTGTAGGATTGTAGAACTAGATTAGGATTTTGAGAATGATTGATAGACTCTACAAGTCTTAAGATCAATGCTCAGGAAACCATAAAAAGTAAGAAAATGAGTGTTTGTGGACACTTTCCACAATCCCATTGCATGAGAACCTAGGAGTAGGGTAAGTAGGATCCGAGGTGGATTTCAAGACATTGCTCTCTCCGAAAGAATCATTGTGAGTTGTTATTTGAAGTGCAGAATTTCAGGTCTACTGCTATAAAATAGAATGCAAAGACTCCAAACCACTCAATCCGACTGGAGAGTATGCTTAAAGGTTATATGAACCAGTGGGTAAGTTCAAGGACACTTTGAGGTAAAAAATTCAAGAGTTTGCAAAAACTCAGATTATTTACTTTTTCTTGATATTTTAGGCCAAATTAAGTTTTGACTTGATTCATAGGCTTAAAACAACTCATGAAAAGACTGTCCATGAAAAAAGTGCAAAAAATTGTTCATTTTGGGCATAAAGTAAATAATTACGATTATTTACTTCCAGCTCCAAATTGACCAAGGTTGATACCAGTGACTCGTTGCATGTGTATAAACAACTTTTGTAAAGGCACAAAAGATTTGGATCACCAAACTGGGTAAAAACTAAAGTTTATACAGACTTTTTGAAAACTTGAGTGTAAATTGAAAAAAAAATTGTCCAAACTCAATGGAATTTGATTCATAGGCTTATATTGATGTGATAATCATGTGTAAATGCTCACTTGACCAAAAAGATGCAAAAAGCTACCAGTTGGCAGTTGTAAATAACCGTGATAATTTACATCTATCCCATTTTTCAACTTTTTTGACCAAGTTAGCATACCACTGGTTTTATCATGTTGTAATAAGCCCACAAACCAAATTTGGTAAGATTTGGATCATTGGATTGAAAGTTGTGACCAAAATTGCAAAATCAGTCTGTAGACACAAAACTGATGACCATTTGACCAAAAATAGTCCAAACTTGATGAAACTTGGCTAGAGACTTGAAGTTGAAGTGCTTCAGAGATCTGTGTCACGATCGGGGCAAAAACTTCAAAAAAATAGTCAGAGTAAAAATAATCACGATTATTTACTTCTGCTTCAAATTTTGGTATTCTTGCACATTTGGGCATACCACAAGGTCAAGAATATCAAGTAGACTACACAAAACAAATCAATTTTGGTGAAATTTGGATCACAAAAGTGAGACTTAAGCCAGATTCTTGAAATCAGAGTCTGAGGACACGAAATAGTTGATAAACTTGAACAGATTTGGTCCAAACTTGTTGAAACTTGTCCAAGGACCTTAACTGGTTGTACACTTGGCAAATCAAGCCAAAAAGTGCAAAAAAGTGTCAAAAGTAAATAATCACGATTATTTACTACTGCAACATAGAGACATCATTTTTGACTTTTGAGCTTGTACAGTGCTAGACCAACATAATACAAGGCCACCAGAAAAGTCTGGGTTCAATCGGATCCAAATTGGTACATGTTCACTCAGTTTTCGAGTTGCAGATTAGTCCTTGATTTTTGCCAAAGTGAGTTTGAAAATTGCAATTTTTGACTCAATTAGCTTGATTTGCAGTGATACACATAGACCAACATAATAGCTAGCAAAAACTATACTGTCTTTGTGAAAGAATAGCTAACGTGATCAAAATTGTACAGGAATCAGGTTGCAGACAAGGAATCGGTAGCTTGACAGAAAGTGCAATCCAGTCAAGCAAAAGAAATTGACAAAAACGAGTCAATCCAAAGATAAGTACTCTATCCAGGGCTTCATAAGTCTTTATGAACCTTAGACAGTAGAGTATTCAATGAAGAAAGCGTGAATCAAGGCAATTCCTTGCACACTATTCTTGAAGAAGTCTCAGACACTTTCTCAGATTCAGCATCCTGAGCCAAGTCTCCACTTTCCACCCTGCACTCACACAAAGTCTTTGTGTGGCCTAATTACTAACACATTGTTGTTCAACACTTAAGGTTCCTTTTTATGGTTTCCATCACAAGTTCGTTAAGACAACCCTTCAAACATTGTCAAATCGGCACCAAAAGTACTCGACAAACAATACTTCATTAAAAATTCCAATGTCCTGGAGTCGTGAGGACCTCCAGTGAGTGTTAATCCACCCGTTAATTGGCCGCCCATACAACCAGTCCATGATTCACCCAATTCATGGAGTAAATCTCTCGGTAAACATCATGTATCCACCGCATCAAAAGCAAGCCATGGGCATATCCACCGCATAGAAAGAAAGTCGTGAATTTAACTCCTGCGATAACTTCGCGAGCTACCGCAGTAGGGGGTTCAGAATAAGTCGACATTGGAATAATGAATAAAATTTGTTTGAGATAGTTTTTCCTAACAACCATTCTTTCCTACCTCAAAACAGTCTTTCCATAAAGCATTTCTTTCCTATTTACTTCAAACTTAAATTTAAATAAAACCTTTAACACTAGGTTGGTAATGGGACACTTTTATGTCCTGGGACACTTTTACGTCCTGTGAAGTGACCATTTTTCTTGAATTATGTCAAGAGTTTCAAAATGGATTTTGAGGTGCTATCTATCTAGAAAGTTGTCTCATGAGCTGAAAAAAACTCGACATTTTTTTGGAATATCAATTCCATCTTTAACATTGTCCTTGCACAACATTTCACAACCTAAACTGTGTGAAAAAACGGGTCCTATTTTTGGCTTTTTTTAACTTTTTGCAACTATACCACTCTAGAATTCATGTTTGTGAGGTCTATAATGCTAGAGAACTATCTTTAGTAGTCCTCAACATGTCCTGATGCTTCTAGGGAGAAATAAATATTAAAGTTGTAAGTTATAACCAAATTACAAAAATTGTCAAATCCTATTTTTTAGCCAATTTTAACTCTTCTATGATTTCTTTGGTGGATTTCATGATATCCAAATTCATTTTTGATTTTCTATGTCGCATATTGTAACATAAAGCTAACATTCCTTGAGTTTTGGGGCACCTAATACCCTATTTTTCATAGTACACAACGATGGTTGATTTTTTCAATTATGGAAGAAAACGAAACATTCTAGTATATCAAGTATAGCTTTTTCAATATTGTTAGTTTCTTGTGACAACTACATGCATTTTGTAGGTGGTAATCATATCTAGTCATAAGGATCAAATTTGGCTAGATATTGAATAGTTTCTATGGGATTCTACAACTCATAATGTTCAACCCAGTTTTTTCATGTTTGCTGTATTTAACACTTCATCTTTGTCCCCAAGATTCCCCTTGGTAAGAGATGTATTATTCTTTTGACATGCTCCATGGCTCCTTATGAACATAAAGGACAATAGGGAACTAAGAAAACATGCATATATTATTTTTATTGAGCGTGGGTATAGAAACTTTGATGATAGGTTTGTAGAATGGTAAAAATTCAACTCTTTTGTACCTATTTATTTTGGCAAAACAAAAAATAGTGAGTGAGAAGCAATCATATGTTCTGATCAGCAACCCATTGAAGTTAACTAGGGAATTTATCTCAAGTCCTACAAAAATCCCTAATCTTATTTTTATGCAACAAAACGTAAGAAATGACTGTTTTGATGAAAATTCACTGGTCCATCAACTTTGGAGGCTTGGTGTGACCAAAAGATGAGAAATTTTACAAGTTTCTTATTTTTTCCCATGTTTAGTAGGCCTTGAACTATAACCTCATGAAAGGATTTTACAAAATGAGTGGATCTACTATGGTTTTGGAGGTTTTTTTCAAAACCCTGAAAGGACACTTTTATGTCTTGTTAGGTTACCAACCTAGTATTAAAATACTAATGCCGTTATTTCAGTTGGATTTCCAACATATTTGGGGGAGTCTAATTATTCCTAAAGTTATCGTTGTAAGGTTTCCAGGTTCCGAAACCTTAAAATTTGTACAAAGCCTATAAAATTAAATGGAAAACCACTAACGAAGGATTCAAACACGGCTAATCTTGGTAATTTTGAAATCATAAGCAGGGATTTACTATGGTTAGTAATTTTCAGAATCAGAATCTGATAAAAACTGAAAAAGTTACAGACCCTGGAAGGTTACAATGGGATTCAATTAGTTAATGAAAATTGGATGGTTTCAGTAATAATCATTAACAAGGACTTCTTACACTAAGGTTCTAGAATTAACTGGTATTCCAATTTTCATCATTAGAATCATGAAAAATCAACCAAAGTAAATTCTGGAAGGTATGGGGGCTAACCTAAATGGTAATTAGCCTAATCCTTCTTAATTAGCAAGGCTAGATTAATCTATTTTGTTTATAAATCAAAGATTAAGCGAATGTATTGTCATAATAATCAATATCTAATTCTCCTAAATGATTTTCTCATATTAAACTGATCATTTAATGTGGGGAAGGCCAGGGGAGAAAAAGCTAGAATATTGGTTAAGCTAGCAGACCGGCCACAGTAGGGATCCAAAGGAGGGAAAATAGGGATCCAAAAGGGGGGCCATCTGCAAAAGATCCATGTGCAACAATGGGCTAAAAAGACCCTAAGGTTCAGCCCATTAAGACTTCCAAAATGCTAAGGTTCCAAAATTCAAAGGTTGTGTCCAAAAGGTCAACCCTAGGGAAAATTGGATGCTTTGTGTGTGCCCTAAAAGTCTTTGCACATCCCTACATGGGAGGGGGCGAGCCCTAAAGGTAGGGGATGAGAGAGAAAGCCACACACACACACACACACAGGCTCCCTTTACACAAAGGGAATGAGGGACACATGTCAGCTCCCTAGGCCAGATGCCCACAAGGTGTGCTCAATTTCTATTGGATGACCCTTGAAGTGGACCAATGAGAATTAAGCTAGAGTAAATCTAGTTTAATTAATTTAAAAACATTTAATAAAAGAAACCAATGAGAATTAAGTCTCCTAGAAGACTATTGGGCAGTATCCCAAAGGGGTCCAATGAGCATTCAGGAGCCCCATGGCTTGCCTGATTCCTATTGTCCAGGAGGCAAAGGGGTCCAATGAGAGTTTAGTTTAATTATTTAATTACCTAAAGCTCTCACAAAAGGGGAAAGGGGGACACATGTCATAAGGCTATCGCTTATGCTGCTTAATTGTAATTGGCTTGACTTGGGGAGGGCCAATGAGGCTTCAGCAAGAGCAATTAGCAAGAGGGCTCGCCCAAGAGAGAGGGGGGGCTGATTTTTGCAAGGCATTATCACACACACACTCACACAAGATCATGTGTGAAGAAAGAGAAGACTATCTCTTCCCAAGCTTTAATGGAGAACTCATCACCTACTCCAAGCTTGTGAGATAGAAGCCTACATCAACACTCTCTTGACATGTGGATGCAAATCCAACCAAGATCCAATCTTCAATGCATGCTCATCTCCTCTACCAAGCTAATTACTAAGCTAATCTATGCTACATATGAGTGATTATGTGAGGAGATGTACATCTTTCTCGTAAGATACTCCTTCTTCCTTTCAATCTACTCTCATACCCTGCTAGCTCTCACCATCTTCGAAGGTGTGTGAGGTCTTGGGTCTGAGAACGGGGATAATTCAAGTTGTGTTTGTTAAGTGTTTTGCTTAGTGCATGAATTTTCCATCTTCATTTCACTAGCTAGTCTGGAAGGAACACAAAGAATTGTATTGTACAATGTCTCTCTTGATGGGAGAAACCATAATACAAAGCCTTTTGGAGGGGGGACCGGCTCCATGAAAATCCGGTCCTCAACTGTTGTCAATAGCTTAATTTCTCTCTCTTTTGAAAGTATTGTCGATGCTATCTAACTAGGTGATTATGCTTTTTGTTGCTCTCTCCACCCAAGCACTCTTGTAATTCTCATTAGGAATCTATTCTAATGAAATCCCCACTATGTTCATGCTAATTTCCGCTACACACAAGTTATTAGGCCATTAAATGTTACATTGGTATCAGAGCTCAAGGTTTCTCTTTTCTTGCTCAAGAAGGGAGGTCCTCAAGCTAGCTACAAATGGTTGGTATTATTAATTGCCTGTGAGTAAGTAGAATAGGGATTTTTCAGCCTTGCAGTGCGCCTGCCTTCGTGCAGTTAACGGGGCATCACCGTCGAGAGCTATGGTCTTAATAGTGGAGTCCTACGGGGCTTGCCTATGGCTTAACCACTATTGAGCTATTAGAAGCTTGACAGGAGCCGGTGCTGTTTTGGTGTCAAAAGACCCTCTCTTCTATTCCTTGCAATTAATGGTATTCGAGCCGCAGGTACATTAGCTTGAGTGCTTTTTCTAAAGGGGTAAAGAGGAGTAGCAACTAGGGCTTGAAGTGCCAAAGTACACCTAAAAAGTTTACACCTGAAAGTTGTTAGAATGGCTGACAATAGTAAAGAGAGTGAAATTAATGTTGATAACTTTGATTTTGCTCATGAGCAAGCTACTAATGATGCTTCAATGCTTGTTAAGTCTCTTGTTTATAGGCTTCAACAAGCCATGGGAAATCCATCTCTCCAAAGGGTTAATCGAAAGAAAAGTGAATTTTTCTTGCAAGAGATTCAGTATTTAGGTCACATTATCTCTCAAGATGGCATCCAAATGGATCCATCCAAGTTAGAGGTAATAAAAGGATGGCCTAAACCAAGGAATCTTCATGAACTAAGAAGCTTTATAGGTATGTGTGCATACTATAGACGCTTCATAGAAAAGTTCTCACAAATTGCGGGACCATTACATGACCTAACAAAGAAAAGCGTTAGGTATACATGGTCTGCTAAGGAGAACAATGCTTTCGAAAAGCTTAAAGAAAAGCTTATCTCTCAACCTGTGCTTACACTACCGGATCTCTCAAAACCATTTGAGGTCCAATGTGATGCTTGTGGTGATTGCCTTGGAGCTGTTTTGCTCCAAGAAGGGCACGCCATAGGCTATGAGAGCCGAAGGCTCGACCCTGTTGAGCATGCTCTAGGCATATACGAAAAGGAACTCCTTGCACTTCTACATGCCTTAGACTCATGGAAGCACTATTTATTGGGGACTCCTTTCATTCTGCGAACGGATCACCAAAGTCTTAAGTACTTCATGACGCAGACCAAGCTCTCCGACAAACAAATGAGGTGGGAAAATTTCCTTTCGCAATTTCATTTTCATATTGCTCACATTTCTGGCAAGCATAATCAAGTAGCTGATGCACTCTCAAGACGGCCAAGAGTGAATGCGGTTTCCATAGCAACTCACAATGATCTATCTTCAATGATAGATGAGTATGCTATTGATCCCGATTTTAGAGATGTGATTTCAGCCCTTGCATTAGGGAAGAAAGAAGAACCATTTACTTTACAATATGGTTATCTTCTCTATGGCAATAGACTATGCGTTACTAACTCACTATGTGAGAAAGTAATGTATGAATCTCATGCTCCACCTTATGCGGGGCATAGAGGGATTCAGTCTACCTTAAAGGGAATTGAAACATATTTCTATTGGCCTACCATGAAAGTCAACATACAAGAGTATGTTTCCAAATGTGTGGTATGCCAAAAGACAAAATTTGATAGAGGGAAGCAACTTGGATTGCTTCAACCCTTGCCAATCCCTAATTCACCATGGGAGAGCATATCCATGGATTTTATCTTTGGATTGCCTAAGTCTATCCATGGGAATACGGGAATATGGACGATAGTAGACAGGTTTAGTAAACAAGCTCATTTTATACCTGTCAAAAAGACTATCAAATCCCATCAAATGGCAACCCTCTTTATTTCACAAATTTTCAAGTACCATGGCTTGCCCATGTCCATAGTGTCGGATAGAGTTCCTAGAATGACCAGTAATTTCTGGAAGGGTCTCTTTGAGAATTTAGGAACAAGGCTAAACTTCTCTTCGGCCTATCATCCACAAACTGATGGCCAAAGTGAAATAGCTAACCTAACCATTCTCGATCTACTAAAAACCTATGTAACGGAAGTAGATCAAAGATCCCAATGGGAGAAGTACTTACCCTTAGTGGAGTATGCTTACAATAACACTGTACATACTTCCATGGGAAAAGCACCTTTCGAGGTAATTGAGGGAAGATCAAAAAGTCCCTTTCTACTTAAGGTACATGGGAAGATCTTCGCTGCAGATGAGTATAGCCGAGACCTACAAGAATCTTTCCAAAAGATTAAGGATGCTATCTCTATCTCACAGCAAAGGCAAAAGGCTGCTGCTGACAAGCACAGAAGATCCCAAGCCTTTAAAGAAAACGATTGGGTCTTGTTAAAGTTTCCCAAGGCTCAATTAAGGCACACAACGGGCAAGAATCCTACGGGTCACCAAAAGTACTATGCTAAACTAGCAAAAAGGTACTATGGTCCCTTTCAAATTCTTAGGCCAATCAATGAGATGGCCTATCAACTCAAGTTGCCCATTCATTGGCTCATACACAATGCTTTTCATGTGAGCCTATTAAAGCCTTACAAAGGAGAGCCACCTCAAGAACCAACTATTGAAGACCCACCGGAGATCGAGGACCAAGAAGAGGTGCTGCAGCCCGAGTCCATTCTCCGACATGAAGACAAGGTACTAAGAGGCGGTAAGACTATCCGACGATATCTTATTAAGTTTAAGAATTATCCTTTTGAAGATGCTAGATGGATGCAAGGCATACAATTAAAGGATAACCTAAACCTTGTCAATGCTTACAATGCTTCCCAAGAGTAAGCAAATGTACAAAATGTTAAAAATGAACAAAATTTTTGTCTTATAAGACTCTCTTTTTCTTTATTTGTGCACAAAAATTAAGTAGTATGCATGCTTAGATCAAGTTTGCGGAGACGACGTCTCCCAAACACCAAGTAGAGCTTGTCACTCTACTATGGAAGATTGATAGGACTAATGTGCAGACATGCTTGCGGTAGCCTCAGGCTCTCAAGCGCCAAATGAACTAGTCATCCATTGTGGAATGATGTCGTAGGGTAACATAGGGATCCTCTACCCGCTAAGAAAAGGACTCATGAACATGCTTTATCTTCTCTACACCATAGTCGAGGACGACTATGACTTCAAGAGAGAGGTAATGTCATAATAATCAATATCTAATTCTCCTAAATGATTTTCTCATATTAAACTGATCATTTAATGTGGGGAAGGCCAGGGGAGAAAAAGCTAGAATATTGGTTAAGCTAGCAGACCGGCCACAGTAGGGATCCAAAGGAGGGAAAATAGGGATCCAAAGGGGGGGCCATCTGCAAAAGATCCATGTGCAACAATGGGCTAAAAAGACCCTAAGGTTCAGCCCATTAAGACTTCCAAAATGCTAAGGTTCCAAAATTCAAAGGTTGTGTCCAAAAGGTCAACCCTAGGGAAAATTGGATGCTTTGTGTGTGCCCTAAAAGTCTTTGCACATCCCTACATGGGAGGGGGCGAGCCCTAAAGGTAGGGGATGAGAGAGAAAGCCACACACACACACACAGGCTCCCTTTACACAAAGGGAATGAGGGACACATGTTAGCTCCCTAGGTCAGATGCCCACAAGGTGTGCCCAATTTCTATTGGATGACCCTTGAAGTGGACCAATGAGAATTAAGCTAGAGTAAATCTAGTTTAATTAATTTAAAAACCTTTAATAAAAGAAACCAATGAGAATTAAGTCTCCTAGAAGACTATTGGGCAGTCTCCCAAGGGTTCCAATGAGCATTCAGGAGCCCCATGGATTGCCTGATTCCTATTGGCCAGGAGGCAAAGGGGTCCAATGAGAGTTTAGTTTAATTATTTAATTACCTAAAGCTCTCACAAAAGGGGAAAGGGGGACACATGTCATAAGGCTATCACTTATGCTGCTTAATTGTAATTGGCTTGACTTGGGGAGGGCCAATGAGGCTTCAGCAAGAGCAATTAGCAAGAGGGCTCGCCCAAGAGAGAGAGGGGGCTGATTTTTGCAAGGCATTATCACACACACACACTCACACAAGCTCATGTGTGAAGAAAGAGAAGACTATCTCTTCCCAAGCTTTAATGGAGAACTCATCACCTACTCCAAGCTTGTGAGATAGAAGCCTACATCAACACTCTCTTGACATGTGGATGCAAATCCAACCAAGAGCCAAGCTTCAATGCATGCTCATCTCCTCTACCAAGCTAATTACTAAGTGAAGCTATGCTACATATGAGTGATTATGTGAGGAGATGTACATCTTTCTCGTAAGATACTCCTTCTTCCTCTCAATCTACTCTCATACCCTACTAGCTCTCACCATCTTCGAAGGTGCGTGAGGTCTTGGGTCTGAGAACGGGGATAATTCAAGTTGTGTTTGTTAAGTGTTTTGCTTAGTGCATGAAGTTTCCATCTTCATTGCACTAGCTAGTCTTGAAGGAACACAAAGAATCGTATTGTACAATGTCTCTCTTGATGGGAGAAACCATAATACAAAGCCTTTTGGAGGGGGGACCGGCTCCATGAAAATCCGGTCCTCAACTGTTGTCAATAGCTTAATTTCTCTCTCTTTTGAAAGTATTGTCGATGCTATCTAACTAGGTGATTATGCTTTTTGTTGCTCTCTCCACCCAAGCACTCTTGTAATTCTCATTAGGAATCTATTCTAATGAAATGCCCACTATGTTCATGCTAATTTCCGCTACACACAAGTTATTAGGCCATTAAATGTTACATTGCTATACTCATAAATCCTCTCTTAATTAATTATTCTCTGCTGATTGTTGTAATTAAGCTTGGTAATCTTAAGCTAATGAATTATTCTATCATATTAGGATTGAAATTAGCCAAATTAACCATGAATTAATGGGAAATATATTAATTAAGCTAGATTCAATTGAGGTAATTATCAGGGCTGCATTAGATAGTCATTAAGCTAGAAAAATTATCCTATAATTTTTGAGTAATTTTCCTAATTAATTAGGCAGAATTGCACTATTTTATAGAAAATTAAAGGGAAAAATAATCAAATTGATTTCAAATGCTTTGAGTTATTTATCAGTGGTGGTTAAGTAGGTGTTAAGGAACCCGTGATAATTAGGAGAAGCTCAGAAAATTAATTTACCTAATTACTTTAGCAGAAATACTCTGTTTTTAGGACAAATTAAATAGGAGAAATTATTAAATTGATTTCAAATGCTTTGAGTTATTTATCAATGGGTTAATTAGGTGTTAAAGAACCCATGATAATTAGGAGAAGCTCAGATAATTAATTTACCTAATTACTTTAGCAAAAATACTCTGTTTTTAGGACAAATTAAATATGGAAAATTAGTAAATTAATTTCAAATGCTTTGAGTTATTTATTAGTGGTTAATTAGGTGTTAGGGAACCCATGATAATTAGGATAATCTCAGATAATTAATTTACCTAATTACTTTAGCATAAATACTCTGTTTTTAGAACAAATTAAATATAGCCAAAGTTGGTAGAAACTAGGAACTCTGTGTTAACCCTTATGGACACCCAATCACCTTCGATGGATGCCTTATTATTTATTTGATTGAGTCATGGACCAGGATTGTCGGTCCAATAGGTGTGTAGGTGATCGCCGATGAGAGACGCACCACTTATCTTATTTTTACAGTAGTTTTGCAACGACCGACCACTGTCTTTGAGGTAAAAATCCTTATTCTTTGAGGTGCAAGCTAAGAAGTGCTCTTACTCCATCTCTGTCTCCTTCTCCTTTGTGTGCTCGTGTGTGTGTGTGTGTGTGTGTGTGTGTGTGTGTGTGTGTGTGTGTGTGTGTGTGTGTGTGTGTGTGTGTGTGTGTGTGTGTGTGTGTGTGTGTGTGTGTGTGTGTGTGTGTGTGTGTGTGCGCGCGCGCGCTTGAGAGAGAGAGAGAGAGAGAGTGTGTGTGATCAAGCATTGCGGTGGCATCGGTGGTGGCTCCTTTTTCTTTGCAGCACAAGATCCTTCATGACGGAAGCATTTATCAGTGAGTGGGATACCATTGTTTCTTTGAGCTTGCTAGGACTGTCTAGTTGTGTGCTTGCAACCTTTCAAGGCTCGCACACAGTGCACAAGCAAGTTCCCAGCCTTCGACACGTGTGGCAAAATGCACATTAAGATATATGAGATAACTTTACCAAATCTCACCAAGGCTATTCAAGAAAGTCTTAGAGACAATTGTGCTCTGCAAAACAATCATATGTATCAAACAAGGGATCAACAATGGTGCTCAGTTTGCTATGGTCCGCATAGTACCAGTGAATGTCCTAATTTTGGAGTAAAATTTAATGGGAATTGCAAAGCCTATGGGAGGTATGGTCATCAAGCTAAGGATTGCATAGTATTTAAACACACGATGGCCAATAGACCAACGTTCGCATGGACGAATACACCTCGAGTGCCTACATTGATGTCGACCCCACCTCTTGAACAAACGTCACAACACATGGTCCCTAGGGCCCATATTGTTGTTCAATCAACACCCTTACCACCTCCAGTTCTAGGACTGCAACCACCACATCTAAGAATCACTTTTGTGAATCAAATGGGTTGTGAGGCATCTATTGTTGGTTTGGAAGGCTGTGAGGAAGATATAAACCCTAATATTTCCTATGGGATTGATGCACTTGAAGAAAGTCCACGATACTACATGGAGGATAATTGGGGACACGTCAAACTTGTCTATCAAGTGGCTGCTCTTGCGGCAAGAGTCCAAAATATCAATTACACTGCCAAGAGACCACCTCTTTAATGCTATGAGTGTGGAGGTCCACATCGTGTAGCCGAATGTCCTATTAGATTACAAAAAAATGGCACATTGATGCAAACCAATATATCAAGCGAGCACATCTACAATGCGGATACTCATGTGTGTAATCAATGTGGACCTACACGATGTGGAGGTCCACATCGTGTAGCCGAATGTCCTATTAGATTACAAAAAAATGGCACATTGATGCAAACCAATATATCAAGCGAGCACATCTACAATGCGGATACTCATGTGTGTAATCAATGTGGCATAGATCATTTGATGAGCAATGTCCTAAGAATCCAAATGCGCCAAAGATAACTCCATTGAATTTAATTGAGGTTATTGAGGAGCCAACACAAAGTACGCATGTGGGGCCAGTAGATGTACTCACACCCAAAACCAATATTATATTCTTGAAGAAATATACACTGAATCTTAGAAGAAGAAGAGAACACGAGGGAAGGGATCCAAAAAAGCAGAGAAGTCAGACCCCAGTTTGAAGACCAACGTAGGGGCTAGTGACGACCCCATATATATGAACGACGTTGAGGAGGATTTTGATTCAGGTAAAACCATGGAGACTAAAATGACCACTAGGAAAGAAACAAACAAGGAAGATCGTCATGAACCACAATGACTAGGACCCAAGAAGAAGATAGGAACTTACCCAAACCCTACAAACGAGATCGAGCAAGTCAAACAGTTAATGGGTTTGTTATAAGAGACCCAAAGGGATCTAGAGCCAGTACCTAGGTAGATCGATATTACCAACACATTGTTCCCTACACAAAAGCAACCTCACAAAGTCCATAGACCACTAGCCATACCTAGTGTCATCCAAGAAGAAAGTGATTTGAAGTCATGGGAGGTCACATGCACCTACGCTCTGGTCGTGTGCTAGAGAACGAACACATAGAGAGTGTCTTCGTTTACGTGGGCATTCATTATTCCTCCACCTTAGGCTCTAGGCCCTCAGCAGAAACCCAAGGTAGTACCACTCAGGACCCATATATTGCGTCTAGTGACTCTTCCTCCGCGGACTACAACGTCATGGAAGGTTACTCAATACATAATCGTGATAATTCAAGCCAAGACATGCAAGCCATGGACCCACGGTCTGGGTCGAGTGTGCTTAGCCGCTTGAAGGAGACTTTTAGTAGAGACACTCGCTCCGAACATGGAGCTAACGATGTGAATGAAGGGGATGGGGAACATTCATTACCAACGTAGACCCCATGCTCCTGGAGAGTGTGCATGTGAATACTCCATTCACTACGCCCCTTGACTCTTCAGATCTATTCCCCTCTGAGGTTATAATACTAGATGGTAGAAGCCTTGCCAAAGTGCAAGAGGTTGAGCGATGTATCACTGCGGCTAGGGAAAAGGAAATCGAGAGCCTACACAAGGCGGAGCAACATAGAGAGATTAAGGCAAAGGTCCCTATGTCAACATCCATGCTAGTCAAGCAATCTAGTGCTCCTGGATTAGCAACCATTAAGGGTCAACCCATAGAGATCCACATTGCATCTAGTTCAAAGGACACCCCTAGCACCTCAATCCTATATGAAGCGTTTCTAAATGAGGACTTGGAGTATAAATCAAAAAAAACTCTAACCGACCTATACACAGGTCATACCTATCACGTGGGTTGGTTAGATTTCCTACAATTCACAATAGGTGCTACTAGCGTAGAGGATTAACAACAAAGAGTTTGTGATGATATCCATAGGGTTATTGAGCTGGAGAGGCAGAACAAAGGGATCCACATGCCTTCAACGGGTCTCATGAGATTCTTGGATACAAGTAAGGCTAAGCAACCAACCTTATCACAAATGGAGACTCCCTTTGTACATCTGATGGATCCTCCATATGTTGTTTCTCCAGGGGTCTTTATACCATTTGAGCCCACAAGTGATAGCTTTACCTTTACAAGTTTAGTACATCTCTCTCTTGATGACACCACTGCTATCATGCCTACCCCAATGATGGGCATGACAAAAAACACGCCATGGACCTCATTTGTTAGTAACGCACCATTACATGGTAGCCCAATGCCTACAATAGTATCTACAAGTGTGTATCAATCATATGCACCTATGGGTCCTCATGCTCATGTAGCTCCTACTACTCCTATTTTTTCAACGACTTATGCTCCACAACCACAACATCCAAGCTCTTATTTCAATGGGACCATATCGGCTAGCATTAGCATGTCACATTCGATGTCTGCTATGCCTAGGGCCACACATATGAACTTTGGGCCACCACATGGCACAAAATCGTACCCAACTTGGAACCCAAGGGTTGCATATACGCCAAGCCCAATGCCAACCCCCATTCCACATGCAGGCTTGAGAGCGATTGTCCCCACTATACATACTCACTTAGGTGACTTGGAAACCTTTGCTCAAGCTATTGGTCGATCCATTTCTTAACATATGCGTAACACGCCAGATAGAGAGCCTAGAAGTAAGGTAGTGCAAATAGCCAAGCTCACACAAAAATTTAGTAAAGACGAGGATGTGAAAAAGCATATCGAAGTATTTGAATAAATATGTGATTCCCTAAGAGAACACAATGACCTGCATAAGAGAGAACCCTAAGGGTGGAAGAGAAAATGATTTACCCTACTCTTAGGAGACTGTTCTTGAAAGAGTACGTACAAGAGGGAGGACTTTGGGGTGTAGCATCTCAACTTTAGAAATCCAAACAAGAGGAAGGAGAGTCGGTGAGGGACTTTATTAGTCGCTTAAAGCATTTGAATTCTCGTTGTAATCCAAATGAGCGCTTCAATAATAACCAATTTCTTGATAGATTCAATAGGGGATTATGACATGAGGGTATCTACAATGGACTAGTCATTAGAGGTATCACCACTTGGGAAGCGGTCACCACCAACGCGATCCAATTGGAGGATGATTTAATGATTCAAGGAGAAAGGGTGTCTATTGATCCTGAATCTACTAGCTTGCAAGCATCGAGGCATCAACCAATGACCCTAAAGCGTATTGGTAAGGAGCCAAATATCTGATATAACTTTAGAAGATCTCACCAAGGCCATTCAAGAAAGTCTTAGACAGTCGTGCTCCGCAAGACAATCATATGTATCCAAGAAGGGAGCAACAATGGTGCTCAATTTGCTATGGTCCGCATAATACCAGTGAATGCCCTACCTTTACAGTAAAATTCAATGGGAATTGCAATGCATGTGGGAGGTATGGTCATCAAGCTAAGGATTGCATAGTATTTAAACACACGATGGCCAATAGACCAACCTTATCATGGATGGATACACCTCGAGTTCCTACATTGATGCCGGCCACACCTCTTGAACAAACGTCACAACACATGGTCCCCTAGGGCCCAAAATGTTGTTCAAACAACACCCTTACCACCTGCAGTGCTAGGACCGCAACCACCACATCCGAGAATCACTTCTCTGAATCAAATGGATTGTGACACATCTATTGTTGGTTTGGAAGGCTGTGAGGAAGATATAGACCCTAATATTGTCTACGGGATGCACTTGAAGAAAGTCCACAATACTACATGGAGGAATATTGGGGACAAGTCAAACCTGTCTATCAAGTAGTTGCTCTTGCGGCAAGAGGCCAAAATATCAATTACACTACCAATAGACCACCTCTTCAATGCTATGAGTGTGGAGGTCCATGTCGTGTAGCCGAATGTCCTATTAGATTACAAAAGAGTTCCATACTGATGCAAACCAATCAAGCGAGCACATCTACAATGCCGATACTCATGTGTAATCAATCTGCCATAGATCATTTGATTTCCCAATTTCCTATAATCCAAACGCGCCAAAGATAACACCATTGAATTTAATTGAGGTTACTAAGGAGCCAACACAAACTACACGTGATACCAGTAAATTTACTCACACGATGGATGCTCCAAAACCAAAATTATATTCTTGAAGAAAGAGACACATCATCAATTGGCCAATCTTAGAAGAAGAACAAAACATGAAGTCAGACCCCAGTTCAAAGACCAATATAGGGACTAGTGACGACCATGTATGTATGAACGACGCTGAAGACGATTCTGATTCAAGTGAAACCATGGAGACTAAAACGACCACTAGGAAAGAAACAAACAAGGAAGATCGTCATGAACCACAATGGCTAGGACCCAAGACAAAGATAGGAACTTACCCAAACCCTATAGAGGATATCAAACGAGTCAAGCAATTAATGGGTTTGGTAGAAGAAACCCAAAGGGATCTAGAGCTAGAACCTAGGCAGATCGAGATTACCGACAGATTGTTCCCTACGCAAAAGCAACCTCACAAAGTCCATAGACCACTAGCCATACCTAGTGTCATCCAAGAAGAAAGTGACTTATAGTCATGGGAAAGTGGATGTACTCCCTTCTTGTTAGAGAGGGATTACCTGACCCTATCAAAGAAATGGAGATCCCATCTTCCCCACGTCAAGGGAGTGAAGCCCAAAAGGTGCCATTAAATATTGCCAAATTAATGGATTTCATGGCTTCACAAGTTAGAACCACCATCATGTCCAGACTATATGGAGACCACAAGCTATTCGATCTCTTCGAGCTTTCCTCAATGGAGAATTGAAAGTCGGGTTACCGCAATTTGCACATATGGATGGAGCTAGGGAGATGCCAATAGAGGAGGAACACTTAGATCCACACTAGATGAGAACTCTGTTGTTGAAATACCTATTAACAAGTTGGGACAATACTTTGAAGGCGATGAATCCAATGCAACCATACCAATCACTGCCAAAGGATTGACTATGAAGGGAATGGTGGCATTGGGGTTAGCATTGTGACTAAGAATTACTAGGAAACTATGGGAAGACCTCACCTTGGGACTACAAACATAGTGGTAAAGATGGCCAATGGGACTATTGTTAAACCTATTGGGATGCTAGAAGATCTCAAGATGAAGGTCACAAAATAAGTAATACCTTCATTATTATGGATTTTTCTAAGCACAGTATGTCATCTGAGATGATCTTAGTATGTCCTTTCATGAGGGAAGCAAAAATGGTGCATGACTGATCTAAAAAACCATGTCTACTTGTAGTTCCAATATTCTGTCATTCGAGTTTATCTTGTAATTGGTCGGGCATATCCTCTAGGAAACAAATTTAGAATTGATCATAGATCTGACACCACAGTTCACTCGGCCCCATTGCAGTATTGTTACACATGTAAAATGGATACTAATGTTGGGGAAGATTCTCCTTATATGGATGGTCTTCCTGGGATGACTGAGTCTGGCAATAAGGATTGGGTCCACCTAGCAGCAATCATAGACACTTGGGGAAATAGAGGTATGACCTGGGTAACACCTGAGGGGGATGAAATGCCACCACTCATATCTTTAAATATGATAGAACCAATCCATATAGCTTCTGATGACCTACCAAATGAAGGCTTGACTGACATTGGGACAAGTAGCGTCTCAAAAGATAATAACCTACACAATTCAAAGTCAGAATCATCAATTGAAATTGACTCTGAGGACGAAGAATCTGAGTTAAATCTTGGTGCAAATGTGGGGACAAACCATTCAGGCCCAGTGATACCCTAGATGACAATCTATCCAACAAGTAGCGATTCATCTAGTGACTCTTCACTAGTGGAGATCGGCCATAACCAAAAATTAGACAAGAAGAGTAAGAGATATAAGAGGCGATGATATTGAGAAAATGTGCATGCTAGAATAAATGAAAAGAAATCTACCCCAGAATGACTTAATTATATAGGGGCATGTGATGCTCATCGGAAGTTGGTAGATAACTGGGGTAATTTTATGTAGTGTAGTCCACAACCCATTGACATCACATAGCTAGAGACTACAAAGAATCCAAAGTTGAGTCGTACCGTAAGGAGACAACAAAATCAAGATTTAGCTCAACAACAAAAGGAAGCGGATGAGAAATCACAGTCCACAAAACAACAAGACCCCACAGACTTATACCCTACACCTGAACATTTCAAATCCTACACACATAGGAACGTAAGGTTGTGTATACAAAGGCACAGAGGACACCTATCGATGGAAGTAATGGAGTCTATGATGGTCTAGTGATAATTAAGGAAATAGAGTTAGCATACCCTAGTGAGGAGTCCAAACTTTTTTTCACTGCCCAAGATCTGACAAAGACTCAGGAGTATGTACTTAAGGAACTAATCAAGGAATTCAAGGATATATTTTCTTGGACATATTATGATATGAAAGGTGTTCCACCTTCCGTGGTGCAACACACAATTCCCATGAATATCATGGCTAAACCAATCCAGCAATGACCCTACCCAATGAATCCTAACTTGTATGCAAAGATTATTCAAGAAGAGATTGAAATGCTTGTCAAATGTGGATTCATATACCCTATTGAGCACTTAGAATGGGTGTCTCCAATAGTTATTGTGCCGAAAAAGAATGGAAAACTCAGAGTGTGCGTGGATCTCAAGAAGGGCAATGCCGCCACTAGGAGGGACCATTACCCCTTGCCATATTCAGAACATGTGCTTGAAAGAGTTGTAGGAAAGGAAGCTTATAGCTTTTTAGATGGTACTCTAGATACAATCAAATGACAATTGCACTAGAAGACCAACCTAAAACGGCTTTTATAACCGAATTTAGTGTGTTCCCATTTTGTGTTATGGCTTTTGGCTTAACCAATGTCCCTGCTCCATTCCAAATATTGATAAACACTACTTTTAGAGAATATTTGAGGGAGTTTTGTGAAGCTTTCTTAGATGACCTTTGTGTTTAATCCTCTTGGAAGGATCATCTATCATGTTTACGAAAAGTGTTTAAGAAGTGCAGATTGTATCACATCTCCTTAAACCCTTTCAAATGCCAATTTTGGGTTAAACATGGAGTCATTTTAGGGCATATAGTGTCCAAAAATGGGATTTCCACATAATTAAGGACATTGTTGATTTGCCACCACCTACAAACTATAAAGGAGTTCAGAGGCTCATGGGCCATGTTGGTTATTACCGGAAAATTATTTTAAAGTTTTCCCAGATAGCTCTTTCATTGTACAAACTTCTTATTGAGTTCCACTGGACCGCGGAGTGTGACCATGCTTATGAGTCCTTGAAAAATACCTTGACAAGCACTCCCATTCTACGAGTGTCCGATTGGAATGTAATTTTCCATGTGCATATTGATGCATCAAACTTTGCTATTGGGTGTGTTCTAGCTCAACCAGAAGAACATAAATTGGACTACCTCATTAGCTTTGCAAGTCGTCAATTAAACGATGCTAAGAGGAACTACACCACTACAGAGCAGGAAGACTCAGCTATGATTTACGCAATGAAAAAATTTTTCTACTACCTTCTTGCCAACAATTTTGTTTTCTATGTTGATCATCAAGCATTGTTGTATCTAGTAAATAAACCTTGTTCCATGGTGTGGGACGGGTATCTAACCTCACTCCTATCTTACTGCAGATTTAGCGAGAACCACGATTAAATTGTCAATCCATGGGACGCTGACTCAACTAGTGCATAGAGGCTACAAGAGGTTTTCAATCTCTCGAAAAACAACAAACAACTTTCATCTAACTCAAGCTACACTCAACTGATTGAAATCACCAAAATCCAATCGCTCATTTGTAAACAAATCATATCCGTTACAGCATCAAATGACATCCAAACATAATGAAACTTCTAGGACATGTTTATAAGACCTAAGCACACATGGTTATGGTCTCAAATTCCACTTTAAGTCGAGTGCCAAAATTCGCGATTATTAACAGTAGTAGATTTTTGACCTAGTCGTTTTCGACCCAGAATGCACCTAAATGCTTAGCAATGATGTGCCAATACCCCGCCTATGCTTAGTTTTTTATTTTGAAGTGTAAATTTCTAACTATGATAAAATTAGGCCGTGGATCGGCGATGCCAAAAGCTACAAAATATTGTGATGTGTTTACGTCAATGCGTAGAGCTCTTACCTATGGTTGCAATGCAACAAACGCGACTGCAATGTGACAACTGGGGAGGGAGTAGGAAGCGCGAGAAGGAGAGAAGTGAGCACCGTTTGCTCACGCTGTGTATTTCATTATCAAAAACTTAATAATAACTTACAAAAATTGGCTTTTATACCTTAGCCAAGGTTTTTGGTGGTCAAAACTAATAGTCTGGGATCTCTAATTAAAGATAGGTAATGACAGGTCGATACAATCTGGAAGCTTGTAGCCCCGGCTCAACTATTACAAGGTTTACCCGAAAAATAGGAGTTACAATATTCCTGACTTATCAAAAATAATAAGTGTTTTACATGAGAGCTCTGAAAAATGATATCCCAGTTAGCTTGCTACCAACATTCCCCCCTCCTCGCTTGTGTTTTCCCTTGACACAGCTTCATGGGCTGAAGTAGTCTTCAAGTTGACGATTGGCAAGGCGGTCTTTAAGCGCATTTAGGGCCTTTTCATATCTGATCTTTCTTTCTTTATCTGGCACCTGCAAAAATTTCATAATGACTCTATTTTTAAGCTCCACAACTGAGTAGCCTACAAATCTCGAAGTAAGGTTGCTAATAACTGGCCCAAATATCTTTGTTCGCCAAGTGAAGAACCCTGTGTAGAACGCTTCCTCAAACGCCAGCATATTGTAAGAATGTAAAAACATGCATCTGGCATAGAAGCCATAGAGGACTTCTTCGGAAGCTCAGCCACTGAGATCTTAGCATAAACCTTTATTACCCTTGAGGAATGACATCCAAGGGGCACCTACTTGCTCTGGCTCATGGAAAACTTCGATGTCGGTGAGCAACATTCGGCAGATTTTAGATAACATTGCACATGATAGATCCAAAAGACTTTTGAAGAAGGACATGATGCCCGTTAGGATTTTCACCATGTACTCTTCAGTCGGCAGTCCCGTTTCTGGAGCAGGCAATCTTGGGTAGTTCAGCCACGTTGGTTGCTTCTTTGTTATTGCCTCCTGTGCTTATGAGATCCTTACTCATGATACAGGACAAAAAGTAGGATCTTTTTGTAGTGCCACAAGACCTGCTCTTGTGCACAGAATCAAATACCTTGGATTCTTGTTCAACAAGCTTAGCCTCCACTTTGGGTGGTCTTGATCTATACCTTCTTCTTGCATGTCTTTGTAAAGCCTCTCTGTTACCTGGAGCAACTCCACCTTTATCAAAGGGTATGGCAGGGATTTTTGATGCCATTGCGCATTGATTTGATTAGGAGTGATTTGTGTAACATTGACGGAGTGAAGGACTCTCAACTCCCAATCCATCGCTGCTTTCCACTGCTCATCTACCTCTTGTGTAATCTTTTCTTTCAGTGCATCTTCCTCGGCTTTTGATAGCTCGACCATTGGCACTATATCTGTTTCTGTTATTCGTACCTGAAATTCATCCTCGCTACCTAGCCCTTCTGCTGGCTATGTCTCTATCTCAGCAAAAGTAATTGAGGGGATCTCTATCTGTGGTGGTTATGAAGTTCCTACCTCTTCTTGCATTTCAGGCCGTCCATCTCTCAACAGTTGGTTGACTCTTTTAAGCTCAGCTATTTCTTTCAACAGCTCTTCTTCTCATTGGAACCGCATTAAATCCAGGTATCTGCCCTGAGACTGCTCCAGTTTAAGCTCTAGCTCAAGGTCCTTGTTATAATGCTTTGTAGACCTCGTCTGTTCCTTTGATCAAGGCCACTGCGGGATTTTCTCATATTTTCCGCAAGAAAGTTGCCTAATCATTTATTCTCTGCTCTCAGCATTGCATGGAGGCATTTTCTAGAGTCTAATTGTACCTGAATCTTTTGAACTAAGAGGGTTGTAATTAGAAGTTCGTTTGTAACTTCTGTCAGCTATTCATCTTTTGCTTTGCAAGCATCTGACAACTTTGTAAGTAAGTCACCGAGCTCCTCTATCTCCTTTTGCACTTTATCTCTTGCTAGTTGTTGTTCCACTTTAGCTTTCAATTCCTGCACTTGCCTTTGTAGATCGGTGATGACATTTAATATGTTGTCTAACTCTCCTTGGAGAGCGTCAATCACGATCTTGAGTTCTTTAGCCTTTGTGTTGCGGCTAACTGCTGTGCTGAGCGGAGTCTTTCTGTCATGTCCTGCATTTGCTTGGCATACTCGTTGACTTGCAGGATCACCTCATTGTTTGATTTCCAATATTCATTTCTTGCCAGCTTTCTAGATGTTTCTGCAGTCTCTTATGTCTCTCTTGGCTACGTTGTGGGCGATTGGTTGTTCTTGTTCTTGAGGCTATGGCTGATCATCTCCCGCTTTGTCATCCTGAGGCTTCATGGATGCCTCGGCTTTATCCTACTGTGTAGAGGTAGAAGGGTTTTCTTCGGACTCTTGTTCTCTTGTTTGCTCAAACTTTGTGGTGTCCTCTGGTGCAGGACTTGCTGTTCTTTCTGGCTCTGGTTCTTGCTCTTGTGTACTAGCTGCCTGTTGTGAAGATTCAACTACTTCTCTTTGTTCAGGCTCTATCTCTTTTGTAGGTTCAGTTTCTGTGGCTTTATTTGTTGGTGAAGGTGGTGGGCTCGGCATGGGATGATCATGTTGTTCGGAAGCAGGTGAAGAAGGTCGGGGAGACATATAACCTTGATCGTGTTGTACTTCTCCTTCTATAGTTGTTTCCTCTGCTTGCTTTTGTTGTTCCGCCGCCTCTTTAGCTTTCCATTCCGCTTCTTGGGCTTCTTTCAGCTTCAAAGCTTCTGCTTCTTGATATATTTTTTCCAGTAATTCGGTGGGATCTTCTGCATGTTTCCTAGTATGATGCTTTGTTCTTGATCCTTTCAGTTCAATTGGTACCCACTTTGCCGAGTCCTTACCTTGTGCTTGACGGCTGAGTTCATAGGATTGCTTTTCTCTTTCAAACCTTGCTTGTTTTTGTTGCGGCTCCTCCTGATTGTTGCCACGGCTTTTCTTTTCATCTCTTCTCTTCGTGCTCTTTTTTCCTCATTATCTGAGCTTTCACTGCTATGTCGTTCTAGCGGCTCTTAGTAGACTCTTCACCAGATTTGTATGTTCTCTTGGTAGATCTTGTTGCTTGAGGGGATGGTTGTGCGTACACGATCCAAGTTTTTTGATCTGGGGCAAGCAACAAGTTGTCAGCCATGCCGATAGCATGGTAGGCAATTATGGTTAGAACCTCTGGTGCTCCCAAATATGTTATTTTTCCTTCTTTCTTTGTCCCCTTCAATGTGGACAACACGTACTGTGCATGGTCAATTGGTTGCCTGGTTGTTGATTTGAGAACTTCTGTAAAGGTTGTGACAACCGCATGATTGGGTGTCATATACCTTGGCGGTCTCTTGGCAAGGAAGTGGAAGTGCTGATGATACAACCTTGCAGGCTCTTCCACCTATTTTTGGATGAGGTGGCAAATGTCGCAGGGCAGTTTCTTTAGTGAAAGTTCCTGCCGTTTTTCTATCTCTTGTCCTCATTGTCATTCCTTTTGTTGGCAGTCTTAGAGCTTCTACCACTATCTATTTTGTGATCACCACTTCGACTTTGTTCCCCTGCTAGTTAGAGATTTGGTCGGTTCCATCTTCTTTGATCGTGGACAAGAGCTCATAAGCTTTTTGGAAGTCCACTCCACATGGCTCTTGTTCGTAAAAATCTCTGAGTCCCAGTCTTTTGTTGGCTTCTTTGGTCACGGGCTTTGCGGCGACATCATAGACTTCTTTCGGTAGAAGTTGCAGTTCTACTTGATGTCCTTCTTCGCTCTTGAATCTACCTGTGAACACTGTGGTGTTGTTCTCTTCCAACTGTTCTCTTGACAAATAGGTAGCTTTGGCAGTTTTAACTGAACTGTGGTCCAGTTGATATGGTGGTAGCTCTTACAGCTTCTTATTTTGCGAGACCTTTTTCTTGGCTTTCTCCGCGGCTTGCATGGCTCCTATTAAGTGCATAGAGTGTCAAAAAAGTTAGCAAATTTGGCAGATTCTTCTCTGAAATGTCCTTCAGTCTGAAATGCTGACAAATTTGGTCCAATTTGCTTCAAATCAATTTTTGAATATGCATAGATGCATAAAAACATGTTAAGATCATATTCATGAAGTCAATACAAAAATTTGCAATAAAAGTAAATAATCGCGATTATTTACAGTTGAGTAATTTTTTCAACTTTTTGTAAATTTGACATTATACGCTTGAATTTTATACCAAATACATACTCTGAGTGAAATATGGGCTCAGTTGAGTGCACGGGATGAAAATGGTGCCAGATTTAGGCTTTAGGTCTCTGAAACAGTAGATGTAAAGAAATTTTGAGATTTTGAGCTCCAAATTTGTTCAAACTTGGCTTGTGGGCTTAGGAAATCATGTACTTTGGTCCCATGATGGCAAAGTTGCAAATTTCTCCCATTTTGGCCTAAAACTAAATAATCCCGATTATTAACTTTTTTATCAAAATGTACATTTTTTTGTACAACTTAGTTCTAAGCATGGTATAGACCCTGTGTATGTGATATGAGGTGATTTGGATCAAAAAATGTGGCTCATAACTTAAAAATTGGCTTGCAAGGACTTCTTTGTATTTTTTGGCAATTTCCCAAGTTATCGTTGATCATTTTGGCTCATACTTGAAATTTGGCATGTAATAGGTGTATACAAGTGATAGGTGAGGTAATGGTACAATTTTCAAGCCAAAATAGTGTAAAAGTAAATAATTGCGATTATTTACAGCGATCAACATTTTCTTGCAAAACTTGAAATTTTTGACCTAAACACATTCTATACACCTAAAACAAGTCCTAAATTGAATTTGGTAAGATTTGGTCTTGCCAGCATCACTTTGTGCTTTGTCGACTCTGTGATTTTTGTGACTACATGGCTTGTAGAGTTGGTTAGTCACTTTTGAAGCTATGGACTTGTCCACAACATAGTCGTGAACCGACTCATCCAATTTTGGCCCATTTGGAGTCAATTTGACCTCGTATGTCAAATTTGACGCTTTGTAGCCTTCAAGCCACTGCTTTTCGAGAGCTTCGCTTGATTGATTTTATGAAACCAATCATATACAATGTATATAGACCTCGTATGTAAGCTGTCTGTGGAGTCAGAATGCAATCCTGGCATCTGCCAAAAACCTAGCTTTTCTACTTGGGACTCCCTCGACCCTTGTCGAATGGTCAATTGTTGCTATAGAAGTATTATATTATGTTGGGGCATGCTACAGTTCAAATCTCATCCGATTTGGTTGAGCCAACAGACCGCTATGGTCGTTTTTGGTCGTAGGTCTTCGTGCACTGCTCGGATTCTAAGGTTTTTTCTAAGGGTTTAGACTAGCTACTGGCCGTACAAAATGGATCATTGATGAGTAAAGAACTTACCCCTCATGTCTCGTGTAAGGAGGTGCTGAAAACAGGTGACTGTGGACTCTAAAAAATACGTGCGAAGGAGGTCGAAAGGCTCTCTCTCCAAAAGCAACAAGTGGAAATGAGGTGATTTTAGCCTACCTTGAATATCTATACCCGGACTTCCCGAACCATTTTTTCCTAGATTCCCCTGTTAGTCCTACTAACCCGTGAAATCTATGTTATACTCAAAAAATTCCCCAATCGGATTCTTGTAGCTCATTCTGCAAGAATTCTGCAAAAGTAAGTATGGCCACCTAATTTAGGCTTCCCGCTTCCATCTGTCGATTTGATTGAAATTTTTTGTGTCTGTCCGTCTTGTCTTTTTTATCGCCATCGTCTCGTCAGTTTTTTCATCTGAGCTCCTTCGCTATTTATTATTAATTATTGACTTTTTTATTGGAAAAATCAAAGAAAATAACAAAATGCGCTAAAAAAGCAAAGTGAAAATCCAATAATTAAGAAAATCCATAGAAAAACACATCTTTATTATTTTTTGTTGGATTTCTCCAATTTTAAGTCTCAATATCAAGAAAAATGATTAAAAAAATAACCAAAAAGGACTATTTTTTGATAATTTTATGATAGTATATACACTATTTACACTTATCGGGGAGATATCGTCAGTTAAATTTCCCTTGTTAATGATTTATAAGGGCATTACTAGGTAATTTTGCAAAAAATCACACATTAACATCAAACGTTTTCCTCCCTCTTCAAACATTGCCCTTAATTACTTAGTACTCTTCCACCCTTCCTAGATGGCGCACTCCAGGACGACTGTGTGCATGAGTTGAACAATTGTGTGTATGCATAACCGTGATTGGCTCTACCATGCTTTGAAGATCAATGCATTTCAAACCATTATGTTGTGCAAGAGTTTGGTCTTGAATAATTAACTGAAGGGTTTCTGATGTCGAGGCTTTCTGATGATGTCTTCCAAAGAGCAAATCTTGTAGCTTGTGTGCTCTTTGCTTGATTGTACCGTCAGGATGCTTTAGCACGTTAATTTTCTCAGCTGTTGGTAGCACTTTTGACTGTTGGCGAGCTTTTACTCGCCATTGATACATTCGTTTTCTTGGTGTAGAATGGTGTGGTTGAGTGTTCTGAAGCTTAACTCTCCATTGCTTGATCAGTTTTGCAGTTTACGGAGAACATAAGTGCTCTTTTTTCTTCCAAATCCATTTTGTGTTAGTTTCCTTTCTCGGTGATGCTTGTCTTTCTGTTTTGACCTTTGGAACCATCTTTGGTTTTGTTGATGGTGTTTTGGGCACCCAGATTTGAATCGGCTTGTCCTTAAGTTGTGCTTTTGGTACCCAAATTTGCCTGACTCCTTGTATATTACTTGTAGCATTTGCTTGTCGATAGGACGCAGACGATTGATAGCTTTGTGGTTTGCTCTGCTGGTGAGATCCTTTCCATTCCTTCTTGCTTGGTGCAATTGGACCAATGAGTTGTCCCCCTTTAGGTGATAGCTTGAGCTGATTCGTATCCCAATCTGGTACTACCTTGTACGTCCACATCCCCATGGAATTCCAAGAATCATCGTCTCATTCATGTGTTCATCTGGTAAGCATACAAATTTATGAGGACATGAACATCCATGTACTATCACATTCAAGTTGACTACTCACGATGTTGGTGTTGGGTCTTGTTGCATCCTTTTATTGTCGTTATTCCTGCTGTGAAAGACTGACTTGTTGGTTTCTTGTATGTGGAATAACTGATTGCATTTACTCAAGCTCCTGTGTCGACCAATGCATTTGTGTTATGATTGTTGAGTTGTACTTTGATGCGAAGGTCCATTCCATCTAACCATTCATCATCTGTTGACACTCCATCTTTCTGCAATTCCCATTGTCGATCATCTATTTTCAGAGTGTTGATGGGAATAGGCATTTGTTGATTCTTGAGAGCAGCTTTCCTTTTGAGTACCTGAAGCCAAGCTTCCTCTTGGACTTCATCAATAATCTGTTGTCGTTTTATCTTTTTTTGCTTGGCTACATGCATTCTTTCTAGCAATTCATTGGTTAGCGGAAAATTGTACTTCTTTAAATGACATCCACTAATCCAATTATCCATTGGTTCACCATCTAGGGTAGACAACTTAACTGCTCCACCACTTGGAGATACATCTCCAATCATAAACGGTCCGTTTCCCATTTTCTTAAACTTGGGAATGTGTTGCTTAAGGGAATAGACTAAAACTAAGTCCCCTTCTTTGAAGATTTTTGCAATTAGATGGGAATCAAAAAATTGTTTTTTTTTTCACTTTCGTGCATAGATGTGAGCTACAACAGTTAGCCTTTGCTCATCTAGCTTTTCTAAATCTTCAAGTATTTTTGACAATTCATGTCTAGTCCACTCAAGATCTTTAGCTACCCTTAGTTTCGGCAATAGAAATTCGATTGGCAGTATGGCATCAAGACCATAAACAAGATTAAAGGGTGTAGCATTTGAAGCTGTTTTGAATGAAACTCGATAAGCCCATAACCACTTTAGTCAATACAGAGCTAAGAATTTTATTCGTATGCTCAGCTTGTTCGTTTGGTTATGGGTGATAGGGAGCTGATTTGCTATGGATGAACATAAATCATTAAGAAAATACTCGATTACCTCATTGAGGAAATGAGTTCCCCTATCACTGACAATTTCTATTGGCAGTCCATATCTTGTAAACACATACTCATATAAGAATGCGATAGTGATTCTGGCATCATTCTTTTGAGTTGCCTTAGCCTCGGCCCACTTAGTCAAATAGTCCGTAGCTATAATGATATATTGAGCTTGGGTTCTTGTTGGACGGGTACGCCGCGACGGACGTCAGCACAGCGAGAACTCACCTAACAAGTAATGTCAGCTAAGGACGAAGCTCGACCCACAGGCGCGTGGAAGCAAGCATAAGGTGTCAACCTACACTCGATCGACTCTTAACTAATTCCTATAGAGGTCTCTAGCAATTTTCTAAGTCACAGCCTTCAAGAGTACAAAAGAGGAAACTTCCTACAAAGCTTGCTAGAGCCAAACACCCATCAAACACTTTCGAAACACCATAAAACGTGAAGGAGACCCTACTAATACCTATAGGCCGCTCTCCCTAAGTTCTATGAACCAAAATCACGACCCAAAACACCCGGTGCAGAAACACGTAGGATGTCTGGCCAAAATCTGCAGGTCCTCGTTTCCGAAATCTGAAGTGCCTAATGTGAAGTTCTACTCAATGTGAACGCGTGGATATGCTGCAATGCGAAATCAGATAGCGTATGCTCACCCAAACAACCGATGAATCTCGTAGAAGGAGCTCTCAAAGCCGGACCGTATGCGCGCAATGTTGGTATCGGCGCATAGCTCTAATCGGGGGCAACACGCTGCACTTCTCCGCACTCGATTCCGACCACCGTAGCACACGTAGCGTCAAGACGAAGCTCACACTCTCTCTCTCGTACACAGTACGCTCACTCACAGACTTCAAACTTCTTTTTTAAAAATGACAAAAGGTCCTTCATTAAGGTCAAAACGTGGTATATATACCTTACAACTTCTCAAACCCTAAAGTTCCAAAATCAACCATCTATTCAATCTAACTATCAAAACTAGAATACAATCTGGAAACTTCTGTAAGTCCCAATATTTACAAGGTGAAAAATCGGGTATTCCTCAATGAATGAATAATTACAAAAAAAATAGTCCGTCGAGTAGTTAGATGCCGTGGGGTGTGTCCAGCTTCTAACAGTTCTATAAGCAGGTGGCTGTATTGGCCCAACAAAATATATACCCCATTTTGCAAAATCTCCAGCATTGGTCTTAAGGACATGCTATCTACTCTTTTTCGCATGTTTGCTCATTGACAAGCATCACACCTTCAAACATATTCTTTGGCATTTAGAAAAAGTGTTGGCCACCATATGCCTGCCATTAAGATTGCTCTTGCGGTGGTTTCACTAGAAAAGTGACCTCCATCTAATCCAGCATGTGCTTGTTCTATATTCGGGATATATTCATCTTCATTTCCACAGAGACGCAAATGTTGATCCTTACCTCTCCGATACAATTGGTTTCCAATAAGAGCATAGTCTCTTACTTGAGTTTCAATTGCTCTTTGACGGCGTTTACTCATATCCTCAGGAAACGTTCGGCTCGATAAATAAGTAACTAGATAGTTACTCCACTTAGGAATAGGTGACATTTAAAACAATGTTACATGAGGTATGGGTGTTTGTTTTTTATATCGAGGACGATCCTTTACAAAAGAGCAAACATCACTCCTCATAATTGGCCAAAATACTCCAAGTCTCAAGATCCTTTGCATAGTTTGGTCTTCAGCAAAGTGAAGTCCTACTATGGTAATATGTTCTTGACTTAGGTGTTGGGTTTTCTCTTCAGGATTAATGCATAAGAGCAATATTCCATCTCGATTTCTTTTTTATAGTCTACCAGCTAGTAATTGATACATAGTTGATTGCTTGATTAATCCAACTGTAATAGGAAGTGGTATTTGCAAATCCACTTGAGCTATGGTCATCAATGATACCATATTTTCCGACCATCGAGGTATCATTTCTATGGAGAACAGATAGACATCTGGTAGATCATCATCTACTCCTTTAGGTGATTCCCCTGAAACAATCCTTAACAAATGATATGCTCTTTGATGAGTAGTGCCCTTTTCTACAACCACAGTGAAATCAAATTCCAGAAGAATGATGAACCATCTCACTATTCTTCTTGTGCTGCGTGGTCCCCGAAGAACACAAATTTTTTTGCTAATAGATAATTTCTATACTTTTTTACGGCATAGATCATTCCTAATCCTTCCCTTTCGGTGGTGGTGTAATTCTTTTCTGCCATGTTCAACTGTCGGCTAGCATAAGAAATAGGAAAATTGATTTTCCCATCTCCCGGTTGAGCTAGTATACACCCAATGGCAAAATTGGAAGCATCTACATGTATGTGGAATATCTTATTCAATCTGGTGCTTTCAATATTGAAGCTGAGGTGAGAGCTTGCTTAAGCTTCATGAAGGATTCTTCACATGCTTCAATCCATTCAAAGTGTGTAATCAAGCTATACATGGGTTTTGCAATTATAGCGTACATGCAAATGAACCGTCTGTAATATCCACAATGTCCCATGAAGGCTTGAACCCCCTTGACTGTTGTTGGTCTAGGAAAATCAACAATAACATGAATTTTATCCATATCAGTAGCTATGCCATTTTTAGACACTATATGTCCAAGAATTTTTCCTTGTCTACCCATGAATGTGCACTTTTCAGGATTTAAGCAAATCTTATAAAGTCTACATTTCTCAAATACCTTTTTGAGATGTTTAAAATGATCAGCCCGGATTGATGAATGTACACATAGATCATCCATATAAACTTCCAAGAATTTCCTAAGATATTTTTTAAAAGCATGGCTCATCAATCTCTGAAATACGGCATGAGCATTAGTTAACCCAAAAGGCATAACCCGATAGGCAAAAATATCCCATTCTATTGCAAAAGCAGTTTTATGCTGATATTTTGGCTCAACCAAAAGTTGATTGTATCTCGAAAAGCCACCTAAGAAACTGTAAGCTTCTTTACCTGCAACTCGTTCTAACACATGCTCAGTGATTGGAAGAGGAAAGTTGTCTCTAATGGTAGGTATCACTTTTTTGAGATTGACACACACTCTCGTAATTTTCCATTCTTCTTGGGTACTACCACAAATGGAGACACCCAATCTATGTGTTCAATTTCATAAATGAATTCGGCCTCCTTTAGTTTTTTAATCTCTTCTTTGATCTTTCTGGTAAATGTTTCATTATATGTGTATGGCCTTTGTCTACTTGGTTTTGCATTATCTCTCATGGGTATAGTATGTTAACAGATTTCTGGGTCAACACCCTTGAGATCCTTGTAAGACCAAGCAAAGATATCTCGGTACTCTTTCTGAAGGAGTACGAGCGGAACTGCGACGCGAGAGAGAGTACGAGAAGAAGAGCACGACCATATGGTGAACTCGCTCTACTGTAATGTGTAGAGCATAGTGAGTTCTTATTAGGTTTTTACAAAAGAATATGTGTACATACTTGGCGGCCCGCCCACTTACTTGGGCGACCACATTGGGCTTTATACCCCAACAACCTCCCACTTAAAGTCCAATGTGGTACTTTAAGTGTGAGAGAAGCTACTATACAAGCTAATATACAAAAGATGTAGAGAAGTGATGTACTACCCTACACCTAACTAGTTGCTTACGAAAATGCGCAAAGCTCTCTGAGGGAAGTCCTTTTGTAAGTAGATCAGCAGGATTTTCTGTGGTGTGAACTTTGACAAGCTGAAGTTGCTTATCCTTGAGCATTTCCCTGATGAAATGATACTTCACATCCACATGCTTTGTCTTTGAGTGATAAACTGGATTGCGATCCAATTGTATAGCACTTTGACTATCACAATATAACACAAGCATCTCTTCTTTGATTCCCAAATCTATTACTAGTCGATTAAGCCAAATTGATTCTTTGCATGCCTCTGATGCTGCAACATATTCAGCCTCTGTAGTAGACTGAGTAACACAATCTTGTAATCTAGAACGCCATGATACTGCTCCACCAGCCAATGTAAAGACATACCTTGACGTAGACCTTCGGTTGTCTAAGTCACCTGCATAATCCGAGTCTGTAAAACCCTTTACACTTAGCTCTTGACTCCCATAGCATATACGCATACTCTTTGTAGATTTCAGGTATCTCAATATTCCTTTCACTGCCTCCCAATGTTTCTTGCCTGGGTTTGACATGTATCGACTTACTACTCCCACTGCAAATGCAATGTCTGGGCGAGTAGCAATCATTGCATACATCAAACTACCCACTGCAGACGCATATGGAATCTTATCCATTTCAGCCTGTTCTTCCTCAGACACAGGACAATCTTGTTTGCTAAGTTTCACATATGGTGGCAATGGAACACTCAGTGCCTTTCCCTTCTCCATATTGAAACGTTGCAAAACCTTGTCAATATACTCTGTTTGAGATAACCAAATCAACTTCTTTGATCTGTCTCTCTCAATGCGCATACCAAGTATATGACTTGCCTCACCCATGTCTTTCATGTCAAACGATTTTTCCATCTTTGACTTCAAAGCTGAAATTTCTTCCAAGTGCTTGCCAGCAATCAACATGTCATCCACATACAAAATAAGGATCAGCCAACTGCCATCCTTAGCCTTCTTTGTATATAGACAGTGATCGAACTCACTACGTTTGTAGCCTTGAGAAAGCATAAACTTGTGGAATTTATGGTACCATGCCCTCGGTGATTGTTTTAAGCCATAAAGACTCTTTAACAACTGGCATACCCAATCTTCCTTGCCTTTCTCAACAAACCCTTCTGGCTGCTGCATGTAAATTTCCACATCTAAATCACCATGCAAGAACGCTGTCTTGACATCCATTTGGTGCAACACCAAATCTAATATGGCAACCAATGCAAGAAAGCATCTCAATGTAGTCATCTTGACCACCGGAGAGAAGACTTCATCAAAGTCAATGCCTTGTTCTTGCTTAAAGCCCTTGGCAACAAGCCTTGCTTTGTACTTTGGCTGACTATCATGAGCGGTGATCTTATACCTGTAAACCCATTTACAAGGTAGAGCCTTTTTGCCCTGTGGTAATTTAACTAGCTTCCATGTCCTGTTTTTATGCAGAGCTGTCATCTTTGACTCCATGGCCAATTGCCAATTCCCGGAGTCCTTCATTTGCACTGCTTCCTTGTAACATGAAGGCTCATTGCAATCAGTCAACATGACATAGTTCATAGATGGAACAAACCTATCAGGAGGTCGCGTGACACGTCCAGATCTACGCACAATAGGTGGCTCAGGCTCAGCCACAACCTGTGGTTCCACTCTATCCTATCCTTGCTCCTCTTGAGCCCTGACATTTTGTCTTGCACATGCAGGTCCATCTTCTTGGAAGACAACTCTTCTAATCTCCTCAACCCTCTCTGGTTTAGAATGATATTTGGATTCATTAAAGTGAACATCATTGCTGCGGACAACCTTTTTGGATTCGGGATCCCAAAGTCTGTACCCCATCTCACCAGAATTACCATAGCCTAGAAAGATGCACTTTCTACTCTTTGGCTGAAGTTTGTTCCTAAATTCCTTTGGAACGTGAGTATATGCCTCACAACCAAAGACTCTGAGATGCTTGTATGAGGGCACCTTGCCTAACCATACCATCTCTGGCACTAAATCCTTCTGCAAAACCTTGCTAGGAGATCTATTTACAAGATGAACAGCTGTTGATACAGCTTCAGCCCAAAACCCATTTGGCAGCTGTGCATTAGACAACATACTTCTGACCTTCTCTTGTATGGTCCTATTCATCCTCTCAGCAACACCATTTTGAGGAGGATTGTAAGGAGCAGTAAGTTCACATTTTATACCTTTTGACTCACAAAAGTCCTTAAAGGCCTTTGAAACATACTCTCCACCATTGTCAGTGCGTAAGCATTTAAGCTTCTTGCCACTCTGATTCTCCACAAGTGTCACAAACATTTTGAAAACACTAAACGCTTCATCCTTGTGCTTGAGAAAGTAAACCCATACTTTCCTCGAGTAATCATCTATAAATGTCATAAAGTAAGAAGCTCCCCCTAGAGATAGGTTAGGCATAGGTCCACACAAATCACTATGAACAAGTGCCAACTGTGTATCTCTTCTACTGCTTCTATGCTTATGTGGCTACTGTGTTTGCTTACCATATAGCCAATGTTCACAGAATTCAAAATCATTAAATGAAAAGCCAGGCAAATAACCAAAACGAGACAAGATTTCCATTCCCTTCTTGGACATATGTCCTAACCGGCTATGCCACAAAGAAACGTTTGGCTACTCGGTTACATTGATTACATTTTTAGAGACATTTGATACATAAATCATGTAAAGTCCTCCAGACTTTACTCCATGTGCTACTGTCATAGAACCCTTGCATATCTTCTACATGTTCTGTCCAAAAGTGGTGACGTAGCCAGCATCATCAAGTAAACCTGTGCTGATCAAGCTCTTTGTAATTGCGGGAACATGTCTCACATTCTTCAGCGTGAAAGAAGAGCCATTCTGAAACTTCAATTGAACATCTCCAACACCTAAGATCTCACATGTCTGCCCATTGCCTAGCCGAACATGATCTTTAGTGGTCACATAAGAGGTAAACCACTCCTTTTTTGGAGACACATGAAGTGATGCCCCTGAGTCTATAATCCAGTCACTCAGTTCATTTCCATCAGATGTTGTAAGAAGAGTTGAGTCCATTGTATTCTTCAAGAAGTAGATGTCTCCTGACACTAGACTATCATCCTCTGCAACAGTGTTTGTCACATTTATTTCTTGGATCTTCACTGAGGACTTGTTCTTCTCACCATGGTCTTCAGCTTTCTCTTTGCCTTTTTCTGCTTTCCATTCTCTGCAGTCTCTTTTCATGTGACCCTTCTTGCCACAATGGTAGCATTCTATGTCACTCTTGCCTTTAGCACTGCGGGACTTGCTACAAGACTGATTCCTCTTTCCACCTTTGTACTTTTCTTTGGTCCTCCCCCTGACAACTAAGGCTGTTCCTTTGCCTTTGTCCATTGTCTTTCTATTGGTTTCTTCAGTAACCAGACTTCCTTCTACACCTGCTATGTTCAAACCATCTGGAGGTGCAGAATTACTCAAAGCTGTGCGAAAAGTGTCCCAACTTTTCGACAATGTGATCAACAGGAACATAGCTCTAATAGGTTCATCAAACTTGACACCTTGAGCTGACAACTGACTATAGATTGTGTTGAATTTATTCAGATGATTGGACATAGGTGTGCCTTCTTTCATCTTCAAGCCAACAAGCTTCTTAAGCCAGTATACCTGTGAAGCTGCACTCTGCTTCTCATAAAGATCACTCAGCTTTAACCATGCTTGATAAGCCGACATCTCATCTACTACATTGAAGTAAACACTTTCTGCCAAAGTCAGCATAATGGTAGAAAGTGCCAATTCATCCATTTCGCTCCATTCATCTTCGTCCATATCTTCTGGTTTTATCCCCTTGAGCTTTATAGGTTTTATCTGCTTCTTTTGTATCAACACGTGCCAAATCTGCTTCTTCCACAATGGGAAATTGGTTCCATCCAGCTTCTTGATATTGTAAAGAGCAGTGTCCTGTGATCCAGCCATAGCTACGCTTCACAGTAGTTTACTTTCCTGGGAAAAATTCGGCAGAGTTTCCCGTGTAAACTGACCTCTGAACCAATATCAACCTGTCAAATGAACCAAGAAAGCTTCAGATTCTGCATAAATTTCGGCAGAGTCTCCTTTGTAAAATGGCTCTGGTGTACTCAAAAACAGACCAAAAACAGCTCAAAAACACTGTCTCTCTGACATTGTAAGCTGTGGGTAAACCTGTCCTGCACCTGTACTGTCTCTGACTGTCCTGTCACTGTCCTGTAAGCATAGACTACGACAATGCCTCAACGGCAGTAAATCAAAGATGCAATCCCAAATATCTAACTCACAGTCAATACATCCTAGCTGCCTATCTAAGGGTGCTTGAGGGATCGCTCCAAGACCTGTATCACCGAAAGGATCTCAACATTCGAGAATCCCCCAGCTCAATAAAACCTCACTCGACCCTCAACAAAGACTGCAGTAAATCTGACAGTACATAGACTTCCCACAAAGTCATACATCCACAAATTTCCCACTGTATGTTGTAACCGCTGTGGCGGTTGTTTGCTACGTGACTCACAGTCAGCAAACCCTCAACAGACATGCATCATCTCTGACAATACATCCCATGTGGAAGTACCTGCAATGTCAGGATGAAATCTGGAATATCAAGCAGCAAACACAAGCTACCTGATGAACTAGTGGATGTCGCCTACAGTCTGTGTGTAGATGCGCTCGTGTCGTATGTGACACGCCTCCAAGAACTGTGAGCCGTCCTTCGATGTGTAGACAGCCACAAATCAACACTCTGGGAGTGTCGATATCCTCAGCACCTGCAGTCGTAGACCAAAAACCCCAAATTTGCAGAGTCGGATCTGCACCCGCTGAGACCACGTAGTCGAAAATGGCCTGCGTAGACCTTTGTCGAAGCCGAACGGTGGCCGAGATGACCTCAGAATGAATTTCTGACAACACCATGCCCTTTGGGCTCTCCCACAAGATTTGGGGCCGTGTCTTTGCCTGTCGAATTTCACTCCAATCTGAGCTGGTGACTCTAGCCTCCTGCAGTGCTGCCCCGAGCCTCGATCTGAGCTCTGATACCAGTTGAAGGAGTACGAGCGGAAGTGCGATGCGAGAGAGAGTGCGAGAAGAAGAGCACGACGATATGGTGAACTCGCTCTACTGTAATGTGTAGAGCATAGTGAGTTCTTATTAGGTTTTTACAAAAGAATATGTGTACATACTTGGCGGCCCGCCCACTTACCTGGGCGACCACATTGGGCTTTATACCCCAACACTTTCAGCAAGTTTAGCAAAACCTCTTCTTCTTCTTCTGTTAGGTCATTTGCAATGTAGACAGGCCTAGGTTCTTCTCCTGGTTCAGCCAAATCTATCTTTTTTACGTTTTTAGGCCCTTTGTAGGACTCACCTTGTTTTCGTAGTTCTCTAACAGGTTGTTCGACTATGATTTTTCAATCTTGAAAAGTATATTTTTTTTAATGGGATGGCATTACATCTCTACCATCCTCTTCTGTGGTTTCCATTTTGGTTGTATATATCTCCTTTAAAGCTTTTTTCAACTCTTGATATTTCCTTTTCCGCTCAACTCGTGTCATGGTTAACTTCTTTTCCTGTTTTTTTGTCTTTGCTTGAGTATCCTTCCTCGATTTTCTCGATGTTTTCAACATTTTTGGATTTTCGTTTGAAGGATATCTGCCAGTGATTTTGTCCTTGACACAATCATGTGCATTTATCTGCATTGGAAACTGTGTTCTACTGGACTGATGATATAGGTCTAGCTTTCACCTTTTTGGTGTCCCTTTTTCGTCTATACCATTTTTGTCTTCTCGGTTTCTGGTTAGGAAAGTCAAAAAACTTTTCCTCCCCTCCTTTCATGAGTAGCTTAGCTCTCACGTGTTCTTTTTCTAACCCCAAATCTTCTAAAGTAGCTGAGTGTTCTTCTAACTCATTTGTTGCATCGTAGTAGAGGTCTAAAAAAACTTGTTGAGCTTTCATCAAGTCCTTGGGTTCCTCAATTTCATCTTCAATGTGGAGGGTTGAAATCATTTGGATGGGAATTATGTCATAGCCGTCCTCATTGCAAAATTGAGTAGGCATAGACGTATTCACACATACATCCATTGTCGCTAAAATTTGAGTCCACTCAAATGGCCCAAAGAAATGCTCTGGAAAGGGTTCAGGTACATAGGCTTCGTCGGTGCAATCCCTTTCTAAAATACATTCTTCTCGTTTTAAGCTCCCGTTTTTTGAAGCTCCACGCATGCAAATAGGAGTGTCTTTGTCCAACCATGATGGAAGCTTAGTTTCAGCCAAAGAGACTGAATCAAACTCTTGTATGGGCGTTTTCATGACGTCTCTATAAGTGTGATCTTTTAAATTGACCCTTGTTATAGATCCCACTTGCTTCAAGTACAGATAATTGTTTCCCCAATCTTGGATAACCTGTACCTGTCGCATGAAAGGTCTTCCCAATATGATTTCGTAATTGAATTTTTTCCAAAGTCTACTATGGCAAAAGTGTGTTGATATTCAATCCCACAGGAATTAACTATCACTTTTTCAAGCAGTCCTAAGGGTCTTTCAATGTGTCCACCAGCCAATTGCAATTCATTCAGGTTTGTCTAATGGGCAGGCTGTCCCCAGGATTCCCATACTACTTTTGTGGCTATGGCTATGCCTGCTCCACTATCCAGTATTGCCATGGTTTCAATGTCATTATATTTCATTGAAAGGGTGGTGTTTTCTTCTTCCCCTTCGTAATATTCTCCGACTTTGTTCATTGGAATAGATCGAATCTCTTTGTTGTCCATTTCGTGTTTCAATTTTTCCCAAATTTTGTGCGACTAGCCCCGTTATCCCCACCTTCTCTAGGGTTTTCTGTAGATCATTCCATAAATATGGTCTGAGTTTTGACAGTCCTCCCAAATTAAAAGTGCATTGGATGGGTGTAGACATGATTGAATGAATGTTGTCTACTTCTAGGGTCTGTTCAACTCTTTGTACCTGAGTGGTCTTACACACTATGGATTCATCTTCGTTATTTCCCAAGTAAGAGGGTAATGTTTTCAAGGTCAATGGTTTTGACATTCCTAAAGCTTCAGATCAACAATCCCCATGCAAGGATTGTGCATCCATGTCCATATCAGGAGGTAGGTTGTCTAACCAAAATTCCTCTATAGGAGCTGACTTTAGAGTTAGGCTCCCATCATTGATCTCTCTAACTTTTTTCCATAAGTGTCTTGGCCAGTCTTTCTCTACAAATGGAATTCTTTCTAAGGCATCTTCATTGTCCGGCACCATAAGTTCTGGCTCTTTTGTTTCAATGTGGGGTTCTACCATCACTTTGGAAATTTTTTTATTGTTTCTTACCACAAGCTCCTCAGGTTTTACCATACTTTCGAGCTTGGGTTTTTGTTTTTCCAGCAATCCTTGCGTGATTCTTACTAGATAAGCTTCAAGCTTAGCTGCTTACATGTCTGGAGAAGGATAGTTTTTCCATTTGTTTTCCATGTTTTGGCCTGCTTTAAGTCATGCTTGGTATGCTTCCAAGGCTGCATTAATAGGCTCAAAAATTTTATCAACCAAAATTGATCCTCCAGATTTCACGGTTGTTTCCTTGATTTTGCTTCCAGTTTCTTTCACCTTTTCTTGGAATAGCTTCTTTGCTTTCTCCTCGATTTCAGCCTTTTGTTTCTTCCTTCTCATCTCATACCTTTTGCTTCTGCTTCTTTTTGTCTTTTGAGATGTAATTTTGGTATTCTCTGAATCATCAGAGGAGTTATGTTTCTTTTTCTTAGCCTGGGCTCTAGTGATTACCTTGATTGGAACAATCGGTTCACTCTCAGATGAGCTACTAGGTATCTCTTGGACTATGTTTACTAATGTTTTACCCTTGTTTAAAGGTTGTTTTGGACAATCTTCCAAGAAGTGTCCTCCCTTTTTGCAACATTGTATGCAATAAGCTTCAACTGGCTTGAGGTTCTTGTAAGGCTTTGGACATTCATTTTTCCAATGATCATCTGCACCACAGTTATGACAGTTTCTCGTTCTTGGTTTAATCATGGGTCTTACCATAGGAGGTTTAACACCTTGATTAGCCACATAATACATTGGTGCAAGCTCTGGTGGAGCATAAGTCACAGGTTCTTCCATTGGTGGTGGATGTGAATTATACCAATCTCCTTCTACCATTATGGTAGATGGACTAGGCTCAGCATAGGGTGTAACAGGCACTAGTGTTTGTTCATCTATGACTCCCTCTGAATGCATGTACTTCACCGGCACTGCATTATGTCCTGGATACAGAGGTTATTGACCCAACACAGGTTGAGGTCTTTCCATACCCATCGGTGGTCTTTGAGCTGGTGCCATGTTAGGATGGTATATGTACATGGGTTGTTCTTGTGGCCTCATGTGCACGTACTGAACATTTCCATCATACTTTGGTCGGTAGTAGCACTCATTGGTCTCATGGTTGGTCCATTTACCCTCGATTGCACACCATTTTTGCGGTCTAATTGGTTGTCCCTATTGAGGTATCCCTTGCCCTGGTCCCCTCATAGGTGCTTTTTGCATGTCATTCATTCTTTTGAGCATGTCTTCTATGGCTAAAAGTGGTGTGGAGGCAGCCGTTCCCACTTGTGTTGGTTTAGTATATGCTGTTTTCTCACTTTGGTTATCCTTAGGGACATCTTCTTCGTTGAAAATATCACAATTGTCTCCTAAGTCAATAGCATCTAACACACACTCTTCTAGGGTTGTATGCTTCTTGCTATAGAGTATAGCATGAAGTTCTTTGTTTAGCATTCCTCTAGAAACAATGATACTAGTCCTTCTTTTGCAGGTATCTCTAGCTCTGTGCATCTGGCAATGTATTGTTTCATTTGAGTCACACAATCCCTAACAGACTCACCATGTTTCTGTTTAAAGCTATAGATTTGAGCTACCGTGCTGTGTTTGATCCCCGTTTTAGAACAAACAGCTACAAATCCTTGAGCTAATGTGTTCAAGTCTATGATTGACTTTGGTGGAATATTTTGGAACCATGTTAATGCTTTCCCTTCTAATGTCATTCCAAACCCCTCGAATTGAGTATGAAAATCGAATATGCGTTCTACTCTTAGCACTTGCTTAAAGCTTGCTAAGTGGTCGTATGGATCCCCTGATCCACTGTATTTTTTGACCCATTTTTTAAAATCAGCTGGTCTGACGCATCTATTTGGTTCAACTCCCGGTCTCCTCGCAGTTGGTCATGTTCCAAGTCCTTCAAACCAGTCTGTTGGAAATAGTGACTCATGTAGCCCTGGACTAGCCTTAGTGTCACCCGGTTTTCTTTGTGATGAGGTGGTTTCTGGTTTCTTAACATTACTCTCAGAAGATCTCTCACGGTGTTCATCTCTTGGAATAGTTTCTGGTCCTTGTTTCAATATCCAATCCCTTATTGAATACCCTTGATATTTGGTTTGTTCCACCTCCTCAGGAGTCAACATAACAAAGTTGTTGTTATAACAATCCCTAAACAGGTAGGTTGGTAGATCTGTTGATCCCTTATCTTTGATCTTGAAGATATAGATGATCTTCATGAGCGTTAGTCCTGATTTGGCATGCGAAGTCCACGGAAGATCTTTTACATTCCTATCCTCCCAACAATAGACTCCGATCCTAGGATTATATGTACTAAGCCGTTTCAAAGGCTTCAAATCAACTTGATCATATCCCTCAAATTCTAAAGTTGGTGGTCCTTCTTTTGCGGCCATGTCTGGAATTATAATATTTACTTCTAACCCCCATTTGTCTATCACGTCAGGGTCTTCGACTTGTAAATACTGAGTTCCATTTCGATCCATGTATATTTTTCCTTGTTTGTTTGCCCTGATCTCCTCTTCGAACTCAATACCATGGTCATCAATGCAAATAGCATACTCTTCGTTAGGATCCAAGTAAACCTGAGCTCCATGGCGATTAGTCTTATAAAAAGAGAGTATATGCTTATAGTGCATTGTCGTTCCGGTTTCTGAGTGAGTTGAATAGGAAGACATTTCAGATGTTGAATCTGAAAAAGTGTCTGAGACTTCTTCAAGAATAGTGTGCAAGGAATTGCCTTGATTCACGCTCTCTTCAGTGGATACTCTACTGGAGGTATCTCCAAGTATGCCCTAATTTCCTAGTATACGTCTAGATCTAAGGTTTATAAAGACTTATGAAGCCCTGGGTAGAGTACTTACCTTGGATTGACTTGTTGTCAATTTCTTCCACTTGATTGGATTGTAACTTCTGTCAACCTACTGATTCCTTGTTTGCAACCTGATTCCTGTACAAATTTGATCAAGTTAGCTATTCTTTCACAAAGACAGTATAGTTTTTGCTAGCTATTATGATTGGTCTATGTGTATCACTGCAAATCGAGCTAATTGAGTCAACAATTGCAATTTTCAACTCGACTTTGACAAAAATCAAAGGACTAATTTGCAACTCAAAAACTGAGTGAACATGTACCAATTTGGATCCGATTGAACCCAAACTTTCCCAGTGGCCTTGTATTATATTGGTCTAACACTGTACAGGTTCAAAAGTCAAAATGGATGGCTCTGTGAAGCAGTAGTAAATAATCGCGATTATTTACTTTTGTCAGTTTTTTGCTCTTTTTGTCTTGATTTGCCAAGTGTACAACCTGTTAAGGTCCTTGGACAAGTTTCAACAAGTTTGGACAAAATCTGTTCAAGTTTATCAACTGTTTTGTATCCGCAGACTCTGATTTTAAAAATCTAGCTTAAGTCTCACTTTTGTGATCCAAACTTCACCAAAATTGATTTGTGTGGTCTACTTGATATGCTTGACCTTGTGGTATACTCAAATGTGCAAGATTGTTAAATTTTAAAGCAGATGAAAATAATCGCGATTATTTACTCTGATTAATTTTTTACAAGTTTTTGCCCTGTTAACCCTCGTGGCTCACGGACACCCTATCGCCTACGATAGACACTGTAACCGTATTATTTATTTAAGTAGAGTCAGGCACCGGGCTTGTCGGTCCAATAGGAAAAGGTAGAGTGATCGCCGATGAGAGGCGCACTCTAACACGAACATGCTAGGGTTAGTTGGCTAAGCATGGGCGCCCAAGTGTGAATGGGGTGAGCTCACATAAAAGCCAATTAAACCTAAAATTGAGTCATTCTCTCATTGTGCAATAAAAGCTGCTCTTGCTCCATCTCCACCTTCTCCTTCACCATCTCCTTGTGTGTGTGCATGTGAGAGAGAGAGAGAGTGTGTGAGAGTGTGTGTGCGATCGAGCGTTGCGGCGGCACGACGGCGGCGAGGCGGTTGAGCGCGGCGTAGCGGCGTCTCCCTCTTCTTCGTGGCGAGGAATCCTCTATGGCAGGAGCATAAGGCGGTGAGTGACACACCATTGCCCTCTTTGAGCTTACTAGTTAAACTAGTTGTGTGCTTGGAGCCGTCTGCGGCTCGTACACGGTGTATCGGCAAGTCCCTTGCTTCGACAGTGCGGCAAGGAGCGCACATTTTTGGCGCCGCTGTCGGGGAATAGCCCTGCACTAAGCCCAAGAGGCACTTTGTGCTTCTTGTATGAGTGGTTTGCAGTAGGAAAGAAGAGGGAGAGGAAAGCGTATTTTTTCTGCAAGTTGTTAATTCTGTTTTTCTGTTGCGCACAGTTTGCATTTTCTGTTTTTCTGCTGCGTACATTTAGTATTAGTTAGACAGTTAGCAAAATTCTGTTTTTTTGTTTGCACACAGTTAGCATTAGTCACACAGTTAGCATTTCTTGCGTTTTTTTGCATTTTCTGTGTTTTCACTGCAAAGTTCTGTCAAGTTTCAATTTCTGCATTTTCTGTGTTTTTTGTGTTTTCTGGTTTGTGCACAGTTAGGCGCACAGTTAGTTAACTAAGTAGGTTAGTAATTAGGTGAACCACTGATTAGCAGGTCAGTAGGTAGGTGGGACAGAAAATAGTTAGGTGACGTCAACGCGCACCAAAACGCGTACCAAATAATATCTCCAAAAAAAAAATGGAAAAAAAAAATTGTTTTCAAAAAAAAATCAAAAAATAAAAACATGAGCGAGGGGGAGGTTAGATTTTCGAAAAAAACATGAGTTATAAAAACGGACGGGTTGGTTTGTATAAAAGTTAGATCGGGATCGGGATCATTTGCCCAAGCCTAAGCCCAGGCCTCAGTCCTCAGTCTTATGATATATACTAGAGTCACTCTTATATATATACCCTACCTCCTCAAGAGGGAATGAGAGCATGTGGGACAAGTCCTCCACTCTCCTCCATTCTCTTCCCACTTGCACCTTTAGACTTGCTATTTGGAGCCTAGTTCCCCAGCTAGGAAAAGACTGTTTCGGGCTTTTCTGGAGCAAAATAGAACCAAACGGTGGGCCGTAAAGCACAGCGCATCCCTCCTAGCGATACGCTCGTTTCGAGCTATCACACGGCCCATTCCACGACACGCTTTAAAAAATCTAGCAAAAAAGCAAACAAAAGACACGCAAAAAACTAGTCACAAGGCCTCCTAGAGCAGCTTTTTGACACCTTAGGGTATCAAAAGCACATGCACTTACGCTCTGGGCGGGTGCTAGAACACGAGCAGATTGAGGGTGCCTCTGTTCATACGGACACCCATTACCCATCCACGATAGGCTCTAGACCCTCAGCGGGGACACAAGGTAGCACCACCCAAGACCCTAAAATAGCCGCTAGTGATTCCTCCTCCGACTCAGAAATCATGGAAGCATACCCTACCCAAAACACTGAGAGAGAAGGCCATGCACCTCTCGAAGCTCCACAGCCTAGTACTAGTATGTTTAGCCGTTTCATGGAAACATTAGGTAGAGCTACTCGCTCGGAACCTGATGCAAATGAAGCACACGAAGGGGGTGGGAAAGTGGACTCTCCTTTCACATCGCACGTGGACCCCACACCCCCAAAGAGTGTCCATGTGGATATCCTGCCAACTTCTTACCAAGAAGGCCCTGTTGAGCTACCTCCTTCAGAAGTTCCCTCTAGAGTACCGTTGCTGACAAGTAAAACCACAGGGAGCAACATTGCTTCTACCTCACAAGAAACCGTTAACACGTCGACTCTAGAAGGATTGTTCATTAATGATCATTGGACATACGACCTCCACACTGAGGTGTTGACGGATCTACACTCTGGCCACGCCTACCATGTAGGATGGATAGAGATTGTACAATCCACCTCTAGTGCCACGAGCATCGAAGATCAACAGAAAATGATCTGTAATGTTATCCATGGCATTATTCAATCAGAAAGGCAAAACCGAGGGGTAAATATACTATCAACTGGCCCCATGAGATTTCTGGATACGAGCAAGGCTCAACAGCCTACTCTATCACAAATGGAGACTCCTCTAATGAGCCCCATGGACCCATCTTACGTCATTTCACCTGGGGTCTCTATGCAATCTGAGCCTCCGAGCGACAACTTTAGCTTCCCTAACTTGGCTCAACCCTCTATTAAGGAAAACACAGTGCTCACTCCAGGGATAAGCCTGACAGAGAATGTACCGATGACATCTACGGTTAGCGCAGTGCCACTACCTAGTGTCGTAGTACCTAATATGGGGCCTCGACCGTATGTGCCTCTAGCCCCTTATGCACACATGGCCCCCACACCTCCAATTGTACCACTTGTTTATGCTCCTCGAGTGCCGCTCCCTAGCCCTTATCCGAGTGGACCTATGCCCGGTTATGTTCCATATCCAGCATCATCCACACATATGCCAAGACCGGTACCCATCCCTCTCCCACATATGATTCCAAGAGTACCTCTACCGGCCCTGCCTCCTCACATAGGTGACTTGGCAGTGTTTGCTCAAAACATAGGTCGATCTATCGCGGAAAATATGCGTTACCCAAATGCGCCTAAAATCACACCCCTAAATTTGGTCGAAATTGCTAGTGTGACATCGCCAATACCACCCGTCGCACCCGCTTATGTGATTACACGGTCCATGCTTCAAGGGCCAGGCCATATTCTCGAAGAGAGAGATACCGCGTCAGTTATCCAAGCAAAGAAAAAGAAGACACGAAGGAAGAGGTCGCAGAATACGGAAAATTCAAAGCCAAGTTCCAAAACAAACATAGGAACAGGAGATGACCCCGTGTATATGAATGACCTCGAGGATGATTCAGATTCAATCAAGACAATGGAGACTAGAACCAATACCACAAAGGGAAAGACCGAAAAAGAAAACCGTAACATGGAACCAAATGAAAACCGAATAAGAGAAAACCATAAAGAGCCTCTCAAAACACCACAAGTGTTTCCAAATCCAATCCGAGACCCCCAAGATAAACCGCAGAGGCAAAAAGGGAAGAATCGTAAAAAGAAGATTGGGACGTACCCAAACCCAGTAGACGAGATTGAGCAGGTGAAACATCTAAGAGGTTTAGTGGAGGAGACTCAAAGAAAACTAGAACCAGAACCCATGCATGTCAAAATTCACGACACAGTGTTTCCCACGCAAGTTCATCCACCCCACATGAACCATAGACCGTTAGCCATATCTGGTATCATCCAAGAAGAGAGTGAGGACGGGGCATCAGAAAGTGAGCATACACCTTTCTTGTTGGAAAGGATGTTTAACGAAGGAATACCTGATCCCATTGAGGAATATGAGATTCCATCCTCACCAGTTCCTAGTCAAGGACCTACACCCTGCAAAATGCCAATGAATGTTGCCAAACTAGTGGACTTCATGTCTTCTGAGGTCCGAACCACGATCATAGCAAAGCTGTATGGAGATCCTGAGTTATTCCTTGCACTTCGAGCATTCCTTAATGGAGAGCTACGAACGGGATTACCGCAATTTGCGCAACCAAATAGGCCTGACTCGATTATGATTGATGAGGAAAATCATGTGCAATCACTTGACTTAGATGGACACGAGTCCGTAATCGAGGTACCCATTAACGAATTAGGGCAGTATTTTGAAGGCGACGAGTCTAATGCGACCCTACCCATCACTACCAAGGGATTAACTATAAAGGGAATTCTTGATGGTGGTGCGGGAGTTAGCATCGTTACAAAAGATTGTTGGGAATCCATGGGAAAACCCCGCCTCAGTGTTACTAACATTGTGGTAAAGATGGCAAATGGTACCATAGCCAAACCTATGGGGATGCTCAAGGATCTTAAGATCAAAGTTCTAGGACACAAGGTACGACACACGTTCATTGTAATGGATTTCTCTAAACACCTTATGTCATATGAAATGATTTTAGGACGACCATTCATGAGGGAAGCACAAATGGTTCATGATTGGTCTAAAAATCATGTCTATTTGCAATTCCAAGACTCTGTCCTTAGAGTGGATTTGGTGACTGGTAAGGTACACCCCTTAGGGAGTAAAACCATTATTGATCATCGCTCTGACACCACAGTTCACTCGGCCCCACTACAATATTGTTACACTTGTAAGAAGGATACATACATTGGCCAAGATTCTCCTTACATGGATGTGCTACCGGGTATGACGGAATCAGACAACGTAGACTGGGTACACCTAGCTGCAACCATAGATACCTGGGGAAATAGAGGAACCAATTGGGTCACACCAGAGGGGGAAGAGGTACCACAAATTGCACCTCTGAACATGATAAGTGCCATACATGCATCTTCTAAGGGCAAGGCAATTGTGGACCAATCTGACAGTGACACCGATAGCTCAATAGAAGACTTTGACCAACACGACTTGGACACTGACTCCCAGAGTGAAACGGATTCTGAATCTCATGAATTAGAGAGTGGAGCAAGTTCAGAGTCAAAACATTCGGAAGGACCGAGCACATCAACCGATGATAGCTCCCCCGAGAGTGAAGAGGACACCAACGAGGACTCCTTTAGTGAGCCAGATCTAAATGCAAATCAAAAGCAGGTCTCAAATAAGAAAAAGAAAAACCTTAAAAGGCGTCGATATCGAGCCAATGTACGTGCTAGGATAAAAAAGAAGAGATCCTCAGCAGAATGGCTCAGTTATATAGGAGCATGTGATGCTCATCGAAAATTGGTAGACAATTGGGGTGAATATCTCCAAAATGTTATGTGGTGTAGACCACGACCCCATGACATAGCCCAATTAGAGATTATAGACAAGCCAAAGTTGAGCCGCACTGCAAGGAGGCGTCAAAACCAAGAGTTAGCTTGACAACACAAGAAAGCAGAAATGGAAGCACAAACCAAAGCACAACCAGAATCCACAGACTTGCATCCTGCACCAGAACATTTCAAATCTTACACCACAGGGGAAGCAAAGGTTGTGTACACAAAAGCCCAAAGAATACCTATCGATGGGAATAAATGGAATCTATGATGGTCCGGGCAATAGTTAAAGAAATAGAATTAGCTGACCCGCGGTGAAGAATCAAAACCTGTTTTTATTGCCCAAGACCTCACAGAAGTTGAAGAGGCGGTCCTCAAAGAGCTTCTCAAGGATTCAAGGACGTATTCGCTTGGACATACCATGATATGAAAAGGTGTTCCACCTTCTGTGGTCCAACATACAATCCCTATGATTAGCACTGCGAAGCCCGTACAACAAAGACCCTACCCGATGAATCCTAAGTACGTAAAGATCATTCAAGAAGACTGAAAAGCTTATCAAATGTGGTTCATATATCCTATTGAACACTCTGAATGGGTGTCTCCAATAGTTATCGTGCAAAAAAAGAATGGGAAACTCAGGGTGTGCGTGGACCTCAAAAAAAGTTAATGCAGCTACATAGAAGAGACCATTACCCCCTACCATATTCCGAACATGTACTCGAAGAGAGTTGCAGGCAAGGAAGCTTATAGCTTTCTAGATGGGTACTCAGCTGGCTACAAACCCAAATCACGATAGCGCTAGAGGACCAACCTAAAACTGCCTTCATCACAGAATTTGGCGTGTTTGCATTTCGTGTGATGGCTTTTGGCTTTAACAAATGCCCCTGCTACATTCCAACGATTAATAAACACTGCTTTTAAAGAATATTTGAGAGAGTTTTGTGAAGCTTTCTTAGACGACCTTTGTGTTTACTCTTCTTGAAAGAACATCTATCATGTTTGCGGAAGGTGTTTGAAAAGTGTTTGTTATATCGTATCTCATTGAACCCGTTCAAATGCCAATTTTGGGTCAAGCATGGAGTTATTTTAGGGCATATAGTATCCAAGAATGGTATCTCAACCGATGAGAGCAAAATTAAAGTGATTCTAGAGTTACCACCCACCAACCAATTACAAGGGAGTTCAAAGGTTCATGGACACGTGGGTTATTATCGACGGTTTATTTTATTTTCGCTGAGATAGCACGTCCTTTGTACAAGCTTCTCATTGAATTTAAATGGACTGAAGAGTGAGACCAGGCGTTGAACAATTGAAGAAAACACTAGCAAGTGCTTCCGATTTTAAGGACACCTAACTAGGATGTCATTTTCCATGTGCATATTGATGCATCAAACTTTGCTATTGGGTGTGTTCTCACTCAACAGGAGAACATAAATTGGACTATCCCATTAGCTTTGCAAGCCGTCAATTGAACGATGCTGAAAGGAACTCACCACACACAGAGAGAGAGTTTGGCAATGGTTTATGCAATAGAAGAAATTTCGCTACTACCTTCTGGCAAACAAGTTTATATTTTATGTGGACCATCAACCGTTGCTGTATATGGTAAACAAGCCATGCTCCACAGGAAGAATCACACGATGTGTTGTTAATTCTTCTGGAGTTTGATTTCACGATTGTAGTGAGGACCCGGTAAAAGGCACGTCATGGCTGATCATTTGTCTTGTATACCCAATGGTGAAGCCCCTACAGGAGTTGATGATGAATTACCGATACTTCCTATTCATAGTTGAGACTATGCCTGAATGGAGTGAGAACATTGTTAACTTTTTAGTTAATGGTTTTTCACCCAAGGAACTTCGTAAGGATATCGCTCGAAGGCTAGTAAAGATTGTGAACCCTATTGTTTGATTGCGGAACTCTGTATAGATTAGGCAGGATGATATTCTTAGGCGTTGTGCCCGCGAGGATGAATATTTGTATATCTTGCAAGAAGCACATATGGGCATAGCAGGAGGACATTTTTCAGGAGACCTGACTGCTAGAAAGGTGCTGCAATCAGGGTTTGGTGGCCAACTTTATTTAAGGATGCATCACTTTTTACAAAAGGGTGTGATGAGTGCAACGTTACAAGACCACACAGCGCAAAGACAGAATGCCCTTACATCCTATTAAAGTAACCCAACCATTTGAAAAATGGGGCTTAGACTTTGTAGGTCCAATTAGTCCCGCAGCTCGCAACACTCAATCTCGAATATATTCTAGTTGCTTCGGACTTATGTAACAAAGTGGGCTGAAGCTAAGGCTTCACAAAAAGCTGACGCGAGGACAACAGCTAAGTTTCTTTTTGAGAACATTATCACAAGATTTGGTTTCCCTTTTGAAATTGTTAGTGATAATGGTACCCATTTTATAAATGAGGTAATAAGAGAGCTTACCACGACCTTTATGATATCCCACCATAAGTCTACACTTATTACCCGCAAGCTAATGACAAGCCGAGAGCACCAACAAGACTCTAATCTCTATTTTAACCAAGACGGTAGAAGCTCATCGCACTGATTGGGATTTGAAGTTGACATCTGCTCTATGGGCTTATCGTATTGCTTATAAAGTGGCTATTAATTGTACGCCATTAAAAATGGTATTACGGCCAAGAAGCGGTTTATACTTGGGAGTTTGTCATTCCTAGTCTTAGGGTAGCTTCGCAAGAAGGATGGAATGGTAACCCCTTAACCGAGCGTTTGTATATCTTAGAAAAACTGAACGAAGAGAGACAGTTGGCTGTGCAAAATGCTCTTGTGGAAAAGGATAGGAGAAAGAAGTGGTTTGATCGCCATGTGAAGGACAAGGACATCAAAGTTGGTGATAAAGTCCTTATGTATGGAGTAAGTAAAGAGAAGAAAAAGTTGAAATATGCTGGTAAAGGACCATTATAGAGTATGTGAAATTACCCCACAAGGTACCCTTCGTGTGGAAACTCTTGATGGAGTTGAAACCATTGGATTCCTCAATGGGAGTAAATTCAAAAGATATTATGATCCTTTAAGCCAAGAAGAACTACGGGCCATTCATCAAAAGAAGGCCGCCAAAGCACAAACCGAGTTAAACAAGATACAAGCTCAAGCTGAGGCTAAGGAGCGACAACAACATATAAGACAACAACGAGAGGCTAACCTTGGAGTCACAAATGTATTCCACGTGGAAATCGAAGAGGATGGGTTGGACTCTGACACACCTCTACGATACCCTATTGAGTTAAATAGTGCCTATGGAAAAGTGCTATATAACGCCTTATTGGACACGGGTGCTAAATATAATCTGCTATCCTATGGGTTGTGGTGTCAGTTAGGGAAGCCACCTCTATCTGAGAGTATTATCCAAGTCAAGGGTGTCAACAAGAAAAAAACTACGGTTTTTGGAATCTGGCACACTTCTGTCAGTTATGACAATGGAATTGTAGCTCAAGACTTTTTGGTCATGCCTACTGGAACTATGGAGGGTAATATAAACCTAGGTCGCACGTGGATGATAGCCACCAAATGCACTATTGATTGGGGGACTGGGGGTGTTACAACGCAAAAACCAACTCTTAGCCCTACCACTCAAGCCATAGTCCCTGAGATATTGCCTAAGGAAATAAAACCCAAGACATTGCATGTCCAGGAGGTTGAACCATACGTCCCCATAGCCCAACTCTCTAGAGCTTCAACTGATGTAGTTGAAAGAAAGCTTGAGACACACAAGAACCATCCTAATATAACAGAGAAAACATACAAGTGGGTCCCTAAAGCCTCTGTAGTGAGCATGGTTGATGCAAAAAAACGGAAACCTAGTAAGAACCGTCCCACTCACTCCAAGAAATGTAAAGAAACGTTGCGTTGGATTCCTAAACGGCTATTGGAAGCCCAAGGATACTATGAAGGAAATGATCAAATCTAGGTGCCCAAACGTAAAGTGTACTCTTACCTGTCACCTGGTCCATGTAAACCCAATCCTGTGGCTCCAAAACAAATTGAAAATCACGGAAAGGAAAAAATCATGGAATGTTACACACCCGATCTAGAGCTAGTTTGGTACCAAAGAAAGAACGATTTTTTCCACCTAGCTCAGGAAGAGGGAAATCAAATGAAGCTTCTTGCTCTTCATGTAGTTCCTATACGCAAATAGAAGCTTCGACACAACCTCCACCTACCACTGTACATATCCATACAAGCACGAAAGAGTTTGCACCTCCCGGGGTAAGTTCACCACCTACAACAACGTTGCAAATAAAATCATGGGAGAGTACCTTACCACCCTTGCAACTAGATGAAACGCATAGGGCGGTCAAAAACTATTGGTTAAAACCTTCACCCATAACAACTTGGAAAAATTGGTTTCAAAAGGTGACGACCTCATTCCAAAAGGTATGATCTACCCAAGGAAGGGGGGAGTGTTTGCTAACATCAATCATTCACTCGCTCCCCTCTCAACCTTCCTCCCTGACCTCTCAATTCCAATCTTAGGGAATGTATATATATAGCCTTATACTCACAAAAAACAAAATAGTAAAGAGCAAGAGCGACTAGCAACGAGAGAGCACCCTATCAGATCTTACATATAAGTCCAAATTCACCGTGTCAATTCAAGCAACACACAAAAACAACTCTTATGTTTTAAAGGCCTAACCAAATCTATCTGTCTTGTCAGAAATGGCTACTTCACCAGAGGCATGCACTTCTATTTTTTATGAAAGGTACCCTTTGTCTTTTCCTCAAGTGTTCTACGTATGCTACCCTATACTTTCTGCGAATGGGATTTGATAGAGAGCCTTGCATGTGAGAGAAATTTTGAGGAGTTAGAATGGCTGATACGTCTATGGCTAACTAGTGATCCCTACCCAGTAGCGAATGTGTCTCCAATGGCACATGCTTATTCTTTTGCACAAGATGAGTATCCACGCATCGCGAGGTTCTTGATTAGCATGCTTGCACAAGAGGATGATGAAGAGGAACTAATAGAGACCGAGGAAGACTATGGCCTCACGGACAACGATTTTATTTATCTAGATCATGAGGATAGAGGCCTAGCCTTAGGGTGGCCACCCGGTTTATATAATATCCTCTTTCCTTGATTCTAAAAGGGGTGACAGATAGGTAGGTTAGGGGTCTAGATTGTGTTTTGAGTTTGTTTTTTAGGAGTTTTAATTTTTCACACTGACATGCCTCCTAGAGGTATAGTGCCTGTTTTTGGATGTGTTAGGTAGGACTTATATGGATCTCCATCCACATGGCTGAGGACATCTGCTTCAACGAAATGAGCCACTCCATACCTCCAGGTGTACTACTTTCCATGATTCATGTTGGTGGATATGTGTAATTGCTAATAATGATTTTTCATTATTAGTTTAAGTGCAATAGTTATGATTGTTATCTGCCATTATAGATGTATAAATTTGTCTTTGCTTAAGTTGATTGAACTCTAGTTTAATCTTATGGATGAACCTGGAGATTAGGAGACCGTGACTTTAGGTTAACTCATTTACTTGACCACTAGGCCTAGCTAATAAAATTATCCGAGTATTTGAGACCTTAGGAATGTTTTAGGCAGAGAAAGGCTTGCTCACTCAAACAACAAAAAACACTAGTGCGAATACCAAGGAAATGGAAGCAAAAAAAAAAAACATAAGTGCCACAAATGAAAAATCTTACGCTGGAAGAGAAATCCTGGCTTGAATTGGTACTTCACTCACATGTATTGTCTATGGTACTAGAGCCCTAGAGGTTCCCAGTGTGGGCGCTTTTCCTTGAGAAGCAAAAAACCCCGGACATACAAAATAAGCACACACGTCACATGATTGTGACCCAAAGTAAAAAAGTATTAAAAAATAAAATTAAAAAAATTAAAAGACTTCCATTGAGCTTACAGTTAACATTTCAAGCTTTTGTTTGCAGTTGTGGGAGCGAGTTGGCTAATCAAAGCTGAAAAGCATAATTAGAGAATCTTGCATTTAGATAATCTTCTTAGCTTAGCTAGTACTAAAGTAGTTGTTTTAACCTTAGTCATAACTAACTAATTGATAGACTCACCCATAAGCTCAAAACTCTTGATTAATTAATTTACTCAAAGTGCAATTTATTTGTCCTTAATGGCAGTCTAACATTTCATAAATCTTGCATTTACTCATTTCCACATGTACTTTACATTCCCCTCATGATTTATGGCAATATAATTCCGCTTGCTAAAACAGTGACTTTGCCTTGCAGATTCAAATCTAGATGCTCTACAACATGGACATACCAAGCTTCAACTCAATAGCTTCCGAGGACAGAATCTACATCAGGAAGGGGGGCAATGTTAACCCTCGTGGCTCACGGACACCCTATCGCCTACGATGGACACTGTAACGGTATTATTTATTTAAGTAGAGTCAGGCACCGGGCTTGTCGGTCCAATAGGGAAAGGTAGAGTGATCGCCGATGAGAGGCGCACTCTAACACGAACATGCTAGGGTTAGTTGGCTAAGCATGGACGCCCAAGTGTGAATGGGGTGAGCTTACATAAAAGCCAATTAAACCTAAAATTGAGTCATTCTCTCATTGTGCAATAGAAGCTACTCTTGCTCCATCTCCACCTTCTCCTTCACCATCTCCTTGTGTGTGTGCGTGTGAGAGAGAGAGAGTGTGTGAGAGTGTGTGTACGATCGAGCGTTGCGGCCGCACGACGGCGGCGAGGCGGTTGAGCGCGGCGTAGCGGCGTCTCCCTCTTCTTCGCGGCGAGGAATCCTCTACAACAGGAGCATAAGGCGGTGAGTGACACACCATTGCCCTCTTTGAGCTTACTGGTTAAACTAGTTGTGTGCTTGGAGCCGTCTGCGGCTCGTACACGGTGTATCGGCAGTTTTCTTGCTTCGACAGTGCGGCAAGGAGCGCACATGCCCCAATCTTGACACAGATCTGTTAATCAGTTCAACTTAAGGTCTCTAGTCAAGTTTCATCAAGTTTGGACTATTTGTGGTCAAATGGTCATCAGTTTTGTATCCGTAGACTGACTTTGCAAATTTGGTCATAATTTTCAATCCAATGATCCAAATCTTTCCAAATTTGGTTTGTGGGCTTATTACAACATGATAAAACCAATGGTATGCTAACATGGTCAAAAAAGTTGAAAAATGGGACATATGTAAATAATCGCGATTATTTACAACTGACAACTTTTCGCATCTTTTTCATCAAGTGAGCATGTACACATATTTATCACATCAATATAAGCCTATGAATCAAGTTTCATTGAGTTTGGACAATTTTTTTCCCAAGTTATACTCAAGTTTCAGAAAGTCAGTACAAACTTTAGTTTTTACCCAGTTTTTTGCCAGTTTGGTGATCAAATCTTTTGTGCCTTTACAAAAGTTGTTTATAATCACATGCAATGAGTCACTGGTATCAATCTTGGTCAAATTTGATCTGAAAGTAAATTATCGCGATTATTTACTTCATGCTTAAAATGAACTTTTTTTTTCACTTTTTCAATGGGGACAGTCTTTTCATGAGTTATTTTAAGCCTATGAATCAAGTCTAAACTTAGTATGGCCTAAAATATCAAGAAAAAGTAAATAATCTGAGTTTTTACAAACTCTTGAAATTTTTACCTCAAAGTGTCCTTGAACTTACCCACTGGTTCATACAACTTTTAAGCACACTCTCCAGTCAGATTGAGTGGTTTGGAGTCTTTTCGTGCTATTTCTAGCCGTAGACCTGAAATTCTGCAACTTCAAATAACAACTCACAATGATTCTTTCGGAGAGAGAAATGTTCTGAAATCCACCTCGGATCCTACTTACCCTACTCCTAGGTTCTCATGCAATGGGGTTGTGGAAAGTGTCCACAAACACTCCTTTTCTTGTTTTTTATGGTTTCCTGAGTATTGATCTTAAGACTTGTCTCATCTATCAACCATTCTCAAAATCCTAATCTAATCCTACAATCCTGAAGGCAGTCGACAAGTACAATTACTTCCAAGATACCTCTACACAGCAAAAGACAACAATCTTAAGCTATGCAGTTTCTTTAAAAAAAAGTGTTTACTCTAGGAGATCCTAGAGGAAGTTCAAGGATAACTTCACAAGACACTCGTGTTTTTCTCTGGTTTAGGTCTCTTTGATCCCCGGCAGCGGCACCAAATGTGGGACGGGTATCTAACCTCACTCCTATCTTATTGCAGATTTAGCGAGAACCACGATTAAATTGTCAATCCATGGGACAAAGCTGACTCGACTAGTGCATAGAGGCTACAAGAGGTTTTCAATCTCTCGAAAAACAACAAACAACTCGCATCTAACTCAAGCTACACTCAAGTGATTGAAATCACCAAAAGCCAATCGCTCATCGACAAAAAAATCATATCCGTTACAGCATCAAATAACATCCAAACGTAACGAAACTTCTAGGACATGTTTATAAGACCTAAGTACACATGTTTATGGTCTCAAATTCCACTTTAGGTCAAGTGTCAAAATCGCGATTATTAACAATAGTGGATTTTTGACCTAGTCGTTTTCAACCCAGGATGCACCTAAATGCTTAGCAATGATACCCCAATACCCCGCCTATGCTTAGTTTCTGAGTTTGAAGTATAAATTCCTACTTATGATGAAATTAGGCCGCTGATCAGCGATGCCAAAAGCTACAAAATATTGTGATGTGTTTACGTCAATGCATAAAGCTCTTACCTGCGACGCAGTTGCAATGCAACAAACGCGACTGCAATGTGACAACCGGGGAGGGAGTAGGAAGCGCGAGAAGGAGAAAAGTGAGCGCCGTTTGCTCATGCTCTGTATTTCATTATCCAAAACTTAATAATAACTTACAAAAATTAGCTTTTATACATTAGCCAAGGTTTTTGATGGTCAAAACTAATAATCTGGGAGCTCTAACTAAAGATAGGTAATGACAGGTTGATACAATCTGGAAGCTTGTAGCCCTGGCTCAACTATTACAAGATTTACTCAAAAAATAGGAGTTACAATATTCCCGATTTATCAAAAATAATAAGTGTTGTTACATGAGAGCTCTGAAAAATGGTATCCGAGTTAGCTTGCTGCTAACACATGGGAAGAATTACACGATGGTTGTTAATACTTCTTGAGTTTGATTTTATCGTTGTGGGTGAGACCCGGTAAAAGACATGTCATGGAGGATCATTTGTCTCGCATACCCCGATACTTCCTTGTTCCTAGACGAGACCATCCTTGAATGGAGTGAGAAGATTGTGAACTTTCTAGTTAATGGTTTTCCACCCGAGCTTCGTAAGGATATAGCTCGAAAAATGTTAAAAGGATGTGAACCTTAACCTCTAATTGTTGTAGGAACTCTCTACAAGCTAGGGAAGGACGATATTCTTAGGCGTTCTACTCGTGACGATGAGTATTTATACATACTGCAAGAAGCCCACATGGGTATAGCCAGAGGGACATTTCTCAGGGGAACTAACTGCTAAAAAGGTGTTCCAATCAAGCTATTGGTGGCCTACCTTATTCAAGGATGCATCACTTTTTGCAAAAGGGTGTGATGAATGCCAACGTTATAAGATCACACAACGAAAGGATAAGATGCCCTTATATCCTATCAATGTGACTCAACCATTTGAAAAGTGGGGTTTAGACTTTGTAGGCCCAATTAGTCCGCAACACACAACAAAAAGATAAGATGTCCTTACATCCTATCAAAGTGACTCAACCATTTGAAAAGTGGGCTTTAGACTTTGTAGGCCCAATTAGTCTGGCAGCTCGTAACACTCAATCTCGATATATGATTGTTGCCATTGACTATGTGGCAAAGTGGGCGGTAGCCAGGGGGACACGCAAGGATGATGCAAGGTCAACTGCCAAGTTTCTGTTTGAGAACATTATTACGCAATTTGGTTGTCCCTTTGAGATTGTGAGTGACAATGGTACTCATTTTATAAATGGAGTGATAAAGGAACTCACAACAAACTTCATGATATCTCACCATAAGTCTACACCGTATTACCCACAAGCAAATGGCCAAGTTAAGAGCACTAACAAGACCTTAATTTCTATCTTGACCAAAACAGTGGAAGCTCATCGCACAAATTGGGATTTGAAGCCGATATTGTAACAGACTTGGACACTCCAAGTCAAGAATCAATTACGACAGCACCAAATAACCACTTCAAAACAATTCACAGTTCACAATAGATTTGCACTGGCCCGGCGGAGTTCCGTGCCTAGGATATTGGCCCTAAAGACTGGCGCCCCTTCGGTATTTCTTTATGTATTAATCAATGTCAAAGTACAAGAGAGCGGTTAGGGTTTCCCTCTCAGACTCTGCATCCAGATGCTCTGTAGAGTGAGCCCTAAACCACTTATTTAAAGGTTACAAGGGATGCCCAAAAGCAGAGCCCCAAAAGCTTTAGTTTTAAAAGCAAACTCTCTTTTTTTTTCTCTCACAACTCACTTGAGTTTTTACAAAATAAAGCAAGGGAATTTCTCTCTCTCTCTCTCTCATGCTCAATGCATAGAGAAAAAGCAGCAAAATTACGTCGCTCAGGCTGAAAATCAGCATCCGTACAACCAGTCGTAAAACTCGGAAATCCGTACTACTGTCACGTGGCATTTTTGGCGCCAGTTTTAGGGTTTCAGCTGGCAGTTAGGATTAGGGTTTTCAAAAATTAGGATTTCTATAGATTAGGGTTTTTGGCAAAAATTAGGGTTTACAAGTTTTAGGGTTTTTGCTCTCAGTAGCCACGTCATCACTTTGTGACATACCCCCCTCTTGAAAGATTGAAATCGCCCTCGATCACGCTTGCAAAATAGACAAAAGCCATAAACCGTCTGAGCAGACACTGACTGTTAGTACCTACATACTAGGAACACACATCTAGCACATGTACCAATCGACAGTCACATCACACGACATCACAGGACATCACTAGACATCACATGACATTCAACATTCATTCGGATCTTGGAGCATGATTTATCGGCAATGTAGCTAGCAATCGCATCTAGATCCAATCGGGACCTCATCGATGTCCGATTCACTAACCCCTATTGCAACCATGTCTATTCGAGATCAATCAGACCAAAATGTTGCAGTCATTTCGTCTATCAGTTCCTACACTTAAAAGAAGTCAAGAACAAATTAGTATCATAATCAGGAATTCCATTTCATAAAGTCATACAGCAGAATACCGTCAGCTTTCAGTATCCTTGAAGCTTAAAGAGACATGAGTGACTCTAGTATCTAAATCAAGGCATCTGATAGAGGAGCGGAGTGACTCCCCTCTTATGCATCCCACTGCACCAGATCTCCGGCCAAGCTGAATTCTGGGTTCCATTTGGAGTAGACTATGCTAAACCAAAAGCATCGAGGTAAAGTTTCACAATTTGAATATCTGCTAGGTCCTCCTCCTCCATCCACTTCGCATCCAATGCAGGATAGTTCTTGAACTTAACTTCGAACTTTACCTTTATTCTTCGTATCCTTATGTGCCAAAATCTGTTCAGGAACAAGGATCTCCTCGTTTTCTTCCACTTCAGGTTGCTCATCAAGCTCCCCATCATCAGGCACATCACCATTAAAAGGTTTCAAGAGACTCACATGAAATGCATTATGAATCCTCCAAGTATCTCGCAGTTTCAATCGGATGGAGACATCATTTATCTTTCCAGTGATCTGGAAAGGTCCGTAGTATCGCATACTAAGCTATGGAAAAAGCCTCTCCTTTCCATTTTTCTTTCTTAGGTGTGCCTTCTCAAAACGTAAGAGCACCCAATCATCCTCCTTCAATTTCAAGTCGCGATAATGGCGATCCGCTACCTTTTTCTGTCATTCTTGAGACTTCTACAAAGTCTCGCGAACCTTGGCAAAAGCCGTATCCAAGTCTCGCGTATATTCATCCGCTTCAAAAGTCTTGTCTTTCGTGCTTTGGAAGGGTGTAACCTTCGCAGCACCTTCAACAATCTCAAATGGCGCCTTCCCCGTCGAAGAGTGTATTGTGTTATTGTAGGAAAATTCCACCAAAGGTAAGTATTTTTCCCATTGAGTCTTCTGATCTGAGATATAAGACTTCAATAAATCTAGAACCACTGAATTTTGCAATCTCAGATTGCCCATCAGTCTACGGGTGGAACGATGGCGAGAACTGCAACCGCGTGCCAATGCTCTCCCAAATTGCCTTCTAAAACAAACTCGTAAATTTGGGTCTCTGTCGGACACAATCGTCTCAGACATGCCATGTAATCTAAGTATCTGGGCCACAAACAGTCTTGCTAAGTGATCCGGCTTTATTGTTTTCTTCACTGGAATGAAATGAGCATGTTTGCTAAATCTGTAGGGGCGGGTGGGTATGGGTAAAGGCTGTAAAAATCCATGTGCTTTATGCCTGTCGAACTTGACCTTCTGGGATACTAAGCAACTGCGCACAAACTCTTCCACATCCTTTTTGAGTCTCCAAAAGAAATATCTCTCTACCCCTTTCATGGTGGTAGAAATGCCGTGGTGACCCTAAAAGGTGGACAGTGGCATTCATTCATAACCTTTTCCCTCAACAATTGTGTAACGCACAACATGGTTTTTCTCATCAAGTAGCCATCCCGAATGGAATATCCCGCTACTGTCTCCCCATCCCGTATCCGTGTGAAAACGTTTGCAAAATATGTATCCGTGGCATACTGGTAGACCATATCCTTGAAGCTCCTGTGATGTATCGCAGAAATAGCTAGAACCAACAGCTTCTGAGACAAAGCATCTGCCACCACATTCTTATGTCCCTGCACATGGACAATCCGGAAGTGAAACTGTGACAAGATGTTCGCCCACCGCATCTACTTTTTCGAAAGCTGCTTCTATGACAAGAAGTAGCACAAACTCTGATGGTCTGTAAAGACAGTAAAATCCGCTCCGAGTAGGTAATGCCGTCGCTGAGTAAGAGCATGGATAACCGCCAAAAGCTCTTTCTCATAAATATGTGTTGGCATCTCCGGCCTTGAGAACAATCGGCTCTCGTAAGCAATGACATGGCCTTCTTGCATTAAGAGCGCACCCAGACTATGACCACAAGCATCACAATATACTTCAAATGACTTCTGCAAGTTCGGCAAAGTCAAAACTGATCCTGTAGTCAATTTCTCTTTCAATGTCTGAAAGGCAGTCACCTCTTTGGGTCCCCACGATAAAGGGACTCCTTTCTGTGTCAAGATATGCAAAGGGGAAGCAACCTCTGCAAACTTTCAAATGAACCGCCTGTAGTACGAACACAGTCCCAAGCAGCTTCTAACTTCATGGAAATTCTTCAAATCGGGCCAATCACGTACAGTCTCTATCTTAGCCGGATCCATTTGCACCCCTGCTACTGCTGAGACAATGTGTCCCAAAAAGTGTATCTCTGGTAGGAAAAATTCACTTTTCTTTGCATTAATCACTATCTTGTGATCTCGTAATGCCTAAAAGACCTGAAGCAAATGATCTCTGCGTTCTGCCTCATTCTTGGAGAAAACAATGCTGTCGTCAAAGAAAGTGCCAACAAATCGCCTGTACTCTCAAAAAATCATGTTCATCATCCGGTTAAATGTCACAGGAGCATTAGTTAAGCCAAAAGGCATCACCAAAAACTCAAATAACCCAAAAGTCGTCCGAAAAGCCTCCCGACGTGATCCTGATCTGATGATATCCACTCTTCAGGTCAATCCTGCTAAAAGCGTGAGGATCCCTGTAACCTGTCGAGTATATCATCGATCCTAGGAATCGAAAATCTGTTCTTGATGGTGATTTTGTTGAGAGCTCTATAATCGATGCACATTCTCCAAGATTCGTCTTTCTTCAAAACCAACAACACTAGAGAGCAATACAGTGAAGTACTAGGCTTGACAAGACCCTTTTCAAAGAGGTCTTTCACTTGGTTCATAATCTCTTCATTCTGTGCTCGGCTCACACGGTAAGGTGGCCGGTTCAGTGCTGTGCTTCCAGGTATCAGATCAATGGTATGATCTTCAGGACAAGCAGGTGGTAACTCGCCTGGTAGGCCCTCTGAGAACCAATCGGCGTGAGAGTGGAGAGAATCTTGGCGTTCTTTATCAAGTTTAGACATATTTGTCCTATCCTTATCGCTCAATTCTTTCATAAAGATCGAGTAAACAAACAGACTCAATTTCATTAATTTAGAAATGGCCGAAGCCGATACGATAGGGACAGACTCGCCCTTCAATTTAATATCAAGTACAATGGTTCTGCCCTTCTCTGTAGTCAATGTCACTTTCCTTGCTTGATAATCGACCACGACGTTGTTCTTGTGGTACCAGGGAATCCCTAAGAGAACATCAGAACCCTCCAAAGGCACTATGAAGAAGTCCTCATGCCCCAAATACCCCTGACAATGCAAGTGAAGTTTTCCAATGACAGGTGTAATGGCTACATCCCTGCCGGGTGCCGCTAGAACTGCCTCTGCAAGTGGTCCCATCCGATCGGGAGTGATCTCGAGCCGTGCCACCAATTCTGGTGAAATGAAGTTGGCCTTGGCTCCTCCATCAAAGAAGATCATGGCCTCTTGATCTTTCACTTTTCCCCAAGCTCGGCAAAGTTCTGTACTCTCATCCATGGTGTTGGGATCGGTACCCACACAATCTGGAACCAGTCCTGTTTTCATCTTTCCTTTTCATCCACGTTCCTCATCTGCTCTCGAACTCTCAGTCATATCATCGTCTTTATCATTCTGTTCTTTCGGTGCCTTTTTAGGGCACTTCGCGCAGATATTTCCATGTTCTCCGCATCCAAAGCACTTTCGCTCCTTGATGAAGCGAGCTCGCTCCTAAGGAGTAAGCTTGGGTCGTGCATCCTTCTTCTCTGGGTTTCTCTTTTTCTTTCTACTTTCATTCCCAGAAGTCTCTTCGGCTCGTTGTGTCATGGCCTCATTTGTGGGGTAGGACAGACTGCCAGAGTGAATGGCAAAGCCCCGCTTTGCATGACTCATCAACTCCTGAATAGAAGCTGACTTCTGTTCCAAGCAGTGATCTCGGATCTCTGTAGGTAGACCCAAGGTGAACCACTCAATCTGTTCTCTAAACGAGATCTTCTTGAATGAAGAGGACGGTAGAAAAGAGCTCCAGAATCTCTCACCGTAAGCATTTATTGTATCTTTCTTGGTCAACGGAAGATGGTTCCAAGCAGCTCGTATATCACGTTCATGCTCTTGCGTCAACCAAGAAGAAATAAAAAGCTTCTTAAATTTCAGCCATTTAACTGGCGCAGTCTTGTTTAAAAGAAGCGTGGACCACCAAGTGCGAGCATTCCCCTTAAAGTAAGAGGTAGCTCTCCGAATCTTGGAGTGCTCTGAGTAGCGTCCTCCCGCAAAAGCAATGTCAAACTGCTGTATAAAAGACAAAGCCTTCGAAGCATCTAAGTATCCTGAAAAAGTATCAAATTTGATCGAGTGTCCACCTTCCTTAAACTCTCGGGCTTTCTTGCTTTTATCTTCCAGAAAGTCATACTGGTTGGCTTTATAAAAATTCTTCTTGTTCACATAAAAGTTTCCATCATCGGAGTCTGAGCTGTCTGTAGACGAGTCCTCAGTAGAACTGACACTCACATGGCAAGATTTAGACTTCTTTGCCTTTTTCTTGCCCTTTCCGAAGCGTTGTTTCTTGCTTCTCTTTTTGCCTTTTCTGTCTTCTTCGCTCGAATCTAAAGAGCTAGAAGAACTGTCAAAAGAAGAAGAAGAAGAAGAACTGGGTACTCCTTCAAAGTGAACACGCTTGTTCTGTTTCTTTGCTTTGTCAAATGTCGACTAACGACCCAAATAACCCGGGAAGTCAGTGCCTTTCTTCTGCTTTTTGCCGTGCTTTTTGGCTTTCTTTTGCGCGTCAAAAAGTTGAACAATCCGTGCATCACCCACCTATTCTAATTCCTTCTCTGAATATTTCTTGTGAGCATAAGGTTTCTTGAGAGTGGGTTTCGAGGGTGGTGTAGTGGTTTTCTGTCCCACTGCTCATGCACTTCCTGAAAAGAAGTCTCCCTCATATATTTTTCAAATTTTGGCTCCTTCGCAAAATTGAGCATCATCTTTGTTGCATCGCCGATCAATTGAGGACGCTCCAACTCTTGTCCCTCCGCCTAAGTAGGCCGAGGCGGGCCATACTCTTTGTCGGTATCTTCGTTGTGATCCCTGCCCGCATCTCCAAATGCAGAGGGCGTCGATTGATCCTTGCCTGAAGCCATAGGTGCCGCGGAAAAAAAATTGGGGATTGGATAGAGAAATCGGCCGTGCTCAGATACCAGTGTAACAGACTTGGACACTCCAAGTCAAGAATCAATCACGACATCACCAAATAACCACTTCAAAACAATTCACAGTTCACAATAAATTTCCACTAGCCCGGTGGAGTTTCGTGCCTAAAGATATTGGCCCCAAAGACTGGCGCACCTTTCGGTATTTCTTTATGTATTAATCAATGTCAAAGTACAAGGGAGCGGTTAGGGTTTCACTCTCAGACTCTGCGTCCAGATGCTCTGCAGAGTGGGCCCTAAACCACTTATTTAAAGTTTACAAGGGATGCCCAAAAGTAGAGCCCCAAAAGCTTCAGTTTTAAAAGCAAACTCTCTTTTTTTTTCTCTCACAACTCACTTGAGTTTTTACAAAATAAAGCAAGGGAATTTCTCTCACTCTCTCATGCTCAATGCGTAGAGAAAAAGCCACAAAATTGCGTCGCTCAGGCTGAAAATCAGCGTCCGTACAACCCGTCGCAAAACCCGAAAACCGGTACTACTGCCACATGGCATTTCTACCGCCAATTTTTAGGGTTTCGGCCACCTTTAGAATTTCAGCCAGCAGTTAGGGTTAGAGTTTCTAGAAATTAGGGTTTTTATAGATTAGGGTTTCTTGCAGAACTTAGGGTTTGCAGGTTTTAGGGTTTTTGCTCTTAGTAGCCACGTCATCACTTTGTGATAGATATCAGCTCTATGGGCTTACCATACTTCTTACAAAGTGGCTATTAATTGTACACCATTCAAAATGATATATAGACAAGAAGCAGTTATGCCATGGGAGTTTGTAACTCCTACTCTACAGGTAGCTTCACAAGAAGGTTGGGATGGTAACCCTTTAGTTGAGCGTTTATATATCCTTGAGAGGTTAGACGAAGAAACGCAATTGGCTGTTCAAAATGCACTTGTGGAGAAAGATAGGAGAAAGAAATGGTTTGACCGTCATCTAAAGAACAAAAATATCAATGTTGGTGATAAAGTCCTTATGTATGGAGTGTACAACAAGAAGAAAAAATTGAAATATGCGGGACAAGGACCATATAGAGTATGCGAAATCACCTCACTAGGCACCATTCGTGTGGAAACTCTTGATGAAGTTGAAACCAGTGGATTCTTCGATGGGAGAAAATTTAAAAGATACTATGATCCTTTAAGCCAAGAGGAGCTACGTACCAGCCATCAAAAAAAGGCAGCTAAGGAACAAGCAGAATTAAAAAAGATAAAGAACGTATAAGGCGCCAACAAGAGGCCAACCTTGGAGTCACACATGCATTTCAATTTGAAACAGAGGATGATTGGTTGGACTCTGACACACCTCTACGAATCCCTATTGAGTTAAATAGCACCTATGGAAAAGTGCTATATAATGCTTTATTAGACACGGCTGCTAAATATAATCTCTTGTCATATGGAGTGTGGTGTCAGTTGAGAAAGCCGTCTCTATCTGAGAGTACTATCCAAGTCAAGGATGTCAACAAGAAAAAAACAACGATTTTTGGTATCTGAGACACATCTGTCAGTTATGACAACGGGGTTGTAGCTCAAGACTTTTTGGTCATGCTTGTTGGAACTATGAAAGGAAATATAAACCTACCATGCACGTGGATGATAGCGACTAAATGCACTATTGATTGGGGGATTGAAAGTGTCACAACACAAAAACCAACTCTTAGCCCTGCCACTCAAGCGATAGTCCCAGAGAAATTGCCTCCCGAGAAAATACAAACCAAAACAGTGCATGTCCAATAGGTTGAACCATATGTCCCTATAGCCCAACTCTCTAGAGCTTCAACTTCTGTAGTTGAAACAAATCTTGAGAAACACAAGACCCATCCTAATATAACAAAGAAAACATACAAATGGGTCCCTAAAGCTTCTTTAGCGATAATTTTTAATGCTAAAAAATAGAAGCCTTGTAAGAAACTCCCCACTCGCTCCAAGAAATGTAAGAAAACTTTGTGTTGGATTCCTAAAAGATTATCGGAAGCCCAAGGCTACTATCAAGGAAATGATCAAATTTGGGTGCCAAAATGGATGTGGTCTTACCTGTCACCTGACCCATGTGAGACTGTAACGATGAATACGATTGAAGATCGTGGGGAGGGAAAGATCACAGAACACTATACACCTGATCCAAAGCTAGTTTGGGTGTCCAAGCGAGAACGACTTTTTTCCTCGGCTCAATTATAGAAAAACAAATAAAGCTTCTTGCTCTTCATGTAGTTCATATACGGAAATAGAAGTTTCAACACAACCTCCATCTACCATTGTATATATCCATACAAACAAGATATAATTTGCACCTCCCATTGTAATTTCACCACCTACAACAACGTTGCAAATAAAATTGTTAACCCTCGTGGCTCACGGACACCCTATCTCCTACGACGGACACTGTAACCGTATTATTTATTTAAGTAGAGTCAGGCACCGGGCTTGTCGGTCCAATAGGGAAAGGTAGAGTGATCGCTGATGAGAGGCGCACTCTAACACGAACATGCTAGGGTTAGTTGGCTAAGCATGGGCGCCCAAGTGTGAATGGGGTGAGCTCACATAAAAGCCAATTAAACCTAAAATTGAGTCATTCTCTCATTGTGCAATAGAAGCTGTTCTTGCTCCATCTCCACCTTCTCCTTCACCATCTCCTTGTGTGTGTGCGTGTGAGAGAGAGAGAGAGAGTGTGAGAGTGTGTGTGCGATCGAGCATTGAGGCGGCACGACGGCGGCGAGGCGGTTGAGCGCAGCGTAACGGCGTCTCCCTCTTCTTCGCGGCGAGGAATCCTCTACGGCAGGAGCATAAGGCGGTGAGTGACACACCATTGCCCTCTTTGAGCTTACTAGTTAAACTAGTTGTGTGCTTGGAGCCGTCTGCGTCTCGTACACGGTGTATCGGCAAGTCCCTTGCTTCGACAGTGCGGCAAGGAGCGCACATTTTTGGCACCGCTGCCGGGGAATAGCCCTGCACTAAGCCCAAGAGGCACTTTGTGCTTCTTGTATGAGTGGTTTGCAGTAGGAAAGAAGAGGGAGAGGAAGGCGTATTTTTTCTGCAAGTTGTTAATTCTGTTTTTCTGTTGCGCACAGTTTGCATTTTCTGTTTTTTTGCTGCGTACATTTAGTATTAGTTAGACAGTTAGCAAAATTTTGTTTTTTTGTTTGCACACAGTTAGCATTAGTCACACAGTTAGCATTTCTTGCGTTTTTTTGCATTTTCTGTGTTTTCACTGCAAACTTCTGTCAAGTTTCAATTTCTGCATTTTCTGTGTTTTCTGGTTTGTGCACAGTTAGGCGCACAGTTAGGCGCACAGTTAGTTAACTAAGTAGGTTAGTAATTAGGTGAACCACTGATTAGCAGGTCAGTAGGTAGGTGGGACAGTAAATAGTTAGGTGAGGTCAACGCGCACCAAAACGCGTACCAAATAATATCTCCAAAAAAAAAAATATTTCAAAAAAAAATCAAAAAATAAAAACATGAGCGAGGGAGAGGTTAGATTTTTGAAAAAAACATGAGTTATAAAAACGGACGGGTTGGTTTGTATAAAAGTTAGATCGGGATCGGGATCATTTGCCCAAGCCCAAGCCCAGGCCTCAGTCCTCAGTCTTATGATATATACTAGAGTCACTCTTATATATATACCCTACCTCCTCAAGAGGGAATGAGAGCATGTGGGACAAGTCCTCCACTCTCCTCCCTTCTCTTCCCACTTGCACCTTTAGACTTGCTATTTGGAGCCTAGTTCCCCAGCTAGGAAAAGACTGTTTCGGGCTTTTCTGGAGCAAAATAGAACCAAACGGTGGGCTGTAGAGCACAGCGCGTCCCTCCTAGCGATATGCTCGTTTCGAGCTATCACACGGCCCATTCCACGACACGCTCTAAAAAATCTAGCAAAAAAGCAAACAAAAAACATGCAAAAAACTAGTCACAAGGCCTCCTAGAGCAGCTTTTTGACACCTTAGGGTATCAAAAGCACATGCACTTACGCTCTGGGCGGGTGCTAGAACACGAGCATATTGAGGGTGCCTCTGTTCATACGGACACCCATTACCCATCCACGATAGGCTCTAGACCCTCAGCGGGGACACAAGGTAGCACCACCCAAGACCCTAAAATAGCCGCTAGTGATTCCTCCTCCGACTCAGAAATCATGGAAGCATACCCTACCCAAAACACTGAGAGAGAAGGCCATGCACCTCTCGAAGCTCCACAGCCTAGTACTAGTATGTTTAGCCGTTTCATGGAAACATTAGGTAGAGCTACTCGCTCGGAACCTGATGCAAATGAAGCACACGAAGGGGGTGGGGAAGTGGACTCTCCTTTCACATCGCACGTGGACCCCACACCCCCAAAGAGTGTCCATGTGGATATCCTGCCAACTTCTTACCAAGAAGGCCCTGTTGAGCTACCTCCTTCAGAAGTTCCCTCTAGAGTACCGTTGCTGACAAGTAAAACCACGGGGAGCAACATTGCTTCTACCTCACAAGAAACCGTTAACACGTCGACTCTAGAAGGATTGTTCATTAATGATCATTGGACATACGACCTCCACACTGAGGTGTTGACGGATCTACACTCTGGCCACGCCTACCATGTAGGATGGATAGAGATTGTACAATCCACCTCTAGTGCCACGAGCATCGAAGATCAACAGAAAATGATCTGTAATGTTATCCATGGCATTATTCAATCAGAAAGGTAAAATCGAGGGGTAAATATACTATCAACTGGCCCCATGAGATTTCTGGATACGAGCAAGGCTCAACAGCCTACTCTATCACAAATGGAGACTCCTCTAATGAGCCCCATGGACCCATCTTACGTCATTTCACCTGGGGTCTCTATGCAATCTGAGCCTCCGAGCGACAACTTTAGCTTCCCTAACTTGGCTCAACCCTCTATTAAGGAAAACACAGTGCTCACTCCAGGGATAAGCCTGACAGAGAATGTACCGATGACATCTACGGTTAGCGCAGTGCCACTACCTAGTGTCGTAGTACCTAATATGGGGCCTCGACCGTATGTGCCTCTAGCCCCTTATGCACACATGGCCCCCACACCTCCAATTGTACCACTTGTTTATGCTCCTCGAGTGCCGCTCCCTAGCCCTTATCCGAGTGGACCTATGCCCGGTTATGTTCCATATCCTGCATCATCCACACATATGCCAAGACCGGTACCCGTCCCTCTCCCACATATGATTCCAAGAGTACCTCTACCGGCCCTGCCTCCTCACATAGGTGACTTGGCAGTGTTTGCTCAAAACATAGGTCGATCTATCGCGGAAAATATGCGTTACCCAAATGCGCCTAAAATCACACCCCTAAATTTGGTCGAAATTGCTAGTGTGACATCGCCAATACCACCCGTCGCACCCGCTTATGTGATTACACGGTCCATGCTTCAAGGGCCAGGCCATATTCTCGAAGAGAGAGATACCGCGTCAGTTATCCAAGCAAAGAAAAAGAAGACACGAAGGAAGAGGTCGCAGAATACGGAAAATTCAAAGCCAAGTTCCAAAACAAACATAGGAACAGGAGATGACCCCGTGTATATGAATGACCTCGAGGATGATTCAGATTCAATCAAGACAATGGAGACTAGAACCAATACCACAAAGGGAAAGACCGACAAAGAAAACCGTAACATGGAACCAAATGAAAACCGAATAAGAGAAAACCATAAAGAGCCTCTCAAAACACCACAAGTGTTTCCAAATCCAATCCGAGACCCCCAAGATAAACCGCAGAGGCAAAAAGGGAAGAATCGTAAAAAGAAGATTGGGACGTACCCAAACCCAGTAGACGAGATTGAGCAGGTGAAACATCTAAGAGGTTTAGTGGAGGAGACTCAAAGAAAACTAGAACCAGAACCCATGCATGTCAAAATTCACGACACAGTGTTTCCCACGCAAGTTCATCCACCCCACATGAACCATAGACCGTTAGCCATATCTGGTATCATCCAAGAAGAGAGTGAGGACGGGGCATCAGAAAGTGAGCATACACCTTTCTTGTTGGAAAGGATGTTTAACGAAGGAATACCTGATCCCATTGAGGAATATGAGATTCCATCCTCACCAGTTCCTAGTCAAGGACCTACACCCTGCAAAATGCCAATGAATGTTGCCAAACTAGTGGACTTCATGTCTTCTGAGGTCCGAAACACGATCATAGCAAAGCTGTATGGAGATCCTGAGTTATTCCTTGCACTTCGAGCATTCCTTAATGGAGAGCTACGAACGGGATTACCGCAATTTGCGCAACCAAATAGGCCTGACTCGATTATGATTGATGAGGAAAATCATGTGCAATCACTTGACTTAGATGGACACGAGTCCGTAATCGAGGTACCCATTAACGAATTAGGGCAGTATTTTGAAGGCGACGAGTCTAATGCGACCCTACCCATCACTACCAAGGGATTAACTATAAAGGGAATTCTTGATGGTGATGCGGGAGTTAGCATCGTTACAAAAGATTGTTGGGAATCCATGGGAAAACCCCGCCTCAGTGTTACTAACATTGTGGTAAAGATGGCAAATGGTACCATAGCCAAACCTATGGGGATGCTCAAGGATCTTAAGATCAAAGTTCTAGGACACAAGGTACGACACACGTTCATTGTAATGGATTTCTCTAAACACCTTATGTCATATGAAATGATTTTAGGACGACCATTCATGAGGGAAGCACAAATGGTTCATGATTGGTCTAAAAATCATGTCTATTTGCAATTCCAAGACTCTGTCCTTAGAGTGGATTTGGTGACTGGTAAGGTACACCCCTTAGGGAGTAAAACCATTATTGATCATCGCTCTGACACCACAGTTCACTCGGCCCCACTACAATATTGTTACACTTGTAAGAAGGATACAGACATTGGCCAAGATTCTCCTTACATGGATGTGCTACCGGGTATGACGGAATCAGACAACGTAGATTGGGTACACCTAGCTGCAACCATAGATACCTGGGGAAATAGAGGAACCAATTGGGTCACACCAGAGGGGGAAGAGGTACCACAAATTGCACCTCTGAACATGATAAGTGCCATACATGCATCTTCTAAGGGCAAGGCAATTGTGGACCAATCTGACAGTGACACCGATAGCTCAATAGAAGACTTTGACCAACACGACTTGGACACTGACTCCCAGAGTGAAACGGATTCTGAATCTCATGAATTAGAGAGTGGAGCAAGTTCAGAGTCAAAACATTCGGAAGGACCGAGCACATCAACCGATGATAGCTCCCCCGAGAGTGAAGAGGACACCAACGAGGACTCCTTTAGTGAGCCAGATCTAAATGCAAATCAAAAGCAGGTCTCAAATAAGAAAAAGAAAAACCTTAAAAGGCGTCGATATCGAGCCAATGTACGTGCTAGGATAAAAAAGAAGAGATCCTCAGCAGAATGGCTCAGTTATATAGGAGCATGTGATGCTCATCGAAAATTGGTAGACAATTGGGGTGAATATCTCCAAAATGTTATGTGGTGTAGACCACGACCCCATGACATAGCCCAATTAGAGATTATAGACAAGCCAAAGTTGAGCCGCACTGCAAGGAGGCGTCAAAACCAAGAGTTAGCTTGACAACACAAGAAAGCAGAAATGGAAGCACAAACCAAAGCACAACCAGAATCCACAGACTTGCATCCTGCACCAGAACATTTCAAATCTTACACCACAGGGGAAGCAAAGGTTGTGTACACAAAAGCCCAAAGAATACCTATCGATGGGAATAATGGAATCTATGATGGTCCGGCAATAGTTAAAGAAATAGAATTAGCTGACCCCGGTGAAGAATCAAAACCTGTTTTTATTGCCCAAGACCTCACAGAAGTTGAAGAGGCGGTCCTCAAAGAGCTTCTCAAGGAATTCAAGGACGTATTCGCTTGGACATACCATGATATGAAAGGTGTTCCACCTTCTGTGGTCCAACATACAATCCCTATGATTAGCACTGCGAAGCCCGTACAACAAAGACCCTACCCGATGAATCCTAAGTACGTAAAGATCATTCAAGAAGAACTAGAAAAGCTTATCAAATGTGGGTTCATATATCCTATTGAACACTCTGAATGGGTGTCTCCAATAGTTATCGTGCCAAAAAAGAATGGGAAACTCAGGGTGTGCGTGGACCTCAAAAAAGTTAATGCAGCTACTAGAAGAGACCATTACCCCCTACCATATTCCGAACATGTACTCGAAAGAGTTGCAGGCAAGGAAGCTTATAGCTTTCTAGATGGGTACTCAGGCTACAACCAAATCACGATAGCGCTAGAGGACCAACCTAAAACTGCCTTCATCACAGAATTTGGCGTGTTTGCATTTCGTGTGATGGCTTTTGGCTTAACAAATGCCCCTGCTACATTCCAACGATTAATAAACACTGCTTTTAAAGAATATTTGAGAGAGTTTTGTGAAGCTTTCTTAGACGACCTTTGTGTTTACTCTTCTTGGAAAGAACATCTATCATGTTTGCGGAAGGTGTTTGAAAAGTGTAGGTTATATCGTATCTCATTGAACCCGTTCAAATGCCAATTTTGGGTCAAGCATGGAGTTATTTTAGGGCATATAGTATCCAAGAATGGTATCTCAACCGATGAGAGCAAAATTAAAGTGATTCTAGAGTTACCACCACCAACCAATTACAAGGGAGTTCAAAGGTTCATGGGACACGTGGGTTATTATCGACGGTTTATTTTATTTTTCGCTGAGATAGCACGTCCTTTGTACAAGCTTCTCATTGAATTTAAATGGACTGAAGAGTGAGACCAGGCCTATGAACAATTGAAGAAAACACTAGCAAGTGCTCCGATTTTAAGGACACCTAACTAGGATGTCATTTTCCATGTGCATATTGATGCATCAAACTTTGCTATTGGGTGTGTTCTCACTCAACCAGGAGAACATAAATTGGACTATCCCATTAGCTTTGCAAGCCGTCAATTGAACGATGCTGAAAGGAACTCCACCACTACAGAGAGAGAAGGTTTGGCAATGGTTTATGCAATAAAGAAATTTCGCTACTACCTTCTGGCAAACAAGTTTATATTTTATGTGGACCATCAACCGTTGCTGTATCTGGTAAACAAGCCATGCTCCACAGGAAGAATCACACGATGGTTGTTAATTCTTCTGGAGTTTGATTTCACGATTGTAGTGAGACCCGGTAAAAGGCACGTCATGGCTGATCATTTGTCTTGTATACCCAATGGTGAAGCCCCTACAGGAGTTGATGATGAATTACCCGATACTTCCCTATTCATAGTTGAGACTATGCCTGAATGGAGTGAGAACATTGTTAACTTTTTAGTTAATGGTTTTTCACCCAAGGAACTTCGTAAGGATATCGCTCGAAGGCTAGTAAAAGAATGTGAACCCTATTGTTTGATTGCCGGAACTCTGTATAGATTAGGCAAGGATGATATTCTTAGGCGTTGTGCCCGCGAGGATGAATATTTGTATATCTTGCAAGAAGCACATATGGGCATAGCAGGAGGACATTTTTCAGGAGACCTGACTGCTAGAAAGGTGCTGCAATCAGGGTATTGGTGGCCAACTTTATTTAAGGATGCATCACTTTTTACAAAAGGGTGTGATGAGTGCCAACGTTACAAGACCACACAGCGCAAAGACAGAATGCCCTTACATCCTATTAAAGTAACCCAACCATTTGAAAAATGGGGCTTAGACTTTGTAGGTCCAATTAGTCCCGCAGCTCGCAACACTCAATCTCGATATATTCTAGTTGCTACGGACTATGTAACAAAGTGGGCTGAAGCTAAGGCTTCACAAAAAGCTGACGCGAGGACAACAGCTAAGTTTCTTTTTGAGAACATTATCACAAGATTTGGTTTCCCTTTTGAAATTGTTAGTGATAATGGTACCCATTTTATAAATGAGGTAATAAGAGAGCTTACCACGACCTTTATGATATCCCACCATAAGTCTACACCTTATTACCCGCAAGCTAATGGACAAGCCGAGAGCACCAACAAGACTCTAATCTCTATTTTAACCAAGACGGTAGAAGCTCATCGCACTGATTGGGATTTGAAGTTGACATCTGCTCTATGGGCTTATCGTATTGCTTATAAAGTGGCTATTAATTGTACGCCATTCAAAATGGTATACGGCCAAGAAGCGGTTATACCTTGGGAGTTTGTCATTCCTAGTCTTAGGGTAGCTTCGCAAGAAGGATGGAATGGTAACCCCTTAACCGAGCGTTTGTATATCTTAGAAAAACTGAACGAAGAGAGACAGTTGGCTGTGCAAAATGCTCTTGTGGAAAAGGATAGGAGAAAGAAGTGGTTTGATCGCCATGTGAAGGACAAGGACATCAAAGTTGGTGATAAAGTCCTTATGTATGGAGTAAGTAAAGAGAAGAAAAAGTTGAAATATGCTGGTAAAGGACCATATAGAGTATGTGAAATTACCCCACAAGGTACCCTTCGTGTGGAAACTCTTGATGGAGTTGAAACCATTGGATTCCTCAATGGGAGTAAATTCAAAAGATATTATGATCCTTTAAGCCAAGAAGAACTACGGGCCATTCATCAAAAGAAGGCCGCCAAAGCACAAACCGAGTTAAACAAGATACAAGCTCAAGCTGAGGCTAAGGAGCGACAACAACGTATAAGACAACAACGAGAGGCTAACCTTGGAGTCACAAATGTATTCCACGTGGAAATCGAAGAGGATGGGTTGGACTCTGACACACCTCTACGATACCCTATTGAGTTAAATAGTGCCTATGGAAAAGTGCTATATAACGCCTTATTGGACACGGGTGCTAAATATAATCTGCTATCCTATGGGTTGTGGTGTCAGTTAGGGAAGCCACCTCTATCTGAGAGTATTATCCAAGTCAAGGGTGTCAACAAGAAAAAAACTACGGTTTTTGGAATCTGGCACACTTCTGTCAGTTATGACAATGGAATTGTAGCTCAAGACTTTTTGGTCATGCCTACTGGAACTATGGAGGGTAATATAAACCTAGGCCGCACGTGGATGATAGCCACCAAATGCACTATTGATTGGGGGACTGGGGGTGTTACAACGCAAAAACCAACTCTTAGCCCTACCACTCAAGCCATAGTCCCTGAGATATTGCCTAAGGAAATAAAACCCAAGACATTGCATGTCCAGGAGGTTGAACCATACGTCCCCATAGCCCAACTCTCTAGAGCTTCAACTGATGTAGTTGAAAGAAAGCTTGAGACACACAAGAACCATCCTAATATAACAGAGAAAACATACAAGTGGGTCCCTAAAGCCTCTGTAGTGAGCATGGTCGATGCAAAAAAACGGAAACCTAGTAAGAACCGTCCCACTCACTCCAAGAAATGTAAAGAAACGTTGCGTTGGATTCCTAAACGACTATTGGATTCCTAAAGCTCCAAAACAAATTGAAAATCGCGGAAAGGAAAAAATCATGGAATGTTACACACCCGATCTAGAGCTAGTTTGGGTACCAAAGAAAGAACGTTTTTTTCCACCTAGGTCAGGAAGAGGGAAATCAAATGAAGCTTCTTGCTCTTCATGTAGTTCCTATACGCAAATAGAAGCTTCGACACAACCTCCACCTACCACTGTACATATCCATACAAGCACGAAAGAGTTTGCACCTCCCGGGGTAAGTTCACCACCTACAACAACGTTGCAAATAAAATCATGGGAGAGTACCTTACCACCCTTGCAACTAGATGAAACGCATAGGGCGGTCGAAAACTATTGGTTAAAACCTTCACCCATAACAACTTGGAAAAATTGATTTCAAAAGGTGACGACCTCATTCCAAAAGGTATGATCTACCCAAGGAAGGGGGGAGTGTTTGCTAACATCAATTATTCACTCGCTCCCCTCTCAACCTTCCTCCCTGACCTCTCAATTCCAATCTTAGGGAATGTATATATATATAGCCTTATACTCACGAAAAACAAAAATAGTAAAGAGCAAGAGCGACTAGCAACGAGAGAGCACCCTATCAGATCTTACATATAAGTCCAAATTCACCGTGTCAATTCAAGCAACACACAAAAACAACTCTTATGTTTTAAAGGCCTAACCAAATCTATCTGTCTTGTCAGAAATGGCTACTTCACCAGAGGCATGCACTTCTATTTTTTATGAAAGGTACCCTTTGTCTTTTCCTCAAGTGTTCTACGTATGCTACCCTATACTTTCTTGCGAATGGGATTTGATAAAGAGCCTTGCATGTGAGAGAAATTTTGAGGAGTTAGAATGGCTGATACGTCTATGGCTAACTAGTGATCCCTACCCAGTAGCGAATGTGTCTCCAATGGCACATGCTTATTCTTTTGCACAAGATGAGTATCCACGCATCGCGAGGTTCTTGATTAGCATGCTTGCACAAGAGGATGATGAAGAGGAACTAATAGAGACCGAGGAAGACTATGGCCTCACGGACAACGATTTTATTTATCTAGATCATGAGGATAGAGGCCTAGCCTTAGGGTGGCCACCCGGTTTATATAATATCCTCTTTCCTTGATTCTAAAAGGGGTGACAGATAGGTAGGTTAGGGGTCTAGATTGTGTTTTGAGTTTGTTTTTTAGGAGTTTTAATTTTTCACACTGACATGCCTCCTAGAGGTATAGTGCCTGTTTTTGGATGTGTTAGGTAGGACTTATATGGATCTCCATCCACATGGCTGAGGACATCTGCTTCAACGAAATGAGCCACTCCATACCTCCAGGTGTACTACTTTCCATGATTCATGTTGGTGGATATGTGTAATTGCTAATAATGATTTTTCATTATTAGTTTAAGTGCAATAGTTATGATTGTTATCTGCCATTATAGATGTATAAATTTGTCTTTGCTTAAGTTGATTGAACTCTAGTTTAATCTTATGGATGAACCTGGAGATTAGGAGACCGTGACTTTAGGTTAACTCATTTACTTGACCACTAGGCCTAGCTAATAAAATTATCCGAGTATTTGAGACCTTAGGAATGTTTTAGGCAGAGAAAGGCTTGCTCACTCAAACAACAAAAAACACTAGTGCGAATACCAAGGAAATGGAAGCAAAAAAAAAAAAAACATAAGTGCCACAAATGAAAAATCTTACGCTGGAAGAGAAATCCTGGCTTGAATTGGTACTTCACTCATATGTATTGTCTATGGTACTAGAGCCCTAGAGGTTCCCAATGTGGGCGCTTTTCCTTGAGAAGCAAAAAACCCCGGACATACAAAATAAGCACACACGTCACATGATTGTGACCCAAAGTAAAAAAGTATTAAAAAAAAAATTTTAAAAATTAAAAGACTTCCATTGAGCTTACAGTTAGCATTTCAAGCTTTTGTTTGCAGTTGTGAGAGCGAGTTGGCTAATCAAAGCTGAAAAGCATAATTAGGGAATCTTGCATTTAGATAATCTTCTTAGCTTAGCTAGTACTAGAGTAGTTGTTTTAACCTTAGTCATAGCTAACTAATTGATAGACTCACACATAAGCTCAAAACTCTTGATTAATTAATTTACTCAAAGTGCAATTTATTTGTCCTTAATGGCAGTCTAACATTTCATAAATCTTGCATTTACTCATTTCCACATGTACTTTACATTCCCCTCATGATTTATGGCAATATAATTCCGCTTGCTAAAACAGTGACTTTGCCTTGCAGGGTCAAATCTAGATGCTCTACAACATGGAGATACCAAGCTTCAACTCAATAGCTTCCGAGGACGGAATCTACATCAGGAAGGGGGGCAATGTTAACCCTCGTAGCTCACGGACACCCTATCACCTACGACGGACACTATAACCGTATTATTTATTTAAGTAGAGTCAGGCACCGGGCTTGTCGGTCCAATATGGAAAGGTAGAGTTATCGCCGATGAGAGGCGCACTCTAACACGAACATGCTAGGGTTAGTTGGCTAAGCATGGGCGCCCAAGTGTGAATGGGGTGAGCTCACATAAAAGCCAATTAAACCTAAAATTGAGTCATTCTCTCATTGTGCAATAGAAGCTGCTCTTGCTCCATCTCCACCTTCTCCTTCACCATATCCTTGTGTGTGTGTGCGTGTGTGTGTGTGTGAGAGAGAGAGAGAGTGAGAGTGTGTGTGCGATCGAGCGTTGCGACGGCACGACGGTGGCGAGGCGGTTGAGCGCGGCGTAGCGGCGTCTCCCTCTTCTTCGCGGCGAGGAATCCTCTACGGCAGGAGCATAAGGCAGTGAGTGACACACCATTGCCCTCTTTGAGCTTACTAGTTAAACTAGTTGTGTGCTTGGAGCCGTCTGCGGCTCGTACACAGTGTATCGGCAAGTCCCTTGCTTCGACAGTGCGGCAAGGAGCGCACAAAAATCATGAGAGAGTACCTTACCACCCTTGCAACTAGATGAAACGCCTAGGGCGGTAGAAAACTATTATTCAAAGTCTTCACCCATAACAACTCGGAACAATTGGTTTCAAAAGGTGATGACGTCGCTTCAAAAGGTATGATCTACCCAAGGAAGAGGGAAGTGTTTGCTGACATCCATCATTCACTTGCTCCCCTCTTAACCTTCCTCTCTGACCTCTCAATCTCCCAATCTCAGGGAATGTATATATATATAGCCCTATACTCAAGAAAACAAAAATTTAAAAAGTAAATGGGCAAGAGCCACCAAACAAAAAGCTGAAAACCTACAACTTCTAGTACATGATCCAAAATCATAAAAACACATTATGCACAAGGACACGACCTTTTAACATGACCCCTATAATATTTGCACTCTAGCCATTATCTATCTATGTGTACAGATATGGCTAGTACGCTAGAGTCATCCACTCCTACCTTGGGTGAGAGGTACACTCTCTACTTTTCACAAGTATTTCACATAGTCTACCCGGTGCTTGTCTGTGAATGGGATTTGGTAGATATGCTAGCATGTGAGAGTAATTTTGAGGAATTAGAATGGCAAATACGTCTTTTAACCACGACTGATCCATACTTAGTAAAGGACGTCTCTCCGATTACACAAGCTTACCCTCTTGATCAAGATGACTATAGACGTCTAGTGACGTTCTTAGTGAACATTTGTGTCTCTAATGATGAGGAAGAGTTACATGATTACATAGATGGCACGTATGGTCTCACGGATGATGACTTTGTTTTTCTCAATGATAACGAGAATAGGGGTTTAGACCTAGGGCTACCCACCCACCTATTCAATATCTTGTTCCCTCGACTCTTTAGGAGGGTCAAATAATTAGGTTAGGGTTCCTTATGTTGTTTGATTGTGTTCAATAAAGGTTGGTGCCTCTTCCCACACTAATGTGCCTCATAGAGATACTCCTTGTGTTTTCTAGTATATGCAGGAATTCATTGTAGTTGTTGAAATTTTGAGTCTTTGTCTAGTTCAATCTCGAATCGAGCGCAATCATCAATACGAACAGGTGTTTCTTGTCCATTAGCATTGCCTCGTGTCTTCTTTTTAGCATCAATGTTTGTCTGCTTTAAATGTGATTGGTAGCACATATTCAGCACATTTGATTAGATTAAACATTAGATTCTATATAATTTTATGTCATAATCTCTTGTCTAGGTTTCAGAATCAAGCAGTCTAACTAAGCTAGTTTGACCAAGTTAGGAGGTAGAGATCTTCTTTTAATACCATGGGGAATGCCTTCCTAATAATAATCAATGGTTACTTTAGGCTCTTAATCCGATTTAGGAAACATTGTGTACAATGTACTAGGGCTTTCTAGTGGGTTTAGTCCCTATTGACCTTTAGCTTAAGTATTATAAAGGGAGTTTACTAGTGTGATGAACCTGGGGAGAGAAACAATGTCATATAACCCCCCAAAGTTCAAAATTTAAATGTTGAAAATTAACAAACAAAAAAAAAAAGTGCCACAATGTAAAATCTTAAGTTGAAAGAGAAATCCTAGCTTGATTTGGTACGTCACTCACATGTATTTCCTATGGTACTAGAGCCCTAGAGGTTCCCAGTGTGACGCTTTTTCTTAAAAATCAAAAGGCCCAAGGCATACAAAATAAGCACACGCATCAAAATTGAATCAATGTGAAAAAACTTTGAGGAGTCAAAGAAAAGGGAATAAGTCAGACGATGATTTCATGAGCAATTCCTTTTATCGTAGCTTAACAAATTCTTCTAGGTATAGCCTCTAATCAACCCTCGAACATGAAATACTTGGCTCTCACGATTAAACAGCTTAATTGACCAGAGAGAATTGAGAAGCTTGCCCATGGTATTAATAGTTGACCTCTAGTGCCTTCCGATCGTTAATTAGCGACCCCAAACTTGTCTAGTTTTTTACCTTTACAACTCCTTATACGTCTAATTATATTATAGTTTAATGTTTACTACTGACAAATTGTTTAATATTTTGTTACCTATCAAATTGTGTGCCTACAACTACATATGATTTTTAATTGTATATGAGAATGCAATTACTCTGCCAATTTTGGTTGATTTTGCAGTGATTGAAAAAGGCTAAGGACATTCAATCTTGGATGCTCTTCCACCTCGACGAATAGGCTTCATCTCAATAGCTTCCAACAATGGAATCTACATCAGGAAGGGGGGCATGTTAACCTTCACGGTTTGATTGAGTCATGGACCAGGCTTGTCGATCCAATAGGTGTGTAGGTGATCGCCGATGAGAGGCGCACCACTTATCTTATTTTTACAATAGTTTTGCAATGACCGACCACGGTGGCACCCATGTGTGAATGGGTCAAACTGTTATAAAAGGCCCATTTGACCTAAAAATCCTTTCTTTGAGGTGCAAGCTAAGAAGTTCTCTTGCTCCATCTCTATCTCCTTCTCCTTTGTGTGCTCACATGTGTATGTGTGTGTGTGTGTGTGTGTGTGTGTGTGTGTGTGTGTGTGTGTGTGTGTGTGTGTGTGTGTGTGTGTGTGATCGAGCATTGTGGCGGCATCGACGGCGACTCCTTCTTCTTTGCAGCACAGGATCCTTCACAACGGAAGCATTGAGCAGTGAGTGACATACCATTGTTTCTTTGAGCTTTCTAGGGCTATCTAATTGTCTGCTTGCATTATTTCAATTCTCGCACATAGTGCACAGGCAAGTTCCTAGCCTCTGACACGTGCGGCAAAGCGCACAGTGTGATATCCTAGGCTAACTAAGGTAGTATGCAGGTGCATGGCAAAGGGCTAAAGCAAGTGTGAAGGTCCTGGGCAAGTAGGTGGAAGTGTGTTATGCAGGCTAAGGAAATATTCAAGTGCATAGCAAAGGGCTACAGCAAGTGTGAAGGTCTTGGGAAAGCTGCTACTAAAAATGTATGCTTGATGTGGCTTTCTAGATCAAAAGAGCTCAAAAAAGAGGCCAATTGGGTTAGCAAGTCCAAGAGTCTGAAGTGTTTAGTTGCTACTTTGAAATGCAGTGTCTGAAGTGCTCTAGAAGCCGGTCAAAGGGCTCCTCAAACGGAGCCCTAATGTGAAAGATATGGCGATTCAAAGTTGGAAGGTTTTGCATATTCCCAACGCACATGACAAGTGGAGACATATGGCCAGGGCTGAGTTGAGAGAATGGATGCAAGGACCTTGAGTTATGGAGCATGCCAGTCCTTTCGGATCATCAATCAAAGCTCTAGAGTGCAAGATATGGTCAGTCTAAGATTTGTCGGGGATCAATTATGGGCCAAGTTTGACCACATTGAAAGGCGTACCATCTTTGGGCCTTGCCAAAGTTTGAGAAGGTAGTGTGGGTGTATGGGATCATCAAGAATTGACAGCTCTCCATTCCAAGTCATGGATGCGAAGTTATGCCCGCGTGAAGTTGGTGGTTGATTGCGGTCATGGGGAGTCTGAGGTTTTTTCTCAATTTTGGGCCTAGCCATTTGACGCCATGTTGAGTTCAAAATGGACAAAGGATGGGTGGAGTCAAAGTCCCCCATACCGAATCATGACATCATACAATGGTTAGTAAACCCACAATAAATTCCATAGAGATACTGTCCCATTTACCATTGGGAATCTCCAAAGGATGCAAGAAACCTCATGTCTTCCTAGGCTTTGCTTTATTAACTTGACATTCTTGGCAATGCAAGACACATTCTTGAAAATACCCATGTAAATCTAGCCAATAAAACTGTTCATAAGTTTTCTTTATTCATGGGTGTCTTGCACTAGGATTATCATGACATTCATAAAGAATTTGGCGCGCTGAATGCCTTCGTCCCATCGGTACACAAACTCTCCCTTTGTGGAGCAAGTACCCATCATCTATGGAAAAATCCTTCCATCTTTGTAGCTCATCACTTGAAAGAGGAGAACTGGGTGTGAAGGAAATAGACACACCTTTGGAGATCTCAAAAACTCACTTCGGAGTTTTGTGAAGAGAAGAGAGCTTATCTTGGGCATACGACTAAGAGCATCATCTATCACATTGTATCGTCCCTTACAATATTAGAGCTTGGCTCTTGAAGAATCTCAGCCCACCTAGCCTTCCAATCCTATAAATCAGTTTCTTGTGTAAACCATTTAATACTTTCATGATCAAACACAATTTCAAGTTGAGACCTATACAAATAATGTCGCTATGTTTTCAAAGATGGCACTACTGCATAGAATTCTCTTCCATGCACAAAATAACTTGTGTATGCAGAATCAAGTTTCTTGCTTTCAAATGCAATTAGCCTTTGCTCTTGAAAAATGTTGCTCCAATAGCGTGATTATTAGCATTGGTTTTGAGCACAAAAGGTTTCATGGATCCATAATAGCTAAAATGGGTACAGTAGCTAAAGCAACCTTGAGTGCATGGAAACTTTGTTGTTGAGCTTCTCCCCATTGAAAAAAATTTCCCATGGCTTTCAATCGCTCCATCATAGGAACAACAATTTGAGCATAGTTTTAACAAACCGTCCAAAAAAACCTACAAATCTCAAGAAAATCTGAAGCTCTTTCTAGATTTTTAGGAGAAGGCTATTTATTTACAAATGACATCCACTTTGGATTTATCCATACGAAGGACAACAGTCAAAATTACATGCCCCATATAGTGAATCTCATCTTTCTAAAAGTCACACTTGGATTCTTTTGCATATAATTTATGTTGCCATAGTAAATCAAACACCTGCTTTAGATGTTGTAAGTGCTCTTTCTTAGAGGCACTATACACTAGAATGTCATCAAGAAAAGCGATGACAAAGCCCATATATGGTTTCAAGACACTATCCATAAGCGTTATGAAAGTAGCTAGTGCATTGGTTAACCCGAAGGGCATAACCAAAAACTCGTAGTGTCCAAACTTTGTTCGAAAAGCATTTTTAGGTAAATCAACAAGACTAATCCGTACTTAATGATACCCTGATCGTAAATCTATTTTTTGTAAAAATATGAGCATGGGTGAGTTTATCAAATAACTCATCCATGTACGGTAAACAGGTACTTATTCTTAATAGTAACCATGTTTAGACCATGATATTCTATGCACATACGCATAGTACCATTCTTTTTCTTCAACAGTAGAATGGGAGATGCCCATGGTGAAGAACTAGGTTGAATGAACCCTCTACTGAGATAGTCAACAACCTGAAGTTCCACCTCAATAGCCTCAAAATGACTCATTTTGTATTGTGGTTTACTAACGGGCTTACTACCTGCAACCACATCTATGCCATGTTTCACAGAACGTGCTCGTGGCGGTAACCCTGGTGGTAAGTCTTCTAGAACACATCTTTGTATTTCATTAAAAGTTCTTTTGATTTACCAGCAGCATTTTCTTGTTGGTGACAGTGGAGTAGCAAGCGATTGAAGAGAAAAGAGAGAAAATTGTGGCTTGAGGAATCATCATTCGTTGAAGTATTATCAACATTTGACAAAAAATGACATAGTGAATAACACAAGAAGAGTTCTTCTATTTTATTTTCAAAAGAGAGCTTCATACAGCAGCACGTGCACACTTTGGATTCAAACATTAAAATGTTATGCTCATAGATACGCTTGAATGAGGACCCTAATCTGTATAACCACTCATGTACCACATATGTCCGCAATCCATATTCATAACTGAAAAATCGAAGGATGTATGATATCCTAAATCTCTAGCGGTACACTCCCTACTTAGTACCACATTTGTCCGATCCATAATCATAACTTAAAAATCCAAGGACGTATGATAGTCTTGAATCCCCAACGGTACACCCTTTACTTGTGTATCCCACACTTCAGCATCATGGCCGTTTATCATGGCTACTTTGTAGCTGTGAAACTGGGGCAAATTGAGCGACTTCACTAACTTATAGTTGATGAAATTGTGCGAGAACCATTGTCCACCAAGATTCTTACCTTGTGATCTTGGATAAACATATGCATACGCACCAAGTTGTGTGGAACAAAGGTCGGTTGCCACATAGAAACCGTAAGATAACACTCATGAACCACTTTGATAGGTGTTACTTTTACATTGGAAAAGTGAGAAGAGGACTCTAGGGGAAGTAATTACACCATGTGCACTTTTTTCTCCTTACCTTGGACAACAGATTTTCCCTTGGAACAATTTTTTTCCGTGTCCACTTCCTAAGCAGTTAAAACATAATTTATCCTTCTTTTCTTTCTCAAACTCTTCACTAGATAGATGGCCCCTAGGGTTTTTTGGACACATCAAATATAGATACAACAAATTTCCTCTTATTATGACCATGAGATACACGTGCATTCACATTTGAAGTGTCAAGCATGTGTGCTCTATGCAATGCTTTTTCATCCGGATTATCGTGGATATGAGCCTGCACTATAGCTTCCTATTTTGAAAGGCGTCTAAACCCTCTATCTTGAGGATCACATTGCGATGGTGTGAGATGTACTCAAACAGTGTCTTATATTGATGCATAGAGCACTTGTCCCATGCACTCCAATTTCTATGGCTTTCATTGGTGGACAAGAATTCTTTTCTAAACACATCCTCAAAGGTTGCACATGTATGTGGTATGATATTATTCTCCTTGAGTGACATCCACCATGTATAGGCTTTATCCTCTAGTATTAGACTTGTTTGCACTACCTTGACTGCATCCAAACTTTGTCCAAGATCGTGAATTCCATCCCATTTGCTCATGAATATATTTATCGTATCTTTGTTGCGCTTCCTTTTCTTCCCCTCGAAATCTCGATGGCTTACTATTTTTCAACAAATCATCCACCTCTTTTTGAGAGAGAAGAGGCAACCCATCCAGATTGGATCCTTGCTTATGTACACCAACGGTGTTTATTCTAGGCACAAGAGCCAAAGAAACCTGGGCCTGCTCATTAACAGGGCTCTTGGCCGACTGTTGCATGAATTACACAAGCAAATCAAACATTTTACTCACATTCGCATTCAACATTGCAAAATTGGAATCCAAAACAGACATGCACGTTTGTACTACTCTAAACTCTTGCATATCAAGCAGTTCTATGCCATCGTCCTGGCCAGTTGCAGTGAGGGCACTCTCTGTGAGAGTAGCCGACTGCAGGACAACACGAGGTTGAACGATTGCAGGGTTTTCAAAATGGAAAGTATCATACATGTCTATGTCTGGATCCATGGTGCAGCTGTGTTATGTGAGCAGTAAGAAAAGGAATACCTTGTTCCAAGAATCATATGGAGAAACTGAAAAGCAAAAGTAGAAGAGCAACAGCTACAATAGGTGACAATTGGTCGTGCCAAATATGAAAACCGAAACGTCTTTCAATGTCGATTACAACTGTTGAAAACCTTCAAATAACAAGCGTTATTGGAAAATTAGAAAAATCCATCCAATAATGCAAAATAACTTCAATGTTAGGAAGTCCCTTCACGCTAGATGTTTCTAAGCTTTGAAAATCTTGAAAAACTATCCAAATTAACTCCCATACAATTTGTAGCACTTCTTGGAAATGTATTTCAAAATTTGCATGTTATGCAATAAAATACAGCTTTGCCAAAGACATGAGGATCCAAAGAATCTCTCTAGTGAACTTTGCAAGGTTCAATGCGATGGTCGTTGGGTGCACGGAGTGTGCATGCACCCTTACATAAAGTTTTTTTGACAACTTTGCTTGGCATTGCAAATCATTGGGATGCCCACCAAGTGCAAATCATTGGGGTGCCCACCAAGTGGAAAAGGAAGCTCAAATCCTCAACTATGGCGTTGAATAGAGTGCACCAAAAGAGGAGAGAGAGAGAGAGAGAGAGAGAGAGAGAGAGAGCCGGGCTTGAATCACCACAAAAACGTGAATTTCTCCACACGACAACGCAAACACGTAGAGAGCAAGAGGCAGCATTTTCATGCAGGTCGATTCTCCTCCCCTTCAACACCCAAGGGATGTTCCCCACTTCTTGTTTGTCGAGAAGCTCCCTCCTCCACTGTACGATTTTGCATGCATGCAAAAACCACACACTTTGATACCAATTTAAGGCTAGGACAATGAAGCCTAAGTCTCCACCCAACCATATACCTATGTATAGGCAACCCCCGAGTTAGCTTCATACTGACCCTTGGCCTTACATTGTCTGACTTTTGTTCTACTTGATGGAAGGATGGTCCGTCTCACACAAGGAACACAAGGATTTTTGGAGAAGCAATTCTTTATTTGATGGTTATTTCGCCCACACATTGCACAAGATCTAATACCAGAAGACGGTCTGGTTTAAGTTAAAGTAGAAGTGCAACCACTGCTGCACATGCAATGGGAATTATGGAAGAGCTGATACGGGATGCTCTTTTCTCCATTTCTTGCCAAAAAAAAATAACAATACCATGCAAAGATGGCAGAGGATCTTTCTCCTTTCAAATGGTCACAATCTGACGAAATTTAATAGGTAAGAAATTAAGTAAAACGGCTATAAGATCTTCATTAGATGCTAGAGCTTCAACATACAATCATTGAGTTTTGATGCTTTTCAATCTTTTAGTTAATGCTACTATATTTTCAACACGCATGGTGTATTAAAGAGCATAATTTCATTTTGAACTCATCTTTGAATATTTAGCTTTGGCACCAAAAAGAGTTTCTAATTATATCCGAACATCACTTGAAGATGTAATATCATCCAAATAATGAATAAAATCGTCTTCCAGGAGAAGTCTAGAGAATACCCAATGCTTGCTTGTCTTTCCTCTATTGCTCGACAAATAAAGCTCTAGTAATTGCAACCTTTGTACCCACTTTGTCTGTTCAAAGAGACTTGACGACAACACTCCACAAGTTTTTCAGAATCAAATATCCTTCAACTTTGATTTGCCATGAGTGAAGCCGAATCCGTCAAACTTGTCAAAAATTTTAATGCCATATTTGGCAATAAAAATGTAATTTGTGTGAAACTTCCTACTAATATTGAATCTCCAAAAAATGGGTGAGGTTTGTTAATCCCAGATGGAGACCCTTCAAAACAATTGGCTCTGAAAAATTCATAAATGGTTGCAGATGTACCGATATGCTTTGTTGACTTGGTGACTTGGTTTCAAAAAACCACGAACTTGGATTATATAGATTCCAACTCAACCTCGGGTTTGATTTCTATTTAGTTCAATGTTGTAGCCAAACTAGACACCTTTGAATACATATATTTGTCGGAGTCTACCAATTCGCAGCCAAGATCGTTTTCAAATTGTTACCGTGTGAAGAGATAAAGTATGAAAACTGGCTTGCTTTGCTTGAAGGTCGAGGCTCAAAAATAGAAGGAAAGACCACCATTTAAAAATCGTGTGAATGCTAACAAAAATAAATGGGATATGAAAAGAAAACGAGCTCTGCAACAACACCAATGTCACTCTGCTGCTGCTGCTGCGCAACCAGAAGATCCTTCAATGTCTAAAGTTGTGTCGCAGATCATCGCAAACTTGTTGATGGCAGCTGCGACCTAATCCACGCAGATTGATGAAGCCTTCATCTCCGCTAAGCGTGACTGCTCCCGTGTATCTTTCCAGACACAAGCTTTCAAGGCTCTAATAACACTTGATAGGATCGGTTGTTCTATGACGAGTGCATGTGGAGAGCCATGGGAGATGAAGGCAGCATGCACAGAGAGAGAGAAAGAGAGAGATTTGACCAAGCTGAAAATGACCATGCTATATTATTGATTAATAACAAGCCATTACATGCATAGGAGGTTTGACTTATATTAGCCATAGCTTTTTACCATGCAAATTTCACATTCCAGAGGGGTCTGCATTTGTTAACCGACAATGCATGATCCCACATGGGTTAGACGACTGGACAAGACTTGAACCCAACAGAGGGAAATGCATAAACTACTTCCTTAGTGGCCGTTGCTTTGTGGAGGACAAAGGAGCCTTAGGATGGGACAATTCTTTGAACCTCTTCCCTTGAGAAGCATTAGAATCGATATAGGAATGACATCTGCAAGAGCATGCCTTCAGCATGAAAATGGGGATATATGTTCATGCATTACATTCAAAAGCCATGACAACAAACCCAGAACAAGCATGAAAATAACATAGCATGGCCCTAAAATTGCCAAAGGACAAAAAGTCCCAAGATTTCTGAAGTCCATGAGAACCGCACATTTTACTTGAGGATTTGCAAGAATTCTGCCTCATCTGTCTAATTCACTCCAGCTATGCAAAAGACATCAAGGGTGAGAAACGGTTAAATGGCATGATTGACAATCTGTTTCAAAAAACACTTCAAATCAAGTGGCGAGGACCTTTCTTGGTCTTGGACAAGGTTCCACATGGCACTTATTAGCTTGCTAACTTGGATGGTACCCAACATAAGGCACGCATGAAGGGCTATCGGTGCTTTTATAGGATCTCGTCTGAACTACTAGGCCCCTTACAACTGTTAGCTGTTAACCCGAGCCAAACCCAGAACAATGAAGCCAAAGCAACAATCTGGAGAGAAACTCCAAATTTGTAGTCAGAAGTCTCTTAAGAAAAGAGTGACAAACTTATCAAAGTAAATGGATCTCGACGGAAGAAACTACAACCTTATCAATGGCTTTTCAGCTTCCCAAGAGCAAGTAGGGATCTGCACAAAATATTTGACAGCAAAATATTGAAATGCTACCCACAAGGATCACATAAGAGCATTTGAGAACCGGCTAATCTCATACAAGAGCAACCCCTCTATAAAGAACCGAAAACATTTTTGATGTAAGCATGCGTCCGCCATAGCATTATATGACAAGGCTGTATGTGCATACCTGCACATGGACGACAGACTCCGTGAAAATAGCTGCACATGAAATTAGATTTAAAAATTTTGGATGAGATGCTGATGTAGAGGAAATCTGTGTCTACGCAACTTGCTGCTTGGACCGATGAAGCGGAAGCCGTGCATAACCAAATAAACGCCCAAAAGCAGTAAAGGGTGAGGATTTTCTCGTTGTGAGCATATATACACAGACTTGGTAGGACCAGTAAAATCAAAGAGTAGGTGTCGGTCTTAGTCCATCAACATAGCAGTAGCCACAGTTCTACTGGAGATGGCAACTCCAGGAGCAGACGTAGCAGCCATAGTAGAGGCATTACCCAAAGTCAGCTTTAGCCCTTCCTCTTCCAATGACACCTCATGTATGGTCTCGCCTTCCCAAGGCTTCACAATACCCGAGAGCTGCCTGTTCTTGGCCTTGAAAGTAAATACGCCAGAATCCACATCTGGAACTGCTCTAAAATTCTCTGGTACAATGCCCCTTGCATCCGGCACAGCCAATGCAAAAATTGTATGACCCACACCCTCACCTTGACTTTGTGGGGGCGGCCAGCTACAAACACGACTTTGATCAATGGTATAACGGTCCCCCTGCACTCCAAGCATGTCCGAAGAAGGGGCTGCCCCTCTAGCAGTAAATGCCTCTCTCCTCACATCCATCACCAAAGAGGTGTCACCATTGCCCACATGATCCATTCTGACAGCACTTGCAGCAGACAAATCTCTCCTTAACTCCTTGGCTGTATCATCATGTTTGACACCTCCGGGCTGCCTGGAGGCCATCATTGCTGCTCGCCAATCCATGTCTACATCCATGTTAGTCGAGGGCTTGCAGGCATCCCGCGGCCTCTCAGACTCCAATGGGATTCCTGTTGGAAGTATTTGATCTCTATCCTGCGCTTGCTGTTGCTGCTGCACAGCAGCCATGGCCGCAACCGCAGCGAAGTTGAAAGTAGGCATGCCTCGCATGGAAGAGGCGTACGTTGGCGTAGACGCCCCAGAAGGAAGAAAGGGGGTAGCAGACCCAGAGGCCATGAAATGTGAGGGTGTAGACGTACCAGACATGATAAAGACAGGCGGATAGGTAGGAGTGGAGGTACCAGAAGCTGCTGTCGATGCAATGAAAGGCGGATGGCCATGATAAGCATTGGAAAGGGCAGTCGCCGCACAGTCTGAGGAAAGAGCCTCTCCTGCCTTGATGCTAAGTTCCGTCCAATCAGGCTGGACATGCGATGTCATCCGCGGAGAGCTGAGAGGCGGCGTGACAGGGGCACTGCAAGTTCCTCCTCTCATGATCTGAAGAGGAGGTAAACCAGGATTTCGGGAAGAGGGAGCCGCTGCACTGGCATTCCCAACACCTCCTGGGGTCGAAGCGACCGTTACACAGGATGACGATAAGCCTTTGAGCCAAGGAATCAGTGACAAGCCATCACCAGCACCACCTCCCTGGACAAAAGACGATGATGCAGGGCTTGTGGAGGACGAAATGCAGCAATCGCCTCGATCTTGCACAGGTTTACAGCCCTAAGCACCATCAACAAACCCAGATTCTTCTTAAATGGAAATCCATCTCGAATGAGTCAACAACATCAACAGAACCAAATGCGTGTTAAGTTAGAGAACAAATTCCCTACATTAGACAGGCATATGATGGAGACCAACAACAGTACATAACAATGGCGGACATGCTACATAAAATTTACACCCATTGATAGACAAATCGCTATTACAGCCCCAACATACCGGTTTGTAAGTAGTTCCATCTTCCTCCACAATCCAGCCAGCTTCACGGCACAGTGCTTTAAGAACCTCATTGTTGTCACAGTGCTTGGGCAGCTTGTAATTTCCATACTGACGCAGACCAGCAAATATTCGAGCAGCAATTGCGCGCCTCTTCCGTTCTCGTCTCTTGTTGTTCTCGCGCTCCTTTGAGGTCGGAGCGCGGCTACCAGATGTCATGTTTGCAATGCAGATGTGCAAAATCGGCAGGGTGAATGAAATGAAACAACTAGCGATGGCAATCTCCGAGTGTGGGTTGTGGAGGAGGGGGGGGGGGGGGGAGGGGGGGGGCTGATCAAATCAAATCGTATGTGCTGTATGTATTGTGGATCTGAACCACACTCGATGAAAGCGGGCAAGCATCTCGGCGATGGCAGTCTCGCAGGAGGGTCGCACCCCGATCGAAGGCAGGCAGGAGAGGGAGTACGTGCAGGCTGAGATGTGAAGAAGTTCGCAATTGCAAATTAAACACAAAATGACGAGGAAGATGGATGCCATTGCCAATCATACATAGCTTTCTATGTTGGTTTCTCTGCTTTTCTGTTTATGTGCATAGGATAGGATGCATAGGGGCATATACATCGTCTACAAGCCCCGGGTTCCCATGGTAACCCCACTGGGCCGGCAGTGTCGCGCGCTTCCAACGCCTCAAGTCAAAATCCAAGGGTAAGGTGGCGGTCACACGATGCTCAATTATCAGGATAATTTAGCCTCATTTATGGCCACACGATAAAACTAAGCTAGCTCAGTTGTACTAGACACAAGCATTTGTAACTATGTCGAAAACGACATAGTTGTAAAAGGTACCGACTCAGCTTTGAAGGCGGACTGATTCGCATGCATGTGTGGCACCACCCCAGCCACGAGCTACCTTTGTAGAGAGGGAGAGAAGGATATCAACCTTCACCATGGCTACTGCAAGTGCAGGCAAAGAGTTTTGTGCCCTACGTACACACATATTTTCAAAGGACAAACCCTACCAGTTGTTGAGTCTCGCGCGAACCTCGAGGTACCAAATGCAAAAAGCTTAGTGGCTTGTGCATGACCAAAACTAAGGCTTATTAGTGCTTGGAATTTTAAAATAGAGCATTGTAGGCTCAATTATCAATTACTAATAATTGAGCCTTGCGTGACCACAATCTAACACATCAACGTTGTCTACCACGGGGTCTTTTTTCCTCTTTTTGGCAATCTAATGCTTCGCATTAGCTAGTTTACCTAGGATTGCGCCCACATACCTACACCCCTAAGTCCCAAGGGTTGAACAAAAGCAAGCATGCTTAAAGCCCTTGGCCTACCACTAGGCCAACTCCCCTAGACATACCACGGGGTCCTTAATGAACCCTAAGCGGTCGTATCGACGGCACTGAAGTGGGGCATGATTTTTCCCAAGAGTTGAACAAAAGCAGGCATGCTTAAAGCCCTCACCTTACCGCTAGGCCAACTCTCCTAGACATCACACCTGGTCCTCAATGAACCCCAAGCAGTGGTATCGACGCCACTAAAGTGGGACATCGTTACCACGACATGCGAGGTCCAGTTCTTCCAAGGTTTCTTCTAAAAGTGCTTGGTTTCATGTTGATTTTATCATTACAAGTTTCTCTCTGCCTCACAGGTAGGGAGAGAGGCATCCCATCACACACACACACACACACACACTCGTGTATGGGAACAACCCCTAAGAACTTAGAACATGTCTTCACATTGCGAAGGGAATATTGAACCCAAGACCTTAGGCATATAGGCTATTGCTCTACCAATTGAGTTATATCTCACAAGGGTTTGCTAAGTTGTTGCTATGTTGGGTGTAGAATGAGTTAGGGCAGGAATGGAGCATGACAAAAGGTAACCAATCCACAAGGCCCATCTAGGTTGCATGCGCGCAGTTAAGGCTATGGTCACGCGAGGCTTAGTTTTTCCATAAGCCTCGACTAATGTTGACCATGGCAGGTACAGATCCGTCATGGTTGATGGACAGTAGTGGGTAGAGAGAGAGAGAGGTTGACGGGCAGCAATAGGAGAGAGAACTGGAGCAGTGACCTAAAGCTAACCGAGAAAGTTTTGAAAGTGTGCCTTTTTGGGCATACTTACAAAACTGAGTCGATGAAAACCTGCAAAAAGCTACTTCATCAGAGAGCTGGTCGAGTTGTGCTCCTCAAAACTAAGTCTCCCGTGACCATAGCCTAAGCCACATTCTTGGTCACACGCAAAAAAAGAGCATTAAGTAAATAAATATGCTTACCCTTTGTAACTAAGCCCATTTCGGAAAATTGTGAAGTTCAAAGCATAGTTGGGAGGTTGAATGAATGACTATGTAAGCGGCTTAGTTATTCATTTAATGCTTTGTGTGGGCATAGTTGGCATAACTGTCTATATCTGATAACTAAGCATCGCGTGACCATAGACTAATTCATCTCCAACAACTACTCTATAGGCTAGAGACAACATGAGCTTTTTGCATGGCCATGGCAAAGACCATGTGGCATGGGGCGAAGGAAACATCATTGCATGTGCGCAGTGTGTGCACGCAAAGGAGGGCATCTTTTGTGTGTGAACAACCGACGAGAGCGCGTCGTTCATGTGAGCGGACGGGTAGGAAGGCAACCAGTCCAGTTATAGCAAGAGAGGGAGTGATGAGACGCATGACCATAAAAATGAGAAAGAGACTGGTGCACACGCTGCCTTCATGTGCAGGCATAGGCTGGTTGGCAGGGGGGGCGCATGGGGGGGGACTACCCATGCGGGCCCACATGGGACCCATGCCACCGCGTGCCGCCCGTCCCTCTCGTGACATCACATGCATCAGGGTAGGGTGTGAGAATGCGCTCTTTTCTCTCTCTCTCGTGCATGTGTGGGTGTCGGGTTTTGGGCCCCGCCCGACCCCGCCGTATTCGCGTCCGCACTCAACTTCGCACGTGCGTTTCCGGCTCTAAAGCCTGCCCGCTCGTGTGGCTGCTGTGGTCCCGCCGCTTGACAAGTTCCCTTTTTCTTTAAAGAGCCGAGCGGGGCCCAACTACCCACTCCCGGACCCAGACGCATTGCACACTCGCGCGCTCTCTCCCCCTCACCTGCTCCACAGACTCATGCGTCCACACTGTTAAAATATGACCTGTGCGTCACGTGTGTGCGCTTTCGAGTCTCGAGACAAGCGCCCGACCTTGTGTGTTGCAGGCTCATGACTCATGAGTCATCAGCTCGCCTCTCTCCTCGCCCCCTCTCTGTTGGACAGTGCGAGTCGTGAGCCAGGACTAGCCTGCGACACTGTGACTGTGTGTTCGCGTGTTTTGGCTTTTCGCACATCTCCATCTCCTCGGGAAAACGCTCGAGTTCTCTCAACCGTCTCAAGATTTATTAGATCTTAGTCTTACACTAGTCAAAGTAAAATTCTTGGCTGGTCTCATCCCCTTTTGTAAATTTTAGTCCTCATTTCTAAGTGTTTATAGAGCCACTTCACATGGCATTGTTGATTGCCAACTTTAACATGGAGCCCCTACCCCGTTGCCAACAACTCTTCTTTTTGAACTATCTGGTGAGTACTTCAGGTCTGCCAGACTAGATAGGGTCTACATGTCTTTGGATTTGTTGCAGCAGCATTGGCAAATAAGCTGTAAAACAAACAGTGCCATTTTACTTTCTGATCACTTGCATGTCAGCACTGTGTTACAACAATCTGATTGCTCATTTAATGCTGGTTGCACTCATCTCGATCAATCTATGTTGAAACTGGGTTCTGTAAAGTCAAAAGTTAAGAGAAATCTTGCATGATTCCTTTTCTGCTTGTGACTCACCTTTTCAGAAGGCATGGAATTCAGCTGTTAGAAGCATCTAGCATCTGTTTACGGATTGTAAGAGGAAAGTTAGGAAAATTAGATCTAACAAAAGCATGATGATAAGGGACAAGATCTCTAACATAGAGAAAAACTTGGACCCTAAAGAAACCCCTACTCAGGAACTTGTAGACCTAAAGGAAGACCTTAGGCACGAAGAGCTCCTGGCTGCTAGTAGTGCCCGAGCTTGGACTAGAGAGTTTTGGGCTGGAAAGGTTGATAAACCTAATAAAGACATGTTTAAACTTTTTTTATAAAAGAAAGCTAGGGACTTTGTCCTCTTCCTGAGGAAGAGGAAAATTGATGGCATCATAAAGAGAACTTGGATTTTCTTCTCTGATATATTCTCTGGTCCTCCCCTAAGAAATGAGGATATAAGAAATGCAAGAGCCCACATTATCAGGATCAGGAAAAAGAGTATATCTCAAGATCTTGCAAAAATGTTGGATTGTCCCATTTCTGAAGGGGAGATCAAAGATTCTATTAGGGCATTGAAAGATGGCAAAACCCCAGGCATTGATGATATTCCTAGTGAGTTCTTCAAAGCTTATCAAGATTTCTACATCATGCAAGTCTGGCTAGAAGCTGTTAGGCTAGGAGCTCTTCCTACTAAGGTTAATACAGGGGTCATAAAGTTAATACACAAAAAAGGGACTAAAGATGATCTCTCCAGTTGGAGACCCATCTTATGTCTCACTTCTATATATAAGATGTTTTCCCTATCCTTGGCTAGGAGGATCAGCCCTCTTATGGACAGGATCATCTTGCCAGAGCAAAGGGGGTTCATCAAGAACAGATACATATTAGATGCAATCATCACACTTTGGGAAGGCATGGAATATGCTGTGGAATCAAGACAGGATTTTATTTTTTTCAAAATAGATTTTGATAAAGCTTATGACAAAATAGAGTGGAACTTCATTTTGCAATCTTTAGCTAACATTGGATTTGGAAAGCAGTTTGTTAGATTTGTACATATTTTATTCGATAATTCTTTTACCAAAATTGCACTTAATGGTAAATTTATTGAGGCTATTCAACTTGCCAGATCTATTAGACGGGGTTGTCCCCTGTCCCCTCTTATGTGTGTTATGTCTTCAGATGCATTGGGATGGCTTGTCAATGATTGTATCAATCAAGGTCTTCTAAAAGGTATTCAAATTCCTGGCATGGAGAAAGATTTATGCCTACATCAGTTTGCAGATGATACAAATAGTTTGCTGAGTAATGATGATATCTCTATTAACAGTCTCAACATTTTGTTCAGCTTCAGGCTCTCAGATTAACCATGGAAAAATTGTGTATAAGACATCTAATGGAGACTCCCCTTCTTTGGTTGTTGTCACAGGAACCGAATAATAGAGATCGATAGCAAAAGATAGAGAAAGAGATCTTTGTATTGATGAATCTTTGTAGAGTTTTGATACAACAGAGAAGCAAAATATATGGGCGCACTCCGTTGTACGGAGCTCGAACCTCCCGACCACCCCTGAGCTTCAGTTCGCTTGCATGCAGCGTCTCACTCGCACTCGCACTCTCACTCTCACTCTCACTCGCACTCGCACTCGCACTCGCAGAAGAAGAGATCGGTGAATGATCCCCAAACGCACCACCCGTCGTGCTTTTATCCTTCTTTTCCTCGAAAGGCTTGCACGATTTTCGTACCAAGTATACCTGCGAGAATAATATAAGAACGTGATCGCTAAGCGATCCGTAAAGGTTGGATTTCTATCATGACACTTTGCACAGATCCTGTTTCACACATTGATTTCTGCATCGCCTACAAAATAACCAAAAGAACATACTCGTGCAACCAATTCAACATGATAATCAAAGTAAAAAAACATAATTATATACCTTCATAATCTCAATTGCCATACTCTACCATGAAGAAACAATCCACTTCTTGGTTGATAGCAGGGAGAGCTATATAATGTTGTATGTCTGTCTGTTCCTGTGTATACTACACTGCTGATGCCTTCTGTTTGTTTTCATCATAACTTTTACAAACAAACTCAGAACAAAGCGATCCAGGTACTCAAAACGACGGGAATAGGTCTGGTCTACAAGGTATCGCGGACAGAATTTTGAAAAACATCTTTGTTTGGCTAAAAACGCAACTTTTAGGTTGCGACTCATAAAACCTCTATTTTTGGGTCTCCACTACTTTTACAACTTATTTTAAGCCTACCCATGCATTTTAAGCTAAAACACATAAATATAAAACATTGATATTAATAAAAATCTCTATTTTACTGTTCATAAACAGACTATCTGTTATTCATTAATCTTTATCAAATCCGTCTTTAGTATATTATTTAAAAAAAAGAATATATGTTTTCTCTTAATATCTCAACTCATTCGTATAAGCTCTATTTAATAGACTATTCAACAATCTTTCAAATCGTGCTAACGAAAGATATGCCCTGCTACATTCTTTTCGACTTTAAGAACTTCAAAGACTGGTCCTATTACAGTTGTACACGTTGGATGTCAGCAGATTGAAGATGGTAAAGTGTTCAGGCTCCTTGGTATACCTATGGGCTTCAAGGTCAGCATGTCATAGAGATTTGAATGGGTATTAGACATGTTCAGAAGGAAGGTGTTTGGTTGTACAAGATGGATACTAGCAGATTGAAGATAGTAAAGTGTTCAAACTCCTTGATATACCTATGGGCTTCAAGGTCAGCATGTCATAGAGATTTGAATGGGTATTAGACAGGTTCAGAGGGAAGGTCTTTATGTGGTATAATATGCAAACTTACCTCCCTTCTAGACTTTTTGTGCTAAACCACTACTTGCTATCCTCTATGTTTCTTTTCTTGCCTATTGAAAGCCCTCCAAGACTCAATTGAGTAAAGTATTTACCCTTGCAAGAAGGGTTTTGTGGGGAGGTAATGAAGATAGATCCAAATTACCTAAAGTAGCATGTAGCACATGTTGTTTACCCAAAGACGTTGGGGGGCTTGGTATCCTCAACCTGGCCTTTCTTGCCAAGAAGCTAGCTGCAAAGTGGGTTGTAAGATCTATAGACAGGGATGATACTGGGCCAAGCTTATCCAAAGAAACCTCGCCTCCTTTTGTGTGCAGGGCTCCAAAGCCTGGTCAGGACTCTCATTGAGAGAGGTCACTCTCTGCCAACAATCTTTGAAGTACAAAGGCTCTTCCCTTACTTGCATATTATGGGAGTCTTGGCAAGACTTGAAAGAGGATCAATCTTTGCCTCCTAAATTGGTTTATGACATTAACTTTGTCATGCAGGATCCCATTTGCATAACACAACACCACTACCCACTAGTTTGTCAACAGCCTTATCTTTCTTGTATAATATCAAATATATCTCTAAGTCATGTATACTTAGTATGAAAGGGGTCTCTCATGTGAGCCAACATGAGCTCCAAAAGCTTAACCCCTGGCAAAAATAGAAGGTTCTCCTTACTCATGTATACTCTGCCCCTAGGTTAAGGATGTTCCATAGTATTCATGAGATGTGATCCGTCATGTTAGGGGCCCATCCCCATCCCTACCTTGGGGACTCGGTTTGTTTCTTTTCTGTTTACTTCAAATCATTACACCTTTCAAAAAAAAACTTTTCTTTTTGAAGATAAACAAAAATTTAATTTAAAAAAGGAGAAGTACAAGGCCTCAAAAGCATGAAGAGGAGAACAAAGCCGGGCACATCTAACCTTCAAGGAGAGAGAACATTAACGAGTGATAAAGAACATCGTGGAATTATGTGACTCCTTAGTTCTTGACTCATTACTTTAACCTTCCCTGCGTATCTCCTTCCCCCTGCTCGCTCGCGCTACTCCCAGCCTCTCCCCACGCCATCCTCGCCCCCTCCCTATCCGCGCTGTCAAAGAGTTGGCGGTCTTGCCAGGAAGGCGTCGGGCCTCTAGCTGTGAGGGTTTGTGGGGAGACTGTGAATCTTTTCACTTAAGCAAGCTTAGTGTTTGTAGCAAATACATTGTGTGTAGCCATTGGAATCTTACACGCAAACACACACATACGCGCACGTGAAACCCTCAAAACAAAACAAAGATGAAAACATCAAGGCTTTGATTGTATCTAATCAAAGGTAAGATGAAAGGGTTCACTGATGCATTTATAACAGCAAGTCGTTGTGCTCCAAATAGATTTCGAATGGTTCTTTGAAACTGTAACTTAGTGCTTACAAAGATGTAGATATTTTGCCTAGCGATAGGAGTGAGCCATGTGTACAAGTCTTCTTGGTTCATAGTAATATTAAGAAAGCAAAACTCAACCCCTAGAGGAGAATAAATATGTGCACATCGAAAGAATTAGAGTAGTCTAGTAGTGGCTAAATAAGAGGACGTGGAGAAAGAAGAATTTCTTGCAGTCTTTCCGGCCCAAAGAGTAACACAATTATCTATTGGAAGTGGATTTTACGACTAATACAAACGTTAATTCTAATATGTTGCACAAAGTGAAAGGGTTGAAAAGTTACACCATTGGGGTTATTCATCTAAGAAAGCTCAGAAAGCAGTCAAACAATGGAAGAAAGAGATAAGAGAGACAACCAACACACAAAGACCCACACAAGCTTAATCCAAAGAAGTGAAGCACACCTTAAGACTTGTGGTATTGTAGCCAACTTGATGAAGTAAATGATGCATAGTAGTCTCCCACACCGTTTGCAAGCCACCAACAATGTGTTTTTATTGATGAAAGAAGGTTACATAGAGTGTATGAGTATTACAAGTGAGGAGATAGAAGGCTTGAGGCATGAAGTAGCAAGCTCAAGATGTGTTGGGCTGAAATTGAGAGAAAGTTTTCCTCAAGGAGATGGTTAGGAGGTTGGGTGATGGCTTGATAGAGTGGCTTGATTATGGAGATTGCTTGAGCGCTTGATTGCTTGATGGTTTTCTTGATGCCCAAGTGATTGGCAAGAGGCTCTATTTATAGGTGAAGTTGCCTCTTGAAGAAGATATTTGCTTAGAAATATCCAAGGGATTTGTGTGACAAGTGTCTCTCTTTTCAAAATATCTCGAAATTATCTTCAAAGTTTTTAGATCTTTCTCTTCAAGAAATATCTAGAAGTTCTTCTAGATCTTTCTTTTTAAGAAATATCTAGAGGTTCTTTTAGATCATTCTCCAAATATCTTCTCCTTGTCGCCACATGTCAAGAATTGTTGAGCTATGGTGGGAACATGTGCATAAAGAAAAAATTGAGAGAGAGCTTGGCATACATCATGGATGACATCAAACAAACTCGTAACCACTTTTCTAAGGTATTTTTCTACGTCCATAATCACTCCAAAGTGCACCTACTATGTGTAGAATGACACCTCATGGGGTATACTATGACTAAGGCCACTTTTGGCAATGCTATATATGTCATATGCCACCTAGGATGCCTAGTAGATAGGAGGTATGTTTTATAGGCTCATTTCATCATGGCTCCAAGAAGAGGTTCACAAAGAAGCCCGGGATTGAAGTCCATTCCCAACAAGAGTGACACATCAGACTTCGACTAGCTTTTTGCATGCTAAATGGAAAATGCATATACTTATGTACACTTAAGGTATACACATAAAATCCATAATATTGTAGGGCTTAGCTTCCGTTCCCACCATGCACGTGCCACGGCACGACATCCACCCCCTCTAAACCTGTACATCCTCCGGTATGTGCCACAGCTAATGTTTGCGGTTTGAGTTTCTTCTTCTTCATCTTCACTGGGTAATTCCAAGCCTTCATTCTGGCTTACTTGATAGACCGGATGACTATCCTCTCTTCTTTTGAATACCTTGATTCCCTTTCCTGCAATGGGTATCTTTATCTCTGTTCTATCTAATTCAGCCAGGGTGTAAGTGGCATTGTCATGTACGTACTTGACTATATACGGTCCAAACCATCTTTTTGAAACCTTTCGCATGACAGTATGCTGGTTATCAAGACTAATGTCATACACTAAAACCCAATCTCCTTGCTTAATTTCTGTAATGGAATTGGCCTATTTAATTTGAGAGTAGCGGAAATTAATGAGAGTACTTTTGAGAAATGACTTTGTGAGCATAGCGGGTGAACATAATTGAAGATAGCAACATAATCATAGCAATTAGTTAACTTGGCATGAACAATACTTTTGCAAGAGAGAGAATTTAGAGAACATGACAACAGTTGAGGACCGGATTTATGTGGAGCCGGTCCCCCCTCCAATAGGCATTTGTATTATGATTTCTCTCATTAAGAGAGAGACTTGTTACAATATAATCTTTGTGTTCCTTGTGACCTAGGTGATGCAATGAAGATGGAAAGCTTCATGCATCACAAACATAACATAAAATTGAAGAAAGCTTTAACTATCCCAAGCCTCAGTCCCAAGATCTCAAACACCTTCGAAGGTGGAGAGAGCTAGCAGGGAATGAGGGTAGGGAAGAGGAAGAAGAAACATTTCGTAGGAGAAAGAATTAGTTCCTCACTTATCATAACTCTTGTTGCTAGCATACATAATAGCATAGTAATGAAGAAGAAGGAGATGGCAAGCTTAAGCATTGAAGCATGGCTCTTGGTTGGATTTGCACTCCATATCCAAGAGTGTTGGTGTAGGCTCTCAACCTCTACTTGCTTGGACAAGGAGAGGGAGCTCTTGCACTTTGCATAGCACACAATGAGAGTGTTTGTGAGTGTGTGTGGGTGAGTATACCCCCTAAGCAACCCCCTAGTTTGCTTGGGTCGACCCCCCCTTGTAGCTCATGCTTGAAGCTCATTGGACCCCTCCAGGCCTAGCCAATCACAAGCAGGAGGCATTACAAGCAGCAAGGGTAGCCTTGAGACAAGTGTCCCCCTTTCCCCTTTGAGAGATAGAGCTAGATAAAGGCTAAATCAATTAATTAAATCTCATAAATTATTATTGGACCCCTTGGGTGGCCAACCAATAGGCTTCAGGCACACCATGAGGGCAACATGAGGAGGAACTTGACAAGTGTCCCTTTTGCTTTCTTTGTACCATGCATGCCTTGTGTGAGTGTGTGGGTGTTCTCTCTCATCCCCTCTCATGTAGGTCTCACCCCTCCTTGTAGGGATTGAATCTTTGACTTTTTGACACCTCAAGCCCCTCATGCATAGGCCCAGTTCCCACCACAAGCTTGGTCGTTAAGCACTTTAAGCTTGGGCTAGGTTCTCAACTTATGTGCAACCCTAGCATCTCAAGCATGTCAAGCACCTCAAGCATCTCAAGCACCTCAATCATCAAGCACCTTAGTCATCAAGCATGACAAGCAGGACAAGCAGCTCGAGCTGGGTCGAGTTCCCGCGCCTCAAGCTCAGCCCTAGCTTACCTAAGGTCAAAGGCCTTTTACACACATTATTGGAGGTCTTCAATGAATCTAACCCTAAGGTCTTATGCTCCATTTGTTAGCCTTGCTCTTTGATAGACCATCTCTCATTTGGGCCCCTTTACCATTGGCCCCGTGTTGAGATAGATCTATAAGCACATGTCTATATCTTAACACTTGTTCCCGTTTATTCTCTCATATTAAGTGATCAATTTAATATGAGAAAATCATTTGGGTTGGTTAGATATTAGATATTAGATTTTATGACATTACCTCTCGCTTGAAATCATAGTCGTCCTCGACTATGAGGTAGAAGAGATAAAGCCTTAGTCATTAGTCAATTTTACTTAGCGGGTAGAGGATACCTTTTTACCCTATGACATCTTTCCAAGATGGATAACTAATCCATTTGGTGCTTGGGAGACATAGTTGCCTCAAGCATATCTGCTCTTTAGTCCATTTCATTCTCCCAAAGTAGAGTGACAAATTCTACTTGGTGTTTGAGAGACGTCGTCATCACAAACATGATTCTAAGCATGCATACTAGTTAAATTTGTGCACAATTAAAAAGAGGACTAGTCTTATAAGACAAAAACATGAGTCATTTAAAAGAAATTTGTACATTTGCTTACTCTAATGTACCATCGTAAGCATTGACAAGGTTCATACTATCCTTAAGCTATATTCCTTGCATCCATCTAGCATCTTCAAAAGGATAATTTTTGAACTTAATAAGATACAGTCGGATAATCTTACCATGTCGTAGTACCTTGTCTTCATGCCGAAGGACAGCTTTGGGTTGTAGCACCTCTTCTTGGTCTTCAACTTCGGGAGGGTCTTCAATAATTGGTTCAGTTGGTGGCTCTCCTTTGTAGGGCTTAAGTAGGCTTACATGAAAGGCATTGTGTATGAGCCAATGGTTGGGCAACTTGAGGGGCTTCAAGATTTGGAAAGGACCATAGTATCTTTTTGCTAGTTTAGCATAATACTTTTGATGGCCCATAGGATTTTTGCCCGTCGTTTGCCTTAATCGAGCCTTAGGAAACTTGTGTAAGACCCAATCATTTTCTTTGAACATTAAGGCTCTTTTGTGCTTATCAGCAACAACTTTTTGCCTTTGTTGAGAGATGGATATATCCTCCCTAATCTTTTGAAAAGATTCTTGTAGGTCACGGCTATACTCATCGGCGGCGAAGATCTTCCCATGTACTTTGAGTAGCAAGGGAATTTTAGGTCTTCCCTCAATGATCTCAAAAGGTGCTTTTCCCATAGAAGTATGTACAGTATTATTGTAGGCATACTCTACAAGAGGTAAGTACTTTTCCCATTGTGAGCGTTGATCTACTTTGGTAACATAAGTCTTGAGTGGATCGAGTATCGTAAGATTGGCTATCTCACTTTGGCCATCCGTTTGTGGGTGATAGGCGGAAGAGAAATTCAATCTTGTTCTTAGATTTTCAAAGAGACCTTTCTAGAAATTACTGGTCATTCTAGGATCTCTAGCTGACACGATGGATGTGGGTAATCCATGGTGCTTGAAAATCTGAGATATGAAGAGAGTTGCCATTTGATGTGCCTTAACAGTCTTTTTGATAGGAATAAAATGTGCTTGCTTGCTAAACCTGTCAACTATTGTCCATATTCTTGTATTCCCATGGATAGACTTGGGTAATCCAAAGATGAAATCCATGGATATACTCTCCCATGGTGAATTTGGAATAGGCAATGGCTAGAGTAATCCAGGTTGCTTCCCTAGAATACTACACATTTTGAAACATACTCTTGTATGTCCACTTTCATGGTAGGCCAATAGAAGTACGTCTCTACTCCTCGGAGAGTAGGTTGAATACCTCTATGCCCCGCATATGGAGGAGCATGGGATTCATACATGACTTTCTCACGAACGGAATGGGTAACACATAGCCTATTTCCATGGAGAAGATAACCATCTTGCAAGGTGAATGGTTCCTCTTTCTTCCCCAAAGCAAGGGCTGACATTATGTCTATAAAGTCAGGGTCAGTAGAATACTCATCTATCATAGAGGATAGATCATTGTGAGTAGCTATAGAAACCGCATTAACTTTGGGTCGTCGTGAAAGTGCATCGTCCACTTGATTGTGCTTACCAGCTATGTGAGCAATATGGAAATTAAATTGCGAAAGAAAATTTTCCCACCTCATTTGTTTGTCGGAAAGCTTGGTTTGCGTCATGAAATACTTAAGACTTTGGTGGTCGGTTCGTAGGATAAATGGAGTCCCCAATAGGTAGTGATTCCATGTGTCCAGGGCATGTAGAACAGCTAAAAGCTCTTTCTTTATAAATGTCCAAGACTCGTTCATCATCAATATTGAGCCTTCGGCTCTCATATGCTATGGCGTGCCCTTCTTGAAGCAAAACAGCTCCAAGGCAATCACCACAAGCATCACATTGGACCTCAAATGGCTTTGAGAGATCCGGAAGCACGAGGACTGGTTGGGAAGTAAGCTTCTCTTTGAGCTTTTCAAAAGCATTTTGCTTCTTAGCAGTCCATAGAAACTTAACGTTCTTCTTATTTAAGTCGTGTAGTGGTCCTGCTACTAGAGAGAATTTTGCTATGAAGCGTCTATAGTATGCGCACATACCAACAAAGCTTCTTAGCTCATGTAGATTTCTTGGGTTAGGCCATGCTTTTATTACCTCTAACTTTGATGGATCCATTCGGATACCATCTTTAGAGATAATATGACCTAGGTATTGAATCTCTTGAAGGAAGAATTCGCTTTTCTTTTGGTTGAGAAAAAGCCTGTTCTCCCTCAATGCTTGAAAAATCACTTGGAGATGTTGCTTATGTTCCTCCAAATACTTGGAGTAGATGATGATATCATCAAAGAACACTCCAGTGAATTTGCGGTATGGTCTAAAAATTTTCTCCATCAAACGATTGAATGTAGCTGGTGCATTGGTCAAGCCAAAAGGCATGACTAGATATTCATAAAGACCAAACGTTGTGCGAAACGTGGTCTTTAAGATATCTTCATTCACTATCCTTATTTGATGATAGCCGCTCTTAAGGTCAATCCTAGTGAAGTAGGTAGAGCCTTGTAGCTTATCAAACAGATCTTCTACCCGAGGTACGGGAAATCTGTTTTTGATAGTAATATGGTTTAGTGCTCGATAGTCCACACACATACGGTATGTACCATCTTTATTTTGCACTAAAAGGACTAGAGAACAGAAGGGAGAGGAACTAGGCCTCACCATCCCTTTGTCTACCAGCTCTTGTACTTGCCTCATGATCTCCTCTTGTTGAGCTTGTGAGACTCGATAAGGAGGCTTGTTAGGTGGTGAGCTTCCAGGAAGGAGCTCAATGCGATGATCATCATCCCCTCGTTTTGGAGGTAATTCCATAGGGATATCATCGATGAACACATCTTGGAATCCTTTTAGAAAATTAGACAAGTCTAACTCTTCTTGATTTCTACCATTTACATTTGATGAAACATTAGTATCTTTTAGAGACTCTTTGACAAAAATCATGTACGCAGAAACTGAGCTCTTCATTGATTTATCAAAAGCAAGAGGATTTACAAGTGGGATAGTGCGACCACGCTCACTAGCATCTATATACATGTTCTTCCCCCTGTAGGTGAAGTAGATTCTCCTTTCAGGGAACTTCATGTTGGCAGCCATGCGATCAAACCATGGTGCCCCTAGGATAACATCCTCATGTTGGAGAGGAGAGATGAAGAAGTCTTCTTTGTCAACATAGCTTTGGACATGAAGCCTCAACTTCCCAATCAAGGGAGTAACGGAGGCTTGTTGTCCCTTGAAAGTTGCATCGGCCACTACTATATCTCCCATCTCAAAAGCTTGAATGCCCAACTTGGTGGCCAACTCCATTGATATGAAGTTAAGAGTAGAGCCAGGGTCAGAGCCAGGGTCAAACAATATGAAGGCATCATGCTCTCTTACCTTTCCCCAAGCATAGGAAAGTGATGATCCTTTGCAATGAGCACCCTCTTTTGGAGCTTCGATGATGGAAGCCCTAGGAGTCTCATTGCGAGTATTCTTCTTGGGGAAAGAACGATAGCCATGTCCTTGCTCCCCACACTTGAAACACTTATGGTCCTTGTGAAAAGCTTCAAGCTCTTCAGGAGAGAGTTTTTTTTAACCTTTGTAAACTCCCTTCTCCTTGGACCGATTTTTGTTGTTGTTGGAATTGACTTGGGAAGTATTTTGAACATTGGTTTTCCCCTTTGCATCATTTTTGTCTTTGTTTTCCATGGGCTTGACATTACGTCTAGCCCCTTGATGGAAATTGATGCGTGAAGCAACCATGGTGTGATGGATTACTTCAATAGCACCAGGCCGTTGAGAGTTGATGTATTCGGCCATCTCGTCAGGTAATCCCGCACAGAATTGCTGCCTTTGCTCGGCAAAGTCTATCTTTTGAAAGACAGTAGCCTTGAGGTGTAAATGCCAAAACTTGTCTACATATTTGTGGATAGACTCATGGGAGAGGAGCTTCAAGCTGCGCCATTCGGTAAGCACTTTGTCCTTTGCATCGCTTATTGCAAGGAATTGCTTCATGATGGAAACTCGTAGAGTTTTCCATGTCTTTGGGGCTTCACCATTGCCACGAAGGCTAGCCCACCATTGACAAGCTGATTTTTGGAAGTGCATAGCTACATGGCGTAGCTTGGAGGACTCTGTGAAGCCCTCATCTCTAAAGGCCGCATCAAATTGCTGGATGAAGGCCAACACTTTGTCGGTAGCACCGAAGGTGTCATCATAGGTGAGAAAAGAGATACTCTTTCCTCCCTCCTTGAACTTCTTTAGCTTTTGTGACCTTCGCCATGCAGGAAATGATTTGTGATGTCCTCCCCTCTTGTATTCTCTAGGAGAATAGCCATAACTTTCGTCGGAAGAGGAGGAAGGTGAAGAAGAAGGAGAAGAGGGTGACCTCTTCCTAGCCCTTTTCTTCCTTTGTTTCCTCTCTTGCCTTTCAGAGGGATGAGGAGAAGGACTATGTGTTGATCTTTTCCTCTTGGGAGGAGTGGGCGATCGTCTAGACCGCCGTCTTCGCGGAGCCACATCTTCAGAGGAACTTAAACTTTCATTGCTTTCTTGCTCTTTGGATTCCTCCTCTCGAATGGGAGAGAGTATTCTTTTGGGGGTCTCTTCAAGAGGCCTCCTAAGCTCTCTCTCCTCTTGGAGAGGAAGGGAAATTCCATAAGCACGAAGTTGTTGAGTAACTTTGGCTTGCAAAGCAGGGTTGCCCATAGCTTGCTGCAACCTAGTGATGAGATAATTCACAAACGTGGGAGCATCATCATTAGCACCTTCATGTGAAAAATCAAAGCTATCAATGTTCATTCTACTCTCTTGATTATTGTTAGCCATGTTAACAAAATTTATGTATGTACTTAGTGTATGCTTTGGTAATTCAAAACCTTAGTTGCCACTCCTCTTAGCCTTTGAAAATCAGCTCTTAAGTATCTACACCCACGGCTCGAAGTGGTTAATTATAGAGAGTAGAGGAGTAGGTCTAACATAGTAGAGTTGCCAAGGGCTAGCTCCTTTCAGACTTCTTATGGCTCAATAATGGTAAAGCCGTAGGCAAGTCTAAAAAGACTCCATTATTAAGTCCAAAGCTCCCGAGGTGTGCACCATCCCCCACATAGTCAACAAAACCGATAATAGATCCCAATTCCACTTACCCTAATATAATTAACAACATCAACCATTTATAGGCTACTTAAGGACCTCTCTTCTTAAGCAAGAAAAGAGAAACCAAATGCTCTGATACCAATGTAATGGAATTGGCCTATTTAATTTGAGAGTAGCGGAAATTAATGAGAGTACTTTTGAGAAATGACTTTGTGAGGATAGCGGGTGAACATAATTGAAGATAGCAACATAATCATAGCAATTAGTTAACTTGGCATGAACAATACTTTTGCAAGAGAGAGAATTTAGAGAACATGACAACAGTTGAGGACCGGATTTATGTGGAGCTGGTCCCCCCTCCAATAGGCATTTGTATTATGATTTCTCCCATTAAGAGAGAGACTTGTTACAATACAATCTTTGTGTTCCTTGTGACCTAGGTGATGCAATGAAGATGGAAAGCTTCATGCATCACAAACATAACATAAAATTGAAGAAAGCTTTAACTATCCCAAGCCTCAGTCCCAAGATCTCAAACACCTTCGAAGGTGGAGAGAGCTAGCAGGGAATGAGGGTAGGGAAGAGGAAGAAGAAACATTTCGTAGGAGAAAGAATTAGTTCCTCACTTATCATAACTCTTGTTGCTAGCATAAATAATAGCATAGTAATGAAGAAGAAGGAGATGGCAAGCTTAAGCATTGAAGCATGGATCTTGGTTGGATTTGCACTCCATATCCAAGAGTGTTGGTGTAGGCTCTCAACCTCTACTTGCTTGGACAAGGAGAGGGAGCTCTTGCACTTTGCATAGCACACAATGAGAGTGTTTGTGAGTGTGTGTGGGTGAGTATACCCCCTAAGCAACCCCCTAGTTTGCTTGGGTCGACCCCCCCTTGTAGATCATGCTTGAAGCTCATTGGACCCCTCCAGGCCTAGCCAATCACAATCAGGAGGCATTACAAGCAGCAAGGGTAGCCTTGAGACAAGTGTCCCCCTTTCCCCTTTGAGAGAGAGAGCTAGATAAATGCTAAATCAATTAATTAAATCTCATAAATTATTATTGGACCCCTTGGGTGGCCAACCAATAGGCTTCAGGCACACCATGAGGGCAACATGAGGAGGAACTTGACAAGTGTCCCTTTTGCTTTCTTTGTACCATGCATGCCTTGTGTGAGTGTGTGGGTGTTCTCTCTCATCCCCCCTCATGTAGGGCTCACCCCTCCTTGTAGGGATTGAATCTTTGACTTTTTGACACCTCAAGCCCCTCATGCATAGGCCCAGTTCCCACCACAAGCTTGGTCGTTAAGCACTTTAAGCTTGGGCTAGGTTCTCACCTTAAGTGCAACCCTAGCATGTCAAGCACCTCAAGCATCTCAATAATTAAGCACCTCAAGTATCTCAATCACCTCAATCATCGAGCACCTTAGTCATCAAGCATGACAAGCAGGACAAGCACCTCGAGCTGGGTCGGGTTCCCGCGCCTCAAGCTCAACAGCCCTAGCTTACCTAAGGTCAAAGCCCTTTTACACACATTATTGGAGGTCTTCAATGAAGCTAACCCTAAGGTCTTATGCTCCATTTGTTAGCCTTGCTCTTTGATAGACCATCTCTCATTTGGGCCCCTTTACCATTGGCCCCGTGTTGAGATAGATCTATAAGCACATGTCTATATCTTAACACTTGTTCCCGTTTATTCTCCCACATTAAGTGATCAATTTAATATGAGAAAATCATTTGGGTTGGTTAGATAGTAGATATTAGATTTTATGACAATTTTCTTCCTTCTTAGCCTATGTCGTCTATCAAAGTAGTCCTTGCTTTTCAAGCTGGCATTCTTCAATCTTTCTTTTGCAACCTCAATGTCTTCAGGCCTTCTTTCTAGCTGTCTTATACACAAGGCAAGAAGCTCTTCTCTGCTAAGCCCATCTTGCCAAGGTAACACATTCCATGTGGGAATGGTCTCTTCAATGGCCATTACAGGCTTTTGAACATACATCAATTCTGCAGGAATGTAGCCAGTTTACTGAGCTGTGCATCGTGCGATTAGCCCATAGAGCATATGGCAATAGTTTTGGTCACTCACTAATTCTCCCTTCACAAGCTTTAGCCAAGGCTTTGATGATTGGTGGATGCCCTCTTTCACGTTCCCCATTTCCTTCTGGATTGTAAGCAGTGGTAATGAAAAGCTTGATTCCTATCCTGGAAAAGAACTCCCTTGCTTCCTCGGCATCCAACTCTCCTCTGTCTGCAGTTATCTTTCCCACACAACCATAGCGGTAGATTACATCCTCAAGGAGAAAATTATATACTGCCTCTGTAGTCTTTGTCCTTAAAGCTCGCCGTTCAACCTGATTAGTCAAGTCTTCTCTTGCAAGAACCAAGTACCTCATCTGCTAGAGTCCTAAAGGCATGGTGACTAGATCCACAACCCATTTGTAATGCATGGCTAGTGGATAAGTAGGATGTAACCCATCACGATGTCGCACATTTGAATACATTTGACATGTTACACATGATTCCACAAAGTGGGATACATCCTTGTACATACCTTTCCACCAATACCTTTCCTTTAGCTTTGAAAAGGTTGCCCACACACCATGGTGTCCAGCCCATAGGTTCTCATGAAACTCTTGCATGAGCTTTACTTGACTTTGTTTGTTACATACTACCCTTTGTGGTCTAGCACCCTTCTGTTTTGGAAGTTTCCATAAGTAATCATCCTGCAGAAAGTACCCATATTCTTTTCTGCGTATCCTCTTAAACTCATGCTCAGAGCAATCACCCTGTTTTGTTAAAGTACTCAAATAATGACCAATAAGCAACCAATCTCCTTCATACCCGTCTTCTAAAAACAGCTCAAGTGCACTAGGTGTGCCAACATCATTATGATGATTAATGGAGTAGAACCTTGTGCCTACATCTTCACTATCATCTACCATGTCTTGCTCATTCTCATACCTTGCCCTTGACAGCATATCCGCTACTGGATTGTCTTTTCCTGCAAGATGCTTGAACTCAGGATTCAAGGACTTAATGTAGGCAATCCATCTTAGCATGACAATGTCTGGTGTTGAGAAGCTTGTAATCATTCCAAGGATTGGTAGACAATCTGTTTCCACAACCACGTATGCTCCAATCAAGTACCCCTTTTCACACTTTAGTGTTGTAACCATGCCCCACAACTCCCGTTTTACCTGTGGGTAGTTCATTTGTCGAGTACTTAGAACCTTGGCTCCAAAACTTACCACATACCTATGTCCCTCTTCGTCATCCTGCCCTATTGCCCATCCAAATCCTGTCAAACTCGTATCCACTGTCACTATTACTGGCTTTCCACACTCATAGTTTACCTTTCTTAAAGTCGGTGCTTGGTGTAGCAAATCCTTTAGCTTTCTTATAGCCCTTGCTTGTGAATCTCCCCAATGAAACTTTTGTTTTTTCCTTAATAACTGATACAAAGGATCTGCTACATGTGCATAATGTGGAATCCATATAACATAAAACACACATGCACCAAGAAATCTGCGAACTTCACTCACAGATATGCATATCTCCTTCATCTTTTGAATTGCATCAATTTTTGCTGGACAACTTCGTCTCCCAATGGGGCCACACATATGCCCAACAATCAACACCTCCTTCACTCCAAACACAGACTTTTGTCCTGAGAGGGTAAGGTTCACCTCTTCCAGTCTGGATAGGATCTTGTCACAATCATCTATGTGTTGTGCCACAAAGTTGCAGCACCCCTTGGAATCCAAAGCTTCATCTTTATTACTTTCTTCACATCCTTTGATAGGAACATCATCAAGAAAGGGCATAGTTACTTGGCGAATAAAGTCACGTAAGACCTTATTCATACCATTCATCATATGTGCAACCGAATTGGTTGCTCCATGTGGTAAGGTACACATCCTCACCAAACCCAAAGGTGTCCTCATGGTAGTCGGATCCCTGCTTTCCATTGCTAGTTGGAATTGATCATACCCTGAGTACAAATCTCCCATAGAATATATTGCTCTTCCTGCAAATGCTTTTGCAAACTCATCCACAATTGGCCTTGTACCCATATTTTTGATTGTGACTTTGTTGATCGGCTGCATATCTTGGATGAAGCGCAAAGCTCCATTCTTCTTTGGTACTGTGAACCACCTGTTTGAGTATGGAGCACATGAAGGCTCCAAAATACTCATCTTGATCTTCTCATTTAGCAGCTCAATTAACTTTGGTAAGTGAGCCTTTGGAACTGGTATTGGCCGTAAGTTCCAAGGTACATGAGGGATGTTAAAGATCACCATAGGAGCAACAATGGTAGGATCTACACATCCTATCTCATGTGGCTCAAATGCAAATGTCTTTCCATGTTTAGAGAGCATCACTTCAAAACATTCCCTTTCAACCTGTGTCAAGGAGTCCTCATTCCCAATCTTCAATTGATTTAGAGACTCCTTTGTAAACCTGTGTCCAATCCCTTTTGGATCTCTAAGACTAGGTTGCAAAGAAGCCTGTTCTAGCTTTTCCTTGCAGTCCTTTGGCAAAGGAAGTGCCACTGGTTTTACCTTCTTTGCCACAGTCTTGTTCTTGGTGTCCACCTTTACTTCATGTTTTTGCTTTCTATCCTCTTGTTCCTTTTGAAATGCCTCAACCACATTGTACATTTAAAGTGAGCACACTTTCACTATCTCATTTTGGTCATGCGAAGGATAATCTACTATAGACTGCAGATCCTGTAATGTGTCCACGAAAGAAAACTCCTCAAACACACCTGTTATTTTTTCATTGTTTCCTAGCAGACCATGCTCTTTCCACTCCTTTTGCAGACTATGTACATGTTTGCGGGAACCTCACTCAAGTTCTCACATTTTAGAAAAGAGACATATCCATATTCTATTATACCTGTAAAACCTGTACAGAAAACCTTCTTATGTGAGAACCTTTCCCTTTTTGTACCATTGTAATCTCGCTCTACAATGGTACCTGGCCAAAACCCATTCTCTCTCGATGATCATAAAACTCTTTTCTCAATCTGGGCAATGGGCGCTCTCGGAGACTGTCACGATTTCTTTCATGATTCACACAGACAGTGAGAAATTGAACAACACGTTTTCCATCTTTACTTCTTATCCTAGCATAAGCAGAACCATCAGCCATTACCTTTGTTTCCATTCTAACCCCTACAATGTAGGGTTGTCCAAGGATGAGATCATAAGAAGATGTGTCCTGTACAAAGAAATTCTGCTCTTCCTTTACATCTCCAATAGTCACTTTCACACTAGGACAAGCTGCATATAACTCACCTGATGAATTATTTGCTACCTTAACCATCCATCCATGATCTGTGTCGATTGGTAATTTGCACTTGTTGAATAAGCTCTTTGATATTATGTTTATTTCTAAGCCATGGTCAATTAAGGCAACAAATGGCTCTTCAAGATCACCCACCTTGACCATTGTCTCTGTCGTAGCTCTTGCCCAATGATTCCTGGAAAAGTGACTTCTTGGAATGGCTTCGTACTCCTCATCTCCATTTGAAAATTGTACTTGCTTTGTTCTTCCAGAAGAATGGTAGCACCCTACGACATCCTCATCATGCTCTCTGCCTTCCACCTGTATTACCTGTGTCTTTAAGCTTTCTCCTTCAGATTGCGAACGAATGGTGTCAACAAGAGTTTGCCTCTTCCTCTTGATGATATCAATGATCTCCTCGTGAAACTCACGCTAGGCTATGCCAAGGACCTCCCCCAAGGTAAACTCTATTTTGCTATTCAAAATTCTTTCTTCTAGAACTTTCTCTGAGTCTGTAGCAGGCTCAATATCAGACTGTAACTTATAAGTTGGAGTTTTAGGCTTACCTTTTGATGACTCCTTTTTCCTCCTAGTTGTACTTTCTTCCATAGTCACTTCAGGTGGGGGTGCTTCCTGTGTTGGAGGCACTCGAGGAGGTATTGTATCTCTTCTTCTAGTAATTCTTTTTGATGGTCCTTCGTCACCACTCTCTCGCTTGCGCTTTTCTTCCACAAAAACTTCGTTGTTTTGACATTTTGCAATATAGGCATGCACTGACAAGGAGTCCACAGGGTCATTCCATCCTGTTTCTAGACGAATACATTCACCTGCTTCATGTAGGACTTCTCTTGTAAGCTTTCCTTTCCTTGCTAGCTCCATAGCACTTGGCCACATCTTACCATTTTCGTCAAAACTCCTCAATGGTTCAATCTTGACTGTATAAGTAGATGCCTCAGATGCAGAGATGGCATGGGTAGTGGCCATATCCTCTACCAGACTCTGAATTCCTCCTTTCCCAAAGTTAGTCCTTCAGGGTAAACCTGTTTTCCTTAAGTGAATCTTCCCATCCTTGAAGAAGACAAGATCTTTTCTCAAAGCTTCACTGAAGCTGTCACATTCTCTCCTAGCATGCTCTGTGCTGTCACACCATATGCATCTATGAACAAAACCTTCTTTAGGTTGTTGTTTTTGCCTTGAAGATGGTGCCAATGGTTGCCCCTTCTCTTCAAGCTTTGTAAGTTTTACTTTTAAATCCCTCATACCTTTCACAAGCTCATCTACTACAACGTCATCCACTTTTGGGAGTATAAAGGAAGAAGGCTTTACCATCTTTTCAGAAGTTGCGGAGGTAGATGGTGCACTACCAACAACCATCTTATCCCGTCTCCTTTGGTGCTTGGCAAGTAATGAAACAGCAGCTTCAACTTCGTTCCAATCTGTCTTCAGTCCCTGCTCAGCATCTTTGTCCTCAAGAAGTAGCTCAACTGCTCCTGGAGCTCCTTTCCTGTTGCTTGTAGGAAGAGCTCTGTCTTTTCTGAGTCGAGTGTGGCCTTCTCTGTCCTTGTGAGTTGAGCATATTGTCGATCAAACTCCCTGAGTAGCTCTGTTGGAGAGAGCCCCTACTTCGGCTTGGCTACCCACTCCAAGAAAGTTCTCTTTGTTACTCTCTCAGAGTCCTCCATGAAATACTCCTTCTTCATCGCTAGCTTGAACTCCTCCCAATTTTTTCTATGCTCATTCATGATTCCTCTCACATGCTCTCTAACCTTGGGAGTCACAACAAGATCAAAGCTTGGAGCATCTCATCTTCTGGCACACGATGCAACTCCATCTCCTTTATATAGCCACGAAGATACTTTGTCACATCTCTCCCATTAAACTGATCCATTTTGTTCACCACTGCTTGAATAGCTTTGGTTGCTGACACTTCTCGTCTTTCTGTAGCATGCTGTTGTTGCATAAACAAGGCAAATGCTTGAAACATTTGCATTGTAGCGGGATCAAAAGGCATACCTTGCTGCTGCGGATGATGATCACCCATGGTTGAAGTAGCTTGCAGATCCCCACTAACTCACCATGACAAACTTCGCGTCGAGTTCACCAAAAAGTGTGTCAAAGAGTTGGCGGTCTTGTCAGGAAGGCGCCGGGCCTCTAGCTGTGAGGGTTTGTGGGGAGACCGTGAAGCTTTTCACTTAAGCAAGCTTAGTGTTTGTAGCAAATACATTGTGTGTAGCCATTCGAATCTTACACGCAGACACACACATACGCACACGTGAAACCCTCAAAACAAAACAAAGATGAAAAAATCAAGGCTTTGATTGTATCTAATCAAATGTAAGATGAAAGGGTTCACTGATGCATTTATAACAGCAAGTCGTTGTGCTCCAAAAAGACTGCGAATGGTTCTTTGAAACTATAACTTAGTGCTTACAAAGATGTAGATATTTTGCCTAGCAATAGGAGTGAGCCGTGTGTACAAGTCTTCTTGGTTCATAGTAATACTAAGAAAGCAAGACTCAACCCCTAGAGAAGAATAAATATGTGCACATCGAAAGAATTAGAGTAGTCTAGTAGTGGGTAAATAAGAGGACGTGGAGAAAGAAGAATTTCTTGCAGTCTTTCCGGCCCAAAGAGTAACACAATTATCTATTGGAAGTGGATTTTATGACTAATACAAACGTTAATTCTAATATGTTGCACAAAGTGAAAGGGTTGAAAAGTTACACCATTGGGGTTATTCATCTAAGAAAGCTCAGAAAGCAGTCAAACAATGGAGGAAAGAGATAAGAGAGATAACCAACACACAAAGACCCACACAAGCTTAATCCAAAGAAGTGAAGCACACCTCAACACTTGTGGTATTATAGCCAACTTGATGAAGTAAATGATGCGTAGTAGTCCCCAACACCGTTTGCAAGCCACCAACAATGCGTCTTTATTGATAAAAGAAGGTGATGGGGGCTTTTCACAAGCCAAGCTCCCATACCCCTCTTCTCTCGTCCCCACCCCATGAAAACCCCCTCTTAGGGAGGGAGTGATAAAAAGCATTGGAAAAAGTAAGAAAAAAATAAAGTATGACTATGTAAATATATGAGAAAGGTAAAATTGGCCACCTCATGCCTACGGGGCAGCCCATCCCCACCTTGCCTCCTTTTTCTTCACTGTTGCCCCGCCGTGTGTCCCTTTTCCTCTCCTCCACTCAAAAGGTCAACCCCCTCTCTCTTCCCCTTGTCCTTTCTCCTTTCTCTCTCCCCTCAAGCTACCCCACCTCTCACCAATAATGCATTATAACTCACCAATAATGCACCAACTCACATGCAACTTACCCTATCTTCCAAAATAGTATACCCCACCCCCTCTTTCTCTCTCCTATCATATCCCATGACCCAAATACCCCCCTCTCTCTCTAAAGGGCGCCATGTCTCTTGTCTTGTAGCTAAATAACCTCCCCCACACTCACACACACTCAGTTTCATTGAAAAAGGTGCCCACAGACCCATCCCCACCCAGTGGTTACCTGATTTTTCTTGTGTTCACACACATCTGCACACAGATTCACCTCTGAACACACTCCCCTCTCTCCTCTCTTGTAATTACTTTAGTCTCCATGTCACCTCTCACTTTTTTTGCATCAACCCATCTCTCTCTCTTAGTCTCTCTCTCATGAGACTGCTGTTCTGGCACATATACACACAGCCAGACAAGTGGGGCCCACAGTCACATGGCCTATGTAGATAATGATTTCTTCATTTCTAAATTCTAGAATTCCTCCCCCCTCCTCCCCTATATAAATAGGGGTCACCATCACACTAAGGACACACAACATCGCCAAAGAACACACTATGCACTGTGTGTGCCTAGTGCACACACACACACACACACCATCACCATCACCGCAATCACCATGCTTGTCTTGAGCATGACCTCTACACCCTTGGCTATGGAAGATGAAGGGCAACTAAATGAAGGATGATGGCCATAATCCTCGTGCGAGTCTTCGCCATCAACTCGCACGTATCCGCCATGTGCTCTACCACTCTCTCCCTTCTCATTCCCCTACCCTATGCTCCCCATTTCATCGCCTAATTCTCTAAATAAAGCTTGAGGTTTTGTGAGTATGTTTTCTTGCAATGTTTTGCCCATGTGAGGTGTGCGGAATCGCCACCTAGTCTTGTGTTTTGGAGTGAGCTTGTGTATGTGTGAAGGGTGTGCGGATTCGCCATCCTTTTGTGATGCCTAAGTACTAAGCCGCTATACCCCCTCCCTCACTCTCTCTCTCTCTCTCTCTCTCTCTCTCACTTGATCTCATTCCCTTTCCTTTTCATCATTACTCCCAAGCATCCATCTCTCTTGGATGAAAACTTTGTTATGGTGGTGTGTTGTTTGCGTCCTAGCCGCTAAAGCTAGGTGGTGCCCCCTGTTTGCTTTACCATGACAGGCTCGAGGCGCGCCATTCGGTCCCCGGTGCTTTAGAGGCCGTTGGGGTTCCGGGTTCGCTTTGCTCCCGTCATTTGGTGCCCCCCACTGAGGATCTTTCAATGAAACCCTTCAGTTTACAAGACTGAAACCCCTAAACTATTGTGAATGTATGAATGGCTAGCAGGATTTGCTAATTGGACGACAGAAGAAGAAGAGCTCCAAGCACAACTGGACGAACTCCGCATCTTCATCGAAGCTCGAGTGCCAGGCGTAACGGTAATCGATTTGCAGTGGGAGAGTCAACCAACACGCCAAACCCAGTGGATATACATAGGCCAAGTGCCAAGAAGAAGAAGGAGAAGGTCGAAACCATGTCCACAACCTACAACCAACCAACAACAAAAAAATGGAAGGAGCTCTGCACAATAGAGAATCAACACTATTCTACTTTGAGAATTGGGTAACTCAAGTCACCGAGGTAATTATCACAGTCAGTTTTCAAGTTGCACTTGATGCTGCAGCACAGATAACGGAAGCATTGGCTCACACTCTCACTAGAGAAACTAGGGATCTACAGAGTTTGTTTCAGGAAAGAACACCACCCTCTCCCACAAGCTTGGACAATGACTAAGCACCTCTAAGCTTCACATGAATCAATACAACCTACCTCAAGACAGATCACACATACCAACATGTGTACGCTCAATCAAGGTAATACTGGACTTGACTACCAGCACGTCATTGACACCATGCCAGGTGGGGAGCGGTTTTTTGACGTTCAGGCATCAGATCAGCCATTTGTCTTACCTTTGGTACAAGGCAATGTACCATTTGAAGTTTTAATCTATGTCCTAGTATAAGAGGGTATACACGCCTCCTTGTAAAGAAGAAAAAAACTTTTGCAAGTTAAGAAGTGTGTCTTTCTAGATCTCTCTCAGTAATCATGGCAAGTGTAGCATTTCCAACATTTAAAGGAAAGAAGGGGGAGGATTTGGTAATAGACTTCCTAGATGACTTTGAAGTAGCATGTGTAGTGAGCAACAAAGATACGGATGAATCCCGGGTTAGAATCTTTAAGCATCTCATGAAGCTAGAAGCTAGATCATGGTACAATGCACTTCCACAAGAAACCAAGGATGACTGGGAACCCTTAAAAACCACTTTTAAGAGGCGCTTTGGGGGAAGTATCACTTCAGAAAAGTTGTGGGACAAGTTGAGAGACTTGAAGCAGGAGGGTCTTTTAGAATATGCCACATATGAGTCCAAATTTGTGGATTTGTGGGAACGGTGGGTTGAGTCACTGGCAAGGAGGGAAGCTGCACCCGATTTCCTAAAAAAAGATCGGTTCACACATGGCTTATGGCCGCTTCTCAAGGAGAAGGTGAAAGGTAGATTCCCGGCTACGTACGAGTTAGCCGTTGAGATTGCTCGCCTTAAGGACAAGAAGATGCGAATGAAAGCCAAAGAAACCGAGTCAATAGAAGCAGGAACATCGCGTCGACCAGCAACTATGACAACCACCATTCCACCACCACCACCGGCTCTTGGGGTAAGAGGTGACCAACAAGATATTTTGGCCCATATTACTGAACAACTGCAAAGTTTGTCTGTCCACTTAATACAGCAAGGGAGGAGTCAAGAAAGAGATCAAGACCCCGGAAGAGCACGACGACAAAATAGGGAGTATCACTGCTACAACTACAGAGAAGATGGTCACGGTATGTACTACTGTCCCAAACCACGACAAAACTATAATAGAGGAGGTAGGAGGAACCAATTGTCACCCCCTAGAGAAAGAACACCCCCACCCCGAGCACCAGCCCCACCAACACAAATTCTACGTCCGCCACAATCACCACTTACAATCATCCTATGCCCACCACCAATTGGTACCCGCACACCAAGTATCATTGGTCTTGCAGAAGAGGTCAAGATGAAGGTAACAGAAGAAGGATCAAGCGAGAAGTTTATTCAAAGAACTGAAGCAATGGAACAAGAGGTTAAAGGATCAACATATGCTACCCAGGTGGGGGAGGTAAGTCAAGAAAATTGTGTTACAAATGTGAGTACATCTTTAACCTTGGATGAAATAGGCACCAAAGCGATCAATCGACAGCATTGGGCAGTAAGGGTAAGAAGGTGTAAAGTGTTGATTAGGCCTCGTCAGAGTAAGAGGAATGCAAAAGTCATGAAAGATACAAGAGAAGAGGAAAACTAGCCTGTTAGCAAGGCTTTGCAGAAGATGGACAACATATCAAGCAAAGGGGAGGGCTTTGAAAATGGAAGCATGTGCGCCACCATGGACCCAGGACAGTGTAGCAAGCTAAAGGAATCTTGCATCAAGGAAGTTTCACTTGAGGACCATAACGAAGAGGTAAGTATGACTGAAGGTTTGGAGTTGGATATTTCTCCAGAGGCTTGGCAGCCGAGCAAGATTTTATTGTGTAGTGTTATAGACTTGGAGATGGGTAATGCCTCTAGTCTACTGAAAGATGTTATAAACTTGGAGATGGGTAATGCCTCCAGTTTATGTGAGGGTGTTCAGAGTAAGTGTGATGATCAATATGTTGCCAACCTTTTAAGGATGTTCCAAACTCCTCCACAACACAGCATTGTGTTTGCATGGGATGCATCAGACCTATGGCTATGGCTAGCTGCTATAACATATAGAGAGAAGATTAGCATGGAGATAAGAGCAAAGGAGCCATGGATAGACAAAAGCCTGATAGAATGCAAGAATAAAGACCTCATTCTCAATTTGGTACAATTTTTTACAAATAGTGCATCCTCTCTTTGGAGAAAGGTAAGTGGATTACGCTTGTATTTAAGCTGCAAGGTAGGTGGCTTTCTATTAGCATCAGTAAAGGAAGCTGACATGTTTGAGCACACCCAAAAGAAGCATGATATGCTTGCAGTTTTTTCTAGTCATGGCAGTAAGCAGGACTCTGAAGACAACTTGAGCTCACCACACCAACAAGGCGTCCATATATGGTGGATTCTTGGTACACTCTTGGGAATCATAATTTTCGGTTCTGTCTTTGCAGGAGCCAAGATGCTCATTTCCCCTCTCGCTACTGGTGGTTACAAATTTGGTCCAATTTGGCATGCAAATTTTATTGTTCGGACACTGCAGACAATGATCCTATTTTTCACTTGGGATCCACGAGGACACTGGCACAAAGTTCTGGAAGCCATGGGCTTCCCCTTTAATCAACCGACACTATTCCAAGAAACAAGCTATCACCCGGACCTGTTACAGATCAACGAATATCCTAGAAATCTCACCAATGGCCAAATGGAATGGATAGTTCAGAAGGCAACTCGATATCGGATCCTACAGCTAAGCGGAAGAAGAAACAGATGAGCTAGATGCATGAATGCCTCTAGCCAAAAGGGGAGGGCTAATGATGGGGGCTTTTCACAAGCCAAGCTCCCATACCCCTCTTCTCTCGTCCCCACCCCATGAAAACCCCCTCTTAGGGAGGGAGTGATAAAAAGCATTGGAAAAAGTAAGAAAAAAATAAAGTATGACTATGTAAATATATGAGAAAGGTAAAATTAGCCACCTCATGCCTGCGGGGCAGCCCATCCCCACCTTGCCTCCTTTTTCTTCACTGTTGCCCCGCCGTGTGTCCCTTTTCCTCTCCTCCACTCAAAAGGTCAACCCCCTCTCTCTTCCCCTTGTCCTTTCTCCTTTCTCTCTCCCCTCAAGCTACCCCACCTCTCACCAATAATGCATTATAACTCACCAATAATGCACCAACTCACATGCAACTTACCCTATCTTCCAAAATAGTATACCCCACCCCCTCTTTCTCTCTCCTATCATATCCCATGACCCAAATACCCCCCTCTCTCTCTAAAGGGCGCCATGTCTCTTGTCTTGTAGCTAAATAACCTCCCCCACACTCACACACACTCAGTTTCATTGAAAAAGGTGCCCACAGACCCATCCCCACCCAGTGGTTACCTGATTTTTCTTGTGTTCACACACATCTGCACACAGATTCACCTCTGAACACACTCCCCTCTCTCCCCTCTTGTAATTACTTTAGTCTCCATGTCACCTCTCACTTTTTTTGCATCAACCCATCTCTCTCTCTTAGTCTCTCTCTCATGAGACTGCTGTTCTGGCACATATACACACAGCCAGACAAGTGGGGCCCACAGTCACATGGCCTATGTAGATAATGATTTCTTCATTTCTAAATTCTAGAATTCCTCCCCCCTCCTCCCCTATATAAATAGGGGTCACCATCACACTAAGGACACACAACATCGCCAAAGAACACACTATGCACTGTGTGTGCCTAGTGCACACACACACACCCACACCATCACCATCACCGCAATCACCATGCTTGTCTTGAGCATGACCTCTACACCCTTGGCTATGGAAGATGAAGGGCAACTAAATGAAGGATGATGGCCATAATCCTCGTGCGAGTCTTCGCCATCAACTCCCACGTATCCACCATGTGCTCTACCACTCTCTTCCTTCTCATTCCCCTACCCTATGCTCCCCATTTCATCGTCTAATTCTCTAAATAAAGCTTACTATCACAATATATCACTAGAGTCTCATCAATGCCAAGATTTCTGACCAAGCAAGATAATCATACAGCCTCTTTACTTGCATCTGACAATGCAACGTACTCTGCTTCTCTAGTGGAAGACAATGTACAATCTTGAAGACATGACCTCCAAGATTCTGCTGCTCTAGCAGATATGAAGACATAGCCAGATGTCAATCTCCTATTGTTGACACAACCCGCATAGTTTGCATCCGCATAACCCATGATGGATGCATCACTGTTCCCGAAGTGTAAACACATGTCGATCGTACCTTTGAGGTACCTAAGAATGTGCCTCACTGCTTCCCAATGCTTGCTGCCAGGATTTGCCATATATCGGCTCACCACTCCCACTTCAAAAGCAATGTTTGGTCTTGTGGCCACCATAGCATACATGAGACTGCCCACTACCAAAGAATATGGTACCTCAGCCATTTCTGCTCGCTCAACATCAGATTTGGGTGAATCTTCCTTGTTGAGTTTCAAGAATGCCTGCATTGGGGTACTCAATGCTTTCCCCCCCTGCATATTGAAACGCTCCAAAACTTTCTCAATGTATGTTTCCTGAAATAACTCAAGAATACAATGATTGCGATCTATTTTGATTCGCATGCCAAGAAAGTGTGTAGCATCCCCCAAATCTTTCTTTGAAAATTTGTTGCTAAGTGTTTTCTTCAAGTTGCAATCTCCGCAATGGATTTTCCAGTTATAAGCATGTCATCAACATACAAAACTAGAATGATCATCGAGCCATCATCTAGCTTTCTCATGTACAAGTAGTGATCCTCTTCGCTCCTTTTATACCCTTGAGGCCTCATACATGCATCAAATTTATGATACCACTGCCTGGAACCCTGCTTTAAGCCATAAAGTGCCTTTTTGAGCTTACATACTAGCTCCTCACAAGATGCATTCTCCTGAACAAACCCTTCATGCTGCTGCATATAAACATCCTCATCGACATCCCCGTGAAGAAATTTTGTCTTCACATCCATTTGGAAAATTTCCATGTCCTCAATCGCTACAAGACCAAGTACGGTTCTAAGCATTGTCATCTTGACCACCACAGGTAAGAAGATTTCATCAAAATCGAATCCCTTTTGCTGTTTGAATCCTTTGGCTGGCTACAAGTCTAGCCTTGTACTTTGGATTTGGATCACTTGAGACAAATTTCTTCTTGTAAACCCATTTTTAAGGTAAAGCTTTCGCATCATTTGGCAGTTCTACCAAGTCCCAAGTGTCATTAGCTAGAATTGAGCTATACTCAGATTCCATAGCCTGCTCCCACTTCACCATATCATCCGTCATCATGGCTTCTTGGTAGCAGCTTGGCTCACCGCAATCGGTCAACATGATGTAATTAAGACCTGGCTCAAAACGCACAGGTGATAAGTGAGCAGGCACCATGGGTGAAGGCGCTCTAGAGACCATATGTGTAGTAGGTATTGGCATTGGGCTTGGCACATAGGAAGCCCTCGAGTTCCAACTTTGGTACGGTGTTGTTCCATGTGGTGGCACAAAGTTCATATGTGTGGCCCTTGGCATAGCAGACGTGGTAGTTGGTATGCTAATGCTAGCCGGTATGGTCCCATTAAAGAAGAGCTTGGATGTTGTGGAGCATAGGTTGTTGAAACAATGGGAGGGGTAGGAGCTACATGAGTACGAGGACCCATAGGTGTATATGATTGGTACACACTTGTAGGTACTATTCCAGGCATTCAGCTACCATGTAGCGGTGCTTTACTAACAAATGAGGTCCTTATGCGTTCCTTGGCATGTCCATCATTGGGGTAGGCATGGTATCGGTGGCATCATCAAGAGAGAGAAGAGCTACACTTGGAAAGGTAAAGCTATCACTTGTGGGCTCAGATTGTACAGTGACCCCTGGAGAAACAACATATGGAGGATCTATCGGACTTACAGAGGGAGTCTCCATTGGCGACAAGGTTGGTTGCTTAGCCTTCCTTGTATCCAAGAATCTCATGAAACCCTTTGAGGACGTGTAGATCCCTTTGTTCTGCCTCTCCAACTCAATAATCCTATGGATGACATCACAAACTCTTTTTTGTTGATTGTCTATGCTAGTAGCACCCTTTGTGGATTTAGGACATCTAGCCAACCCACGTGATAGGTGTGACCTGTGTATAGGTCGGTTAGAGTTTGTGTTTGTAGTTCATACTCCCAGTCCTCATTTAGGAATACTCCATCTAGGATTGAGGTGCTAGGGGTGTTCTTTGAACTAGATGCAATGTGGCTCTCTATGGGTTGACCCTTAGTGGTCGATAATTTAGGAGCACTCGATTTCTCTCCTCGCATGGATGTTGACATAGGGGCTTTAGCTTTTAACTCTCTTCATTGCTCTACCCTACGTAAGCTCTCAATTTCCTTTTTCCTCGCTACTGCAAGAATATATCGCTCAACCTCTTGGACTTCGGCAAGGCTTCTCCCATCAAGGAGTATAACCTCGAAGGGGAATAGCTCTGAAGAGTAAGGGGGTGGAATGAATGGAGTATTCACGTGCACACTCTCCAAGAGCATGAGGTCTACGTTGGTCATGAATGGAAAATTTACTTCCCCACCCCCCTCATTTACATCGTTAGCTCCATGTTCGGAGCGAGTGGATCTACTAAAGGTTTTGTTTAAGTAGTTAAGCACGCTCAACCTGGACCGTGGGTCCATGGCATGCATGTCTTGGCTGGAGCTATCGGGATTATGCATCGAGTAACCCTCCATGACGTCGTAGTCAGAGGAAGAGTCACTAGACGCAATATGTGGGTCTATAATGGTATTATCTTGGGTTCCCGTTGAGGGCCTAAAGACTAAGGTGGAGGAATAATGAGTGCCCGCGTAAATGGAGACACTCTCGATGTGCTCATCCTCTAGCACATGACTAGAGCCTAGGTGCATGTGACCTCAACACTCTAGAGGTATTGGTGAGTGCACATGAAGGCTACTCACCTTAGTTTTTTAGGTGTTTACAACCCAATTTTTTGGTATTTTTGGCCTCTTTTTTTAACCAAGCCGGGAATATAGTGTGTGATTTCTCAAAACGAGCGTCTTGGCTAGAGAGATGTGCCGTGCTTTACATATCCCAATTTGGTTACGTACAACCCTTGAAATCCTAAAACTAGTCTTTTTTAAGGTAGGGAGAGGGCTAGATTTAGTGAGTCCAAAGGGTGAGTGTGAAGGGGCTGGTGGAGGACTTGAGGAACTTGTCCCACATGCCCTCCCTTCACTTGAGGTCCTAGTCTTTATATATAAAGTGGTGTGTATAGTTTATCATAAGTCTGAGGACTGAGGTCTGTGGCGGTTTCGGTTTCGGGGAATGATCCCGATCCTTCCTTTTAAGATAAGTTTTTTTTTAATTTTTGTTTTGAGTTTTTATTTTAGTCCCAAATCTCCCGAGTGTTTTTTATTTTTTACTATATATATGTATATATATATATATTTAAACTTTTTCTGAGGATAATGCGGCCGCGTGGACGCCGAGCTCCCATGTACACACAACAGCTCCTGCGAGCTCTGTCTAACCTCTTTTTACCTAACACAGGTAATTAACATTAACTACCTCTACTAACACACTGTCAAACACAGTACACTGCACACTCACAGACAATCAACTCTTTTGCTCACTATCTACTCTACTGCTCACTATCTACCCTCACTAATAGATCTACTAACACCTACTCATTACAAATCTTGCAAAACTAACAAAAAAAATATAATGCAGCACTAACAGAGCTTACAACCACTTAATAGAAGCTGACAAAAACTTGCTAATTTGTCCTTTACATTCACTTAACAGCTGTCACACAACGCATCAAAAAAAAGGAAACAGATGGAAGAAAGGCTTCCATAGGTACCACTGAGTGCTCCTCAAGCTTTATGCAAGGCATTCCCCGATAGCGACACCAAAAATGTATGCTTTGCCATATGTGTCAAAGCTGGGAAATTGCCTTTGCATTGTGTGCGAGCCTCGAAAGGTTGCAAACACACAACTAGAAGATCTTAGCAAGCTCAAAGGGGCAGGGGCGTGTCACTCACCGCTCAATGCTTCCGTCGTGAAGGATCCTGTGCTGAAGAAGAAGGATCTGCCGCCATCGATGTCGGGCTCAACCGCCTCGCCGCCACCAATGCTGCCACAATGCTCGATCACACACACACACACACACACTCTCTCTCTCTCTCTCTCTCTCTCTCTCTCTCTCTCTCAAGTGCGGGCATGCACACACACACACACACACACACACACACACACACACACACACACACTTGTGAGCACATGAAGAAGAAGGAGACAGAGATGGAGTAAGAGCACTTCTTAGCTTACGCCTACAAGAATGAGGATTTTTTAGGTCAAATGGACCTTTTATAAGAGTTTAATCCATTCAAACATGGGCGTCCACAGTGGCCGGTCGTTGCAAAACTACTGTCAAAATAAGATAAGTGGTGCGCCTCTCATCGGAGATCACCTACACACCTATTGGACTGACAAGCCCGGTCCATGACTCAATCAGATAAATAATATGCATCTGTCAAAGGTGAGAGGATGTCGGTGAGGGTCAACACCAAGAGAGTAGAATGAAGATTGATAACTTTGATTTTGCACATGAAGGTGCTAATAGTGATGCCCCCATGTTTGTCAATTATCTTGTTACTAGGTTGCAGCAAGCTATGGGCATATTAGGAGTCAAATCAGCATAGAGTGAGGTAATTATGAAAAATGCAAAAGTTTTCTTTTGGAATTCTATTTCTCATAGTACATACGTAAAAGTTTGCTCAATCACTTGAACGCATGCTCGTACAAAATGCTTTTCGAGAGCTCAATCACTTAAATGCATGCTCACTTAAATGCTTTTCGTACACAAATATCCATGTCTGTGAATGTTAATGAGTGATGTGATGTGCGATGAGAGAAAACACATAAGAGTTGTTTTCAAAATACAAAAATAATACCACGGATGCATCTGCAATGTCCAAAATCCTTAAGATAGCTCTCAAGGGCCTCTATTCGCTTGGTATTGACCTCATGAGGCCCTAGGCTTAAAAATGCTATATCTTGAGCTAGAGACGTCAGATTTCAACATTTTAAAGAGCTATCCTAATGTTTTTGAACATTCCGGATGCATCCGTGGGCTTAAAAAATGCTATATCTTAATTCTATGGCATCATGAGGTCAGAATCAAGCGATAGAGGTCCTAGAGACCCCTCAAGGGCCTCTATTTGCTTGGTTCTGACTCCTTCATAGTCTTAAATAGTACGTATCAATCACTATCAAGTACGATCTGTTCAAATTTAAATTGCGAGTACTTCATAAAAAGGTGATTGATACTTGTGAGAGATGCACAAGTACAAGTACTTCACTTTATAGGATAGCAACAGCGGGTCATAAAAAGGCGTTCGGCGCTTGTGCAAGATGTCATTATCAAGCACCTTATTTTTCTGATGATAGTGATAATTTCACCAAAATGTTTTCCATGGAAATTTTCAAAATGAGAAAAAAGGTTTTTTCAACATAACGTTAGCCTTCTTCCTATTGGCTAAGGAGCATTCTCTCACTAGAGCTAAAAGGCCCAAAAATGAGTCCATTTCTTTCCTAATGACCTTGCTTTGCAAGCCAAAGTTACTCAACAACTTCATGCTTATGGGATATCCGTTCCTCTCCAAGAGGAAAGAGAGCTTAGGAGGCCTCTTGAAGAGACTCCCAAGAGAAGACTCTCCCATACGAGAGGAGGAATCCAAAGAGCAAGAAAGTAATGAATTTTTAAGTTCCTCTAAAGATGTGGCTCCACGAAGACGACGGTCTAGACGATCGCCGACTCCTCCCAAGAGGAAACGATCAGCCCACAATCCTTCTCCTCATCACTCTGAAAGGGAAGAGAGGAAACAAAGGAACAAGAGGACAAGAAAGAGATCACCCTCTTCTCCTTCTTCTTCACCTTTCTCCTCTTTCGACGAAAGCTATGGCTATTCTCCTAGAGAATACAAGAGGGAGGACATCGCAAATCTTACCCTACATGGCGAAGGTCACAAAACCTCAAGAAATTCAAAGAGGGAGGAAAGAGTATCTCTTTTCTCACCTATGATGACATTGGTGCTATCGTTAAAGTATTGGCTTTCATCTAGCAATTTGATGCGGCCTTTGGAGACGAGGGCTTCACAGAGTCCTCCAAGCTACACCATGTAGCTATGCACTTCCAAAAATCGGCTCTTCAATGGTCGGCTAGACTCCGTGGCAACATCATAGCCCCTAAGACATGAAAAAATATACGAGTTTCCATCATGAAGCAATTCCTTGCAAGTGATGCAAATGACAAAGTGCTTACCGAATAGTGCAGTTTGAAACTTCTCTTTCATGAGTCTATCCACAAATATGTAGACAAGTTTTGGGATTTACATCTCAAGGATACTATCTTTCAAAAGATACCAACAATTTTGTGTGGTGTTACCTGAAGAGATGGCTGAGTATATCAACTCTCAATGACCTGGTTCTATCACCAAAGTAATCCACCACAGTATGGTTGCTTCGCGCATCAATTTCCAACAAGGGGCTAGACGGAATGTCAAGCCCATGGAAAACTAAGACAAGAGTGATGAAAAGGGGAAAACCAATGCCCAAAATTCTTCCCAAGGCAATTCCAACAACAACAATTGGTCCAAGGAGAAGGGAGTTTACAAAGGTAAAAACAAACTCTCTCCTAAAGAGCTTGAAGCTTTTTGAAAGGACCATAAATGTTTTAAGTGTGGGGAGCAAGGACATGGCTATTGTTCTTGCCCCATGAGAAATGCCCACAATAAGACTTCTAGAGCTTCCACCATCGAAGCTCCAAAAGAGGATGCTCATTGCAAAGGATCACCTCTCTCCTATGCTTGGGGAAAGGTAAGGGAGCATGATGCCTTCATCTTGTTTGACCCTGGCTCTACTCACAACTTCATATCAATGGAGTTGGCCACCAAGTTGGGCATTCAAGCTTTTGAGATAAGAAATACTGTAATGGCAGACATTGCTTTCAAGGGACAGCAAGCCTTCGCTACTCCGTTGATTGGGAAGTTGAGGCTTCATGTCCAAATCTATGTCGACAAAGAAGACTTTTTCATCTCTCCTCTCCAACATGAGGATGCTATCGTATGGGCACCATGGTCCAAACCGCATGGCTGCCAACATGAAGTTTCCTGAAAGGAGAATCTACTTCACCTACAAGGAAAAGAACATGTATATAGATGCTAGTGAGTTTGGTCATACTATACCACTTGTAAATCCTCCTTCTTTTGAAAAATCAATGAAAATCTTAGTTTTTGCGTACATGATTTTTATCAAAGAGTCCCTAAAAGGTCCTAATGTTTCATCAAATGTAAATGGTAGAAATCAAGAAGAGTTAGAATTGTCTAATTTTCTAAAAGGATTCGAAGATGTGTTCATCGACAATATCCCTATGGAGTTACCTCCAAAACGAGGGGATGATGATCATCGAATTGAGCTCCTACTAGGAAGCTCACCGCCTAACAAGCCTCTTTATCGAGTTTCCCAAGCTCAACTAGAGGAGATCATGAGGCAAGTACACGAATTGCTGGACAAAGGGATGGTGAGACCTAGCTCCTCTCCCTTTTGTTCTCCAGCACTTTCAGTGCAAAAGAAGGATGGTACATACCGTAGGTGTGTGAAGTATCAAGCACTAAACCATATCACTATCAAAAACAGATTTCCTGTGCCTCGGGTAGAATATCTGTTTGATAAGCTACAAGGATCTACCTACTTCAGTAAGATTGACCTTAAAAGTGCCTATCATCAATTAAGGATAGTGGATGAAGATATACTATAGACCGCGTTTCGTACAATGTTTGGCCTTTATGAATATCTAGTCATGCCTTTTGGCTTGACTAATGCACCGGCCACGTTCAATTGTCTAATGGAGAAAATATTTAGACCCTATCGCATATTCAATGGATTGTTCTTTGATGATATCATCATCTACTCCAAGTCCTTGGAGGAACACAAGCAACATCTCCAAGTGATTTTTCAAGCATTGAGGGAGAACAAGCTTTTTCTCTATCAAAAGAAAATCAAATTTTTCCTTCAAGAGATTCAATACTTAGGTCATATTATCTCTCAAGATGGTATCTGTATGGATCCATCAAAATTTTAGGTAATAAAAGCATGGCTTAATCCAAGGAATCTACATGAGCTAAGAAGCCTTATTGGTATGTGTGCATACTATAGACTCTTCATAGCAAAATTTCCTCAAATAGCAGGACCATTACATGACTTAACAAAGAAGAATGTTAAGTATTCATGGACTGTGAAGGACTAAAATTCTTTTGACAAGCTCAAAGAGAAGCTTACCTCCCAACCAGTCTTCATGCTTCCGGATCTCTCAAAGCCCTTTGAGGTCCAATATGATGCTTGTGGTGATTGCCTTGGAGCAGTCTTGCTTCAAGAATGGCATGCCATAGCATATGAGAGCCGAAGGCTAAATACGAATGAACGGGTCTTAGGCATTTATGAGAAAGAGCTTTTAGTTGTTCTACATGCCCTAGACACATGGAAGCACTATCTATTGGAGACTCCATTTATTCTACTAACCGACCACCAAAGTCTCAAGTACTTCATGACGCAAACCAAGCTTTTTGACAAACAAATGAGGTGGAAAAATTATCTTTCGCAATTTTAATCTCATATTGCTCACAATGCCGGTAAGCATAATCAAGTGGCTGATGCACTTTCACGACGATGAAAAGTTGATGCGGTGTCTATAGCAACTCACAATGATCTATCTTCTATGATAGATGAGTATGCTACTGGTCCTGACTTTAAAGATGTAATGTCAGCCCTTGATTTGGGGAAGAAAGAGGAACCATTCACCTTGTAGAGGTTGGTTATCTTCTCCATGGCAATAGGCTATGTGTTACCCACTCCCTTCGTGAGAAAGTTATGTATGAATCCCATGCTCCTCCTATGCGTGGTATAGAGGCATTCAACCTACTCTTCGATGAGTAGAGATGTACTTTTATTGGCCTACCATGAAAGTGGACATACAAGAGAATGGGAGAGTATATCCATGGATTTCATCTTTGGATTACCTAAGTCTATCCATGGGAATACACAAATATGGACAATAGTCAATAGGTTTAGCAAGCAAGCACACTTTATTCCTGTCAAAAAGACTATTAAAGCACACCAAATGGAAACTCTCTTCATATCTCAGATTTTCAAACACCATGGATTGCCAACATCCTTCCTGTCAAATAAAGATCCTAGAATTGACCAATAATTTCAGGAAAGGTCTCTTTGAAAATCTAGGTACAAATTTGAATTTCACTTTGGCCTATCACCTACAAACAGATGGCGAAAGTGAGATAGCCAATCTTATGATACTCGATCTACTAAAAAGACTATGTTACAAAAGTAGATCAACGTTCAGAATGGGAAAAGTACTTACCTCTTATAGAAGATGCCTACAATAACACTGCATACTTCTACGAGAAAAGCACCATTTGAAATCATTGAGGGAAGAAGTAACAGTCCCTTGCTACTCGAAGTACATGGGACGATCTTTTCCGCCAATGACTATAACCATGACTTACAAGAATCTTTCCAAAAGATTAAGGAGGCTATATCCATCTCTCAACAAAGGCAAAAAGCTACAGTTGACAAGCACAGAAGGGCCTTAACGTTTAAAGAAAATGATTGGGTCTTACTTAAGTTTCCCAAGGCTCAACTGAGGCAAACGATGGGCAAAAATCCTATGGGCCATCAAAAGTATTATGCTAAACTAGCAAAAAGATACTAGGGTTCTTTTCAAATCTTGAAGCCAATCAATGAGATGGCTTTGTCTTCATTGTGACCTAGTTGATGCAATGAAAATGGAAAGCTTTATGCATCATGAGCATAACATAGACTTTGTAAAAGCATTAACTATTCTCAGCCTCAGTCCCAAGGCCTCAAACACCTTCAAAGGTGGAGATAGATAGCAAGGAATGATGGTAGGAAAGAGGAAGAAGAAACATTCGCAGGAGAAAGAAATAGTTCCTCACTTATCATCACTCTTCTTGCTAGCATACATAATAGCATAGTAATGAAGATGGAGAAGATGGCAAGCTTAAGCATTGAAGCATGGCTCTTGGTTGGATTTTCATTCCATAGCCAAGAGTGTTGGTGTAGGGTCTCAACTTCTCTACTAGCTTGGAGAAGGAGATAGAGCTCTTGCACTTGCAACTCCACACCGAGAGTGTGTGTGTGTGTGTGGGGAGGGGGAGAGTATACCCCCAAGCTAGCCCCCTTCTTGCTTTGGTAAACCCCCTCTTCTAGCACTCTCTGGAACTTGATTGGACCTCCTCCAGCATGGCCAATCACAGGCTTAATGCATATCAAGAAACAAAGGTAGCCCTGGGACAGTGTCTCCCTTTCCCCTTTGAGAGAGAGGACTTGATAAATGCAAAAACAATTAATTAAATACTCTAAATTATCATTGGATCCCTTGGGAGGCTAACCAGTATGCTTTAGGCACACTATGAGGACAACATGAAGAGGAGGTTGACAAGTGTCCATGATGCTTTCTTTCTACTAATGATTCCTTGTGTGAGGGTGTATGTGTTCTCTCTCTAGCCCCTACAATGAGGGCTCGCCCCCCCTTGTGTAGGGATATTCTTTGAGCTTTGAGTTCCTTATCCCCTCAAGCACCTTAGTCATGGAGCACCTTAGCACCTTAGTCATTAAGTACCTCAAGCACCTTAGTCAGCAAGCATGACAAGCATCTCAAGCACCTTAGTCATCAAGCACGTCAAGCACCTCAAGCACCTTAGTCAGCAAGAACGACAAGCACCTCAAGATTGGGCTGGGTTCCTACCTCAAGCACATCCCTAGCTTACCCAAGGTCAAAGGAATTTTAACACTAACCTTTGGAGGTCTTTAATGAAGCTAACCCTAAGGTCTTTAAGCTCCAATAGCTAGCCTTGCTCTTTGACAGATCATCTCTCATTTGGACCCCTTTACCATTGGCCTTGTGTTGAGATAGAGGTGTTGAGATAGACCCGTAAGCACATGTCTACATTCTAACCCTTGTTCTTGTCTATTCTCCCACATTAAATGATCAGTTTAATATAAGAAAATCATTTGGATTGGTTAGATATTAGATTTTATGACATTACCTCTCTCTTGAAATCATAGTCATCCTCGACTGTGATGTAGAAGATATAAAGCTCAATGTTTCTTAGCGGGTAGAGGATCCATTTTCACCCTACAACATCATTCCAAGATGGATGACTAATCCATTTGGTGCTTGGGAGACGTAGCTGCCGCCGCAAGCATGTCTGCTCTTTAGTCCATTTTGTTCTCCCAAGTAGAATGACAAATTCCACTTGGTGTTTGAGAGATGTCGTCATCACAAACATGATTCTAAGCATGCATACTTCTTAAAATTTGTGCATAATATAAAGGGAACTAGTCTTATAAGACAAAAACATTGATCATTTAAAAGAAACATGTACATTTGCTTACTCTAAGGTAGAATTGTAAGCATGACAAGGTTCATACTATCCTTTAGTTGTATTCCTTGCATCCATCTATCATCTTCAAAAGGATAATTTTTGAACTCAATAAGATACCGTCGGATAATCTTACTATGTCATAGTACCTTGTCTTCATGCTGAAGGATAGTGTTGGGTTGTAGCACCTCTTCTTGGTCTTTGATTTCGGGAGGGTCTTCAGTAATTGGTTCACTTGGTGGCTCTCCTTTGTAGGGCTTAAGTAGGCTCACATGAAAACCATTGTGTATGAGCTAATGGTTGGGAAGCTTGAGTTGAAAAGCCATCTCATTGATTGGCTTCAAAATTTGAAAAGGACCATAGTATCTTTTTGCTAGTTTAGCATAATACTTTTGATGACCCGTAGGATTTTTTTCCCGTCGTTTGCCTCAATCGAGCCTTGAGAAATTTAAGCGTAAATCTGTGCTTGTCAGCAACAGTTTTTTGCGTTTGTTGAGAGATGGATATAGCCTCCTTAATCTTTTGAAAAGATTCTTGTAGGTCACGGCTATACTCATCGATAAGCAGAGCAAAGATATTCCCATGTACTTTGAGTAGCAAGGGACTTTTAGGTCTTCAAGGTGCGTTCTCATAGAAGTATGGACAATATTATTGTACACATACTCTACAAGAGGTAAGTACTTTTTCCATTGTGAGTGTTGATCTACTTGTGTAACATAGGTCGTTAGTAGAACAAGAATCGTAAGATTGACTATCTCACTTTGGCCATCCGTTTGTGGGTGATAGACCAAAGACAAATTCAATCTTGTACCTAGATTTTCAAAGAGACCTTTTCAAAAATTACTTGTCATTCTAGAATCTCTATCTGACACGATGGATGTTGGCAATCCATGGTGTTTGAAAATCTAGGATATGAAGAGAGTTGCCATTTGGTGTGCCTTAATAGTCTTTTTGACAGGAATAAAGTGTACTTGCTTGCTAAACTTGTCGACTATTGTCCATATGTCCGTATTCCCATGGATAGACTTGGGTAATCCAAAGATAAAATCCATGGATACACTCTCCCATGATGAATTATGGATTGGCAATGGTTGGAGTAATCCAGATTGCTTCCCTCTATCATACTTGGTCTTTTGGCATACCACACATTTTGAAACATACTCTTTATGTCCACTTTCATGGTAGGCAAATAGAAATACGTCTCTACTCCTCAGAGAGTAGGTTGATTGCCTCTATGCCCGGCATAGGGAGGAGCATGGGATACATACGTGCACTTTATCAAAAAGGGAGTGGGTAAGACATAGCCTATTTCCATGGATAAGATAACCATCCTACAAGGTGAATGGTTCTTCTTTCTTCCCCAAATCAAGGCTTGACATTATGTCTTTAAATTCAGGGTCAGTAACAGACTCATTTATCATAGAAGACAGATCATTGTGAGTTTCTATAGACACCGCATTAACTTTTGGCCATCATAAAAGTGCATTGGCCTTTTGATTGTGCTTACCAACAATGTGAGCAATATGAAAATAAAATTACGAAATAAAAATTTCCCACCTCATTTGTTTGTCAGAAAGCTTGGTTGCGTCATGAAGTCCTTGAGACTTTGGTGGTCTGTTTGCAAAATAAATGGAGCTCCCAATAGATAGTGCTTCCATGTGTCTAGAGCATGTAGAATAGCTAAATGCTCTTTCTTATAAATGCCCAAGACCTGTTCATCCGTATTGAGCCTTCACCTCTCATATGCTATGGCATGCCCTTCTTGAAGCAAGATTGGTCCAAGGCAATCGCCACAAGCATCACATTTGACCTCAAATGGCTTTGAGAGATCCGATAGATTCCTTGGATTAGGCCATGCTTTTATTACCTCTAACTTTGATGGATCCATACGAATACTATTTTGAGAGATAATATGACCTAAGTATTCAATCTCTTGAAGGAAAATCTTTCTATTCTTTTGATAGAGAAAAAGCTTGTTCTCCCTCAAAGCTTGGAAAATCACCTAGAGATTTTGCTTGTGTTCCTCCAAGGTCTTGGAGTAGATGATAATATCATCAAAGAACACTCCAGTGAATTTGCGGTAGGGTCTAAATATTTTCTCCATTCAAAACGATTGAACGTGGCTGGTGTATTAGTCTAGCCAAAAAGCATGACTAGATATCCATAAAGACCAAACATTGTATGGAACGCGTTCTTTAGGATATTTTCATCCACTATCCTTATTTGATCATAGCCACTTTTACGGTCAATCCTACTAAAGTAGGTAGGGCCTTGTAGCTTATCAAACAAATCTTCTACCCGAGGCATGGCAAATTTGTTTTTGATAGTGATATTGTTTAGTGCTTGATAGTCTACACACATGCGGTATGTACCATCTTTCTTTTGCACTAAAAGGACTAGAGACTAAAAGGGAGAGGAGCTAGGTCTCAGCATCCCTTTGTCTACCTATTCTTGTACTTGCCTCACTACGGCTTTTCCTTTCTCTTCTAGCCTTATGATGTTTACAGGGCAATCAGGTGGTGGGGCTGGTGGAAGAGGTGGGATGGATGCTTGTAGTGGTGTCTGGGGTGGACGTAGAATTTGTGTTGGTGGGGGTGGTGCTCGGGGTGGGGGTGTGTTTTCTCTAGGGGGTGACAATTGGTTTCTCCTACCTCCTCTAATATAGTTTTGTCGTGGTTTGGGACAGTAGTACATACCGTGACCATCTTCTCCGCAGTTGTAGCAATGATACTCCCTGTTTTGCCGTCGTGCTCTTCCAGGGTCTTGATCTCTTTCTTGACTCCTCCCTTGCTGTATTAAGTGGACAGACAAATTTTGCAGTTGGTCAGTAATATGGGCCAACATATCTTGTTGCTCATCTCTTACCCCAAGAGCCGGTGGTGGTGGTATGGTGGTTGTCGTAGTTGCTGGTCGACGCGATGTTCCTTCTTCTGTTGACTCGGTTTCTTTGGCTTTCATTCGCAGCTTCTTGTCCTTAAGGCGAGCAATCTCAACGGCTAACTCGTACGTAGCCGGGAATCTAACTTTCACCTTCTCCTTGAGAAGCGGCCATAAGCCATGCGTGAACCGATCTTTTTTTAGGAAATCAGGTGCGGCTTCCCCCCTTGCCAGTGACTCAACCCACCATTCCCACAAATCCACAAATTTGGACTCATAGGTGGCATATTCTAAAAGACCCTCCTGCTTCAAGTCTCTCAACTTGTCCCACAACGTTTTTGAAGTGGTACCTCCCCCAAAGCGCCTCTTAAAAGCGATTTTTAAGGGTTCCCAGTCATCCTTGGTTGCTTGTGGAAGTGCATTGTACCATGATCTAGCTTCTAGCTTCATGAGATGCTTAAAGATTCTAACCCGGGATTCATCCGTATCTTTGTTGCTCACTACACATGCTACTTCAAAGTCATCTAGGAAGTCTGTTACCAAATCCTCCCCCTTCTTTCCTTTACATGTTGGAAATGCTACACTTGCCATGATTACTGAGAGAGAGCTAGAAAGACACACTGCATAACTTGCAAAAGTTTTTTTTCTTCTTTACAAGGAGGCGTGTATACCCTCTTATAATAGGACATAGATTAAAACTTCAAACGGTACATTGCCTTGTACCAAAGGTAAGATAAATGGTTGATCTGATGCCAGAACCTCAAAAAATCGCTCCCCACCCAGCATGGTGTCAATGACATGCTGGTAGTGAGCTTTCAAATCAAGTATTACCTTGATTGAGCGTACACGTGTTGGTATGTGTGATCTGTCTTGAGGTAGGTTGTACTGATTCATGTGAAGCTTAGAGGTGCTTAGTCACTGTCCAAGCTTGTGGGAGAGGGTGGTGTTCTTTCCTGAAACAAACTCAGTAGATCCCTAGTTTCTCTAGTGAGAGTGTGAGCCAATGATTTCGTTATCTGTGCTGCAGCATCAGGTGCGACTTGAAAACTGACTGTGATGATTACCTCGGTGACTTGAGTTACCCGATTCTCAAAGTAGAATAGTGTTGATTCTCTATTGTGTAGAGCTCCTTCCATTTTTTTGTTGTGGGTTGGTTGTAGGTTGCGGACATGGTTTTGACCTTCTCCTTCTTCTTCTTGGCACTTGGCCTATGTATATCCATTGGGTTTGGCGTGTTGGGTGACTCTCCCACTGCAACTCGATTACCGTTACGCCTGGCACTCGAGCTTTGATGGAGATGCGGAGTTCGTCTAGTTGTGCTTGGAGCTCTTCTCTTTGTGTCGTCCAATTAGCAAATCCTGCTAGCCATTCATCCATTCACAATAGTTTAGGGGTTTCAGTCTTGTAAACTGAAGGGTTTCATGAAAAGATCCTCAGTGGGGGCACCAAATGACGGGAGCAAAGCGAACCCCGAACCCCGATGGCGTCTAAAACACCGGGGACCGAATGGTGCTCCTCGAGCCTGTCATGGTAAAGCAAACAGGGGGCACCACCTAGCTTCAGCGGCTAGGACGCAAACAACACACCACCATAACAAAGTTTTCATCCAAGAGAGATGGATGCTTGGGAGTAATGATGAAGAGGAAAGGGAATGAGATCAAGTGAGAGAGAGAGAGAGAGAGAGGGTGAGGGAGGGGGTATAGCGGCTTAGTACTTAGGCACCACAAAAGGATGGCGAATCCGCATACCCTTCACACATACACAAGCTCACTCCAAACACAAGACTAGGTGGTGATTCCACACACCTCACATGGGCAAAACATTGCAAGAAAACATACTCACAAAACCTCAAGCTTTATTTAGAGAATAAGGCGATGAAATGGGGAGCATAGGGTAGGGGAATGAGAAGGGAGAGCGTGGTAGAGCACATGACGGATAGGTGGGAGTTGATGGCGAAGACTCGCACGAGGGTTATGGCCATCATCCTTCATTTAGTTGCCCTTCATCTTCCATAGCCAAGGGTGTAGAGGCCATGCTCAAGACAAGCATGGTGATTGCGGTGATGGTGATGGTGTGGGTGTGTGTGTGTGCACTAGGCACACACAGTGCATAGTGTACTCTTTGGTGATGGTGTGTGTCCTTAGTGTGATGGTGACCCCTCTTTATATAGGGGAGGAGGGGGGAGAAATTCTAGAATTTAGAAATGAAGAAATCATTATCTACATAGGCCATGTGACTGTGGGCCCCACTTGTCTGGCTGTGTGTATATGTGCCAGAACAACAGTCTCATGAGAGAGAGACTAAGAGAGAGATATGGGTTGATGAAAAGTGAGAGGTGACATGGAGAATAAAGTAATTACAAGAGGGGAGAGAGGGGAGTGTGTTCAGAGGTGAATCTGTGTGCAGATGTGTGTGAACACAAGAAAAATCAGGTAACCACCGGGTGGGGATGGGTCTGTGGGCACCTTTTTCAGTGAAACTGAGTGTGTGTGAGTGTGGGGGAGGTTATTTAGCTACAAGACAAGAGACATGGCACCCTTTAGAGAGAGAGGGGGGTATTTGGGTCATGGGATATGATAGGAGAGAGAAAGAGGGGGTGGGGTATACTATTTTGGAAGATAGGGTAAGTTGCATGTGAGCTAGGGTGCATTATTGGTGAGTTATAATGCATTATTGGTGAGAGGTGGGGTAGCTTGAGGGGAGAGAGAAAGGAGAAAGGACAAGGGGAAGAGAGAGGGGGTTGACCTTTTGAGTGGAGGAGAGGAAAAGGGACACGCGTCGGGGCCACAGTGAAGAAAAAGGAGGCAAGGTGGGGATGGGCTACCCCGCAGGCATGAGGTGGCCTATTTTACCTTTCTTATATATTTACGTAATCATACTTTATTTTTTCTTACTTTTTCCAATGTCTTTTATCACTCCCTCCCTAAGAGGGGGTTTTCATGGGGTGGGGACGAGAGAAGAGGGGTATGGGAGCTTGGCTTGTGAAAAGCCCCCATCATTAGCCCTCCCCTTTTGGCTAGAGGCATTCATGTCTCTAGCTCATCTGTTTGATCATTATCGTCGGAGATGGCGGCTGATGGTGTGTCCTCATCTGGAATGTCAATTGGTGGAGCCTGGTCAAATCGAAGAAAATAAGGTTTAAGTCGCCAACCATTTACCCTGGTTTTATGAAGTTTTCCATCAGCCTCCATAAGCTGGTAGCTTCCATTGGCATACTTTTTCCTGACGATGAAAGGACCTTCCCATCGGAGTTGGAGTTTCTTATCCTTGCGCGTGTCGAAGCGATTGTCATAGCGGAGCACCAACATTCCTTTCTTCAATTCTTTTTTCCGGAGATGCTCGTTAAAGCTAAGCCGTCTATGCCCTGCTTGTGCTGCATAATAATTTATTGCTTCTTCTCTATCCAGCTGCAGTCTTTCCAAGTTGATGATGTGATCTCTCAAATGCATGTTGGGCTGTTGAAGCTGGCTTGCCATTACTCTGAGACTTTGTAGTTGCACTTCAATGGGCAAGATTGCTTCCTTACCAAATACTAGATGATACGGTGTGAATCCCAAGGATGTACGAAATGAAGTTCTGTAGGCCCATAAAGCTGGTAGTAGATACTTATCCCAGTCTCCAGGATGATTGTTTACCTGCTTGGTAATAATTTTAGAAACCATTCCAAATACCTTTTCAACTAGGCCATTACATTGTGGGTAATATGGTGAAGAGTGCCTCCTTGTAATGCCAAGTTTCTGCATTAATTCTCCTACCAAGTCTGCTCTGAAACCTGGCCCTCTATCAGAGATGATCTCTAAAGGTGTGCCAAACCTACAGCATATGTGCTCGTAGATAAATTTAGCTACCTCTACCGCTGTGATTCTAGTGGTGGCTGTAGCCTCTGCCCATCTAGTCATGTAGTCGACCCCCATGATAATGTAGAATTTTCCTGAGTTGGCCCTAGGTAATGGCCCAATGGCATCGATACCCCATTTTTCAAATGGGCCATATGAGAGAATAGGTGTCTGTGGTTCAGGCATAAGTGACCTAGTGCCGGCCTTTTGACACAACTTACACGTTTTGCACCAGTGGTGTACATCACGGTTGAGGCTAGGCCATATGAAGCCTGCCTGCAAAATTTTCCTACTTGTTATGTCTAGGGAAAAGTGACCACCACAAACCCCGTCGTGACAGCTAGCAATTACTCCCGTGATTTCGTGAGAGAGAGGGACCTTCTTGAGTATTTGGTCCTTACCCTTACAGTACAAACCATCATTGATGAGTCGATACCTTGTGGCCTTCCGCGTCAGCCATTGCTTCTGTCCCTTTGTTAAATCTGATGGGCATTCCCCTGTTTCCAAAAAATGCATGATGTCAGGCAAGGCATCACTGTCTTGAAATAGAGGGAGCTTTAGTTTTATTGCTCCAACCACCACTTCCTGTAGTCTTTCACTTGCTAGGGCATCTGCTTCTTGGTTTTGAGTCCTTGGGATATGGTGTATTTGAACTTCTTCAAACTTACCCAACAAGGTTTTTACACCACTTAAGTGAGCCCTTAAACTAGGATTCTTGCATGTCCATGCTCCATTTACTTGCCTTACAAGAAGTAGAGCATCCCCAAATACATTAAGGCGTTGTACACCTTGCGAGACGCACCATTGTAGACCCTTGGTTAGTGCTGCATACTCAGCTTCATTGTTAGAATGTGAATCTAACAATTGGCCAAACGAAAATACCTTTGTCCCTTTGTCATCAAAGACCACTATGCCTGCAGCTGCTTTGTCGGACGCTCGCTTGTAGGCTCCATCAAAGTAGAGAGAGTATGCTCCTTCTACCATCGGTGGTACTGGAGGTAATCGGACTTCTCCTTCCTTAGATTGCTTCTCCTTCCTTTCAAAGACTTGGTAGGTCATGAGTCCCCCCAAACTTGCCCTTGTCGTGCTTTCTACCTGTACCGTGTAGTCAAAGTCTTGCAGACGAACTAGCCATTTAGAAATTCTAGCAGACACATCCATGTGTTGTATAACATAGGGAAATATTTCATCCGTGGTTAGAATCACAAATTGCTTAGGCAGCAAATATGACCTAAAATTTGTAGTTGCAAATCTAAGAGCTAGGACTAAGTGTTCCACATGGGTAAAACCTTTCTCTCCTGCTGTCATCATTCGACTAGAGAAGTAGATTGGCCTCATGAAAGATGTCGTCGTATCCTTTTGGAGTAGCACAGCCCCCAATGAGTCATCACCAACACTTGAGGTGACATAGAATTTTTCATCCCACTTAGGTGGTGAGATAGTTGGCAGAGTGGCTAAGACCTCCTTTACCTTGTTGTAGTGATGTTCACTTTTCTCATCCCAAGTGAAAGTTGATCTTTGAGTGAGTTGTTGCAGTGGTAGAACAAGTTGTGATAGTAGATGTATGAATCTACTTAAGTACCTCACCTTCTATAGAAAAGAGACCAGTTGACGTGCGGTTGTTGGTGAAGGTAGGGCTATGAGTGCGGACACCTTACTTGGGTCGGCGTTGATACCTCTTGCTGAAATTTCATGGCCTAGTAGAATGACTTTACTCTCCCCAATGTGACATTTATCCACATTTAATTGCCCGCCTAGGCTCTGCAACCTGGCAAAACCTTCAGTTACCTTTTCTAAATGTGAAATACGAGAGCTATATATACAAAAATCATCAATGAACACTCTTATGGATGTTCCAAAGAACGGTTGAAAAACATATGTGACATATCTTTGGAATGTGGCAGGTGCATTTGTGAGACCAAATGGCATAACCCTGTATGCAAAACAACCCCATGGCGTGATAAAAGTGGTTTTTAGCTGATCTTCCAAGGCTATGCGTATTTGAAAGTATCCAGAATAACCATCACAGACGGTATAGCATTCAAAACCCGCTACTTCATTCAGAATTTCATCCAAGAAAGGGAAAGGAAAGTGGTCTCTCTTTGTAGCTGCATTTAGTGGTTTGTAGTCAACACAGACCTTCCACTTACCATTCTTTTTAAGCGTCACCACTACGGGTGACACCCATTCTGAGTTTTCTACAGGATAGATGAATCCCGCCTCCAGCAATTTCCTTACCTCGGCCAAGAGTGCCTTTTCTTGTATGACCCCTAGTCGTCGTAGCTTTTGCACAACTGGTTTTACCCCTTCCTTCAGCTTAATATGATGTTCCACCATTGTAATGCCTGTGATTCTTTCATAGTTGTCAATGAACAGGTTAGGAAATCCCATCAACATTTACAAAAAACTATCTTTCTCCTCAAGTGTTAATTCTGTAGACAACATACCCTTCAACCTACTTCCTCCTAGGCAGGTGATTTTCTCTCCTCTTCATTGGGTTGCCCTTTTGGTGATGGATCACCAGTTGTGATTACCCTTTGTGGATCCTTCATAATGATACCCATCACATCAATGGAACTCTCACTTTCGTCGTTGGATGTGGTCTCCTCCTCAGAACTGGAAGATTCGCTAGTGGTTTCATCTGCCGATGTTTCCAGATTCATTTGCTTCTGCTTGCCAATCCTCATGTCGTAGTAGATTGTCTCCCCTTTCTTACCGGTCATGCGTAGAAGGCCAGTACCCCAGTCCTGTTTTGCCTTCATGGCCATCAACCATGGCCTTCCCAAAATTAGTGGATAGCCCTCCCCCTTAGTAGGCATTACAAAAACATCTACCTCTACCTCAGTGTTGAAAGCTTTGATTTTCACGGCACTTACCACACCCACACACTTTACTTTTGCGTTGTTTGACATCTTTGCCTTGCATGGAGAAGGCCTGTCAACCTCGAGCCCTAATTGAAGCATCATAGCTTCGCTCATTACACAGATTTGTGCACCTCCATCAATGTAGGTGTTTCCAACCCTCTTTCCTTTTATGTTTACGTCGACAATTGGAAGGATGTCATCCATGTTGCATCCCGAAATTGCTCCGGCTACCTTTGTTTTGGAGCGTCTTGTACTTACCATTTTAGACCATTGTCGTCTTACTTTTGGTGCAAGATGTAGCAGTTGTGGCCATGTAATCTTCGGTCCTTGCTCTGCCACATCCAATGTTAGATCATAGGGCTTAGAACTTTCCCCTAGTTGGAAGTCGGTGATGCCCAATTTCCGTCGTGGCCTGGATGGCCTCTTGCTAGTTTCTCCTCTCATGCTTCTCTCATCATCTGATTGTGTAGCTTTCTCCCTCCTAGCTCTTTTCACAGTCATGGCTTCAAGTGGTTCTAAAAAGGTTACCTTCTCCTTACCCTTGTCCCTCTCCTTTGCTCTGGGTGGATCCACTACTACGGCTTTTCCTTTCTCCTCTAGCCTTATGATGTTTACAGGGCGATCAGGTGGTGGGGCTGGTGGAAGAGGTGGGATGGATGCTTGTAGTGGTGTCTGGGGTGGACGTAGAATTTGTGTTGGTGGGGGTGGTGCTCGGGGTGGGGGTGTGTTTTCTCTAGGGGGTGACAATTGGTTTCTCCTACCTCCTCTAATATAGTTTTGTCGTGGTTTGGGACAGTAGTACATACCGTGACCATCTTCTCCGCAGTTGTAGCAATGATACTCCCTGTTTTGCCGTCGTGCTCTTCCAGGGTCTTGATCTCTTTCTTGACTCCTCCCTTGCTGTATTAAGTGGACAGACAAATTTTGCAGTTGCTCAGTAATATGGGCCAACATATCTTGTTGCTCATCTCTTACCCCAAGAGCCGGTGGTGGTGGTATGGTGGTTGTCGTAGTTGCTGGTCGACGCGATGTTCCTGCTTCTGTTGACTCGGTTTCTTTGGCTTTCATTCGCAGCTTCTTGTCCTTAAGGCGAGCAATCTCAACGGCTAACTCGTACGTAGCCGGGAATCTACCTTTCACCTTCTCCTTGAGAAGCGGCCATAAGCCATGCGTGAACCGATCTTTTTTTAGGAAATCGGGTGCGGCTTCCCCCCTTGCCAGTGACTCAACCCACCGTTCCCACAAATCCACAAATTTGGACTCATAGGTGGCATATTCTAAAAGACCCTCCTGCTTCAAGTCTCTCAACTTGTCCCACAACTTTTCTGAAGTGGTACCTCCCCCAAAGCACCTCTTAAAAGCGGTTTTTAAGGGTTCCCAGTCATCCTTGGTTGCTTGTGGAAGTGCATTGTACCATGATCTAGCTTCTAGCTTCATGAGATGCTTAAAGATTCTAACCCGGGATTCATCCGTATCTTTGTTGCTCACTACACATGCTACTTCAAAGTCATCTAGGAAGTCTGTTACCAAATCCTTCCCCTTCTTTCCTTTAAATGTTGGAAATGCTACACTTGCCATGATTACTGAGAGAGAGCTAGAAAGACACACTGCTTAACTTGCAAAAGTTTTTTTTCTTCTTTACAAGGAGGCGTGTATACCCTCTTATAATAGGACATAGATTAAAACTTCAAACGGTACATTGCCTTGTACCAAAGGTAAGATAAATGGTTGATCTGATGCCAGAACCTCAAAAAATCGCTCCCCACCCAGCATGGTGTCAATGACGTGCTGGTAGTGAGCCTTCAAATTCAGTATTACCTTGATTGAGCGTACACGTGTTGGTATGTGTGATCTGTCTTGAGGTAGGTTGTACTGATTCATGTGAAGCTTAGAGGTGCTTAGTCACTGTCCAAGCTTGTGGGAGAGGGTGGTGTTCTTTCCTGAAACAAACTCAGTAGATCCCTAGTTTCTCTAGTGAGAGTGTGAGCCAATGATTTCGTTATCTGTGCTGCAGCATCAGGTGTGACTTGAAAGTTGACTGTGATGATTACCTCGGTGACTTGAGTTACCCGATTCTCAAAGTAGAATAGTGTTGATTCTCTATTGTGTAGAGCTCCTTCCATTTTGTTGTTGTGGGTTGGTTGTAGGTTGCGGACATGGTTTCGACCTTCTCCTTCTTCTTCTTGGCACTTGGCCTATGTATATCCACTGGGTTTGGCGTGTTGGTTGACTCTCCCACTGCAAATCGATTACCGTTACACCTGGCACACGAGCTTTGATGGAGATGCGGAGTTCGTCTAGTTGTGCTTGGAGCTCTTCTCTTTGTGTCGCCCAATTAGCAAATCCTGCTAGCCATTCATCCATTCACAATAGTTTAGGGGTTTCAGTTTTGTAAACTAAAGGGTTTCATGAAAAGATCCTCAGTGGGGGCACCAAATGACGGGAGCAAAGCGAACCCCGAACCCCGACGGACTCTAAAACACCGGGGACGGAATGGCGCTCCTCGAGCCTGTCATGGTAAAGCAAACAGGGGGCACCACCTAGCTTCAGCGGCTAGGACGCAAACAACACACCACCATAACAAAGTTTTCATCCAAGAGAGATGGATGCTTGGGAGTAATGATGAAGAGGAAAGGGAATGAGATCAAGTGAGAGAGAGAGAGAGAGGGTGAGGGAGGGGGTATAGCGGCTTAGTACTTAGGCTCCACAAAAGGATGGCGAATCCGCACACCCTTCACACATACACAAGCTCACTCCAAACAGAAGACTAGGTGGTGATTCCGCACACCTCACATGGACAAAACATTGCAAGAAAACATACTCACAAAACCTCAAGCTTTATTTAGAGAATAAGGCGATGAAATGGGGAGCATAGGGTAGGGGAATGAGAAGGGAGAGCGTGGTAGAGCACATGGCGGATAGGTGGGAGTTGATGGCGAAGACTCGCACGAGGGTTATGGCCATCATCCTTCATTTAGTTGCCCTTCATCTTCCATAGCCAAGGGTGTAGAGGTCATGCTCAAGACAAGCATGGTAATTGCGGTGATGGTGATGGTGTGGGTGTGTATGTGTGCACTAGGCACACACAGTGCATAGTGTACTCTTTGGTGATGGTGTGTGTCCTTAGTGTGATGGTGACCCCTCTTTATATAGGGGAGGAGGGGGGAGAAATTCTAGAATTTAGAAATGAAGAAATCATTATCTACATAGGCCATGTGACTGTGGGCCCCACTTGTCTGGCTGTGTGTATATGTGCCAGAACAACAGTCTCATGAGAGAGAGACTAAGAGAGAGAGATGGGTTGATAAAAAGTGAGAGGTGACATGGAGAATAAAGGAATTACAAGAGGGGAGAGAGGGGAGTGTGTTCAGAGGTGAATCTGTGTGCAAATGTGTGTGAACACAAGAAAAATCAGGTAACCACCAGGTGGGGATGGGTCTGTGGGCACCTTTTTCAGTGAAACTGAGTGTGTATGAGTGTGGGGGAGGTTATTTAGCTACAAGACAAGAGACATGGCGCCCTTTAGAGAGAGAGGGGGGTATTTGGGTCATGGGATATGATAGGAGAGAGAAAGAGGGGGTGGGGTATACTATTTTGGAAGATAGGGTAAGTTGCATGTGAGCTAGGGTGCATTATTGGTGAGTTATAATGCATTATTGGTGAGAGGTGGGGTAGCTTGAGGGGAGAGAGAAAGGAGAAAGGACAAGGGGAAGAGAGAGGGGGTTGACCTTTTGAGTGGAGGAGAGGAAAAGGGACACACAGCGGGGCCACAGTGAAGAAAAAGGAGGCAAGGTGGGGATGGGCTACCCCGCAGGCATGAGGTGGCCTATTTTACCTTTCTTATATATTTACATAATCATACTTTATTTTTTCTTACTTTTTCCAATGTCTTTTATCACTCCCTCCCTAAGAGGGGGTTTTCATGGGGTGGGGACGAGAGAAGAGGGGTATGGGAGCTTGGCTTGTGAAAAGCCCCCATCATTAGCCCTCCCCTTTTGGCTAGAGGCATTCATGTCTCTAGCTCATCTATTTGATCATTATCGTCGGAGGTGGCGGCTGATGGTGTGTCCTCATCTGGAATGTCAATTGGTGGAGCCTGGTCAAATCGAAGAAAATAAGGTTTAAGTCGCCAACCATTTACCCTGGTTTTATGAAGTTTTCCATCAGCCTCCATAAGATGGTATCTTCCATTGGCATACTTTTTCCTGACGATGAAAGGACCTTCCCATCGGAGTAGGAGTTTCTTATCCTTGCGCGTGTCGAAGCGATTGTCATAGCGGAGCACCAACATTCCTTTCTTCAATTCTTTTTTCCGGAGATGCTCATTAAAGCTAAGCCGTCTATGCTCTGCTTGTGCTGCATAATAATTTATTGCTTCTTCTCTATCCAGCTGCAGTCTTTCCAAGTTGATGATGTGATCTCTCAAATGCATGTTGGGCTGTTGAAGCTGGCTTGCCATTACTCTGAGACTTTGTAGTTGCACTTCAATGGGCAAGATTGCTTCCTTACCAAATACTAGATGATACGGTGTGAATCCCAAGGATGTACGAAATGAAGTTCTGTAGGCCCATAAAGCTGGTAGTAGATACTTATCCCAGTCTCCAGGATGATTGTTTACTTGCTTGGTAATAATTTTAGAAACCATTCCAAATACCTTTTCAACTAGGCCATTACATTGTGGGTAATATGGTGAAGAGTGCCTCCTTGTAATGCCCAGTTTCTGCATTAATTCTCCTACCAAGTCTGCTCTGAAACCTGGCCCTCTATCAGAGATGATCTCTAAAGGTGTGCCAAACCTACAACATATGTGCTCGTAGATAAATTTAGCTACCTCTACCGCTGTGATTCTAGTGGTGGCTGTAGCCTCTGCCCATCTAGTCATGTAGTCGACCCCCATGATAATGTAGAATTTTCCCGAGTTGGCCCTAGGTAATGGCCCAATGGCATCGATACCCCATTTTTCAAATGGGCCATATGAGAGAATAGGTGTCTGTGGTTCAGGCATAAGTGACCTAGTGCCGGCCTTTTGACACAACTTACACGTTTTGCACCAATGGTGTACATCACGGTTGAGGCTAGGCCATATGAAGCCTGCCTGCAAAATTTTCCTACTTGTTATGTCTAGGGCAAAGTGACCACCACAAACCCCGTCGTGACAGCTAGCAATTACTCCCGTGATTTCGTGAGAGAGAGGGACCTTCCTGAGTATTTGGTCCTTACCCTTACAGTACAAACCATCATTGATGAGTCGATACCTTGTGGCTTTCCGCGTCAGTCATTGCTTCTGTCCCTTTGTTAAATCTGATGGGCATTCCCCTGTTTCCAAAAAATGCATGATGTCAGGCAAGGCATCACTGCCTTGAAATAGAGGGAGCTTTAGTTTTATTGCTCCAACCACCACTTCCTGTAGTCTTTCACTTGCTAGGGCATCTGCTTCTTGGTTTTGAGCCCTTGGGATATGGTGTATTTGAACTTCTTCAAACTTACCCAACAAGGTTTTTACACCACTTAAGTGAGCCCTTAAACTAGGATTCTTGCATGTCCATGCTCCATTTACTTGCCTTACCAGAAGTAGAGCATCCCCAAATACATTAAGGCATTGTACACCTTGCGAGACGCACCATTGTAGACCCTTGGTTAGTGCTGCATACTCAGCTTCATTGTTAGAATGTGAATCTAACAATTGGCCCAACGAAAATACCTTTGTCCCTTTGTCATCAAAGACCACTATGCCTGCAGCTGCTTTGTTGGACGCTCGCTTGTAGGCTCCATCAAAGTAGAGAGAGTATGCTCCTTCTACCATCGGTGGTACTGGAGGTAATCGGACTTCTCCTTCCTTAGATTGCTTCTCCTTCCTTTCAAAGACTTGGTAGGTCATGAGTCCCCCCAAACTTGCCCTTGTCGTGCTTTCTACCTGTACCGTGTAGTCAAAGTCTTGCAGACGAACTAGCCATTTAGTAATTCTAGCAGACACATCCATGTGTTGTATAACATAGGGAAATATTTCATCCGTGGTTAGAATCACAAATTGCTTAGGCAGCAAATATGACCTAAACTTTGTAGTTGCAAATCTAAGAGCTAGGACTAAGTGTTCTACATGGGTGAAACCTTTCTCTCCTGCTGTCTATTGAATAGTTTCTATGGGATTCTACAACTCATAATGTTGAACCCAGTTTTTTCATGTTTGCTGTATTTAGCACTTCATCTTTGTCCCCAAGATTCCCCTTGGTAAGAGATGTATTATTCTTTTGACATGCTCCATGGATCCTTATAAACCTAAACGACAACAGGGAAATAAGAAAACATGCATATATTATTTGTATTGAGCATGGCTATAGAAACTTTGATGATAGGTTTGCAGATTGGTAAAAATTCAACTTTTTTGTACCTATTTCTTTTGGCAAAACAAAAAATAGTGAGTGAGAAGCACTCATATGTTCTGATCACCAACCCATTGAAGTTAACTAGGGAATTTATCTCAAGTCCTACAAAAATCCCTAATCTTATTTATATGCAACAAAACATAAGAAATGATTGTTTTGATGAAAATGTACTGTTCCATCAACTTTGGAGGCTTGGTGTGACCAAAAGATGAGAAATTTTACAATTTTCTTATTTTTTCCATGTGTAGTAGGCCTTGAACTATAACCTCATGAAAGGATTTTACAAATTGAGTGGATCTACTATGGTTTTGGAGGTTTTTTTCAAAACCCTGAAAGGACACTTTTATGTCCTGTTAGGTTACCAACCTAGTGTTAAGGCTCTTCTTCGGACCCTAAAGTATCTACATGCGTGCGACTATCTCCAAAATGACCTACACTCCCGCAACATGACGCTTTGTTTTGGACAGAAGGGGGTCTATGCAGCCATTGTGGATTGAGGATAATGTACAGAGACCAAAACAAGAGCATGCTTTCCTCCTCTTCGTGACTTGTAAATAGAAACTAGAAAGCAAAGCAAGAGAGATTTTCCATTGGCCGCCCAGAATGCATATCTACTAATCCCCCTCCCTAGAATAAATCCATGAACATCTTCTCCAGGTGTCATACTTGTAAACGTCTTTTAAAGTGCATGTCAGTGCACCTCAAGAGAAAAACAAAAGGGGATTTTTAAGCAATGTACTTACCCATCTTGAGAGTGGCAAGCGAAAAAATCCCTCAACCCGACCTAGCGCTTTTTATGTTTCTCTCGGTCTAAACGGTGCTCATAGAGTGGGTTATGACATTATAATGATTTCTGGTCTAGGACCAACTGATGACTAAAGTGATGATTTGATTGTTGTCTTCTCTCTAGTTGAAAATGTAAATTATATGTTTGATCAAGTTATCTTGTCTCTTTCCTATGACATGGTGATAGATATTTTGTCTCTTTCTTGTAGCATGATCAAGTTATCTAGTCTTTTTCTTTCAAGGTTATAAGTAATATTCAAGAAGCGATTTAAATGTGATGACTTGTTAACCTCACTATTCGACTATTTAATGATGACATATTTGCTTGATTTTCAGATATGGAAGAAGAACTTAACCACGCTGAAGGTTGCAAGGCGAGTCTCTCAGCCTCAAAGAGTGCAGGAAGCTATGCCCAAACCAATTTATGCGTGAGCAACTACTTTGAATAAACGGTAATGCAAAGGAATCAACTCTAGCAAAGCTATCAGATTTGCAGCAAAAAGGACTAGCATGAGTATTGCTACAATAAATTCATACGATGGGAGAGAGTTATGCCACAAAAAATACCCAAATGGCACTCTACTTTATACAACAGTGCTATGTTTATGATATCCTTGGGAGGCGGATAGGTTGGCAAGACCACCCAAAGAATTTTGGCATCTATACCTAGCGTCTATATGACATGGATCCTAGAATATACCAGTTCTATTACCATAATTAACTCATTAAAGCAGTTTTCTATCCTTCTATCCCAACAATTAAGAGCACACTGTTTTGGAGTCGGTCATGACTTCTTTGTTGGCCAATTGTTGATGCATTTGGAATTTGGGATCCAATACAAATGCAGCTCCATGCAACGGTGTATGCAACTGCATCCATCACTTGTTGGCAGTTGTGATTATGGAAGCTTTTGTTAAGTATGGAGTTTGATTTACCCCTTGTAATTTTTTGTGTTAGAAACACACATTTGTAAGGCCTCCATTATGAGGAGAAGCCATCGTGCGTGAAGAAAAATCACTCGTCGGAAACCAAAATTTTAATGGCCAATCTCGAGCTTTGCTCGAGACTCGCTTCACCAGAATATTATGGCCAGAGGGCGACCGAAAAGTGTTCGAAAAACGGACGGTCGGTTGGTCAGTGGTCAGTGGTTGAAAGTCAATGGCCGGTGGGAGGTGGCCAAATTCAATGGCCAGTGGCTGATTTCAAGATGGACTTGTCTTCTCAAGGGCGGCCACACATGGGCGTATGGGAGAATTCAACTCGGACTTGTCTACACAAGGGTGGCTACACACGGCTATCTCTCATGAGAGAGGGTAGCCCTTTTGGCCTATAAAAGGAGGCCTTTTCTACACACAAAAACGGAGTGTGAAGTTGATGCAACAAGGTGGGTATGAGGTGACGAGAGTGAAGCAAGGTGGGAGCTATATTAAGCGTATAATCCCTTTGTAACCTACTTCTTGTTTGAAGGACTAAATCCATTGAGTGGCTGCTTTCCCGTGGATGTAACCCACATTGGGTGAACCATGTATATAATGTGTTCTCTCTCTCTCTCTCTCTCTCTCTCTCTACTTTGTAATCTCTCGTGTGTGAAAATTTATCTCTCTCCACTAAGTAATCTACTCAAATATCTATTTAGCTACATCCTATTTCCTAATAGCTTTCTCCTTTGCACCAAAGCCAACATGCTCTCTTACTTTGTGTAATGCCTCTGATACATACCAATAAACTCAACCAAGGACGAAAGATTCTTTGTTGACTGTTCGCAAAAGATCTACAGATGGTTTGGTTAGAGTGACAATCCTCTCTACATTGCACCAAAGAACTAGAGAGTTCACAAGCTGTGCACATCTTGTAGTTGCCTCCTGGTAGCTAGGATACTTGTTGAGCCATGCATCCCATCGTTTATCAGCTATCATTTCAATCAAAGCAGGATTCACTTCTTACAAGGTGGCAAGAACATAGTATGGGGTTGCAAACCTTGCCGCACAAAATATCTCTAAAGTTTTATTGGGTGATTTTGTTCGAAAAAGAGCATACAAAAATTGATGCTCTCTAATAAATTTCACCACATGGTTTGCATCCAGTAGCATTTGTTTTATGACGGCCATTTTACCAATGTCTTTTAACAACAAATTAAGAGTATGCGCTGCACATGGAATCCAAGTAATGTATCGGTACTTAGCTTGGGTAGCCCTCCTTGCTTGCAACCTTGTAATTGGATGCGTTATCTGCGACAATTGTAGTCACATTCTTTGTCCCCTCTTCCCTTTCTATGGAATGCTCGTATATCATTGCTAAATAATTGCTGGTCTTTTGTTTCAAAGAGGTGTCAATGGCTTCTACAAACATGGACCCTCTACGGTTGATAAGCATCACATTGATTAGCGGCTTCTTCTGACAGTTGGTCCATCCATCCAATGCTACAGGGAAACCATATGTAGGAACTAAGGCTACCATCGTGCGATTGAGGATGGCTTTAGTACTACCTTTCACTTTATCTAGATACTATGTGCGCATCCTATTATGATCAAAAAGCAATAAATCCTTTTTTGACTGTGATCATTAAAGCATCTTGGAATATGGGGTTACATATAGCATTGAATGGTATACCACAAGCCACAGAATCTTGCGTCTGTTTCAAGTGTAAATCAAGAAATGATTGCTTATCTACTACCTTGCTAACTTTAGTTATGCTAGGATCTGCTAATGCTGATGTTGAAGGATGTCCATGAAGAGGAGTTGACTGGGGAGTGTGATCATTTGCTTGTGTAGGCACATGCTCCGACCCCTTATGCAGCAGACATTTTTGCATCCGTTACAACTTGTTTAGCAGCATCACTTTACTTTTTAGTTGCACTATCATCAGGAAGAGGATGGAGTCTAGGAGAGCTTCTTTATTTGCCATGAGATTATGGGGTTAACATTCTGACGAATAGGTACATGCCATGTGTGCAAAAATGATGGGTATGTAAGAGAGGTGTAAGAGTGGTCAAAGGATGTCTTTTTTCCTCCTAAAAAAGGAGGTGGACAACTTTATGATTTTTGGCTCTCCATAACTCCTACATATGATTTTCAATTTGAGCGAAGATTATAGATTTCTAATCTACACACTGAGATCTTTCCATAGATATGTTACATGATATGGTTTTTCCTACTAGATTTTAAATTTTATTTTGAGGGAAAATTTGAGTTCAAATAAACTGGCCGTTTTGCCAGTTTGAATTCAAAAGCTGACCTTTGATTGCTTTTTTAATACTAGAGCTTAGACTCCCTTAAACTATCAAATAAAGAGGCCCTCTTAGACCCCATTCTCTTCATAATGGCTAACAGATGAATTTAATTTGCTAGCAACAACAAATCCAACTGTCAATGTCGAGGTCAAAAATTAATTCAAAGCAACAAAACACACAAGCGATGCTCAGTCAATCAAATTATCTTTTCAAACGTACAATAATTGGATCACTTAAAACAAATCATTTTAATCGGAATGCTCACATTGCACTACATCGATTTTTCTAAAGTGCAAGCTTTTTGCTTTCACACATTACAATAATCGAAATCTTAATCTTATTATTAAAAACAATACAAATAAATCTTATCATCACGTTGCGCTATTTCAATTTATTTAAAGCATAAGATTACAACTTTCACACATTACGATAATTGATAATATTAATCAAGTCTCACAATTGATTCTCATTGTAACATGAAGATTAATTGCAAACCTTGATGATTGCCATATCTATCTAAAGTGCGAACACGAAGTTCTCACACTCCGCAGTAGATCTTTGAGTGCTTATCTATTTGCAGTTGTTGAACATGTACGATCACACAATCCGATAAACGTAGCAAATCCAAATAAAGATAATTAAATATCAATGTATTTGGACATGAGATTCCTAAATTTTAATTTCAGTGAGAGCATAGTGTATGATAGCTCTACTTAGGAAAAAAAAATTCTACCTATGTTCACTTTGAGGTGAGAAAATATATGCACGTCAAAATGGAACAGAGCTAAATAAAACTAACCTCTATTCTATTATATTTTGTAGACTGATTATCTCATGTGAGGTTTGTTAATCCTCACGGCACACAGACACCCTATCACCTACGACGGACGTGTATTATGTATTATTTAGAGTCAGGTACCGGGCTTGTCGGACCAATAGGGAAAGGTAGAGTGATCGTCGATGAGAGGCGCACTTTAACTTGGACATTCAAGGGGTTAGTTGGCTAAGCATGGGCGCCCAAGTGTGAATGAGGTGAGCTCCTATAAAAGCCAACTAAACCTAATTTTTACTCATTCTCTCATTTGTGCAATTGAAGAGTGCTCTTGCTCCATCTCCATCTTCTTCTTCTTCACCTCCTTGTGTGTGTGTGTGTGAGAGAGAGAGAGAGAGAGGGAGAGTGTGTGTGCGATCGAGCATTACGAAGGCACGACGGCGGCGAAGCGGTTGAGCGCGGCACGACTGCAGCTTCTTCTTCATCGCGGCGAGGAATCCACCACGAAGGCGAGCGTAGAGCGGTGAGTGACACACCCTTTGTTCTCTTGAGCTTGCTAGTTTAGGCTTGTTGTGTGCTTGGAGCCGTTTGTGGCTCGCACACGGTGTATTGGCAAGTCCCTTGCTCCGACAGTGCGGCAAGGAGCGCACATTTTTGGCGCCGTTGCCGGGGATATGCCCTACACTAAGCTCGGTTAGCACTTTACGCTTCCTTGTGGTGCAATTTCTATCGTAGGAAAGGCAGGGAAGGAGTGTGTGGAGATTTCTGTTTTTTGCGTTTTCTGCATTTGCTGTCAAGTTTCAATTTCTGCTATTGTCTGCGTTTTTTCAATTTCTGCAATTTCTGCATTTTCAAGTTCGGCGTTTTCAATTTCTGCAATTTTCTAGCATTTCTGCGTTTTTTTAATTTTCTGCAATTTCTGCGTTTTCTGCAATTTTCTGCAATTTCTGCATTTCTGCGTTTTTCAATTTTCTGCATATCTGCGTTTTTTCAATTTCTGCGTTTTCTGAAATTTCTGCATATCTGCGTTTTCGGAAATTAAAAACGCGAGTAAGCGGGCGGCGAAATTTTTCGAAAATAAAAAACGTGACTCTTAAAACGGACGGGTTGGTTTGTATAAAAGATAGATCGGAATCGGGATCATTTCGGGATCATTTTCCCAAGCCCAAGCCCAAGCCCAAGCCCAAGCCCAGGCCTCAGACCTCAGTCTCATGATATATACTAGATATATACTAGACTCACTCTTATATATATACCCTACTCCCTCAAGAGAGAATGAGAGCATGTGGGACAAGTCCTCCACTCTCCTCCTTTCTCTTCCCACTTGCACCCTTAGACTTTCTAGTTTGGGCTTAGTTCCCTACTGGAAATTGATAGTTTTAGGGATTCCGAGGGCATAGAGTGACCAAACGGAGGGCTGTAAAGCACGGCACGACCCTCTGACCGATACGCTCGTTTCAAGCTATCACACGGCCCATTCCACGACACACTCTAAAAAATCTAGCAAAAAAACAAACAAAAAACACGCTAAAAACTAGTCACAAGGCCTCCTAGAGCAGCTTTTCGACACCTTAGGGTATCAAAAGCACATGCACTTACGCTCTGGGCGGGTGCTAGAACACGAGCATATTGAGGGTGCCTCTGTTCATATGGACACCCATTACCCATCCACGATAAGCTCTAGACCCTCAGCGGGGACACAAGGTAGCACCACCCAAGACCCTAAAATAGCCGCTAGTGATTCCTCTTCCGACTCAGAAATCATGGAAGCATACCCTACCCAAAACACTGAGAGAGAAGGCCATGCACCTCCCGAAGCTCCACAGCCTAGTACTAGTATGTTTAGCCGTTTCATGGAAACATTAGGTAGAGCTACTCGCTCGGAACCTGATGCAAATGAAGCACACGAAGGGGGTGGGGAAGTGGACTCTCCTTTCACATCGCACGTGGACCCCACACCCCCAAAGAGTGTCCATGTGGATATCCTGCCAACTTCTTACCAAGAAGGCCCTGTTGAGCTGCCTCCTTCAGAAGTTCCCTCTAGAGTACCGTTGGTGACAAGTAAAACCACGGGGAGCAACATTGCTTCTACCTCACAAGAAACCATTAACACGTCGACTCTAGAAGGATTGTTCATTAATGATCATTGGACATACGACCTCCACACTGAGGTGTTGACGGATCTACACTCTGGCCACGCCTACCATGTAGGATGGATAGAGATTGTACAATCCACCTCTAGTGCCACGAGCATCGAAGATCAACAGAAAATGATCTGTAATGTTATCCATGGCATTATTCAATCAGAAAGGCAAAATCGAGAGGTAAATATACTCTCAACTGGCCCCATGAGATTTCTGGATACGAGCAAGGCTCAACAGCCTACTCTATCACAAATGGAGACTCCTCTAATGAGCCCCATGGACCCATCTTACGTCATTTCACCTGGGGTCTCTATGCAATCTGAGCCTTCGAGCGAAAACTTTAGCTTCCCTAACTTGGCTCAACCCTCTATCAAGGAAAACACAGTGCTCACTCCAGGGATAAGCCTGACAGAGAATGTACCGATGACATCTACGGTTAGCGCAGTGCCACTACCTAGTGTCGTAGTACCTAATATGGGGCCTCGACCATATGTGCCTCTAGCCCCTTATGCACACATGACCCCCACACCTCCAATTGTACCACTTGCTTATGCTCCTCGAGTGCCGCTCCCTAGCTCTTATCCGAGTGGACCTATGCCCGGTTATGTTCCATATCCTGCATCATCCACACATATGCCAAGACCGGTACCCGTTCCTCTCCCACATATGATTCCAAGAGTACCTCCACCGGCCCTGCCTCCTCACATAGGTGACTTGGCAGCGTTTGCTCAAACCATAGGTCGATCTATCGCGGAAAATATGCGTCATGCATCTGATAGAGAGCCTAGAAGTAAGGCAGTACAAATTACCAAACTCACGCAAAAATTCAATGGGGACGAAGATGCTAGAAAACACATTGAAGTGTTTGAACAAGTATGTGATTCCTTAGGGGAACGCAACGAACTACATAAGTGCAATGCCTTAAGCTTGACATTAAGTGGGAAGGCTGGAGATTGGTATAGGACCCTAAGGGTGGACGAGAAAACAATCTACCCTACCCTTCGAAGGTTGTTTCTAAAGGAGTACATACGAGAAGGTGTGCTTTGGGGTGTAGCGTCTCAGCTACAGAAGGCCGAACGTAAGGAAGGAGAGTCAGTAAGGGACTTCATTAGTCGTCTAAAGCACTTAAACTCTCGCTGCCCTGTAAATGAGCGCTTCAACAATAACCAACTGCTTGATCGATTCATTCGAGGGTTGAGGAATGAAGGAATCTATAATGGACTAGTGATTAGAGGTATCACAACCTGGGAAGATGTCACTGCCAATGCAATCCAACTAGAGGACAACTTGATGATAGCAGGCATGAGGGTGTCTACTGACACGAGATCCACTAGCTCACAAGCCATTGAGTATGAACCCATGACTGCAAAGCCCATTGCCAATGAGCCAAAGGTATTTGAGACATTCTTGACAGACCTCACCAAGGCAATCCAAAAGTCTCTTAAGGATAATCGACCCCCTCAAAATAGTCACATGTATCCAAGAAGGGAGCAACAATGGTGTTCTATTTGCTTAGGTCCACATAGCACTAGTGAGTGCCCTACGTTTAGAGTAAAATTTAATGGAACTTGCAACGCATGTGGTAGGTATGGTCACCAAGCTAAGGATTGTTTAATGATCAAACGTATGATGGAAAATAGACCACCTGTAGCCTGGACGGATGCGCCTCGAGCTCTTGTATTGATGCCTACTCCACCTGTTGAGCAACTACCGCAACACATGGTCCCTAGATCTCAAAATGTTGTACAAGCTACACCGTTACCACCTCCTGTGCTAGGACCGCAGCCCCCGCATCCAAGAGTCGCCCCTATGAACCAAGTAGGTTGCGAGCCATCAAATGCTTATGCAGATGGCTGTGAGGAGGAAATAGACACTAGTATTGCCTACGGACTTGATACATTGGAAGAGTGTCCTATATACTACATGGAAGATTGTTGGGGACAAGTCAAGCCGGTTTATCAAGCTGCTGCTCTCGCATCCAGAGGTCAAAATATCAACACCCAGGCTAGGAGGCCACCTCTTCAATGCTACGAGTGTGGTGGACCACATCGAGTAGCGGAGTGCTCGATTAGGCTGCAAAAGAATGCTGCACAGATGCAAATGAATCAAGGGAGCACGTCTGCAATGCCAATACTCACATGTAATCGTTGTGGCATAGATCACTTGATTGCCCAAGGCCCCTATAACCCAAATGTGCCTAAAATCACACCCCTAAATTTGGTCGAAATTGCTAGTGTGACATCGCCAATACCACCCGTCGCACCCGCTTATGCGATTACACGGTCCATGCTTCAAGGGCCAGGACATATCCTTGAAGAGAGAGATACTGCGTCAGTTATCCAAGCAAAGAAAAAGAAGACACGAAGGAAGAAGTCGCAGAATACGGAAAATTCAAAGCCAAGTTCCAAAACAAACATAGGAACAGGAGATGACCCCGTGTATATGAATGACCTCGAGGATGATTCAGATTCTGTCGAGACAATGGAGACTAGAACCAATACCACAAAGGGAAAGACCGACAAGGAAAACCGTAACATGGGACCAAATGAAAACCGAATGAGAGAAAACCATAAAGAGCCTCTGAAAACACCACAAGTGTTTCCAAATCCAATCCAAGACCCCCAAGATAAACCGCAGGGGCAAAAAGGGAAGAATCGAAAAAGAAGATTTGGACGTACCCAAACCCTGTAGACGAGATTAAGCAGGTGAAACATCTAAGAGGTTTAGTGGAGGAGACTCAAAGGAAACTAGAACCAGAACCCATGCATGTCAAAATTCATGACACAGTGTTTCCCACGCAAGTTCATCCACCCCACATGAACCATAGACCGTTAGCCATATCTAGTATCATCCAAGAAGGGAGTGAGGACGGGACATCAGAAAGTGAGCATACACCCTTCTTGTTGGAAAGGATGTTTAACGAAGGAATACCTGATCCCATTGAGGAATATGAGATTCCATCCTCACCAGTTCCTAGTCAAGGACCTACACCCTGCAAAACGCCAATGAATGTTGCCAAACTAGTGGACTTCATGTCTTCTGAGGTCCGAACCACAATCATAGCAAAGCTGTATGGAGATCCTGAGTTATTCCTTGCACTTCGAGCATTCCTTAACGGAGAGCTACGAACGGGATTACCGCAGTTTGCGCAACCAAATAGGCCTGACTCGATTATGATTGATGAGGAAAATCATGTGCAATCACTTGACTTAGATGGACACGAGTCTGTGATTGAGGTACCCATTAACGAATTAGGGCAGTATTTTGAAGGCGACGAGTCTAATGCGACCCTACCCATCACTACCAAGGGATTAACTATAAAGGGAATTCTTGATGGTGGTGCGGGAGTTAGCATCGTTACAAAAGATTGTTGGGAATCCATGGGAAAACCCCGCCTCAGTGTTACTAACATTGTGGTAAAGATGGCAAATGGTACCATAGCCAAACCTATGGGGATGCTCAAGGATCTTAAGATCAAAGTTCTAGGACACAAGGTACGACATACGTTCATTGTAATGGATTTCTCTGAACACCTTATGTCATATGAAATGATTTTAGGACGACCATTCATGAGGGAAGCACAAATGGTTCACGATTGGTCTAAAAATCATGTCTATTTGCAATTCCAAAACTCTGTCCTTAGAGTGGATTTGGTGACTGGTAAGGTACACCCCTTAGGGAGTAAAACCATTATTGATCATCGCTCTGACACCACAGTTCACTCGACCCCACTACAATATTGTTACACTTGTAAGAAGGATACAGACATTGGCCAAGATTCTCCTTACATGGATGTGTTACCGGGTATGACGGAATCAGACAATGTGGATTGGGTCCACCTAGCATCAACCATAGACACTTGGGGAAATAGGGGGACGACCTGGGTAACACCTGAGGGGGATGAAATGCATGTACCCTTACATATGCTACAAGCAATGCGTATCGCTTCCGACAAGACTCATCCTAAGGTAACGAAGAAAACATACAAGTGGGTCCCTAAAGCTTCTTTAGTGACCATAGCTAGTGCTAAAAAACAGAAGCCTTGTAAGAAACGTACCACTCGCTCCAAGAAAAGTAAGAAAATGTTGCGATGGATCCCTAAACGACTATTGGAAGCCCAAGGCTACTATCAAGGAAATGATCAAATCTGGGTGTCAAAACGTAGATTGTGCTCTTACCTATCACCTGACCCAAGTGAGCCGAATCCCGTATCTCCAAAACGAATCGATGATCGTGGAAAGAAAAAAATCACAGAATGCTACACACCTGCTCCCGAGCTAGTTTGGGTACCAAAGAAAGAACGATTTGTTCCACCTAGCTCAGGAACAAGGAAATCAAATGAAGCTTCTTGCTCTTCATGTAGTTCCTATACGCAAATAGAAGCTTCGACACAACCTCCACCTACCACTGTACATATCCATCCAAGCACGAAAGAGTTTGCACCTTCCGGGGTAAGTTCACCACCTACAACAACGTTGCAAATAAAATCATGGGAGAGTACCTTACCACCCTTGCAACTAGATGAAACACCTAGGGTAATAGAAAACTACTGGCAAAAATCCTCACCTATTACCAACTGGAACAATTGGTTTCAAAGGGTGACAAGCTCATTTCAAACGGTATGATCTACCCAAGGAAGGGGGGAGTGTTTGTGGACATCCATCATTCACTTGTTTCCCTCTCAACCTTTTTCCCTGACCTCTCAATTCCAATCTTAGGGAATGTACATATAAAGCTTTATACTCACAAAAAAAAAGGAAAAAGAGCAAGAGCAATTAGCAAACGAGTATTAATATTCGATCTCTAGTGCTTTTCGACCGTCAAATTAGCGACCCCAGACTTGTTTAATTTTTTACCTTTACATCTGTTTATGCATTTGATTACATTGCAATTTAATGTTCATTGCTAACAAATTGTTTGAAATTCTTTTACCAATCAATGTGTCTACCTAAAACTGCATATGCTTTTTAAGAGAATGCAATTACTGTGCCAATGTTGTTTGATTTTGCAGTGACTAAAGAAGGCTAAGGACATTCATCTCAAATGCTCTTCCACCTCGACGAACCAGCTTCAACTCAATAGCTTCCGAGGACGGAATCTACATCAGGAAGGGGGGAATGTTAATCCTCACGGCACACGGACACCCTATCACCTACGACGGACGTGTATTATGTATTATTTAGAGTCAGGTACCGGGCTTGTCGGACCAATAGGGAAAGGTAGAGTGATCGTCGATGAGAGGCGCACTTTAACTTGGACATTCAAGGGCTTAGTTGGCTAAGCATGGGCGCCCAAGTGTGAATGGGGTGAGCTCCTATAAAAGCCAACTAAACCTAATTTTTACTCATTCTCTCATTTGTGCAATTGAAGAGTGCTCTTGCTCCATCTCCATCTTCTTCTTCTTCACCTCCTTGTGTGTGTGTGTGTGAGAGAGAGAGAGAGAGGGAGAGTGTGTGTGCGATCGAGCATTACGAAGGCACGACGGCGGCGAAGCGGTTGAGCGCGGCACGACTGCAGCTTCTTCTTCATCGCGGCGAGGAATCCACCACGAAGGCGAGCGTAGAGCGGTGAGTGACACACCCTTTGTTCTCTTGAGCTTGCTAGTTTAGGCTTGTTGTGTGCTTGGAGCCGTTTGTGGCTCGCACACGGTGTATTGGCAAGTCCCTTGCTTCGACAGTGCGGCAAGGAGCGCACAAGGTTACACTCTGCACACAACCACAACCTCTAATTGAGCACATAAAAAGTGACTCCTATAAAATAAACACCTTGTATGAATGAGAGTATGAGCTCTATACGACATACAAAGCTTACACAATTTGATCCTAAAAAAAATCAATCAAATTTTAATAAAAAATGAAATTGATTTAAAAAAAATGTAATTTTTAACTATTTTAGATTTCAAATGATTTTTGAATAATGAAAACTTTATATATTTTTCTCAATTTTTGACATAGAACACCTTTTGTGATTAATAATGATCTCAACAAGATGCGCTGCCACTATATATAGTTTTTTTTAATCAGTGTTTTCTTCGGTTGAAAAGTTGTATAATATGGGATAACGCATAATCCACTTGTATATGGCGTATTATACGAATCTCATATAACGAATAATACAAATTAGATGTTGATGGCTAACTTTCTGACAATTTTGACTGTGACTATGCATTCATACACTCTTGTACGCATTCCATGCCCTCAGTCACCAACTTTCATAGATGTACTATCCTCTCTTGAGCTTTCACCACTTTTGACAAAACATTTTTTTAGTGAAATGCAGACCTTGAATGATGAGAGAACTTGTTGAACTTGTCTACTTACCCTACTCCTAAAACAAAAAAAAATCAACTAAGAATAGGCTCAAAATACTCAACAAACAATTCCTTAACTAAACTTTGAATTTTTTTTTCACTTTCTTGCATTTTTCTTGCTTAGTGTAGGTTTTACCACTCTATCAGTCAGTGAAGTCTTGCACTAAGCTCTAAACCTATCTATAACAGTTATCCTAACTAAATAACACTTTTGTAGCAAGAAACTCACCACAATCACACAAAACAAAGACCACAAAAACATTGATCTCCTTTTCTAACATATCTTATCTGCTAATCTATTTAACTCTGTCGGATTCAATTGTGCTCACACTGGTTTAGGTACTCGTTCCCTGGCAACGACGCCAATGTTTCGCGACCATAGCAGTCAACACCAATCACATCTTTGAAAGAGACGGAACCAAATTTAAAATGTCGATCCTGGGAAGCAAGTGACTTGACTAGGGCATGGAGGCACACCAAGAGATTGTCAATCTCTTGTTTGAACACAGTACACTCCACTTTGACGTTCAATACGTGTTCCACCTACTAGAAACCAGGATTCTTCCTCTAATCCTTTCACACGGTCACATGAAAATTCACAAGCAGATCACCTTCATATGACTCCAAACTCAAGAGGAAAGTTTCTTAGATTGTACAGAACAGACTGGATCATCAGACTCACAATCCAATCTCGGGGAAAAAACGCAATTATCTCCAGTAGGCTAGATGCAGGTCATGATTTCAGATTTCCAAATTTCCTACTAAGTTCTCCTAAGTGTTGGGAACCTTGTACAATTGACAAAATAACAATATAACACTTGAATAGTGAGATATGTCATGTGGAAGGTTTCAAAAGTCATTGCTCCGTTCTTGTGAAGCACTTACAATGTAGGTATCCAAATGTAGAGCTTCATGAGATGAACACAATGGTGCCCTCGAAATTTCGATGAGACAATCATGTGGAATAGTGCAAAGGGACAAATTCACTATAGAGAGAAGACGACAGACAACGTCCAAAAGAACTTTATTTGATCTCTTTTCTTATAATAATATAATATTAATTCCAAAAGCTTTACTGGAATTGGAGCTGATCTCTTGAGACAGCTAATTCCAGTGTTAGAAGATTTCAGCTACTAGAGTTAGAAGATTTCAGACAGTATACTGGACAAAAATCAGAAACTGGACTGGAATTTGGATACTGGAATAAGAATCAGACTATGTACTGAGAATAATATTCAGATTCAGATTCAGAGTACTGGACACAAAGTAAGTGTGACTGGAATATCTGCCATGATTGAGATTACAGTGAGTATGATATGATTTACAAAGAGAGTACAACTGACAACAACTGCCAATGATTGACAACTCAAGTACAAATGTTTCCAAAATGCTAACCCAAATGCCAACAATTGCCAACCCGATTACAATGTAATGGGCCCTATTTATACACCATGGGTTTACCATAGTAATTACCGTAGTAATTACTAACTAATTTGCTGCCCGCCTCATAAGAGAACATTCCCACTTAGTGAAACTGTTTCAACCATCTACATCCTTCCCTCCTTTCTTGAATTTTGGCAAGATTCCAAAATTTCTGAAAAATTCCCTTGTCTGATTCTAATTTGAGACTGAAAAATCCACCGTCTAGTTCTGATGTTGGGGATTGGACTTGACCAATGACAGAGTGGCCATACAAAGATTGCGAGAGGCAGCTGAAAAGGCCAAGGTAGAGCTCTCATCGTCTACACAACTGATATCAACTTTCCAGCTGAGGAAGAAAAGTCGCCACTGAATTCTGAGACGGAACTACCCAGTAGCCTTCCAGTGAACCATCTTCTGTTTGCCCTTTGACCTGGATGGCGTCTGAGAAGTCCCAGTACCAACATTCTCCTTCTGAATCAGTCGGTAAATGGCCTCCTGCTCAAGCTGATCTCACCTTTTTGTGGTCATCTCTACTTCATAAGGCGTGAGGGAATGATAAGTTTTGGTGTCAGGATCATAGAGTGTGTGTCTGCCTTTGGTGATCTTAGTTCTGGCCAGCTTATGACAATGCGAAGCAGTATGGATCCATCCTTCTAGAAGAGGCTGATTAGTTTTGACCCGGGCTTCGAAAAGAATCTCAGCCATCTCCCTATGCTGTGGTGCCAGGACCGCCTTAGCTGCAATATCCTTTTTAGGCAATTTAGAAGATTTGACAGTAAGTTGCAGCAGTTGATTAGTGATTTAGAATCAAGAACCTCCTTTATGATGTCTGCGTCAAAAGCAATTCTTGTGGCTTGCAGAACAACTCAGAGATCCCATAGTTGCAGCAAAGCCATTGCTTGGTCGTCGGTGAGAATATAACGCTGAATCTTACTGTACGGTATGATGGGAAGGCTTGCCTTTGTAGCAGTAACTATGGCTTGGGTTTCCTCAAGAGACTCCTGCATCTTGTCTGAGCGTTTCCTTCTACCCATACACTATGAAGACGACGAAATAGGCGAAGGAGAAGAAGACTTACTTGATGCGTCAAAGCCGTACCCTGGTGTCGCTGGCAAAGCTAGCTGACAATCAACTGTCTCTTCAGAGGATGAGGTCTACAGCTGTAGCGAAGAAACCTCGGAGCTTGGCGATGGCGAATGAATAACGAGAGGAAATCGTCGCGCAGGGGATTTGTGAGGAAAAATGCCGACTCTCCTGATTGTTATACGTGTTCGCGCCATAAAAGCTCCACCACTCGTCGCTTCTAAACTTGTGTGCGTCGCTGTTGTCGTGGCAGAAATGCATTGGACAAGACTACTACCCATCCTTGAAATGATTACTCTACTGGCGTGCCATCTGACCGTTGGGCGCTTAAAAATTGAAAAGTGTGTTCCCACTGATACTGGACTAGTTTCCAGTCTGGTTTGATCATACTGGTACTGATTCTAAGATCATTCTGGTCTGGTTCTATTGGTACTGGTTCTGGAATTGGAATTAGTTGCACATGAAAAAGCCCAAAAATATCCGATTCTGGTATCTCTTGATCTGCAGTTCCCAATTCCCTAGTACCTTGTTCTTGCCTAGTCTCCCTAGCTTCTGAATAGTAAAGCTTGATCTTTGCACCATTATATACTCCTGGCAACAATAATCCAAATAAATCTTTCAATCTTACTGTACCATTGGAGAAGACCCAATCTACCTCAAATGGTCCTGCCCAGGCAATCTTCAGGTTTGGCTTCTTCGGACCCAGTCTAAACTGATAGAGAAGCACTAAATCTCCTTTCTGAAATTCCCGAACCTTAATTCGACGATCATGCCAGTGCTTCCTTCGTTGTTGAACAATTTCTTGTTCCAGCATAGCCCGTTGCCTGAGTTCATCTAACTGCATAAGTTCATCTAGGCGCTTTTTCAGATTGTGGTTGAAGTTTAAGCCATACTTCACAACCATTCTCAGACTTGGGATAATGAATTCCATAGGAACCACAGCTTCAGTTCCATACACCATTCTGAATGGTGTCAACTCAGTAGTGACCTTGTAAGCTGTCCTATATGCCCATAGAGCAGTCTGGAGTTTCAAATCCCACTGGTCTGGTTTCTTTTGCACCACCTTAGTGAGAATAGACTTGATTGTCTTGTTGCTACTTTCAGCCTCTCCATTGCATCTGGGATAATAAGGAGTAGATTTCCAATGCTTGACCGAAAACATATCCAATAGAATTTCCATAGTGTCATTGATAAAATGTGTTCCTTGGTCTGACACAATCTCTACTCGACATCCATATCGGCATACAATATTCTTAAATAGAAACCTTGCAGTTGACTTGGCTCTGTTGTAAGGAAGAGCTTTAGCTTCCACCCACTTAGTGACATAACAAGTAGCCATTACTATGTACTTGTTCTTCCTGGGGGTAACCTTCTTAAAAGATCCCATAAAATCTAATCCCCATTTCATGAACACGCCTAGTGGTTGTACTGGCGTCAAAGGAGTCATATCTGCAGCTGTTGGTCGACCCATTCTTTGGCATGTCACAAGTTTTCCAAAAACTTCTAACATCAGCAATCAGTGCTTGCCACCACAGACCAGCTTGCAGAATCTTCTTGTAGGTTAATTCATTGAAAAAATGTCCACCAGATTCACCATTATGTGCTTTTGAAATCACTTGCATTCTTCCTTCCATAGGTACACAACGCCGAAGTATACCATCAACACCCAATCGATAGAGTGACCCTCCGATGATAGTAAACTTCAAGCTTTTGATGACCAAAGATTTCTTCTGATTCTGCTTCCAATCCTCTGGAAAAGCACCTTGGGAAAGAAACCGATAAACATCATACCATTCAGGATCAACTGATTCTCCTGCCTCTAGCTGGAATAAGTCAGCGTCCACTGGTTCATCCCTCAGGGGTGATTTTGAATAACCTTCCGTACTTCTTGACAGAACACCAACTCCACATAGATTCTTGCCAGGCTTATGAAAAATTCTGAATTCAAACTCCATTAGGAACATCATCTATCTTATCAGCCTGCCTTGAATAATGACTTTATTAATAAAAAATAGAAGAGCCTGATGGTCCACATAAAAATGGAACAACTTTCCCAACAAGTAATGCCTGAACTTCGTAGCGCTGAAAACCATTCCAAGGGCTTCTCTCTCAGTAGTTGTATATCCTTGTTCAACCTGACTGAATCTGCAATTGGCAAAATAAACCGGATAATCAGTCCTTCCGTCTGGCTGAGACAATATCACCCCCATTGCCAATCCTGAAGCATCTACATGTACATGGAAAATAACATTCCAATTTGGTTGCCTAAGGACTGGTTTATTGATAATGGCCTTTTTCAGATTCTGGAAGCTCTCCTCACATTCAGCAGTCCAGTTGAACTTACTGGTCTTCTTTGTACGCTCATATAATGGTACTGCTTGAGAAGCAAACTTATGTACAAACCTTCTATAGAAGTTAACATAACCCAGGAAAGAGCTCAACTCTGAAGCATCTCTGGGTGCTTTAGCTTGCTGAACACACTGAATTTTGTCATTGGCCATTTCTATTCCATTTCGGGAAACCACATGTCCCAGTAGCTGTCCCTTCCAGACTAGGAAAACGGATTTAAATGGATTCAAACAAATCCGCTTCTCCTGACAGCGTTTGAAAACCATTTCTAGGAATAGTAGGTGTTGTTCCTCATCTGAATGTACAGTAAAGTCATCCATAAAGATAGCGAGGAACCGATGAAGGAATTCATTAAACATTTTCATCATACACCGCTGAAAGGTAGCTGGTGCATTGCACAGGCCGAAAGGCATCACCAGATACATGAAAGCTCCCCATTCGGTGATGAAAGTGGTCTTTGCTCTATCTTTAGGAGCGATGTGTAACTAGTTATAGCCACTGTAACCATCTATAAAGCTATAGATTTCATATCCTGCGATCCCATCAAGAAGCATGTCAGTAAAAGGAAATGGAAATGGATCTTTGATAGTTTGGGCGTTGAGTTTCCTATAGTTAACACAGACTCTCAATTTCCCGTTTTCCTTGGGAACTAAGACTATGGGAAATAGCCAATCGCTACTGGCCACGTTTGTAATGAACCCAGTGAGTAGCGTTAAATGGTAACCTTGCATTTGCACTACATTTCTACTCAAATGTATACATTTTTTTTCAGAGTTTTAACATAGTGTTCATTCTCTCTTTCCGTAATAGCTTTTTTCCATACAAACACCTTACCCTTCTTAGATCTTTATGCATTTACGTCATATTTCTCTCTTCATGCTAAATGTAAATAGTAAACTTAATTCTACTCTCCTAGTTTTTTTACTGCACATTCTTTTAACTAATTACCTTTACTAATTTGAATAGCTATCTACATCCCATAATTTGTAAATAAATAATTTATGGGCACTTATCTTACACATCTTCTCTCAAGGGTAGGGTTAACCTTGTAGGCCTTCCCTTCCCCACCACTATGTGACCCAACTCTTGGATCATTTACTTGTGTTGGTCAACAAATCTTAAATATAATGTATATCCCCAATAAATAAAACTTTATTGGAGCCTACCTCATTTGTTTAAGGTGGATTCTCTTTTGAAAAAGCATGCTACACCTTGGATGCATGCTAAAGGGCCCCCTACAAGGAGACTTGGTTCAAAAGGTGTTTTCGATGCATCTTGAATGCTTTATCTCATGGGTATACTTGAGGAACACTCCAAAATCATCTTAAACACTTTGAGAAGGTCAACTTTGCCTTTTATAGCACCCAATTCTGAGTTACAGGCTGAAAGTTATGGTGAAAACAAGGTGCTGCGGACACTGTTACTGCAGGTCAAAGTTACAATCAAGTAAACCACAAAGGTGAAAAGTTTTCTTGACTTCTTCAACATTCTAAAATACCAATGGGGAGTTAAAAACCACTTGCATGTGGAGGGGTCGGCTCAAGATGCTTCCAGTGACACAACAAACAGGATGGGGACACTCTGCAAGAGCCACTGGAGGGACATCATGGTGGGGCCCACATACATTATCAACCCTTATGGAGCCTCCACGACTTAAAAGGCTATTTTTAATGAAAAAATAAGTCCCTTATTTTCATAATTGAAGGAATGGTCAAAAGGGAACCTAACTATGGTTAATTACCTACCCTAGTCAAGTTTAACCTAACCCAAGGTCTTGTACAGCTATAAAAAGGCCCTTTGGCAAGCACAAAATACACACACCTACTCCATTGCTGCAAATAAGCTCCTCTAAGATTAGGGAAGCCCTAATCTCTCTCTCCTCTTGTCTCCCTATCCATTTCCTAAGCTCGCTATCATAAGCGGCACCATAGAGAGAGCATCAATATGCTATTGCTACCATTCTCTTGCAAGCATTTCTCTTACCATACTCATCCCTAAATAAGGATTGTAGATTCTATATGAGAGCAAGGATATCAAGTTCAATGATCTATCTCATGGTTTGATCAACAAATTGTTGCAATTGGGGTGTCGTCGTCACACTTTTGCTCTAAACGCATGTAAAATTGGTAAGCATATCTTGGCAGCTTCTCATATTTTGTGCTCATTGGGTTGCTTGTTTGTTGAGAAAGTTTTTTGTGCACCATGGCGTCTATTTGCTTGGCTTCTCTCCTTATGTTGTGTGTAAGTAAGTCTTGGGGCTGCATAGATGGAGAAGAGCTCTCTATGCATGCCGCCTTATGTGTGTAAGTAGTCTCTTCTTTTGGGAAAGGAAAGGAGTTGTCAAGTATTTGTGCATTATGGTGTTTTGAGTTTTGAGGTTTTGTGCTTGCTTTTCTTAGAAGTATATGAGCACTAATATGGTGAAGGTCAATCTTTGCATGTGAGTTTGTGCAGTGTTCAAAGGGATTGCTTAAGGAGTGTGTGTTGAATGGTTGAAGGGCATTTTGTGTTGACGCACATAAGGAAGTTGTGTGTGTGTGTGTGTGTGTGTGTGTGTGTGTGTTGTATATGGTTTGTTTTGGTTTCCTTGTTTCTCCATAAAAGAGGGTGGTGCCCCTAAGAAATATGTGTGTGTAGGGTCTCACGGAGTGGTTGTCTGGTGGGAGCCTTGAGTTGAGCCCCATCTCAAAAAATCCGCTACCATAAAAGTGGTGCCCCCACTGAGGAACTTTCCTAATTGCCTTCTATTCTCCTCATGAACAATAGAGTTGCACCATATGCTTTTCATTTTTCACAACGCATCAGAATTAATATTTGTGTAGATCGCAATTTTTTTTACCAACAACGCATTGTTTTTATGTTTGGAGCAGAAAGACTTGGTGAAATCTTGGCATCTCCAAATCCCATCATTCTTCGATTCATTAATTATGATGATTCATTTGATGTCCATGTTTTTATTTTGTTTTGAGGCAGGGACAAGACGTGCTTAGATAGCGATCCACTCAAAGGAAACTTTCTTCAAGAGAAAGAAAAAGGAGAACACATTGTCACATGAACCAACCTGGAGCTGCTTCTCCTTTTACACCCATAGCTCGTCAATCTGTGCACATCATAATTGCTACAAAATTTAGATTTCAAGCAACCATTAGGAGAATTTTTGGACCCACTCGCCTTAATGAAATTAATGCCTCAATCAACCCTTTTATTTTGCCTATGATAAATTATGAACTAACACTTGATGTATATATTTTCATTTTGATGTGATCACTCATCGTAGTCAAAACTTTGTGGAACACAAGCCTCCTTGTATTGTAAAAATGTCAAGCACTTTTCCTACCTTTCATTCTAAAAATGGTGAGGATGCACAAGAGTTTTTGGATAATTTGGAGATGGCACACCTCATCTCTGGGAGAGATCAAGAAGAGGTAAAGCTGCGTGCTTTTCCACTCGTTCTCAAAGGGGAGGCTAAGGCATGGTACGAGGCCTTGCAACCTCAAAACAAAACCAATTGGGAGAGGCTACGTGCAATTTTTCTTGCCAAATTTGGGCAAGGAGATACTCTAGAGGGTCTTTGGAAGTGTCTACTTCAACATAAACAGGTATTCCTTGAAGACTACCCATCTTATGAGGCCGTTTTCCTTAACCTATGGGATAGATGGGAGGCTACCTTACAAAACCAAGGTGGTGCACCAAACTTTCTAAAGAAAGATAGGTTCATGGCTGGCTTGTATCCAATTTTGAAGACCAAGGTAGAGTTAAAATTCCCATCAACATTTGAGGAAGCACGTGAGGTGGCCATGGCCAAATTCAAGAAGTTACATTTTCAAGCACATAGAACAAGGGACCTAAATGAAGTCATTGAGAGGGATTCTTCACCAAGAATGGGAGCACAAGTTAGGGGCTCTCTTGCCCAAACTTCACAAATAGGGGAAGGATCACAACAAGAGATCTTGCAAAGATTAACTCAACAACTAGAGAGTCTCACCTTGAATCTAGTGCATGGCCTACCCCAACAACGACAACCAAGAGAAGGGAATCGCAATCAACGACGTCAAGCACAAGAGTTGAGATGCTGGAATTGCAACGAAGTTGGTCATGGCATGTATAATTTCCCTCACCCTCGAAGGCTTCCAGGGGACATATACCCTCCTAGACCCCCTCCGCTCATGGTGCAGCAAGAGCATGCTCAAGCCCCGCAAATTCTTCGTCGACCACCACCACCTCCAGTGGCAAACATCCCTCCTGTCCCACCAGTGGAGGAAGAGAGAGGAGTAAACGTCATAAAGCTGGAAGAGGAGATAGAGGTGAGCCCTATACATTTTGATGTTATGCCAGTAGAAAAGCGCACAAGAGCACACAACAAGGATGAAGACACAAGGAATGAAGAGTCAGAACCTGCAAGGAAGGAGAGGAAGAAAAAATCAAAGAAGGAGGAAGGAGGCAAGAAGCAGAGGTCAAGGCGAAGGGAGATCGGCATCAACAATTTTCCATTAGGAAAGAATATGGAACCCTACAACATCTTAGAAGATCTCCAAACTCAAAAGCCCAATATTTCTTGGCCTCAACTCCTACATCTACCACCCAAGGTGAGAAGGCACTGGTCCAAACTTGTAAGCACAAGACTCCCAAGAAAGAAAGAAAAGGTGACAATAAAGGCATTGACTTCAAAGCCACAACAAGATGTGGAACCTATTGTAGATGCTTATGTAAGGGGTAGGAAGGTATCCAATGTGTATGTTGATGGTGGAGCACAAATGTGTGTGATCACGGAAAGAGCCATGAATATACTAGGGCTTGAAATCACTAAATCCTCTAATTGTCAAGCTAGGCTGGCCAACAATGCAAGTGTGAAGTGCCTAGGGATCATCGAGAATGTAAAAGTTTCTGTATGTAATATAGATGCACGTGTGGACATGTATGTTATGCCAGCCAAGGGGGAGGGCTATCCCATCATCCTAGGGAGGACTTGGCTCATTGCTGTGAATGCAGATAAAAAATGGGGACGAGGACAATTGATTCTCAAAAAGGGGAAACATGTAGTATACGATTGGCATGAAGGAAAGCAGGTCGACATCAACTATGAGACCACGGCTGATGAAGAAAGTGAAGAGAGTTTTGGATCAAGCGATGAGGAAAGTTCAACCACTACATCCAATAGCGAAGAAGAATCATCTTTGGAGGTAATGGGAATCATCTTCAACACATCAAAAACTCCATCAATAGAGGTTGACCCAACAAAGGAGCAAACAAAGGATGACAAAGGTGACCACAAGCACTTTGAAGACTTTGAGAGGATGCTTGCAAAAGATCTTACCCCTGAGGAGAAGCGGTCCTACATCGATATGCTCAAGAGGTATCCCATTTGTTTATCACTGATTACTCACAAATTAGAGGTGTGGATGTTATAGAGCATGGCATAGAATTAAAACCAGGTACTAAACCTGTGGCTCAAAAGCTAAGGCGCCTAGGAAAAATACAACAAGAGGCACTTTTGACAGAGGTTAACCGACTCCTCAAAGCTGGTTTCATTTACCCTGTGTCTAACTTTGAGTGGGTGTCCCCAATTGTAGTAACCCCTAAAAAGAACGGAAAATGGAGGGTCTGTGTTGACTACAAACCGCTCAATGCTGCAACAAAGAGGGATCATTTTCCTCTTCCTTTCCAAGATGAAATCTTAAACGAAGTAGCCGGCTATGAATGTTACACAGTGTGTGATGGGTATTCAGGGTATTTTCAAATCAGAATAGCAGAAGAAGATCAGTTAAAAACCACTTTCATCACACCTTGGGGTTGCTTTGCCTATAAAGTGATGCCATTTGGGCTCACAAATGCTCCTAGTACCTTTATAAGGTTTACAACTCTTGTCTTTCAGCCCTTCTTTGGAAAGTCAATTAGGGTTTTTATGGATGACTTCTGTATCTATAGTAGCCAAAGACTTCATTGCCAAAAAGTTGAGGAGGGGCTTAGGAGGCTTTATAAATTTGGGGGACAGCTTAATCCTGAGAAGTGTCACATTGCAGAGTCACAAGTGGTATTGCTAGGTCATGTGGTTTCTTTGCAAGGAATTCAAGTGGATCCATCAAAAGTAAATGCTCTCTTGTCACTACAACCACCAACGACAACCAAGAAGCTCATGACTTTCAACCACAAAGTAAGGTACATGTCTCGTTTCATTCACCTTCTAGCGGAAGCTATTGCACCTTTGCACAAGCTAGCAAACAAACCCACATTTGAATGGAGAGAGGAACACGAATTATGCTTTACTGAAGTAAAGGGTATTCTCAACTCTCTTCCAACAATAATGCCACCAAATCCAAAGGATACATATTACATCACGCCAAGTGTAGAAATGGAGGCCATCGGTGTAGTTCTCATGCAAAAAGACCCAAAAACATGCTACATGAGGCCAGTATACTTTGCAAGCAAAGTCATGACCGCTGCAGAGAAGGGCTACACCGATATGGAGAAGGTGGTATTCACAATTATGTTTGCGGTAAGAAAGTTCCGATCATATCTCTTACCTGCACCATTTGTCATTCTCACCATGGAAAACAATTTACCATATGTTGTGCAACACATGAGCCTCTCATCTAGGATAGCCAAATGGGTTCTAGAACTTCAAGAGTTCGAATACACTTTTCTTGTGGAAGATAGCACAAGGGCAGGTCTCGCAGACATTCTCACATACAAAGTGAGAGAAAGGAAAGAGTCACCAAAGGCACGAGACAAAGCTACACCACAAAATAATGAGGAGGAGATGGACAATGCACACATTTTGTGCTTTGATGGAGCTTATCGACGACAATACGATCAGGCAGCAAGGGGGGTTCTTATTCTAAGTCCACAAAGGGAAGTTCTTGTTAAGAAAGGTATCACCTTGGAAAATGTTCATTCTAATAATGAGGCTGAGTATGTCACCTTAAAGTTGGGGCTTGAAGAATGCAGAAAACTTGGGATCGAAAGACTTATAATAAGAGGTGATTCCTTACTAGTTATTAGGAAAATCCAAGGGATATGGAAGTGCAAGAACCCTACTCTAGTGGAGTGACTTAGACAGGTGAAGGCTTTGATAAAGAAATTTGAAGCTACACAGGTACAGCATGTTGTGAGAACCCTCAACAAGGAAGCAAATTATCTCGCCAATGAGAAACTTCAGATCATGGTGGGAGGTGTGAAGCTCTACGAACCAAAGTACCAAGGCCAAGAGGAATTGAAGGACATCATATTTTTCCTCCAAACTGGTGAGTGCCCTAAACACTTGGAGTGCAAAGGCATAGGTTGGTAAAAAAGGCAACTCCTTACCAACTCATAGGAGATGATCAGTATCATAAAGAGAAAGATTTGGTGCTAAGAAGGGTTCCCTCTATTCAAGAAATAGAGAGAATCCTCTTTTTATGCCATGATGATGTCTGTGGGGGTCATTTTTCTCATGATATTACAAACAGGAAGATTTTGCAAGTAGTGTTTGTTTGGCCAAGTCTACACCGTGATGTCCAGCATTGGTGTAAGTCATGCAAAGGTTGTCAGATTGCTGGAGATCGACGACTCACTTACGAACCTCGAGTTCCAATAATTTTGTATGGTCCTTTTGAGAAGTGGGGTGTGGATGCAATAGGCCCCTTACCTCGCACATCTACCGAGAAGGTCTTCATCATTCTGGGAGTAGATTACATGACACGATGGGTGGAGGCAGCAAGTACAACACGAATTACAGCCGAGGAGGTATCAAAATTTATCTTTGATCACATATGCAGTAGATTCGGCACACCATTAGAGATTTTGTCAGATCGTGGTCCAGGGTTTAGAGCAGAGCTCCTAGATAATCTTTTGGCAAAGTTAAAAGTCAAACATTTGCATTCTACACCTTACTACCCTCAGTGCAATGGGTTGGTTGAAAAGGTGAATGGAATGATATGTAAGATCATTTCTAAGCAGGTTGCAGATCGACCAAACGACTGGGATCGTCATTTGACCGCAGCTATATGGGCATACAGAACATCTTTCAAGGTATCCACTCAATTCACTCCTTTTCATTTGGTATATGGACAGGAGGCACTCCTTCCTATTGAGGTGGAGATTGCAAGCCTACGCATTCTCTCACGGGGAGCAAAGAGGCCAAAAGAAGCTTTGCAGGAAAGAATTTTAGATCTTCAACGACTTGAGCTTGATAGAGAAGAGTCCATCGACTATTACATTGCCCAAGCCACAAGACAAAGGTGGAGATTCACTCCTTCCTATTGAGGTGGAGATTGCAAGCCTACGCATTCTCTCATGGGGAGCAAAGAGGCCAAAAGAAGCTTTGCAGGAAAGAATTTTAGATCTTCAACGACTTGAGCTTGATAGAGAAGAGTCCATCGACTATTACATTGCCCAAGCCACAAGACAAAGGGACAAAATCAATAAGAAGCTCAAGGGGAGAGGATTGAAGGAAGGTATGTTGGTTCTTCGCTATGATAACCGACTTGATACTCGACTTGACAAAAAGTTTTTGCAAAGATGGGAGGGACCTTTCATGATAAAAACAAAGTTTGGGAATGGTAGTTACAGATTAGCAGATTTATCAGGAAAACTCCACAAGACCAGAGTCAATGGATGGAGATTAAATCCCTACTTTCAACGTATCAATCCGTTGATAGGAAGTCATCTACCTACATCGTCTAAGCTCCAAATTGGCATGGCTCCCTTCGGCTTGGCAAATGCTCCACCTATTTTTAAAGCTTTGATGTGCAAAGAAGAACCAGCCTTGGAATCTGAACATACCCAAGGCAACCCTCCCATCTCCGATTTATGGGATTGAGGTAATGAAAAGCAGGTCTAATGGAGTAAAAGAGTGCATATCACTCCTCCTTTTTTTGGAAAAAAAGAAAAAAAAAGAAAAAAAAAAAAAGAAAAAAAAGGAAAAAAACTCTTTTGTTTCATCTAGGAGCATGAATGATCCTAGATGAAGGGGGAGGGCTAATATGAGTAGCGTTAAATGGTAACCTTGCATTTGCACTACATTTCTACTCAAATGTATATATTTTTTATCAAAGTTTTAACCTAGTGTTCATTCTCTCTTTCCGTAATAGCCTTTTTCCATACAAACACCTTACCCTTCTTAGATCTTTATGCATTTACATCATATTTCTCTCTTCATGCTAAATGTAAATAGTAAACTTAATGTAAAGAATGAGGATGCAAGAGAGCTACACAAGACAAGCACAAAGCACACAGAGATGGAAAGCTTCTTCTTCTTCTTCACAGAAAAGAGAGTACAAAATGACTAAGTGCTAAAGCTGAAAAGTAGCACATATGTACATGCGGTCACTAAGTGTGAACTCGCTAGAAGCGTACTAGGCTGGCACTATAAGTGTAGTCCAGCTGTAGAATCACTGGCAGAGATCCTCCGTGTCGGTCACCTAACGCGCCAGTGAGTAAATGCCGTAAGCTGCCAAGACCCGTAGTGGATGCCAGCTCAAGGTGTAGAGCTCGACATCTCAACACTTAATTCTACTCTCCTAGTTTTTTACTGCACATTCTTTTAACTAATTACCTTTACTAATTTGAATAGCTATCTACATCCCATAATTTGTAAATAAATAATTTATGGGCACTTATCTTACCCATCTTCTCTCAAGGGTAGTGTTAACCTTGTAGACCTTCCCTTCCTCACCACTATGTGACCCAACTCTTGGATCATTTACTTGTGTTGGTCAACAAATCTTAAATATAATGTATATCCCCAATAAATAAAACTTTATTGGAGCCTACCTCATTTGTTTAAGGTGGATTCTCTTTTGAAAAAGCATGCTACACCTTGGATGCATGCTAAAGGGCCCCCTACAAGGAGACTTGGTTCAAAAGGTGTTTTGGATGCATTTTGAATGCTTTAGCTCATGGGTATACTTGAGAAACACTCCAAAATCATCTTAAAAACTTTAAGAAGGTCAACTTTTCCTTTTACAGCACCCAATTTTGAGTTACAGGCTGAAAGTTATGGTGAAAACAAGGTGCTGCGGACACTGTTACTGCAGGTCAAAGTTACAATCAGGTAAACCACAAAGGTGAAAAGTTTTCTTGACTTCTTCAACATTCTAAAATACCAATGGGGAGTTAAAAACCACTTGCATGTGGAGGGTTCGGCTCAAGATGCTTCCAGTGACACAATAAACAGGATGGGGACACTCTGCAAGAGCCACTGGAGGGACATCATGGTGGGGCCCACATACATTATCAACCCTTATGGAGCCTCCACGACTTAAAAGGATATTTTTAATAAAAAAATAAGTCCCTTATTTTCATAATTGAAGGAATGGTCAAAAGGGAACCTAACTATGGTTAATTACCTACCCTAGTCAAGTTTAACCTAACCCAAGGTCTTGTACAGCTATAAAAAGGCCCTTTGGCAAGCACAAAATACACACACCTACTCCATTGCTGCAAATAAGCTCCTCTAAGGTTAGGGAAGCCCTAATCTCTCTCTCCTTTTGTCTCCCTATCCATTTCCTAAGCTCGCTATCATAAGCGGCACCATAGAGAGAGCATCAATATGCTATTGCTACCATTCTCTTGCAAACATTTCTCTTACCATACTCATCCCTAAATAAGGATTGTAGATTCTATATGAGAGCAAGGATATCAAGTTCAATGATCTATCTCATGGTTTGATCAACAAATTGTTGCAATTGGGGTGTCGTCGTCACACTTTTGCTCTAAACGCATGTAAAATTGGTAAGCATATCTTGGCAGCTTCTCATATTTTGTGCTCATTGGGTTGCTTGTTTGTTGAGAAAGTTTTTTGTGCACCATGGCGTCTATTTGCTTGGTTTCTCTCCTTATGTTGTGTGTAAGTAAGTCTTGGGGCTGCATAGATGGAGAAGAGCTCTCTATGCATGCCGCCTTATGTGTGTAAGTAGTCTCTTCTTTTGGGAAAGGAAAGGAGTTGTCAAGTATTTGTGCATTATGGTGTTTTGAGTTTTGAGGTTTTGTGCTTGCTTTTCTTAGAAGTATATGAGCACTAATATGGTGAAGGTCAATCTTTGCATGTGAGTTTGTGCAGTGTTCAAAGGGATTGCTTAAGGAGTGTGTGTTGAATGGTTGAAGGGCATTTTGTGTTGAAGCACATAAGGAAGTGTGTGTGTGTGTGTGTGTGTGTGTGTGTGTTGTATATGATTTGTTTTGGTTTCCTTCTTTCTCCATAAAAGAGGGTGGTGCCCCTAAGAAATATGTGTGTGTAGGATCTCACGGAGTGGTTGTCTGGTGGGAGCCTTGAGTTGAGCCCCATCTCAAACAATCCGCTCTCACCAGCCTTGAGAAGATTATCAATCTCTTCTTTGACCTTGTTAGCATAGTTGGGGTTCATTCGGTATCTTTGCAATCGTACTGGCCTAGCATCTGGCTTCAACGGTATTCGGTGCTGACATACTTCAGAATCCACTCCCTTCAGGTCTTTGTGTTCCTAGGAAAACACGTCTTTGTAGTTCTAGAACATCCTGCGTGCCTTTTCCTTCATTGTCGGGTTGAGATGCTCGTTGACTTTGATCATCCTAGGACTATCCTCCGATCCTAGGTTCCATTCTTCCACTTCTTGGTCGTCTGGAAGCAACCAATTAGGCTCGCCTCCTTTCCGTTTGGTCGACTCTTTAGCATAATCCCAGGATGGCCCATTCAGTTCTGAATCAGCATTCTGATCCACTGTGTGTTCTTCAGAACGTACTGGCTCCTCTACCATACCAGTATCAACTGATTCCACCAACCTCCCAGTTAACTGAACTGATCGGGGAATTGCTTTTTCTGCTTGTCAGCCTGCTCTTTATTCAGTAAGACTGCATTCAAGTCAATCTCTGCTAAAGGGAATATGTTCATGGCCGCTAACATTCGTTCGATATTCTTGGCCCTATACTTCTGGCATAACTCCTTCGGCCTCAATTCTTTTCTCCAGCTCCTAGTATTGTTTGTCTGGATTTGAATTCTGCCGCTGGCCCCTTCTATGGTTAAGGTTTGATTTGCATAGTCATGAACAACATGTGCTGTTCTCAACCATGGGCGCCCTAGTAGCATCCCATATGCCCCTTGCACATCCAGAACTAAGAAGCTGGTTTAAATTTTTCCCTGCCTACTCTTATCTGCATATTTTCAATCATGCACGTAGCTTGTACCACTCTGTGATTTTCCATTCGCACTTTAAATGGTGCTGGATTTAGATTCGTGATACCCATTCTCTGCTGGAGATGAACTCCCATTATGTTGACTCCTGCCTCCTCTATCCAAGATAATGTTAAGTATGGAGCCTGATTTATCCTTGTAATTTTCTGTGGTAAAAGCGCACATTTGTAAGGCCCCCATTATGAGGAGAAGCCATCGTGCGTGAAGGAAAATCACTCACCGGAAACCAAAATTTTCACGGACAAGAATTAGGGGCAACTTTAAAGACCGGACGGTGGCCGAAAAATGGTCGGAAAACAACCGGTCAGTTGGCCGGTGGTCGGAAGTCAATGGCCGGTGGCCGGTGGCCGAATTCAAAAGCGGACTTGTCTTCTCAAGGGCGGCCACACATGGGCGGATTGGAGGGTCCGATTTGGACTTATTCGCACAAGGGCGGCTACACATGGCTGTCTCTCATAAGAGAGGGCAGCCCTTTTGGCCTATAAAAGGAGGCCATTTCTACACACATTTCATAGTGTGAAGTTGATGCAACAAGGTGAGTGTGAGGTGGTGAGAGTGAAGCAAGGCGGGAGCTCCATTAAGGGTATAATCCCTTTGTAAACTACTTCTTGTTTTGAAGTACTAAAGCCATTGAGTGGCTGCTTTCCCGTGGACGTAGCCCACATTGGGTGAACCACGTATATCGTGTGTACTCTCTCTCTCTCTCTCTCTCTCTCTCTACTCTATAATCTCGTGTATATAAATCTGTCTCTCTCTATTAAGTAATCTACTCAATTATCTATTTAGCTACGTCTTAGTTCCTAACAACTGGTATCAGAGCAAGGTTTGCTCGTAGCTAAATTATCTCAAGGAAAGGATTCCTTGAATTGAGTGGGAGTTATGGCGGAGGAAGGGAAGCTCAAGATTGAGAAGTTCAACGGCAAAAACTGCCAACATTGGAAGATGCAGATTGAAGACTATCTCTACCAGAAGGACCTCTATTTGCCACTAGGCGGTCTTACGAAGAAGCCCGCAACAATGGCAGATGAAGCATGGATTGTCCTAGATCGAAAGGCACTGGGAACAATCCGGTTAAGCTTGGCGTCAACGGTGGCCTTCAATGTTTCGGAGATGAAGACCACGGAGGACTTGATGAAGTCACTTTACGACTTCTACGAGAAACCATCGGCATCCAATAAGGTATTTCTTATGAAGCGCTTGTTCAATCTAAAGATGGCAGAGAATGGTTCAGTTGCAGAACACCTAAATGACTTTAACACAAACATAAGTCAACTTCGATCAATGAAAATCAATTTCGATGACGAAGTGCGAGCTCTCCTTATACTATCATCTCTACAGGATAGTTGGGACAGCCTTGTGATGGCTGTAAGTAATTCTATCTCTGGCACAAATACTCTTAAGTTTGATGATGTTGTGGGTGTTCTCCTAAGCGAGGAAATGCGAAGGAGAAGCATAGGAGAATCATCAAGTGCTGCACTATCAGTGGAAACAAGAGGCAGGCTTAAGGAGAGGTTCAAAAACCAAAAGGGTCATGATCGCTCAAGGCGGAGCAAGTCACGCACAAAGTCAGTTCTTGAATGTTGGAACTGCGGCAAGAAGGGCCACGTCAAGAAGGATTGTTGGTCCAAGAAGAAGAAGGAGACAGAGTCTCAAGACAACAAGCCAACATCGGAGGCCAATGTGGCAGGTAAAGTAGAGCAAGATGCTCTAATTCTCTCATTAGACACTGTGTCTAATTCTTGGATAGTAGATTCCGGGGCTTCATTCCATGCGACACCACACAAGCAACATTTCCAAGACTACACCAAAGGTAATTTTGGGTATGTATACTTGGGAGATGATGAAGCTTGTGAGATTGTCGGCAAAGGTACAGTTTCTGTCAAAACTGCTAACGGAAATGAATGGAAGCTTAAAGATGTTAGGCATGTTCCTTCTCTTCGCAAAAATTTGATCTCTACAGGACAATTGGACGATGAAGGTCACAACATTGCATTCGGAAACAAACGGTGGAAGATCTCAAAGGGATCTTTGGTGGTTGCCAAGGGTGAAAAAGTCGGTACACTTTACTTGTGTACTATTAGCACGCAACCTTCAGCTTGTGCAACAACTACAGAAGTTGACAGTGCGGTGTGGCACTACCGACTTGGGCATATGAGTGCCAAAGGAATGCAAATCCTTCAAACAAAGAAGCTTCTACAAGGTTTGAAAGAAGTGGACTTAGAGTTCTGTGAAGATTGTGTTTATGGTAAACAAAAGAGGGTAAAATTTCAAAAATCAGGAAATGAAAGAAAAAATAAAAAACTTGAGTTGGTTCATTCTGATGTTTGGGGTCCTGCAAGTACACCATCACTTGGTGGCTCATTGTACTATGTAACATTCATAGACGATGCGACTAGAAAAACATGGGTTTATGTCATGAAGAATAAATCCGATGTATTTTCCATATTTCAAAGGTGGAAAGCCTTTGTGGAGAATGAAACAGGTACCAAGGTTAAATGCCTCAGATCCGACAATGGAGGCGAATATTGCAGCCAAGCTTTTGAAAGCTTTTGTGCTAGCAATGGCATTCGGAGGCAAAGGACAACCCCAAGGACACCTCAATAAAATGGGATTTTGGAAAGGATGAACAAGACAATCATGGAATGAGCACGAAGCATGCGGCTACATGCAGGCCTACCGCTTGAGCTTTGGGCGGAAGCTATAAGTACGTCTGTGTACTTAATCAATCGGTCACCCTCAACGGCATTGGATGGGGGAGTTCCACAGGAGGCATGGACAGGTAAACCGGTGAATTATGCATTTCTCAAAGTGTTTGGGTGTGAGGCTTTCATGCACATAGATAGAAGCCTAAGATCAAAGTTAGATGCAAAGTCCAAAAAGTGTTTCTTCATTGGCTATGGAGAAGGAGACTTTGGGTATCGCCTATGGAATCCTGAAGATGGTAAAATCTTAAGGAGTAGGGATGTAATTTTTAACGAACAAAATATGTACAAAGATTACTTGGAAAGAAAACAAACAAAAGAAACAGGTGATGAGTACATGGAGCTTGAGGACGGTGAAGACTCAAGGACTGCAAATGGTGACAATGTGCAACAACGTCAACCAAATGAGGAGCCTCAACCTATTCCCCGAAGATCTACAAGAGCAAGTTGACCTCCAGAAAGGTTTGTTCCTTCCTTCACCCATCTCTTGATCTCAGATTCTGGAGAGCCGGAATCATACGAAGAAGCTATGCAACATGAATCCAAAGAACAATGGACGAAGAGCATGCAAGTGGAGATGGACTCACTACATCGCAACCAAACATGGGAGTTTAGGGTTTAGGGTTCAAAACAAATGGGTGTACAAGCTGAAGGAAGAAGAAGGTGGGAAGAAAAGGTACAAGTCTAGGCTTGTGGTAAAAGGTTTTTCTCAAAAGAAAGGTATTGACTTCAATGAAATATTTTCTCCTGTTGTAAAAATGAACTCAATTAGGCTTGTCTTAAGCCTTGTGGCTGCTCATGATCTAAATCTCGAGCAAATGGATGTAAATACGGCATTCCCTCACGGTGACTTAGAGGAGGAAATCTACATGCTTCAACCAAAGAGGTATGAAGTAAAAGGTAAGGAGAAAATGGTTTGCAGATTAAAGAAGAGCTTGTATGGTTTAAAGCAAGCATCAAGACAATGGTACTTGAAGTTTGATCGATGGATGTTGGATCATGGATTCACAAGATGCAACTCGGATCACTGCGTCTACACGGAGAATTTGGGAGATGGGAAATTCATCATCCTGATGTTGTATGTTGATGACATGTTGATTGCAAGTGCTAACATGCAGGACATCAAAGACCTAAAAGAGGAGCCGTCCAAATCTTTTTCAATGAAAGATTTAGGTGCTGCAAAGAGGATACTTGGTATGAAAATATCAAGGGACAGGACGAAGAAGACAATAAAGCTATCTCAAGAAGATTACATCAAGAAGGTACTAGAAAGGTTTGCAATGCAAAATGCAAAACCAGTTTCTACACCTTTGGCTGGTCATTTTAAACTAACGAAGGATATGTGTCCAAAGACACAAGAGGAGATAGCCTATATGTCTAAAGTTCCATATGCTGCAGCGGTAGGTTCTCTAATGTATGCTATGGTCTGGACAAGGCCAGACATTGCACATGCAGTGGGAGTTGTGAGTAGGTTCATGGACAACCCAGGTAAAGAGCATTGGCAAGCTGTGAAGTGGATACTTAGGTATCTAAAAGGGACAACAACAAATGCTTTGTATTTTGGAGGAACTGATATTTTTCTAGAAGGGTATGCTGATGCAGATATGGCAGGTGACAAAGATACTTGAAGGAGCACTACTGGCTATGTGTTCACGGTTGGAGGCACAGCAGTAAGCTGGGCTTCAAAGCTGCAAAAAGTGGTTTCACTTTCTACCACGGAAGCAGAGTATGTAGCAATGACGGAGGCAAGCAAAGAAATTATGTGGCTTCACAGATTCTTAGAAGAGCTTGGATTCAAACAAGACAATTGTGTCTTGTACAGTGATAGCCAAAGCGCTATCCATCTTGCAAAGAACTCAGCCTTTCATTCAAGGACAAAGCACATTGAGGTGAGATATCACTTCTTACGCACTCTTTTGGAAGAGGGACAACTAAAGCTAGGAAAGGTGCATACAAGTGAAAATCCTGCAGACATGTTTACAAAGGTGGTCAACAAGGAGAAGTTGAGCTTTTGCTCATCTTCAATCGGCATTCAAGGATAAGAAGCCAGAATGGAAAGCAGTCACAGGTTTGGTTTGGAGATCAGTCTCCAAGTGGGAGATTGTTAAGTATGGAGCCTGATTTACCCTTGTAATTTTCTGTGGTAAAAGCGCACATTTGTAAGGCCCCCATTATGAGGAGAAGCCATCATGCGTGAAGGAAAATCACTCACCGGAAACCAAAATTTTCACGGACAAGAATTAGGGGCAACTTTTCGCCGGAATATTCTTTTTCGCCGGAATATTATGACCGGACGGTGGCCGAAAAATGGTCGGAAAACAACCGGTCGGTTGGCCGGTGGTCGGAAGTCAATGGCCGGTGGCCGGTGGCCGAATTCAAAAGCGGACTTGTCTTCTCAAGGGCAGCCACACATGGGTGGATTGGAGGGTCTGATTTGGACTTATTCGCACAAGGGCGGCTACACATGGCTGTCTCTCATAAGAGAGGGCAGCCCTTTTGGCCTATAAAAGGAGGCCATTTCTACACACATTTCATAGTGTGAAGTTGATGCAACAAGGTGAGTGTGAGGTGGTGAGAGTGAAGCAAGGCGAGAGCTCCATTAAGGGTATAATCCCTTTGTAAACTACTTCTTGTTTTGAAGTACTAAAGCCATTGAGTGGCTGCTTTCCCGTGGACGTAGCCCACATTGGGTGAACCACGTATATCGTGTGTACTCTCTCTCTCTACTCTATAATCTCGTGTATATAAATCTGTCTCTCTCTATTAAGTAATCTACTCAATTATCTATTTAGCTACGTCTTAGTTCCTAGCAGATAACACTTGAGAGAGGTTCCCATTGCTTCCTAACCTTGTAGTCCACCTGAATGAGCGGAGCTTCATCATCTCGGATGGCCGTCAGGTCCACTGTTCTGGCCTCTGCCTCATCTTTCCTACGCTGTCTGATGCAGTTTTCCACTCCAGGCAAGGTTTTTTTTATATCCTCCAGCTCTACAGTCAACTTCGGGATTCTATCACAAATTTTAACATAGATTTCTTCTCTCTCTTGGTCAGACTGATTGTCAGAGCTCGAAGAACTGGTATCTTCACACTGCCATTCCTCTTTTGCAGTGCTTCCAATCCTTCCATCAACTCTCCGTTCATCAGCCATTCCTTGTACCGCAGCCAGCATGGTCTCAGGTATGGCTGATATTGACTGATCTTTATGAGTTGATTGGGCTGGTATCCTCTGAATGACTCGAGCTTTAGAACTTTCTGGCTGCTCTGGCAGCTTCTTGGCCAAATCCTCCGTGATTTTAGCCGCTAGTTCCCTCTGCTCTTGCCATTCATCTACCACCTTCTATTTACCTTTGGCCTTCCAAATTTCTCTTTGTTGAGCCCACTTGCTGCTATCAGTAGTGACTGGTGTTTTTGAAGTATCCGGAATTTCTTCAATCACTACACCATACTGGGACTGGCTCTGGTGCCTTAGCCTCAGTAGCAGTATGTGCAGGTGCGTCTGGGCATTGGACTGCGAAATGTCCATACTTCCCACAAGTGTAGCAATTCATGCTCAGACTCTAGAAGTTGCCACGCCCTCTGCCTCAGTCCATACCCGTTTGGAATCGGCCACGTCCTTGACCAGTACCACTGGTACTTGGTCTCTCCTCTTGAGATACTTTGGCGGGTTCTACTTTCAATGGTTCAATATAGGCTACCACTGACAGGTCTTTGCCCTTCTTAAAGTGATGAATCGTGATAACACAATTGTTCCATAAGTGACCAAAATCCTTACAGTAAGTACATTGTGGGCACTCGTTGGAGATATGGTCCTTGGATTTGCATTTCGAACACCAAGTCTCCATCTTCCGAATTGGCTGTCTGGTGTGGCTAATTTCAGCAATCTGTCTAGCCATTTCTTCAATTTTCTTGGTCTAAGATCCCTTCTTTGACTTCTCCTTTGATTGTTCATTAGAGCTGCTTTCAGATCTGCTGGACACCTCACTGGAATCAGAACTTTCAGTAGCAGAACTATTGCTACTGGACCTTCGCTTTTTGTGGCTCTTTTCCTTCTTGGCATGCTGTTCCAGCTTCAGTGCCGTTGGACCAGATCATTGAATTTCTTGGTAGGAGTTGGTACCTCCTGCTCCCTAAGCCTTTTGCTTCTAAAACCATTCAGAAACCATGCCCTCAACCTCTTCTTAGATGGCGGTTCCTATAACTGCCTGGTTAGCTCCTTGATCTTTTCCACATAACTTTGGATTGATAGATTCCACTGCTTGATTTTATCCAGTTCATAGAGGATATCTTTATCCCCTATGTTGTCGGAATAATCCACTCTGAAGGCTTTAAGTAACTTGTTGTAGGATCTGAGCTGACAGGCGGGGTAATGGTAATACCATTTCCTCGCTGCCTCCTTCAAGGTTTGCGAGAAGTATTCCCCCCAATCATCTTCATCAATATTTTTTTAGTTTAGCATACTGCTCAAAAGCCTGTATGTGAACGTCTGGATCATCCTTCTTACCTCCCTTGAATATTGGAAAAGAAATTTTCAGGAAAGCTGTGTAATCATTCCGATTACCACTGATCATGCCGCTTCTCTTCTTGGATTCAGAATGGCGCTTGGAAGTCTTCTTGCAATTGTCAGTGTCAGCATCCCAATCAATCTCTGTCTCTTTCTCGGTGTCAGTGTCTTCTTTGGCTTGTCTACTAGAAGTGCGGTGACTGCCTTACTTCCCTTGGTACCCTCATCCCCTTGCCGAGACCAAGAACTCTTGGCTTTCCGTGCTTTCCTTTCTGCCCGTCGGTGTCGAGAATGACTAGACTGCTGTGAGTCCTGCGCCTCATCATCCTGACTATGCTCCTCCTGAGCCTCATTGTCGGTCATCTTCTCTTGCTTAGGGTCAGACTCTCTTCCTGACTCCTCAGGAATAGGATCAACACGGAGGGTGGACTTTCGGCCACGACTGGACTTGGGGGCCATTGCTGAAAACTTCCAATTGGGAGAAGAGTCTTTCAGTCAACGAGCTTCAACTCAAGCCACCGTGATCGCCAAAATGGAATTGGAGTTGATCTCTTGAGACAGCTAATTCTAGTGTTAGAAGATTTCAGCTACTAGTGTTAGAAGATTTCAGACAGTAGACTAGACAGAAATCTGAAACTGAACTAGAATTTGGATATTGGAATAAGAATCAGGCTATGTACTGAGAATAATATTCAGGTTCAGATTTAGAGTACTGGACACAAAGTAAGTGTGACTGGAATATCTGCCATCCTTGGAATTACAGATAAAAGATTACAATGAGTATGATATGATTTACAAAGAGAGTACAGCTGACAACAACTGCCAATGATTGACAACTCAAGTACAAATGTTGCCAAAATGCTAACCCAAATGCCAACAATTGCCAACCAGATTACAATGTAATGGGCCCTATTTATACACCTTGGGTTTACCATAGTAATTACCTTACCATAGTAATTACTAATTAATTCGATGCCCGCCTCATAAGAGAACGTTCCCACTTAGTGAAACTGTTTCAGCCATCTACATTTACAAAAGTGTCTTTTATACCCTGTCTCTGGGTTAATGATACATAGGTTGATTTTACCGCAATAATAACAAGAATTACATCTCAAGATTCAAAATTACAAAATGATAGCGAATACGGGTTTTGGCAAAAATATGACAATCAATTGGGATCACAAAGATGATGAAATTAATCTTGATATATACTTGGCCCTCATTGTCGTTGGAATTTTCCAACAAATATCCACTGATTGAAGTTCATTTTTATGTGCATGTATGGACTCTTAGATTGTTTGACAAAGTGTTAGCATGGTTCATCATCGTGCTCTTCTAGAAGAGTGAGGAGTAGGAAAGAGTTTCCAAAAGCCTTAGAGAGAATGGTGCTTAGCTTCCTAAATACTTTGTCAAAGTTTTCTCACCAACATTCATGTTGTTCCTAAAAGTTAGAATATGAACAAGGAGAAACACAAGCTTTCTATCCCTAATGACAGAGGGAGAATCAAAAAGTTGCAAAAGGATCTTGCACACAACCCTGCATTGAAAGAAGAGTGACAACATAGAAGCAGTGGTGAGATAATGGAGATCACAATACTAGACATGATCGGCAGGAGAGAAGAAGTATGAAAGGTGAAGAGACCATGACAAAGAGGATGAATTTTGAATATATACTAAAGGATCATAGACATGGAGTTGTAGTGATCGAAGGATAAGAGAGAATATGATGATCTCAGGGATAGATACAAAGAATACTATGGTATAATAATGATGATGAATGCAAAGACCAAAGAATGAGGAATTGAGATTATGGAAACTCTAGCTTTCTCTCTCCGATGATAGAGCAAGAATAAAATTTGTGCAAAAGTTTTCATATGAGACTAAGTTGAAAGACACAGAAGTAGCGGTAATGGTGGACATGATAGCAGAAGTGAACGCAACAGTCAACACAAGGAAATTTGCAAAAGAGATGATGACGGAGATAACAATTGACATGATCGACATGATGATATAGATCACGATAGACATTATTGACACAAGAGAAGCATAAAAGATGAAGAGAAGTTTTTAATGAGCACTTGAAGGCAATCACTTGGCCCATTAGACACTGTTACTACTCTTACTACTTTTGAATATTTTATCAATTTTGCTTGTGTTTTATTCTCAAAAACAATTCAAAAGAAGCAATGTAATAGAAATCTCCTTTACCTACTATTCTTAGAGTTTAAGTGAAAAGTAGCCACTTTTACTTTGGATGTATGTATGTACGAATTCACACCGCACATTTTTAGTAGGAATCATCTTCTTAACTCTTCACAAAGAGTGCTCCGAAAGCATCCAAATGAGGTGAGTTGGAGTTTTATCCCCCCTTTTCGAAGCCAATGGAGCCATCAGAGAAAATCTACAAAAAGATACACTTTTTTCCCCTTGAGAGTATAAGCGATGCACGATTTGCCTTTATTTCTTTTCTTCAATTCCTTACATCGTTTTCTTTGGAGTAGATGATTGAAACTATTGAAATGAGGAAGCTTTGCTCATAGTTGTGATTGAAACTATTGAGATGAGGAAGCTTGTTGTATTGGATCTTGAGCAAAGACCCTTTCAAAAAATACTTCCTTGAAAGTCTTCATGCCGAAAGCCATTTGATTTGCCGACGAGAAGCAATCTTCTTTACTTCTACACAATGTCTAGAGCATTTTCGAAAAAGCTCTAATACCATTGTTGGCTTCATGATATCTTCTCAACACTTTCAACACAAATTTGATTCATTAAATCAAAATAAATTTAGAAAAGGAATTGATTAAATACTCATAATACACAAAGATAGAAACATAAACAAGAATCAAAACACAAAACGCCATATTGGATACCAACCATCTCCCTCAATCAATATGATTAAGTATTTTTCTTCTACCTGTTTATTCATTTTATGGAACATAAATTACAATAAGATAAATATAAGAGAGCATGAGTTATGCAATCAAGAGAGTGTATGCCATGATTAAGAGAGAAAATTAGCATGAAAGGAGACAAAAGTGTATCTTTTGTAACTTTGATATGATGGAACTTTTGATAGCTCTGTTGGATTTTAAAGGGGGATAAATCACTTGGTTAACTAATTAAGATGCTTTAAGAACACTTGTATTCCTCGTGAAGAGTCAAAAAGATGTTTCTGCTGAAAAAGTGTGATGTGTGCTAAGACGCAATTTCGGGCTTCTCTTTCTCTTTTCATGCATGCACCCACAATAGAAGTGGTTACTTTTCACTTAAACTCTAAGAATAGTAGGTAAAGGAGATTTCTAATTACATTGTTTTTTTTAATATGGTTTTTGAGAATAAAATGAAAGCAAAATTGATAAAATATCCAAAAGTAGTAACAGTGATAACATACACCATTGATTTGGCCACCATCAGACATTACAGGACTTCCATGTTTTCTTTTATCACTGCCACAATTCTCCCCTAGATATTTTACTCATATATATATATGAAACAATATCTACTTGGTTAGCCCAAGATCGTTTTTCACAAGGCATAAAAATATCCAACTACTTGGCATGTGGACATAGGTTGATCAAAAGGCCATTGAATGGTGCTTCTTACATTTAAAATCAGCTAGAAAGAGAGGATATGCAAGTTAACAATGACGCAAATAAAATGGCCCCTTTTAAAAGCTGACATAATTTGAGGTGCAATGTGACGCAGATTTAAAAAGCAACCTTGGCACAACATCGAAAATAGCAAACGATGCTGAAGATGAATGTGCTGAATACTAGTACAATATGCAACACCTCTCATAATTATGCGGCTTCATAACTTTCCATGTGTGGTAGCTTTGTATAGCATGTGGCTCCATCATCATCATGTCATGTGGCTTCATCATAGCCACTGCCTATCTACCCCCTCCATTTGTTGTACAGCTGCAAAAAATCAAATTACAAGAGAGCACAAAATTACAAGACAAAAATTTACACAGCCATATCAAGGACTTGAATATCAAACTATCACAGAGAAATTCACGTTCATTTTCTTGTTCTTAAATACCATGAATACGCAGCAAGGCTTCCGTTTCTTATAAATTTTGGAGAAATCGTGTCGACTCTCCACCACACTTTTGTATGGCACTCACATAGATCAGTACACTATGTATTTGTTTGAAATTAATTGAAATTTTCTTAGTACAAAAAGTTAAACTTGTGTGTTGACCACATCCTAAGTAGGTTAGAGGTGCGAAACCCCAACGAATTACCTGCAAGTGAATGTTATAATATAACACCATGACAGAGGGCAAATTACCAACAGAGTTAAGAGCAATGGTAATGGAACAATAGTTATAAGGTACTCGGATAATGAGAACAATAACAATGGAAGTGCACAATGCACCACAAAACTAAGCCCAACCAAGCAATGGTGATATTTTGTGGGTAGCATAGTTAATAGCTCAACTAAGTAGGGACTTGATCGTCTCAACAACTATGCTTAAAGGATATCTTAAAGTTTCAAAAGTCTCAATAACATCCAAAGGGTTTGAAGTTCAATGTAACGAAACAACATTCACCACATTGGACACATTGTTAAGAGACAAGTCCCACTATGGATCAACAATGCTAGTGCAAAAAATCACTCGCCAATTTGAAGCATTTCATGTCGTGCTGCAAAAAATCTGAAGCTCTTTAGTGGTGGTGTTAGCACTGTGGATTTTGGGTTCTTAAGCTAGTGTTACGAAAGCGCAAAGCTCCCCTGCTTTTTAGGGTTTCACAAGCCAATCAAATTGCTCACAATCTTTGAAGAGCCCTGTAGCCTGCTACAGTGTCACTTTCACAGGACACAGTTAGTACAGTTGGTCTAGGCTGGTTCACACTGGACGGACCCTCTGGCCTAGGGAGTGACACGTGGCAGGGTACCGACGGTGGTCTAGTGGACCTCGTGGCCAGGTCACCACATGGCTGACATTTATGAGATGTTGGTGGCTCTTCATGGGGGTACATATGAGTAGTAGCGGTTGGTGATTGTTATCATCTTCTTCACCTTTGGTCCAGCATCGTCGTCGAGAGCAGTGAGTCTATACACAGAGCACGTCTTCACCATCCCTGCACATCTGAGCGTCGACACCCCCATTGTACCTGTGAGTCCTAGAGTGGAGCTGAGTGTGCTGCCATGCCAGAGTTGTATCGGTCTTTGAGATAGTCGAGTCATATGTTCTGGTCTTATGTTCTGGTTTGCTGTTGTGTCTTTGTGAGCTCTGTTGATGTCTATTGTTTCGTTTCTGTTCAGTCTGTTTGAGTGAGATTGTCACGCACATTGCACTGAGGACCACCCACTGTAGAGAGCATGACACATTATCCGCGCTATAGGTGCTCTCATTTTGGCGATCACGGTGGGACCTTAACTGAAATCTCACTCTGTGAGGTGCAAATCTTGAAGCTAGTTGGGTTTATCCAGCTTCGCCTACCTTGCCTAGCTTCTCCGACCTTGCCTTGCACTGTTCTCCTTTCGCTTAGTCCAACTGGTCTAGTCCTCTCTCGCCGTCATCTCTCGCCCTGGTCCAACCTGCCCTCGTCTCTGGTCTAGACCTCCTCGACCCTGGTCTAGTCCTCCTCGTCCCTGGTCCAGCCTAGTCTAGTCACTTGCCTGGTCTAGTAGAGTCTAGACCAGTCTTCATCTAGTTCAAGGTTTTCTTGCCCAAAGCTTGGTTGGTTTGGTGGTCGCTGCATGACCCATACAAGGCGGTCAGTCGAGCATCAAAGCGCACTCCTGAGTCCTCTGAAGTACTACAACAGAAGATGACCCTTGGAACCTGTTAGAAGTCCATCAACCTGATCACCCATAACTCCACATACGGCATCACCCATTCCTCCCTCCGGTTCCACATCTTCCAGATCACCTTCTCCAATGAAGCTCTCTCCTATTTTGCTATAGCAGGCTACTGAGCAACAGGCTCAGCAAGGGGCCATGGAGCCATTAGCTACCGTTTTGGCTAAGGTAAACATCAAGGTCCCTACATTCAAAGGTCTCTCTTCAAAAGATGCTAACGACCATGCAAGGAGGTTTGTATCTCTTTGTAGGGGTCGTGGTCTTAACAGGGAAGATGCTTATTTGGTACTCTTTCCATCCACCTTGGATGGCTTAGGAGACAAATGGTACAGCCAGTTTGCAGAGAACCATTTTGCAACTTGGGCAGCCTTAAGACAGTAGTTATGTGCAGCTTTCAGGCCGGGTGACTACCAGGAGAAGGTGTTGGATGAGTTGGCCAACATGGTGCTCCAACCAGAGGAGACTTTTGCAGAACTTATGACGAAAACCAAGTCTTTGGTTGCCAAGCTTCCCCAACAACCACGTGAATTTATGGTTAAGAAGTGGGTAGAGAAGCCTCCACATCACGAGGCATTGGAACAGATTAAGTGCGAGCTAGAAGAGCTCAAGTGTCAGCAAGAGACTAAGGCTACGGTTTGGTGTAGCTCATGACGCTCTCCAGGGCACCCTCCACAGGAATGCCCCCTTCGGGTTTACTACCACTTCTGGTGAAAAATCTGGACATGAGGATAAGGATTGTTACTACCTCAAGGGATTGCGACAAATACAGCAAAGTCTTGGTCCTTCTCTTTAGCAAGGGCTAGCACCTGTATCCAACATGGTTTCTACCTGTGGCCATCCACACCATATGCCACCTTTGCCGACAGCCCCTCCTATGCAAGGTATGCAGAGTACTTTTCCCTCTCAGAGATTTTATAATACCCATGCTCCCTCATCTCCTCAAAGCTTCTATGCCTCAAACCTCCAACTAAATGCACTAGGAGCAAGGACCACCTCGCACTTCGACTCGCCCTTTGAATCGGCCCATTTTGTGCTACAGATGCGGGGAATATAGGCATTACCAAAGCAAATGCCCCCTGCCAGAAGGGTCCCCTCCCTGCCGCCGTCGTTGCCCCGAAACAAAGGATCACTACAGTAAGGATTTCCATAAAATTCGTGCATCCACGGCTTCAAACCCAAGTCAAAGCCAGAATGATTTTGCCTTTCCCAAGCTCAATTTGATAACAGTTAGCACTGTTTCTCAGCTGTCCCCTTCTACCCACGTGGTTACCCCTCAAAATAAGCCACCGCAGTTGGCAGAGGAGCCATCAGGAATCCTCACCCGAGCCCAGAGAGCTGCTCTTGGTCTTAGCATTCCATCAAGTTCAACTCCCCCACACATTCTCACACCAGTGAATACCCTGCCTGCAGCAGTTAATAAGCAATCCCCCAGTGCCATGAAAGAATCCAAATCTTTGCTCTCCGATATTGATGAAGCTTTCTTGGAAGCAGTTTCTGATCTGCAGAAGATCAAGATACCAAAGGAACAACAGGTAGAAAAAGAGAAGCTTACAGCAGAGACAGTCTTGAAGAACACTTTCTAACAAGTGTCCCTTTATGACATGTTGCGGCTAGATGCAAATTTTAGAAGTGACTCCCTTGCTATTATTCGGTCATTTTATCCTGGAGCAGGTCCTAGTGGCGGGCACCTCCCAGTGCGACCATCAGAGTCCTATATGATATCTAATCCCGCTGCTCCACTCACTAATTATAGAAGCCCTCGCCTGACAGTGTCCGTTTCAGGTCGGCAATTCTCAGGAGTGATAGTGGATGGTGGATCTGGCATCAACCTGATGCCCGAGTTCACTATGTTAGCTCTAGGTCTACAGCCTACTCGCCCTGCTCCCTTCACAGTTACATTGGCCGATCAACGAACAATATACCCAGTGGGCATCGTGGACAATGTGCCTCTGCAGGTACAAAACTTTACTTTTAACTTGGATTTTGTGGTAGTTTGTCTTCCCCAGGTTGAGGGCGGATTTCCCTTGCTTATTGGAAGACCATGGCTGTGACACACTAAAGCACTCCATGATTGGGGAAACGATGCAATGTGGATACATACTTCTGGATCCCCGATGCAACCGATTCTCTTAGAAGGAGGTATGGATCCAGTGGTGCAGCAAGTTTCTTTATCAATGGAAACCAACCCTGAACATGAACAACCTACTCCACCTGACGGGTCGGATGAGGATCTGTTGGAATGGTTGGATGCTACCAAGTCTATGCCTTGTTATGGAGTCTCTATTCACTATTTTCCTGAAGGTACACCCTTTTCAAATGTTTCCATAGTTACGAAACTCAATGAACTACCTGAGCCTTTGAAGAAGCAGAGAAGCAGGAAGAAATCTCCTCTACAGGAGTTTAGTCCTCCTCAAACATCAACCCCTTTGGTGTCTCTTTCTTCTTCGACGAGAAGAAAGCTCTCCTCTGTGTCTAGCAAACTCCTTTCTCAGAGCCCGTCCTGCAAGATGAATTCCAAGATCTTGATAGCTGTCTTGGTCATGATAGAGGTCTGCTCCTTACTTGCACCTATCTACCCTTACCCCCTCGACCTTACCCACAATCAGAATGCCCACATCCTTCGGGTTCACAGTTGTGGCAAAGAGATCATCAAGAGCGCCGAACATTGTTGTTCCCATCATCTACATGAGAGTCACCAAAACAATAGAGAGCAGGCACTAATGTTCTCCCCTGCTGCTGTAGGCTCCTGGCGGTAGGCCCTCCAATGGTGCTGGCTCCTACAGAATCCTCCCTTGGTGCCGGTTCCTGCATTCTGTTGTTCAACAGATGAAATTGTCGCTTTCCACAGGGACAAGCATGATGACCGCTTGTCTATCCCCCTCCCCACCTACCCACTCGCCCTAGTCCCTCCCCCTCGCCCCTAGTCCCTCCACCTCACCCCCTACCCCTCGCCCTACCCTCCCCCTCGCCCCCCGCACTACCCCTAGCCCTAGTCCTACTCCCTTGCCTCCCACCCCCTTTCCCCCTTGCCTCGCCCTAGTCCCTCCCCCTCACCCTCGCCCTCGCCCTAGTTCCTTTCCCCTCTCCCTCTCGTCCTAGTCCCTCCCCCTCACCCACCCCCTCGCCCCTACCCTCCCTTGCCCAAACCCTCACCTTCCCCTCGCCCCTACCCACCCCCTCTCTCCCCTACCTACCCCCTCTCGCCCCTACCCACCCTCTCCCTTCCTCTCGCCCCTACCCACCCCCTCCCCCCTCGCCCCTACCCACCCTCTCCCTTCCCCTCCCCCCTACCCACCCCCTCTTGCCCCTACCCACCCTCTCCCTTCCCCTTGCCCCTACCCTCCCCCTACTCGCCCCTACCTACCCCCTCTCTGCCCTCGCCCCTATCTAGCCCCCCAACCACCCCTTTCCCCCTCGCCTCTACCTAGTCTCTCCTCCCCCTCCCTCACCCCTACCTAGCTACCTAGTGAGCATATCACTTTGCTGTGGTAGAGCCTCATCTTGTTCTAGTTGGGATTCTTGGACTATGCAATCATATTGGGTTCTTGCCTATTCAAAGGCTTAAGGCGTTGCAAGCAAGACAATGTTTTACTCCACTTTTGAGGCATGTAAGGTCATGGTTGGGGCCTAGCACCTGCTTCAAGAAATGTAAGGATGCAACACCTAGTGGTTTTCTTTCAAAGTTTTTTCAGTATTCCTCTCACCAAGACGGTGAACGGTCTTGTGGCGGGCAACCTGTAGCTTGCTACAGTGTCACTTTCACAGGACACAGTTAGTACAGTTGGTCTAGGCTGGTGCACACTAGACGGACTCTCTGGACCCTCTGGCCTAGGGAGTGACACGTGGTAGGGTACCAACGGTGGTCTAGTGGACCTTGTGGCCAGGTCACCACATGGCTGACATTTATGAGCTGATGGTGGCTTTTCATCGGGGTACATATGAGTAGTAGCGATTGGTGATCGTTATCATCTTCTTCACCTTTGGTCCAACATCGTCGTCGAGAGCAGTGAGTCTATACACAGAGCACATCTTCACCATCCCTGCACATCTGAGCCTCGACACCCCCATTGTACTTGTGAGTCCTGGGCTGGAGCTGAGTGTGCTGCCACGCGAGAGTTGTATCAGTCTTTGAGATAGTCGAGTCATATGTTCTAGTCTTATATTCTGGTCTGTTGTTGTGTCTTTGTGATCTCTATTGATGTCTATTGTTTCCTTTCTGTTCAGTCTGTTTGAGTGAGATTGTCACGCACATTGCACTAAGGACCACCCACTGTAGAGAGCATGACACATTATTCACGCTACAAGCGCTTCTACAAAAACTTACCCTTTTCTTTCCCTACGAGTGCGATCTCAATTTAATTTTTTCCATCACTCCCTCGCTCTTACCCCAGTGTTACTTGGCGTGTCCCAAATCTAAGCTCTCTTTATGCTTTCCTATGATGTCACCTCTATTGTCTTAGAGTGTCGTCATACATTTGGCGGCTTGTAGGAAAATTTGTGTATATGTTTTGAAACTTAGGGCCGGGTCCCCCTATGACTGATCGTTTTAGGGGTATTGAGTATTAAGAAGGAAAGTAATATAGTCTCACATAAACCTTGGAAACAAAAGTTAAAAAAGGAGCTTACGTAATATATTCAAAAAGTGATCATGCACGTGTGAGTCCTACATGATAGGTGGAGGGTGGATGCATGAATAGGTGGCTCGGTTTTAACCGGTTGAAAGTTTCTTTTGGAGGCTTAAAATTTAGGGGGTATGAAACTGGTGTTATGGGCAAGAATTGTTTGAATTAAATAATCGTGTGGAGGATACAAAATCTTAAAAATCATGTGGAGGATTCAAAAACACGTGTGAAGCCCACGTCAGAACGAATGTTCAATCAAATGTTTTCATGACTGTGACTTCTCTGTATCTTTGTGCCTTTCTCCTTCTACGCCTTTCTCAGCTCACTCTACAGCCCCCTGTGCACGTTGCTTATCCTTCGCTATGGATAGAAACCTAAGAAAGAGCCCAAGGAATGCAACCCGACAGGTCTCCCCCACAAAGACCCGACATTCTCCCACAAAGGTATGTCACATCTCTCTGTCTCTCTCTGTGTTGTGTACAGCGGACCTGTATGTGTAGTAGAGTACTGAGGTGTGGATACATTGAGTAATGAATATGGATTTATTTCTTTCAGAGACAGAAGTTACAGCCTCCTCCCAAAATCAGCCGCTTTGTTCACCCCAAGGATGTGGAGGTGCCATTAAAGGCATTCTGCACGACAAAGGAGGATTTTCACAGGGAATATGGGTTAAGTCTTGAGGGGGAAGATGTTAGGGAGTTGACAGATGCAGATGTGCCCATATCCGACTCGATGAAAGTTTTCACATTGTCGAGAAATTTGCGGTCTTGCCAGGAAAGCACCGGGCTTATGGCTGTGAGAGTTTGTGAGAGAACTCAACAAAAACTATATGATGGAGTTAAACCATAGATGCCATGAAGACTAGGGTTTGGAAAGAAGTGCAATCAAAGAAGACTCACTCTTTCTCTCTTGCACTCACGCACACAAAGAAAGAACACAAAAGAGAATGTCAAAACAATACGAAAATGAAAACATCAAGGCTATGCTCATATCGTATCATGGGTAATATGAAAGGGTTAATAGATGAGTTAATGGCATTCAATCTTGGCTGAACAAATAGGCTACGAATTGTTCTTTGGAATTGTAGTTTTGTGCTTACCATAATATATATACTTTGTCTAGTGATTGGGATTAATTGTGTGTACAAATCCTCTTGGTTCATAGCAAAATAACTACGCTTACGTCAAAAGAAAAGTTATAGTCTATGAGAGGTAGTATGATGGGATCCGGTGATAGAAGTATTTCATTAAGCCTTTCTGGGCCAAAGAGAAACACTATACGTTGTTGAAAGTGTATTTTACGGCTAATCCATACGTTAATTCTAATAGATCGTACAAAGTGAAAGCGATAGAAATGATCATCATGTGGGTTATTCATCTAGGATAGTATGTGAGAAATGTAGATATGAGAGAAGTGAAAAGATGAGAAGTTTCCCTCCCAAGCCCTATTCTTGCCCGTAGGCAATAAGGATACTGCGGGGAGAGATGTACCTGTAGAAAAGAGAACCTTGAATTTCCAGAGAGGATGAATTACTAAGAATGAGAGAGATAAGTTTGCTTAAGGAGATGAAATTAGATACATATATATATGTTGGATTAGAGATGAAAAAGAAAACAACAAGAAATCAAGAAAACATCAATGTAGAACACATCTTACTTGACAAACCCTTCGGCACCATTATTGATGGAGAGAGAAGAAGAGTGGATAATTCCACTTTGACTGATACACCAAGTGCAAGACCTTTTTTGATTAGAGTTGATCTTCCAAGGTTAGCTTGTTGCAAGAATGGCTAGTCTCCCTCTAGGAGAAAGTGGACTTGGGTTTATGTTAATGGATAAGTACAATTAGGCATTACTACTCACTCCCTCAAGAATTCCTCTCATCAATGGCTTAAATGCTTGAGTTCCTTTTCAAGGAAGAAGAGGTCCCCTTTTATAGGTGAAGGGAGCCCCCAAAGGTTTACACAAGAAGAGAGGAGCCAGTGTGAATAGAAACTGGAAAAGTTGAAAATGAGCTGTCCCTGCATGATGTGGGCAGACTAGGGTCCAGTATTCTGATCATAACTCCTCAACCGTAGCTCCAAATAAAAAAGTAAAAATATGGGCAAAAACTTCAGCTCATTAGCTACGATTTTCATTTTAAAATCGTTTTCCAATTCGGATTGGAACCTTGTGTAAAAAATTCATCAAAATAGGGTCAATTTATGGCAGAAAAAGTCTTCATGTGGTCTCCTTAGCCTAGACTTTCATTTAATTCCAAAGGACACCTCATGCCATATGAAAGCATGACATTGCTCCTTCACAAAGTTTTGTAATCTTGCTTGCAATAATGCATTAAAATAAGTGTATCTTTGAAATCATGCCACATAGTGTCCCACTAGGATTTGATTCTGTCCTTGTAGCTATTTAAAAAGAAATATAAGAAAAGTATAAAAAATACATAGAATATATATATATTGGAGTTTACCCTAGATATAGGATCTAGCTAGGGTGTGAGATGATAATGAAATAGTAGAAATAAAGAATCAATGCTTTTTGCCCCAAGTTAAAAAGGCGAAGCTATTGATGCTTTTCCCATAGTATTTTCTGATGGTAAAGTAAAGATAGGTTACCCTTGAGAAAAATAATAAGATGAGATAAAAGGCTTATTATTATACTTAAATATGCATATGTACACTATAGGAAATATAATTATGTATCTAAAAAAATACAAGATAGATCTTGTAGCATGCGTTCCCACTATGTACGTGTCACAGCACGACATCCACCCCCTCTAAACCTGCACATCCTCCGGTATGTGCCACATTGTCTCTTTGTAAGAATAGACCTCTTGTACATCTTCCTTGTCTTCTTCTTCACTGGATGATTCCAAAGCTTCATGCTCACTTTGATCTTCACCTGTGTTTTTCTCTTCTTCCTCATCAATATCTTCTAGATCATTGTCTTCTCTTCTCTTAAACATTTTAATCCTTTTTCCTGCAATGGGAATCTTTACTTCTGTACCATCTAGTTCAGACAAGCTGTAAGTAGCATTTTTATGCACATGCTTTACAACATACGGTCCAAACCATCTTTTTGAGAACTTACGCATGACTGTGTGCTGGTTATCAAGGCTACTATCATACACTAAAACCCAGTCACCTTTGTCAATCGCTTTGCTCCTGAGTCGATGTCGCTTATCAAAATAGTCCTTGTTTTTCAACCTTGCATTTTTGAGTCGTTCTTTTGCAGCTTCAATGTCTCCAGGTCTTCTCTCTAGGTGCCTTATATGTAGTGCAAGGAGATCTTCCCTACTAAGTCCCTCTTGCCAAGGTAGTACATTCCATGTGGGAATTGTATCCTCAATCGGCATCACTGGCTTTTGACCATGCATTAGCTCCGCAGGCATGTAGCCAGTTACTGAGCTATGTGTTGTACGATCAGCCCATAAAGGATATGGTAACAATTTTGGCCACTCACCAACTCTTCCTTCGCAAGCCTTGGCCAAAGCTTTGATGATAGGAGGATGCCCTCTTTCACTCTTTCCATTGCCTTCAGGGTTGTAAGCTGTAGTAAGAGAAAGCTTGATCCCTAATCTAGAAAAGAACTCCCTTGCTTCTTCGGCATCCAGTTCACCTCGATCTGCAGTGATTTTTCCCACACAACCATAACGGCAAATCACGCTTCTGTGGTCTTAGATCTTAATGCTCTTCCTTCAACCTGGTTAGTTAGGTCCTCTCGTGCAAGAACCAAGTATCTCATCTGCCAGAGTCCTAAAGGCATCGTGACTAGATCCACAACCCATTTATAGTGCATGGCTAGTGGATATGTAGGGTGCAATCCATCACGATGTCGAACATTTGAATACATTTGACAAGTTACACATGACTCTACAAACTGAGATACATCTTTATACATACCCTTCCACCAATATTTTTCTTTCAACTTGGAGAAGGTTGCCCACACACCCCTGTGTCCATCCCATAGACTCTCATGAAACTCTTGCATGAGCTTTACTTGAGTCTCTTTTTTACATATAACCCGTTGTGGTGTAGCACCCTTTTGTTTAGGATGCTTCCACAAGTAACCATCCCTTAAAAAGTACCCATATGCTTTCCTGCGTATCCTCTTGAATTCTTGTTCAGACCAATCATCTTGTTTTGTTAGAGTACTCAAGTACCTTCCAATAGAAAGCCAATCACCTTCATAAAGATCTTTTAAGAACAATTCAAGTGAATTAGTCATGCAGACATTGTTACCTTTGACATGAGAGATAGAATAGAATTTTGTGCCTACATCATCTCCCTCATCAATCATTTGTGACTCATCTTCATACCTTGCCCTTGATAGCATATCTGCCACTGTATTGTCTTTACCTACAATGTGCTTAAACTCGGGATTTAAGGACTTAATGTAGGCAATCCACCGCAACATAGCAATGTCTGGTGTTGAGCAGCTTGTAATCATCCCAAGAAGTGGTAGACAATCTGTTTCTACAACCACACATGCACCAATTAGGTACTCTTTCCCACTTTTCAAGGCTGTAACCATACCCCATAACTCTCTCTTTATCTGTGGATAGTTTCTTTGGCGAGCACTTAGTACCTTTGCTCCAAATCTTACCACATACTTGTGTCCTTCTTTGTCATCTTGCCATATTGCCCATCCAATCCCTGTAGGACTGGTATCTACTGTCACAATCAGTGGCCTTTGACACTCATAGTCTACCTTTCTCAAAGTCGTTGCTAACTGGAGTAACTCCTTTAGCTTTTTCATGGATTTTACATGTGCTTCTGTCCATTTAAACTTTTGATTCTTTCTAAGCAGCTGATAAAGAGGATCAGCTACATGTGCATAATGTGGAATCCAAATAACATAGAAGACACATGCTCCCAGAAACCTTCTAACCTCAGTGATGCTAGTGCATGTTTCTTTCATTCTTTGGATGGCATCTACCTTTGATGGACAAGGTTTCCTACCATATGGCCCACACATGTGCCCCACAATGAGCACTTCTTTGACACCAAACATAGACTTTTTCCCTGACAATGTAAGATTCACTTCTTCCAACCTAGACAAAATTTTATCACAATCATTTATGTGATTTACCACAAACCTGCAACATCCCTTGAGATCCAAAGCTTCATCTTTGTCATTGTCTTCACATCCTTTGATAGGCAAATCATCAATGAAAGGCATTGTGATTTGAGGAATAAAGTCACGTAAGACCTTATTCATCCCATTCATCATATGTGCAACCGAGTTGGTTGCTCCCTGTGGCAAGGTACACATCCTTATCAAACCCAAAGGTGTCCTTATGGTTGTCAAGTCTCTGCTTTCGATTGCAAGCTGAAATTGATCATACCCTGAGTAGAGATCCCCCATTGAGTAGATTGCCCTCCCTGCAAACGCCTCTGCAAATTCATCCACAATTGGACCTGTTCCTACATTTCTAATTGTCACCTTGTTCACTGGTTGCATATCTTGGATGAAGCGTAGAGAACCATTCTTCTTTGGAACTGTGAACCACCTGTTTGAGTATGGAGCACAAGAAGGCTCCAAGATTCCCATTTTGATTTTCTCATTCAGTAGCTCTACTAACTTTGGCAAATGAGCCTTTGGAACCGGAATAGGCCACATATTCCAAGGCACATGAGGTATTGTGAAAATTACCATAGGAGCTACAATATAAGGATCAACACATCCTATCTCATGTGGCTCAAATGCAAAAGCCTTACCATGCTTTGAAAGCATTTCTTTGAAGCACTTTGTCTCCTCCTGTGTTAGAAACTCCTCGCAACCAATCTGCAACTCTTAAAAGGACTCCTTTGTGAAGGTATGCCCGATCTTTTTAGGATTCCGCAAACTTGGTTGTAAAGAAGCCTGTTCAATCTTTTCCTTGTTGTTGGGTGGTAAGGGTGAAGCTACTGGTTTCACCTTCTTTGCTACACTCTTTTATTTAGTTTCAACATGGACTTCTGGGCCAACTGTTTGGCTTTCTTTAAAGGCTTCTATTACTTGATACATTTTCATAGAGCAAACTTCCACAACTTCATTTTCAAGATGCAAACTAGACCTCATTATAGCATCAAGCTCACCCATAGTATCTACAAAAGAAACTTGTTCACACAAACCCAAAACATTTTCAGTAGGCTTTAGCAACCCACTCTTTTTCATGCCTATTTATACATTATGCACATATTGCCTCTCATATCTCTTCAAATCTTCAAGTTTTGTAAAACATACTGATCCATTCCTTGTTACCAAGGAGCTCATTGAGAAAGTTTCACCTATTTTTGGATCAGGCGAGACCCTTTTTCTTTTTGTACCACTGCAATCCCGCTTTACAATGGTACTTGGCAAAAACCCATCATTTCTCTATGATCATGAAACTCTTTGCTTACCTTTGGTAGAGGATGTTCTCTGAGGTTGTCACGATTTCTTTCATGGTTTACACAAACTCTGAGAAATTGGACAGCTCGTTTACCATCTTTGCTACGTATTCTAGCATATGCTGAACCATCGTCCATAACCTTTGTTTCCATTCAAGCTCCCACAATGTAGGGTTGTCCAAGGATGAGATGATATGAAGATGTATCCTGTACAAAGAAGTTTTGGTCAATCTTTACGTCACCTATTGTTACCTTCACACCTGGACATGCTGCATACAATTCACCGGATGAATTGTTTGCCACTTTTACCATCCAGCCATGATCTGTGTCCATCGGCCATTTGCACTTGTTGTAGAGACTCTTTGACATTATGTTTATTTCTGAACCATGGTCAATTAAGGCAACAAATGGCTCTTCAAGATCACCTACCTTGACCAAAGTTTCTGTAGTAGTCTTTGCCCAATGACTTCGTGAATAGTAACTCCTAGGAATATCTTCAACTTCTTCATCATCATTTGAGAAATACACTTGCTTCACTCTCCCACTAGATTGGTAGCATCCTACCATAGCTCCATCATTCTCCTTATTTTGCAGTTGCATCCCTTGTGTCTTTGAGGTTTCCCCTTCAACCTGTGGACGAGAAACTTCAGCAAGGGTTTGCCTCTTCCCACGTCTGTGCTACTCTTCTACAATCATTTTGTAATGTAGGCATGCACTGACAATGAGTCCACTGGATCATTCCATCCTGTTTCTAGACGTATGCAATCACCTGCTTCATGTAGAATCTCATTTGTAAGCTTTCCCTTTTTAGCTAATTGCATGACATTTGACCATGATGGTCACTCACCTCTTCATCACAAAAATGCTCAATTTTTACTCCATAAGTAGTTGCCTCAACTGAAGAGGTGGCATGCTTGGTTGCCATATCTTCAACTAAGGTTTGCATTCCCCCCTTCCCAAAGTTAGTTCTCAAGGGTAGACCTGTCTCTCTTAAGTGGATTTTACCATCCTTAAAAAAGACAACATCTTTTGACAAAGCATCACTAAAATCATCACAATCCCTTCTTACATGGTATGTATTATCACACCAAATACATCTATTAACAAACCCTTCTTTGGGTTGTTGTCTTTGCCTATGAAGTGGCCCTGATGGTTGGCCTTTTTCTTCAAGCTTTGCAAACTTCACCTTCAAGTCACGCATTCCCTTCACAAGCTCATCTAGCATGGACTCATCAAACTTAGGAGCGATAAAAGTAGGCTTTACCATTTTGTCAGAAGTTGAGGTGGAAGGACTTGTAGTGTTTACTACCATCTTGTCCCTTCTTCTTTGTCGTTTGGCAAGCAGTGAGACAGCACCTTCAACCTCATTCCAATCGGTCTTTAGTCCTTGCTCAGCATCATTATCTTCAAGAAGAAGCTCCAAATTTTCTTGAAACTCTTTACCTGCAGCTTGTAAGAAAAGATCTGTCTTCTCTGCATCTAGTGTGGCCCTTTCTGTCCTTGTGAGTTGTGCATAGCGCCGATCAAATTCCCTAAGTAGTTCTGTTATTGATAGTCCTTGCTTTGGCTTGACTACCCATTCTAAGAATGTCCTTTTGGTCACTCTCTCAGAGTCCTCCATGAAATATTCCTCCTTTAAAGCTACTTTGAGTTCTTCCCAATTTCTCCCATGCCCATCTTTAATTGCCCTAACATGCTCCCTAATTTTTGGAGCAACAACTAGCTCAAAGCTTTGAATCATCTCACCTTCTGACACGCGATGCAGCTCCATCTCCTTCACATACTCGCGTAAGTACTTGGTTACATCTTTGTCATTGAACTGATCCATTCTGTTGACGACCGCTTGTATGGCCTTTGTTGCTGAAATCTCCCTTCTTTCAGTAGCATGTTGTTGTTGCATGAACATTGCAAATGCTTGAAACATTTGCATTGTTGCTGGGTCAAAATGCATATCCTGTTGCTCAGCATGATCACCCATGGTTACCCACAAACTCTCACCCTAGCAGATTCGCGTCGGGTTCACAAAAAATATGTCGAGAAATTTGCGGCCTTGCCACGAAAGCACCGGGCTTATGGCTGTGAGAGTTTGTGAGAGAACTCAACAAAAACTATGTGAAGGAGTTAAACCATAAATGCCATGAAGACTAGGGTTTGGAAAGAAGTGCAATCAAAGAAGACTCACTCTTTCTCTCTTGCACTCACGCACACAAAGAAAGAACACAAAAGAGAATGTCAAAACAATACGAAAATGAAAACATCAAGGCTATGGTCATATCGTATCATGGGTAATATGAAAGGGTTAATAGATGAGTTAATGGCATTCAATCTTGGCTGACCAAATAGGCTACGAATTGTTCTTTGGAATTGTAGTTTTGTGCTTACCATAATATATATATTTTGTCTAGTGATTGGGATTAATTGTGTGTACAAATCCTCTTGGTTCATAGCAAAATAACTACGCTTACGTCAAAAGAAAAGTTATAGTCTATGAGAGGTAGTATGATGGGATCCGGTGATAGAAGTATTTCATTAATCCTTTCTGGGCCAAAGAGAAACACTATACGTTGTTGAAAGTGTATTTTACGGCTAATCCATACGTTAATTCTAATAGATCGTACAGAGTGAAAGCGATAGAAATGATCATCATGTGGGTTATTCATCTAGGATAGTATGTAAGAAATGTAGATATGAGAGAAGTGAAAAGATGAGAAGTTTCCCTCCCAAGCCCTATTCTTGCCCGTAGGCAATAAGGATACTGCGGGGAGAGATGTACCTGTAGAAAAGAGAACCTTGAATTTCCAGAGAGGATGAATTACTAAGAATGAGAGAGATAGGTTTGCTTAAGGAGATGAGATTAGATACATATATATATGTTGGATTAGAGATGAAAAAGAAAACAACAAGAAATCAAGAAAACATCAATGTAGAACACATCTTACTTGACAAACCCTTCGGCACCATTATTGATGGAGAGAGAAGAAGAGTGGATAATTCCACTTTGACTGATACACCAAGTACAAGACCTTCTTTGATTAGAGTTGATCTTCCAAGGTTAGCTTGTTGCAAGAATGGCTAGTCTCCCTCTAGGAGAAAGTGTAGGCTTGGGCTTATGTTAATGGCTAAGTACAATTAGGCATTACTACTCACTCCCTCAAGAATTCCTCTCATCAATGGCTTGAATGCTTGAGTTCCTTTTCAAGGAAGAAGAGGTCCCCTTTTATAGGTGAAGGGAGCCCCCAAAGGTTTACACAAGAAGAGAGGAGCCAGTGTGAATAGAAACTGGAAAAGTTGGAAATGAACTGTCCCTGCATGATGTGGGTAGACTGGGGTCCAGAATTCTGATCATAACTCCTCAACCGTGGCTACAAATAAAAAAGTAAAAATATGGGCAGAAACTTCAGCTCATTAGCTACGATTTTTATTTTAAAATCGTTTTCCAATTCGGATTGGAACCTTGTGTAAAAAATTCATCAAAATAGGGTCCATTTATGGCAGCAAAAGTCTTCATGTGGTCTTAGCCTAGACTTTCATTTAATTCCAAAGGACACCTCATGCCATATGAAAGCATGACATTGCTCCTTCACAAAGTTTTGTAATCATGCTTGCAATAATGCATTAAAATAAGTGTATCTTTGAAATCATGCCACCTAGTGTCCCACTAGGATTTGATTCTCTCCTTGTAGCTATTTAAAAAGAAATATAAGAAAAGTATAAAAAATACATAGAATATATATATATTGGAGTTTACCCTAGATATAGGATCTAGCTAGGGTGTGAGATGATAATGAAATAGTAGAAATAAAGAATCAATGCTTTTTGCCCCAAGTTAAAAAGGCGAAGCTATTGATGCTTTTTCCATAGTAGTTTCTGATGGTAAAGTAAGGATAGGTTACCCTTGAGAAAAATAATAGGATGAGATAGAAGGCTTATTATTATACTTAAATATGCATATGTACACTATAGGAAATATAATTATGTATCTAAAAAAATACAAAATAGATCTTGTAGCATGCGTTCCCACTATGTACGTGTCAGAGCACGACAACGTGTCTTCCAGTGAAGGAGAAAAAAGTGTCGATAAAAACAGCAAGGCCGGATCACTACAAGGCACTCTACCAGCTCTACAAGCAGGTGTACCAATCCAAACCACCAAACTATCTGCTGGGAGTCAAGTTTGCACGCAGATATGTTTATTTCGTATGCACAGGTCCGGTAAAGTGGACTGAGTTTGCATCTAAGGTGGTGAAGAATGTGACCAATGAAGATCACTTAGATAGGAAAAGAGAACAATGGAAGTTAGAGACTTCCCAAGTATCCACAGGAACCCCAAGTGGTTCTACCATTTTCTTAGTAAATACCCCATCCGGAAGTACACCAGTAGGAAGTGGGCTTTTTGCGACTACTCCGTTTGCGTTTAGTGTTGAAGTATCCACTTCCTTGCAAGAACTTCTTGTTGAGGTTAGAAAATCTCATGACAATGTATCAGCCGAGTGTCAGAAGGCTAAGGATTCAATGGTCAAATATTTTGCTGATGTGCACCGTTGCGAGGGTGCCCTTGACACCATCCCAATGCACTTCCCTGACGATGCCAATGTACCAACAACAGGCTTGCTTGACAGCCTCCAAGAAAAATTTGACCAAGCAAAAGCCACCATACAGCAGACACATGTATGCTTTTAATTCCATCTGATTGTAGTATAATACCTGCAAAGTACCATACGGTTTGATTTTTCATACTGGTAGGATTATATTATATTCGGTAAGAGTAGATGACAATACCGGTAGGATGTTATCATACCGGTAGGATTATACCCTACCGGTATGATTATATCCTACCGGTATGATTACATCTTACCGGTAGGATTTAGGATTTAGGATTTAGGATATAATCCTACCGGTATGATAACATCCTACAGGTATGATTTAGGATTTAGGATATAATCCTACCGGTATGATAACATCCTACCGGTATGGTTAGATCCAACTGGTATGATAAAATCCAACCGGTTTGATGTTATCTTTCCGGTATAATGTTATCCTACCGGTATGATGTTACCGGATGTTATCCTACCGGTATGATGTTATACTATCCATTATACCGGTGGGATAACATCATACCGGTATGATAGCATCATTATACCGATTTTCAAGCATTCATACCGATTTTATAACTGTTTAACATTGTCTGATAAAAGAGGTCTCTTGCCTATAGGAAGAATTATCCAAATGCTTGGATCGTGAGGAAACCTTTGGTCTCTATGTCACGTTTGTGACAGACATGATTAGTCAACCAATGCTACCCGAAACCATAGTCTTACCTGCACGAGTTTCAGCTCCTGGACATAGTGTTGTTCTCATTGATGTGTGCAATGCTTGTGGTGTAAAAATTCATGATCACAATCACTCAAGCCATGTTGTTCTATTGCCTTGTTCACATGCATACCATGCATTCTGCTATGCTCACTTGGCTGAGAAAGGAAAGTGCATGCTTAAGGATTGCCCCGGAGTTATTTCTGCAAAAGACCAATCTCTTCTAAGAAGAAGCCAGTTGAACCATGCCCAAAAACAGATGAGAAAATTGTTTCAATGGGTAATCAGGTGGTTGATTTTTGTCTTCTCTCATGTTTTTTCAGGTGGTTGATTTTTGTCTTCTCTGATGTTTTTTCAGAGTCATGTTGCTTCAGAACTACTGCCGGTAAAGACAAAGGGAACGATGCAGTGATGCCTACATACAAGACACCTGTGGAGGTATTGCTTGATGAAAATGTCCCTGGTAATGCTGAGAAACCTGTTTCGGAAACAACAGAAGAAGAACAAAACTTTGAGGTAAAGGAGCAGAGTACGAGTGGTGCTGAAGGGAAAACCCAGAATGAGGAAGACGATGTGTTGCTAGACACTGGCGTGCGGGTGACAAGATCAAAGACCCCAAGAAAACGAGGCCAACGTGGAAAGAGTAAGTTTTTTCATTGATTATGGCTCTAATAAGTGATCTTTTGCTGCACAGCTTTCTAAAGCTGATGGTCGTGTAGATGTCAGGCTGGAGGGAAGTCCCAAGGAGACCCTTGCTTAGCATATAAGAAAGGCAAAAAGAAAAAAAATTGAGAAGACTGGAGATGAGAAACCTGAAATGGAGCAAAAAAGCAAGGAAGAGGAAGAGACCCAGGGGCAGCCAGAAGAGGAGATGGACATAGAAGACACTAAGGAGATGCAGAATACCGGCACAAGTTCTGACCCTAAACCCAGAGCCTGCAAAAGATTATAGTTTGACCCCCCTATGTTTCTTTTTATGTAACCACTTCTGAAATTAATATAACTTTCTTTCCCATTCGACGTCTCTTTCATCTTGTGCCTAATTTTTGAACATTGTGTATTTTTATTGTATGATTTCAATCTATAGATATGTCCTAATTGCATATTTAAATTTGAGTCTTGTGTAATTTTGCATCTGCAGATATGTTTTCAGTTGAAGAATGGCGCCTTGCAGATAGATTTAGGACTGACAAGCAGAATGGCAGGGCTGACATTCGTGCAATATGGAATTGCATGTTGTCTCCTGCAGTGCTCGTGTTTCCTCTATAGTATAGACTAATTAAAAGAATCCCACTGATATGGCCAAGGCTACCACCTCCGTTGAGCGTCCCACGTAGGGTTCTCATTTTGGACCTTAATGGATTACTGCTCAAGAAATTTGATGGAAAATATGGTGAAGAATTGCCCCACTGGCCAGAAATGCGGTATGTTGTTGAAGGGGATACACAGTTTTGGGTAAGGCCCGATGCAGAAGTGTTTCTGAATTTTTGTTTCAGATGGTTTGAAGTGTGGATATGGAGCTGCTGCGAGTTTGAGAAGCTCAAACGTACGCTAGCGATAGTGTTCCCTGACCACCACAAAAGATTTAATAGAGTGGTAAGTCATGCGCAGTGCACAAGGGCCCCTTTTAAATTGGGCACGACAGATAAACTTGTGTTCCACAAGAATCTCAAAAATTTTCCTGACCTACCACATTACACACTTATCTTTGATGATTCTGGATATAAGCTAATGTTTAATCCATTGGGGTCATTTCTTGTTTTTCCCAAGCTAGAAAAGCAGTCTAAAGAAGTGCACGCCTGTTTTCTGTCAACCACTGTCATAAACTGGCTGGCACACTGGTTGTACTCTAAGGACAGACTTGAGTATACAAAGAGGACTGTAATTTGTGCAGACGGGCAACCTGACGACACCTACGTGCGTCGTTTTTATTGGAAATGGCGGATTGACTTTTTCAAGAAGAAAGGAACATATTTTTTTTCTAAAAAGAAAGTTTCATAAAGTCTGTGAAGTGGATGACTTTTGTCGATGTATTTTTTTTGTCGATGGATGTAAATGGAGAATTACTCAGCCTTCTTGTCAATCAATGTAATAGAATTCATGTATAATACATTTACAAGCAAGTTGCACGGAAATACATTGTATTCTATATTTGACGTATCTTGCAAATAAAAGGAGAGAGAGAGAGAGAGAGTCTGATACCGGTATGATACTGGGCAGTGACTGGTATGATACTGAGAAGTGAGAGAGAGAGAGAGAGAGAGAGAGAGAGAGAGAGAGAGAGAGAGTGAAAGAGAGAGTCGAATACAAAGAAGTGACTTGTATGATACCGATATGATTCTTTGAAGTGACTGGTATGATACCGGTATGATACTGAGAAGTGACCGGTATGATATTGAGAAGTCACACACACACACACACACACAGAGTCTTATACTGAGAAGTGACTGGTATGATACCGGTATGATACTATGAAGTGACTAATATGATACCGGTATGATACTGAGGAGTGACTAGTATGATACTGAGAAGAGAGAGAGAGAGAGAGAGAGAGAGAGAGAGAGAGAGAGAGAGAGAGAGAGAGAGAGAGAGAGAGAGAGAGAGAGAGGAACTGGTATGATACCGGTATGATACTGAGGAGTGACCGGTATGATACTGAGAAGTGACACACACACACACACACACACACACAGGGACTGGTATGATACCGGTATGATACTGAGGAGTTACTGGTATGATACCGGTATGATACTGAGAAATGACAGAGAGAGAGAGAGAGAGAGAGAGAGAGAGAGAGAGAGAGAGAGAGAGAGAGGGACTTGTATAGTACAGGTATCATACTGAGCAGTGACTGATATGATACCGGTATGATACTGAGAGGTGACTGGTATGATATTGAGAAGAGAGAGAGAGAGAGAGAGAGAGAGAGAGAGAGAGAGAGAGAGAGAGAGAGGGAATGTATGATATTGGTATGATACTGGAAAATGACTGGTATGATACTGTATCATACCGGTATGATACTAGGAATTGACTGGTATGATACCGGTATGATGCTGAGAAGTGACTGGTATGATACCGAAATGATACTGAGAAGTGACTGGTATGATACCGAAATGATACTGAGAAGTGACAGAGAGAGAGAGAGAGAGAGAGAGAGAGAGAGAGAGAGAGAGAGAGAGAGAGAGAGAGGGAGGGAGACAGTTCAGTTTACAGTTAAAGGCAGATATACACAAAATTATGCATTATGCATTTCTTAAGATGGTTACAGTTCAAAAGGCATACTATTGTAGATAGACTCACTGACATCAAGTGATATTGTATATAGTTTTGAGTTGTTGGGATGGGGTATCATGGGGATTTTGATTGCCCGAACAAGATGTGAATATATGAACACCTCTGGCTTTTTGTCCAAAAGCTTGTAGGTCTGTTCATTTATCATACGATAGTAAAACCCTTTGATAGCATAGGATCCTCGCCCAATGATATTGCCCCAGTCATCTTCAACGTCTGAATGAAACTCCTGAATAGCTGCAGTGCATTTCACTATATAGAAATCCAATTTTTCTTCATTGTCATTTGGTGCGGGAACAACAAAATTATCACCAACAATAAGAGCTTGACTGAGGGTGTCATAGTGTCCTTTATACGCTGCATCCTCATTTATTTCGTCGTCATCGTCTTCCCCTTCTTCTGTAGGCTCCAAAATAAGGTATGTCCAGAAAGGAACGTGTGACTTGCTCACACATCTCCTCCACTTTTTCTGTTTACATGCACTACAGAAACAAGACAGTGAACGTGTTCTCAAAGCAGTTGTATCATGCTCTGAATATGCAGAAACAGAGTGCATTGAGTGGGTATTTTTTACAGCCTTCACATCCCAATTTTTTTCCCTTTTGACATCTCCCAATTCAATCTCCCAAAAAATCATGCTTACATAACGGGCCTGGGATGCATAGGTGGCTGTAACACCATCTGACAAGATCCGTCTCAATAATGCCACAACATCTGCAACACAGTCTATCTTTGGGCAGTTTGGCTGCAATTGGTATTGAGTTAAAGACCTTTTTATCACTGCTCCCGCACCGTCGTGTTCTCCCATTGAAGGGGATCGGGGAGCACCATAGACGGAGAGTGAGAGAGAGAGAAGGAGACACACACACACGATGTGGGTGGGGAGACTCAAAGAGTGAGCAGCCCCCTATACAGTTATGCTATGTATAAAGTATACAAGTCAGTGGGCGCCCAGACTCTGGGCGGCCGGGCAAGGCACAGACGCCTATACCCCAACAACCTCCCACTTAAAGGCGGCTGTGCCTTTAAGCAAGAGAACCTAGTCTAAAGACTACAAAAGGCGAGAGAAAATTTCTCCCAACCGATGCCCACTGGCTGGCTGTGATCGTGTGCATCCGGTTGTCCTGCTCCCGTGTAAGTCCATACACCACCAGACGTACCGCACACGTACTGCAAGTATGTATGCAATACCTGCATATCTCCCTCGTGCACTATGCCATCATCAGTCAACAAACGACTGACAACCCCAACTACAAATGCTCCCACTGCAGTTGCGATATCCGGTCTCAAGATCAACATCTCATACATGAGACCACCGAATGCCGATGCAATGCTAGCGGACCCTGCTAGCTCTACAGAGCATGCATCAACATATATATCCCTGGCAATAGGCATCTCTGACTGACAAGGCGTGCCAGCCACATGCATCTCCTGACTGTCCGCAAAAGACACATCAACCTGTCGTGCAACCTCAGAGCAAACTAGCTGCTCTAGGTGTCTGCTGGAAGACGTATCCTGCATAACTATATCCCCATGCTCACTGTCGAGCATAGAAAGGAATGATTGCATAATCGTTGACGTCTTAGCCTCCTCTGCAATCATCCACTGCAAACATGACCACTCAATCTGCTGTGACTCACTAGAGCTCTCATGCTCTAACTCCTTATGCATAGACTCTTGCACAACTTCCTCTTGTCGTGACTCACTAGAGCAAGACCGCTCTACCTGTCTATCCTGCATAGAAGTATCTCGCACAACTGACTCTCTGCTTTGCTCAGTCACTAGCAAAGCATGCATGTCTGACTCTGTCACCTCTCTGTGTGACTGCTCAAGTCGTGCCCCAACTGTGTGCTTGAAGGGGATCGGGGAGCACCACAGACGGAGAGAGAGAGAGAGAGAGAGAGAGAGAAGGAGACACACACATAATGTGGGTGGGGAGACTGTGAAGTGGCAGCTCCCCCTATACAGTATACTCACTATAAGTATAGGGTAACAGTGGGCGGGCGCCCATGACCTGGGCGACCGATCAAGGCACATAGGCCTTAACCCCAACAACCTCCCACTTAAAGGCCAATGTGCCTTTAAGCAAGATCTAGTAGTGTACAACTAATAGAAGGTGAGATATTCTCTCAACCTATGCCCACTGACTCTCGATGAGCTAGTGCACCTGGATCTACTGATAGACAAACATCCCGCTGCTGCGGAAGCCACACAGAGCTAGCTCCAAGCTCTGCAAATAGTCTACAAGAGCTCATGCACTCCTGCAAGTATCGGTCCAATACCTGTAAACCTCCCCTATGCTCTATGCCGAGATCAGTCATCGAACAACTAATCAACCCTGCTGCAAATGCTCCCACTGCAGCTGCTATGTCGGGCCTTGAGATCAGCATCTCGTACATGAGGACACCAAACGTTGATGCAACCCTGGCAACCTCTGCCACCTCCAACTCAGAACTCAACTCATGGCAATCCTGTCTCCTATCATAGAGACCATGGTACTCTGACTCCGAGCTCTAGAGTGACTCCTCGTGCCCACCACACATCACATGTGTACCAAGAGTATCCATCTGTCCTGAATCTGCATCAAGCTCTGGCATAAGCATATCAAGAAATGACTCCACAATAGCTGACATCTCAACATCCATGTGAGTCATCTCTATCATCACCTCTGATGACTCATCCTGCTGTGACTCACTAGAGCTATCCCGCTCTACCTGTGCATCCGTAGACGCAACCTGCACAACAAGGTCACTGCTCTGCACTCCATGCAAAGCATCCTGCAACCCACAAGCAAAAGAGACTCGCCTGCTCTCTCGCTCTCTACCTGGTTGCATGATCACAGAGACAGCACCGTCTCTCGCGTGATCCACATACAATGGGTAACCTGTACCACTCCTGGCACCTCTCACAATCACTAGCGAACCCAAATGCATCACAAAATCTCGCTCTCGTAGCGAAATCTGACATCCACAATCTCTAAGCTGACCAATCGAGATGAAACTCACTGTCAAATCTGCTACATAGCGCACATGTCGTAACAAGTAAGATGCACCACTCGGTAATGACAGTTTCACATCTCTTGCACCTGCTATCGCATGCACCGATCCATCGGTCAAACGTACACTGCCAAGCATCCCGCTAGAATAGCTACAAAACCATGCACGATGCGGCGTGACATGAAACATAGCATCTGCGTCTAGCAACCACTGCGAAGGGAGTGCACTATCCACATGTATAGCATCTCGTGCATAGCTCGAGGTAAAAGTGACATCCCCGTCACTAGTATACTCCGACACTACATGTGCCTCAACTGTCAAAGCAACTGAGTCCATGGCATCATTACATACATCTCTGAGACTGCCATGTCTCCTACGATGTCGCATACGACGAAAACAACGCCGTCTAACGTGTCCAAAATGACCACAATACCAACATATCACCTGTCGGCATACTCGTGAATGTACATGTCTCACACGAGTCCTTGATGACTCAGATCTATCATGCATATCATGTAATCTGCGCCAAAGTGCTCTCGAAGTAGCCTCATACATAACAAGAGCATATACAGATTCCACAAGGTGCAAAGAGAGCGTAGATAGTGCCATCTCCTCTAGCTCCTGCCACTGATCGTCAGACATGTTTGAAGGTCTACCTACATCACCACTCAATGGTCGATGCAACCCTCGATGTGTCAATGCATCAAGCATACACTCTCTCCATGCCGCAAAGTCTGACCCATCAAACACGCGCATCTGTGAGAGGTCACAATCTGATCGATCACCTGTCTCTGCCATGAGCACAATGTAGCAAACTAGAAAGCAAAACCACCTCACCAACAACACCTAGAAATTGTCTACAAATATGGCCAGAAACACAATGTAAAACCTGTGAGACACACTCCAAAATAGAGCTCCCGCAATGTCAATACAAGCCTCGCATGCTCTAGTATCACACTGCAATCTGTGAGCTAATCACCAAGCCCACACTGTGCGGTATCGATGCATACACACGCACAAATCTCCCACCTGCAGAGAACACCGCACGCAAATGCTGAGTGCAACCTGCAATCTCTACCTAGATCGCATAAATGATACGCATAAAACTCCTGGGAAAATTTCGCCAGAGTTTCGACGCACAATGGCTATCAACACAAAATAACCATTGTCCTGCAAGCTCAATACAATGAGCAATCAATGCGCATCAAACTACACTCAACATACATGCATAAGCTCTGCAAAACTATGGCAACCAATGCTCGAGATCACAAGACTCTCCCACCCGAGAGCAAACCACTATCTCAAGCAAAGAAAGATACACAACTCCTCACTCTTGCGAGAGTGGATACAAAAAACACAAAACTGTGTCCAAACTGACAAAACCTGTCAAAGTTAGAGTAAACTCGGACAGAATTTCCCCAGAATCTGAGAAAAATCGGACAGAATTTCCCCTGAAAACTGAGCAAAAACTCAAGTACAATCTCTACCATAAACCATAACACTACTCAATGCCAATGAGTAGAAATGCTAAAATGGCTCCACATTTTCACATACAATGGCAATCCCCACTCAACGTACATCAACGGAGTGACCGCGCATAAGCAAGCGCCAAAAGATTTGCAATCCGGAAACTTGATCAATGCGAAAACAACGCTCTCGAGAGAGCTCACCGGCACTTGAAAGTGCTCGCCAAAATGCATGTATAATGGGCATCAACCATGCGCCATAACCATATGCAAACCATCCGCAAAGACCATGAATCAAAGCACAAAATCACTGCCAAAGTATCCTGTGAAAACCAGTGAAAGAAGCTCCACCTGTGTACTCCAAAAAATTGCGTCTCTCAAGAGACCGCTTCGGTGGTGTGTAAACGCCTCCGTACTTCGTTGCCCAAGTCTACCAAAAACCCTCAAACCACAAGCTTAACACAAGCTGCAATTGCATCTTCAGCTCAGAATTTATGCACTCAACTTCAAGCATCTCCCGTGCTTCCAAAAGTGCATCAAACTCGCACACAATGCGACAACAAAAAAATTGGAATTTCTGTATACAGTCAGTCTGAGCTGAATATTAGCAAAACGGTGAGGAATTTGCAAAAAGTTTCTTCTGTAAAGTTGTAAACCACGTCGAAACAGATGGGCAATAGGATAGAATTCTCAGATCTGCATTCTACAAGGAGAAAAACGAATCTGAAAACTGTGCTGCTGCGCACACAGTTTTAGGGCAGCACCTTCACTTACACACAATCTTCCACAGTCCTTTCTGAGCTTCCACAAGAGCATACATCACTCTCAACTAAGCTCACAAGCTCCCATTGCATTCTCACAAAGATTCCAAGCTTTCTTAATCTCTCCACCGTCGAGAGAGAGCGAGCTATCGCCTCGAAGCTCTCAAAGCCGTCATGGTCTCCGCTGTCACCATAGCTCTGATACCAATTGAAGGGGATCGGGGAGCACCACAGACGGAGAGTGAGAGAGAGAGAAGGAGATACACACGATGTGGGTGGAGAGACTCAAAGAGTGAGCAGCCCCCTATACACTTATGCTATGTATAAGGTATACAAGTCAGTGGGTGCCCAGACTCTGGGCGGCCGGGCCAGGCACAGACGCCTATACCCCAACACCCTTACCATGGCCGGATCCAAAAAAGTTCCAAGACATTTTCCATCCCGTAAAAACACTGTATCTGCAATTTATTCAATGTATAGAAGAAGGTTAATATACTCTTGGCATGATAAAATTACAAAAAAAACACGTATTATAATATTACTGATGTTATACAAGCATTTTATTACAACTTTAATGCCAATATTATAGGTATCTATATTAAAACCACCTTCAGATAATGTTTGTTAGAACATGGTATACCTGGCAAGGAAATGGAATGGTCTTCTTGCTTTGAATTGTGAAGCTGCTCGATCAGACCATACCCAATGACGCCTTATGTTTAGACCAACTTGCTTTAGCCATTCCGCATGTTTCAGAAAACAGTGTTGAACAAAATGTGTGTCATGTTGCTTGTCATCTGAAATGAAGAAGTGAATTGTCTTGTGGATGTCACCTGCATAATATAAAAATAAAAAATTATTGAAGGCTTAATACAAAAGAAATAATACTGATCTAGGGTGATGTCGTTACCTGCAAATTCGGAAATATGTTATGTGCACAAAAATAGTTACTTGATTTGAATACCAGTGCATGGACTAAATCTCATTTTGTTCTTTGAAACTATAATTTTCAGCAAAGTCAACAACTGACACAACAACATCTTCTGGAAAGCTTTGTATACATTCCTTATATTGTTCTGCTTGCCATCTATACACAAAATTATGCATTATGTATTTCTTAAGACGGTCTTTGAACATGACTGAGAGATCCTGGCATGATATTTCCTTATGCGACAAGACTTTCCTTTTCTTCTTCAGACCGTCACGCGCAGTTCCTACTTCTAGGTCCTCAAAAGTCTTCACCACAATCTTTTTAGCAATAAATGCAGCCTCTGCAGCACAAAAGTCTAACTTATCCGGGCCACACCTTTTACATTGACCACTCAAGCAAGCAAGGACATGGAAGGTGGACGTATCTGATTTTGGACACAGTATAGAGTCCAATAAGGCTGTTACACTCTTGATAGGGTTTTTTGGTGCCTTGCATCCACCATTGTCTTTGCATATGTTGCATTGACATTGGCAAGCTTTTCCATGCAGACCGAATACAGAACTTCGCATGTGATTTATGGCATCCTTTAGGAAGGACATTTGAACATGCGAAATGCAGCAGGAAGTATATCGGTTTCTCAATTTTCGCACAAAATATGGCTTCACGTACTCAAACGCCCGTTGCCTTATTATAATTTCAAGGTATTGTTCTTTGAAGTTGAGAAAGAGCTCCACCTACAATGAAAGACATATATGGTTAAAGAACATTGAAGAAAACTGCAGGTTTTTATTATCTTTGAGGAAAACTGTTACATTACTATAAACCAGTATTTTTATTTCAAACCACTATGCTTTTTTCACTTAATTGGTTAGACAAACCAGTATATATGAACACATGTCCTTGGTACGTACCAGTGGTATATAAGTGTCAACCAGTGCAAATGTTCTTACTACTGATATAAACCAGTCTTTTCATTTAAAACCGGTATGTTATTTACCTAACCAGTACATGTGAGCACTTAACCACGATATATACCAGTGAGAAATAAGTATTAAAAAAAATGAACACATGTCCTTGGTACGTACCAGTGGTATATAAGTGTCAACCAGTTCAAATGTTCTTATTGCTGGTGTAAACGAGTCTTTTCATTTAAAACCGGTATGTTATTTACCTAACCACTACATGTGAGCACTTAATCACGATGTATACCAGTGAGAAATAAGTGTTAAAAAAATTTTACTGGATATGTAAACCAGTATTTTTCTTTCAAACAGATATGTTTTTTACCTATCTGACGTGACAAACAGTACATGTGAACACTTAACCACGATGTATACCAGTGAGAAATAAGTGTTAAAAGATTTTTACTGGTTATGTAAACCAATTTTTTACCTAACCAGTTTATACATATCATACGCGTGTGAAAGTATGCGTCTGCAAACGTATGTTTCAATAACATACGCGTATGATAAAAACTATGTTTCCATTTATATTCTCCTTCACATCCAATATTTATCATATCTACTCTTATCAACCCAATTATAGTGAATATAGGTCATGAATGCAAATACTAGAAAACAAAAATGGATATAGTGAAGCAAATTATTACCTGAGATTGTTCACGAAGATGCACAGGATGTTTGACATATGAATTTCTTCCAATACGCTTTCTGCACACATCCTTCTTATTGGGTGAAACACGTGTTAGACATCCAAAAAGAGAAGATCAACTCTTTCTCATCAAGTGTTATGAAACCACGATCCATGGACTGTGGAGTACACAAAGAGATTGACAAATTGCCATCACCTGCTACCCTCAACCGATTCTTTGCAGCTATGAAGTTCCTCTTGTGCAAATTTAGCAACTTAGATACAGCTGAAACATTCACTTTTGAGATAGATGTACACTTAACATTCATAAGCATTGTGGTGATGAACCTTTTAAGAAAGAGCTCCTGTCCGCTCTTGGGTAATTTGATTGCATCTATTGTGTTGCGTATGGCTTCAACGAAGGTTTTTTGTGCCTTGGGACATTTCAAGGTCTCCAAGAGAAGGATGATTGACAAACTTGCACAAAATATCTGAGCGTGATGCAACATCGAGGGCTTTTGTACACCGATTGAAGAGCATAACAAGGTCATTGCAAAGTCTTTGACGCTTTGCATCATCAACACCATTTTGATCATTATCTTCCTTACGTGCTACCTGCTCAAGCTTATTCTTAGCACGCTGCTCCCTCTTTCTCCTAGCATGATATTCTTTGACCGTATCAACAACATACCTAGCACACAGTTCACAGTGAGCCTGAGAGCAATCACATACAGTGTGAGATTCTTGCTCCATGCTAGAGAGGGAGAGATTGAGCGAGGTGATAGGCCTACACAGAACAAGAGTAATATATGATAGCAATAGATGTGTGATAGACCTACAAAGTAAAACAGTAATCTGTGCTCCTACACAGAGTTAGAGAGAAAGCGAAAAGACAAAGAGCTGGTTGACGTGCATAGTTAAGAGCTACAGAGCCGTCTTCTATATTTGAAAAAGAAACGTGAAAATAATAATGGTGTAAAGAGTTGGCTGACGTGCATAGTTAAGAGGTACAGACCCGTCTTCTATATTTAACAAAAAGCTGTGAAAATTCTATATTTAATTAAAAAGCTATTCAAAAGAATATATCGAGTTAAACTAATAGAGATGGTTTTATGTACCGGTTATGAAATCTCTGTCTGGGACAAGGTTTTTGGTCCACGTATTCATGCATCCATCCTGGAGTCAAATCCTCTATCTTTTCCCCCTTTTCTCCCCTATTCAAGGAGACAACTCTCTTTTTCGTTCGCTAGACTTCTAAAGGTCTTTCTAATACATGAGAAAAAGCCAAGATTAAGAGCATCACTACTTTTAAGGGTTCTGCCTCAATGATGATATCTAAACTAACATAATATGGCAGAAAGAGTAACCTTACACTTGTCGAAAACTGTGACATGAAAGCCAAAACTCCAGAATTGAGAGAAGCCCTAGTGCACACGATAAAGAGGGAGGGAGAGAGAGGCCGGCCATACTAGTTAAAACAAAGACGTGTCTAGTGGTGACTAGCATGCTGCACGTTTTATTTAATACCACTAATACTTTAAACACAAAGCTGGACTCAGCTCTTAGCCTTTCTTTTCGTGCTAAAAATAGCTCAGCATGGAGACCATCCAGATTCCTCACTTTTTGTATTCTTTTGTAACAATTTTCACTATCACAACTAAGGTTTTAGGGTGCACATCATATAAATACATTTAAGTGCCACGGTCTCATTAAACGTAGATCATTGGCAGAAGATATTCAAGATGTAAACGAAAATACTGCCAGTAATATTTTGAGTAGTCTATAACAGTGCAGGTCTTTCAAGAAAGCCATCATCAAATTGTATAAATGAACGAGACTCAAGAAGGCGTAGAAGCTTAGGTATCCATTGCTTGCGACTATAGGCTTCAATAAATCCTCCTCTGGTTGATTGCAATCAACGGCGGCACTGTCAAATTTACATTTGTCTATATTCATCTGGGTGATTAATCACATTGAGTGATGGCCAGCAAAATATCCTTTTGCGGTATGGGTCAATGGGCATCCGCATCATTGTGATGCGTGATGACCCTCATGACATTACAAATACATGCCTATATAACAAATACAGCATCTACATGTATGCACTAAGCATATTCCAATATGGATGTTAATCACATATTGGAATAACCATTAGTGGAAGGAATTAATGGGCGTCCGCATGATTCTGATGTGTGGTGACCCTCATGATATACCATCTGGCCTCTCACAAAAGTTGCTATGACACTTCCATACAATCTGCTTCCAGCATAAGGCGTCATCTATGAGAAAGAACAAAGGGATACACACAGATATTAGTGTTAACCAAAAACTTACACAGGTCTTGTGCCAAGATTCTTTGAAACATGCAATTTGTAATCTCGTTGTCAATAACGGGCCGACTTAATTAAATTTCCCTTTCCAACAAATGAGGCTCTAGCAATAATTTCCCTCTAATTGCAGCAAAAAGTCTGTTTTAGCAAGATCTGCATTCAAAATGCAAGAAGCAATTGACTAACCTTGTGCTTGTGATAAATAGTAAAGCTTTCATCAACATCAAAAGATGTCTCAGGATCCCACACGACCAAGTCAGCGTCTTTCCCACTCTCTATCGAACCCTGCAAAAAGAAAAACCATCAGTCAACTCATGTCACATCTAGTTCAAAAGTTTAAGACCTATGCTGTCAAGGATTACCTTGTTCTTAAGACCTGCAAACTTAGCAGGTCTGGAGCTCCACCATTGAGAGATGAGTTCTAAAGGAACATCGTTAGCTTTACCATGCGTCCAGGTCACAGGAAGTACAAGCTGCCAATACAAAAGTCGGATTAGTTGTATCTAATGTGTGACAGTGAGAGACAGTTTTTCACTTGATCATCTTAAAACGATGCCTATCGAAAGCTGCAAAAGAACTTCAAATTGTTGCGACTAGTCTCTGCAAATGCGGATTGATCTCATTAAACCTGCAAGCTGCAAGCACCTTGCAAAGAGTTTAGGGTCTAGCTCATACAATCAATGTATGCATCAACCAAGAGACTCTTATTTACCAAGATCACTGTTGTTAGGCAAAAAATTTGGGTCCTAATGACGCCTCTTACCACATTTTCATGGGTTTGAAGTAGACAGAATGAGAGCTAAAATTACACCAAGTTAAATCAGACATGGGCCTTGAGGATTCTGGATATGTTGCTACCAGATGTAGCTATGCTCGGGCATGAATATGGGACTGCAGCATGCACAGGCAATCTAGAGAGGTGCTTTCAGACATAGGTCTGTGGTCAGTATAGGAAGGGCTATTCACATGCTTTCAGACATAAGTCTGTGGCAGTATAGGAAGGGCTATTCACGTGTCACAAACATTGATGGCTTGGGAATATACTGGAAAGATTGTGATTCATTGATAAGCTTGAAGTAAACATTAAATTCAAATCAGAAGCAAATAATAATGAGGTAGTTCTCATTGACAAGTAAAATTGGGAAGGGCAAGGCTTGGAGAAAATGGAAAAATTAAGGAGCTGTGAGAAGCAAGTGGCTGGACCAATAAAATCTCTGGGTTTCTTTTCCCACCAGCAATGGCATTTTTCTTGCCTCACAATTCCCGGCTGGCTATCCCATGTGCTCAATCGCTCAGGGTCGCTGGCAGCCTAGCCCGCTATTCCAAGCAGAGGCCGGAGCCCCTTTCTGCTAAGGCTCTATGTGTTGTAGTGTGCTTCATCAATATCTTACCATGCAGTATAAGTCTACGTGCAGATGTACATGTACATGTATGAAGACAGCTTACAATGCTCTTTGGAGGTGCTGCATCTGAACAAGGTAAAATTGACTTGGATTTTTTACAATGTGCTTGTCAATGAAAGACCCTCAGAAGACAAATTTCTTGCAAGCTTATACAACATCTTGCACCACTGGTATAGGAGTGAAGCATACTTGAAGAGATGATATGCCTCCCCATGCTTTTAGAAAATCCCCATCCTCCAGCATTTTCAGCTCTGGTGGTGCTGGTGAGTGATCTGAACTCAGGAAATCAATGTCACCCCCCTGAAATTCACAAGCAAAACTCAGATAACTTTCTTCTAAAAATTTTAACATAACCTGACCATGTACGTCTAAGCCTCCGTGTGCATTGGTCATGTTTGTAATAATTGATCAGAACAGATGCATAATACAGGTGCTATCCATCCATTCATTGGCATTAATTTAATTGACAACAACAATTACAGGCACCATCCATCTATTCATTAGAATTAATTTGATTGACAACAACAAACACAAAGACTAGAGAATAACACAACTGCAATGCCTAGAAACCAGGATACCAGAATTATGGTGGAAAAAGTGCCCCACAGCACGATGAAAGAGACCCTACGAAGAAGGTAAGAATAGCCTTTAGTGCAGACGACAACCTTTGTCAGATAAGAAGAGCAAGAGACAAAAGAGCAAATTCAAAAGCATAGATCTTTAGATTGCTGTCAGGTGGACCCCTGGCAGAACCACTATTCATGCAACTCGAACTATTGCATCAGAAAATTTCGGAGGTCTTTTGGAGGGCCTTCTAGTAGAGAGAGATAAAGAGCTCCTCCAATGAGAGAAGGGCCAACATTACGTAGAAAAATAGACTGATATTAACAAAAATATGGAAAAAGTATCACCTACTCATTCAATGAGCTAACGATCCTTGAAAACAGTCACCTTTTCTTTAAATGTGATTGTCTTTTTCACAAGGTTGGCGTCGCTCATTTAATACGGCTTTCTACATCATTCAAATTTAAAAAAATACAAAATTGTCAGATAATGTCTGAATTTGAAGACTTGGACACCGCTAATGTGTCCGGAATGCCCATACACCTAAAAATCGACTGTCTACTTGCCCTGTTCTGACACCCGGAGAGAGAGAAAATGCCAAAAAACCTCTAAAAGGGGGTTGTAGCAAAACGACGCGCGAGAGACACTCTAAATTTTTGTGAAATGGCCTCTATGCGTCGTTCTGCTACTTCTCCCTTTCATATGTTTTTATATATATAAGGAACTATATATACTTCTCACTCTCTCTCTCTCTCTCTCTCTCTCTCTCTATATATATATATATATAGTTCATATATATAGAGTAAAAAGTATAAATAAATAAATGAATATATATATAGATATCCATAAAAGAGGGAAGTAGCCCAACGATGCATAGAGGTCATTTCACAAGAATTTAGACTGTCCCTCGTGCGCCGTTCGGCTAAAACCCCTTTATAATAATAATAATAATTATTATTATTATTATATATATATATATATATATATATATATATATATATATATATATTATATACATACACACACACTTCTTACTCTATATATATATAAAGAACTATATATACTTCTCACTATATATATACATACTTCTTACTCTTTGTCTCTGTCTCTCTCTTCTTTAGAGCTGCCACTGGACACTCGGAGGAGTTACTACCACAGCAGAGCTCGTCGCCTCACACCAGAGGCACATTGATCGACCGAGCGATTGAACTGGGGAGATCCAGACGCCCACGACTGTGGAGGACTACACAGCATCGACGGAGGCTGCATCAGAGGATTCGGATCACTTTGGCTCGACATGCACGACGCTCGATCAGACTACTGACCATGGAGGAGATTGATGAGAACCGCCAGCGACCGATGTTGGATCTTCTGTGATCTAGCTATCCCTTTAGCTGCTTAGTTCACACCTAGCAGTTCAGGATTCCATAGTATTTTATTTTGTCATTTCTGTCATTTTGTCATCTTGTTACTCTGACTTTGTATCAGATCCACCACATTGTAACTTTCTGGTCTCATAGGTCACTTTGGCCTTTTGAAGACGTCAATATAACATTTCATTTCATTTCTCTCTCTCTCTCTCTCTCTCTCTCTCTCTCTCTCTCTCTCTCTCTCTCTCTCTCTCTCTCTGTGTGCCCCTGCCCCTCGCGCCCGCCCCCCCCCCCCCCCCCCCTTCCTTCTGCCTATCGCGGGCCCCCCCCTCCTCAGTCTATCGCCCCTCTCCTCCGTCTATCAACCCCCCCCCCCCCCCCCCCCCCCCTCTCCTCAATCTATCGCCCCCCTTTCCCCCCCATCTGTCTATCGCGCCCCTTCCCCCCTCCCCGCCCCTCTTCTGTCTATCGCGAAACCCCCCCCCCCCCCCCCCCTCTCCTCAACCTATCTATCCCACCTCTCTCTCTCTGGCCATGCTAGAGCGGAGGTGCCACCAGGCACACTTTCAGGAGCCCCGCACGAAGGGGTGGCTTTTCGACACCTTAGTCACCCCGGCCTTGATGTACTCGGCGGCAGTATGGGCACCAGGATTGACAGCTGACCAGTGGACACAACTTGAGAGACCACAGGTATATATGATCTCACGCTTGCTCCGCAGCAAGAAGACAGTGCCACACGACATTATTAGAGCCGAGCTCGCCACACCACCTATGGTTGTAGAGGCACTATTCCAGACAGTTTGCTTCATCCAGAGGATGAGAGAGCTACCTCCTGACAGACTTACCCGTAGAGCATTTGAGGCAGCTATACAGCTATCAGAGAGTGGACATGAGAGAGCATGGTACTCACAGGTCAGAGCATGGTTTGAGGGACACGGTCTTGACATGGAGAGCCTACCACCATTCCAGTACGACCCCCACTCACCATATGTTCACCTCTCTCGCAGTGAGAGGAACTTGGTATTGAGACAGGATCTGTGGCAACTATACACTAGGAGAGTCTGGGCGGCACCTAGCTTGGGGACGAGGATGTCAGATTACAGAGACCAGTTTCTCACCATATTGTCTGGGGGGTTCATACAGAGACCACGCTACATGGACACATATATGCCACATAGCTCACGGGTGGCGATTGGTCAGCTGAGAGTGGCTTCACACAGGTTAGAGATTGAGATCGGGAGACATACTGGTGTTCCGAGGGGGGGGCGAATCTGCAGAGCCTGCACAGAGGAGGTGGAGAGTGAGGAGCACTTTGTATGTAGATGCAGAGCATACACTGAGATCAGAGGCAGGTATGAGGCCCTATTTAGAGGACAGCCCACTCTCCGAGAGATCATGGAATCTCGAGATCAGAGACAGCTCGGACGTTTCTTACTAGAGATACAGAGCCATCGGGACACACTACTACAGCCACACACAGCTACACAGACAGAGGGGAGACAGTCGCAGCTCACAGACTTCTTTCAGAGGATTTCCGCCCCCCCCTCACCAGACACTCAGAGGGGAGTGACACTCCCACAGGCGGAGGTGAACCGAGCTAGACGACGACCACGAGTCACAGGCTACAGGGGCGCGAGCTCCCACCACCGACAGATCGAGGAGATCCGAGCCCGGGAGCGCCGTGCCACTGAGGAGCGAGTGGCTCAGATGAGGGCTGACCCGACAGCTTTCATCCGGGTAGCCTTGGCACCAGACCCACCCATGTACCACATCTTACACCCCCCCATTAGTACAGGATGGAGCTAGATAGCTTGATGCATTCTCATGATTGTACTACCTTGAGCATACAGACATGCATATACCCCTAGAGATAGAGCTCCATCCCTCCTCAGATACTCCACTATCTACTTTCAGCTCAGTTTTGTATCAATTTTGTTTCATTTGTCTTTCCGATAGACGGATGACATACACACAATGTACATTTGATTTGTCTCATAGGCCGATTTCGGCCTGACATAGACGTTAAAAATCTTTCTTTCTTTCTTTCTTTCTCTCTCTCTCTCTCTCTCTCTCTCTCTCTCTCTCTCTCTCTCTCTCTCTCTCTCTCTCTCTCTCTCTCTCTCTCTCTCTCTCTCTCATTCTCTGGGCCTCACCGTAATGGATCCACTTGAAGAAGACCCTGACTCTTTGGGCCTCACCGTAAGGGATCCACTTGAAGAAGACCCTGCACAGGACATGGAAGCCGCCAATGTCTCACATGTTTGCAAGCCACGAGCAAAGGCAACCTTCGTGCTCACGAATAAGCGGATGGCGCAGATGGAGAGGGAAATGAAGGAGTGGAAAACCGAGATGGAAGGACGGTGGAAGGAGAAGGCCAACCTACTTCAGATGGTCTTCAATGAGGGCGCACAGTGGAAGAAGGAGAAAGAGAGCCTTAACGCAGAAATACAGACACTCAAAGAAGAAGTCTCAACCCTCAAACAGGAGAACCCAAACGCCGAGATACGGGTACTCAAAAAAGAAGTCTCAGCCCTTAAACAGGAGCTTGCTGATAGAGTAAGCAATGGACTAGAGGAAGGCGAATTTCAACCCTCGGTAATAGATGAAATCAAGGAAATTAAGGAACAGGTAAGGATGATCACAGAGGAAGAGAAACTGAGTGTGGCAAAGACATCTTCATGGGCGGAGATGATAACAAGGACACAGAAAAAGGCGGACGAGGCTGAAAAATGGATTGAGGTCGCCAAGAAAGGGAAAGGTCAAGAAACTCCTTGTACACCGACGCTTATCAACATGACTCTCGAAGAGGAACAAAGAAGGCGGATGCGAGCACTGCATGTGAGAGTGACCGGTCTCAAAGACAAAAACAATGTGGAGAAAGAGGTCACAAGCCTTACATCCATGATGGGGATGGAAAAGCCTCTGCACACAAAGGCATGGAGGGTAGGTAAGAAAAGTGATGGCACGGGTGAGTCTTCAAAGGGGAGAGCTCTCATACTACGCTTTCCGTCGTTGGAAGAGAAGAAGGAATTCTTGAGGAAGAGGCCTACTCTCAAAAAGACAGGAATTTTCCTCGGTGATGACGTGACTCTCTCACAGCTCGCATATATGAGAGATAATGCCAGAGATTACAGCGGCAAGGGAGAAGGGAAAGATAGCCTTCTACAGAGATGGACGGGTGGTGATTTTAGAGCGGCGTATTGCATGACGGTGCGAGACCTATGGGACCACACTGAAGATGGCTACTTGGAACTGTAATGGGTCTATGAGGTTGGACCTGGGCGCATTTGAGGAGAGTTTCAAGGACAAGGATATTGTGTTCTTCTCAGAGACTCATCAGGCCCCTGGACAGGTAATGCCACATGTGGTGGGATACAGATGGGAAACGGCTCACAGGACAAATGCGAGATCTGAGCACGGGAGTAGAGGTTCAGGAGGAGTAGCAGTGCTATTCAGAGAGGAACTACAACCATTACTGCATATTGTACGAAGAGATGATCATGCTAGACATATGTGGGTGAGACTGAGACCTGACACAGGTCGATTCCTATATATTGCCATATGTTACTTTCCTCCCAGTACATCAATGTATGCCGCATCCAGAGGACAGGCGCCTTTCTCTATCCTAGATGATGACATTTGGGAGTTTTCTAGGGATGGTGATATCATTCTCCTAGGGGACTTCAATGCCCGAACGGGGAACTCGCAAACAGTCTTCTACGACACTTCAGATGAGATGCTTAGAGAGCTGAATGTGGGTGAATTGGGGCTTGACAGATGCTCAGATGACAGAGAGCAAATGGAGTATGGGAGATACCTCATGGAAATGACGACTACACATGGATTAGCCATACTTAATGGCTTACAGCGATTTCCTGGAGCAGCCGGTTTCACATGCTTTCCACATAGACATGGGGCCAGTACAGTGGATTATGTTATGACACAACCGAGCTTTATCCCCTGCATTCAGGATTTCACAGTGGGAGCCAGGTCAGTGGGCATAGCAGTAGACCATGTTCTCTTGACACTATCCGTTAAATTTCAGTATAGTACAACCCAGACATCAGGAGACAGGTCACACACCCGCTATACATTTACTCCAGAGACTGATTTCGTTTATTCAGAGGAGATCTGGCACCGTCTATTGGAAGGCACAGCTGGCACAAATGGTACAGGCCTCTTAGTGGAGGAGTGCACCATGCTACTGACTGAGACATTGCACGGGGCTGCATCAGTGGCATACCCACACACTCAGCCGGGCAAGAGACGACATTTTGGGAGCATGCCCCAGAATAGTTGGTATGATGAAGAATGCAGAGAGATGAGAGACCAGCTTCAGAGGGATCTTCTTTTAGGAGTCATCACTTACAGACAGTCTCGGATTGCTTTCCGACGCCTTGTGCGACGGAAGAAGCGAGCTTACCTAGCCCAAATGGAGCGAGACTTGTATCAGATGTTCTTGAGTAGGGACTCAGGAGAGGCATGGCGTCTCTTCCATGAGCACTCCCCTCCGCCAGTGATTACTTCACCTGAGGTGTGGGGCCAATATGCGACATCATTATATACGGTTCCTGGACAGGAACCCCTTCCAGACCCTACCAAGCCTTGCCCAGCTACGAGCACTTTCTTTACACCTGAGATGGTACAAAGGGCCATTGACAGAATGAAGACCGGGAAGGCATATGATCATGACGGTCTAGTATCGGAGCACTTTATACATGCCAAGGATATGCTGATGGAGGTTCTCGCAGTGTTGTTCAATCGTGCCATGTGTGAGGGATTACCTGAGACTTGGAGATTGTCTAATATTGTGCCCATCTTCAAGGCTGGTGACCCTACAGAGCCTGGGAACTACCGCACTATCATGGTTGGACACACATTGGCGCGGTTGTATGCATCCATCCTGGAGCAACACTTGAGTAATTGGGCAGAGGGCGAGGGGGTACGAGCAAAGGGTCAAGCCGGCTTCAGGAGGGGTTTCTCCACTCTTGATCATATTCTGACACTCAGGGCCATCATTGAGGAGGGCAGAGCACATGGGAGACGAATATATTGTAGCTTTGTGACTTTCGTAAAGCATTTGACATGGTACCAAGAGCTCAATTGATGCGCAGACTACAGGAGATGGGGGTGCCCATAGAGGTGATTTGGGGGATTATGGCTTTGTACAAATCAGTGATGGGACGGGTACGCACTCCGGAAGGGGTATCTGATTTAGTTCACTCTACCATTGGAGTGAAACAGGGCTGCCCATTGTCTCCTACTCTATTTGGTATGTATGTTGATGAGGTGTCTGATTACATCGATAGAGAGGGTGACAGAGGTGCACAGCTGGCAGGGACGTGGATCCCATTGTTGCTATATGCTGATGATATTGTGCTGATATCTGACTCACCAGAAGGTATGCAACGACAGTTGGATGCACTACGCAATTTTGCAGAGGATAGTGGATTGTGTGTTAACCTAGGTAAAACCAAGGTTATGGTGTTTAACACCACACTGCAATGGGTCAGGAGATCAGTACCCACTTTCAAGTATGGTCAGGAGATTGTGGAGTATACAGATGCATACACTTACCTGGGGGTAGTCTTTACTGGGCCGAGATTTTCCTTGAGAAGAGCAGCAGAGACTAGACTAACTAGAGCTGGTGCGGCTCTGGGAGGAATGGAGAGGATGTGTTCACAGGTTCAGTTCCAGGAACCTAGGACAAAGTTATGGCTCTTTGATACTTTGGTTGCCTCTACTATGTTATATGGGGTGGAGGTTTGGGGACCTTCTATAGGCCAGGATGAGTGGAGGCGTATGGAGAAGCCCCTAGTATCTATGATCTCTCGGCTGATTAGAGCCAAGGTTTCTGTACCGCATGATATCATTCGAGCGGAATTAGCTGCCCCCCCTATGGAGATTGAGGCGCTCACAAGATCAGTCTCCTTTGTACACAGTCTGTGGGATACTACCAGAGACAGATATGCCAGGGTGGCTCTAGAGTCCTCCAGACAATTAGCTCTTAGCGGGGATACATCATGCTGGTATGCTCAGATGACATCATGGTTTCAGACACATGGTTTCACCATGGACAGGTTGCCTCCTTTTCAATACTCTCTTCAGGCACCCTTGAGGTCTCTGACACGGGTAGAGATTAATAGACTCATCCGTCAGGATTTGATCCAGTTGGACATTTCATTTCATTTCATTTCTCTCTCTCTCTCTCTCTCTCTCTCTCTCTCTCTCTCTCTCTCTCTCTCTCTCTCTCTCTCTCTCTCTCTCTCTCTCTCTCTCATCGACCGAGCATTGGAGCTACAGAGATACAGACGACCGCGACTGAGGAGAGGAGCTACACAACATCGACGGAGACTACAACAGAAGATTCGAGCCATACTCTCTCGACATTCAGAGTGCAGATGAGGATGGATCCTCACCATTTCTTCCATCTTTGTTTCACACACTGTTACATCCAGTTTACCGGGTACCTATTGTATTAGCTGCTACACCCACGTAGTTTTAGATTGTAGTAGTAGTAGTAGTATTTTGTTTCACTTCTAGTTCTTTTCTAGTTCTTTTGTACCCAGACATGGTATTAGATTCACTATTTTGTAAGTGATTGGTCTCATAGGTCATTTTGGCCTTTTGAAGACGTTAATATAACATTTCATTTCATTTCATTTCTCATGCATACTTAGGAAATCGAGACGACCACGACCGAGATGCAGAAGCACACTTCACCGGCGGAGACTGCAACAAAGGATTAGAAGCATTCTAGCCAGACACCCAGAATGCTCCTAAGAAGTTTATCTAATACTTTGTATTTAGTTTTTCGCATTTATTTTTCACACTTTCACACTTTTCAGACATTGTAACAGACTTACCACTTTTGTATCAGTTTGGTCTCATAGGTCACTCTGGCCTTTTGAAGACGTTAATATAACATTTCATTTCTCTCTCTCTCTCTCTCTCTCTCTCTCTCTCTCTCTCTCTCTCTCTCTCTCTCTCTCTCTCTCTCTCTCTCTCTCTCTCTCTCTCGCGCTATATATATATATAAACCCATAAAAGGGAGAAGCAGCAGAACGGTGCGCAAAGACCATTTCACAAAACTTTAGAGTGCCCCTAGCACGCCGTTCTACTACAACCCTCTTTTAGAGGTTTTTTAGCATTTTCTCCCTCTCCGAGTGTCAGAACAGGGCAAGTAGACAATCGATTTTTAGGTATTTGGGCGTTTCAAACACATTGGCGGTGTCCAAATCTTCAAATTTTGACATTATCTAACAATTTTGTATTTTTTTAAATTTGAATGATGTAGAAAGCCGTATTGAATGTGTTACCATATACATGTGGTAGTGATGTGTGTGAACACACTTAGGACCACCAGGACATTTTTTCCCTCACTAGGAGATTTTTTCCCCCGTGCATTGTATATACGCCCATTCATTCTAGGGCTATCTATCCTTCCATTGCACACTAAGTAATACACTCTCTGTTGTGTGCCTTGAGCTTCCTTTGTCTTCTCCAAGCTGTGTTTTCTTGCAACCCTACTTCCAACAATTGGTATCAGAGTAGGTTGCGTCCTCTGTAGCTTAGTCGCTAGCCAGCACACGCCTGCTCACTTTCTCGGATTTCAGTGAGCTTTGGCAAGCGTTCACAAGTCGGTTTTTTTTTTGGGTAAGCTCCTAGAGCTTAGTCTGCTCAGATTTCTCATTCGGACTCATTTCGGTCTCCGTTTCCACTACAGGTAGTTCTGCACAAGCTATTTCGTCATTTTGTGCAAAAATTCTATCAGTGACGTGCAAATGCTGGTTCCACTACAAATGCAACTATTGTTGAGTCTTCTCTGAAAGGAGACTGTGACGCTGATGTTGATGCAAAATGGGCTTTTAGTGCAGAGTGTACCTATAATCCTGCTATCCATGATACATACATGTCAGTTGCTGAAGATTCACATGTGGTGTATTTTGACAGTGGTGCTACAAAGGACATTACCTCACAACGTGATATGTTCACCTCTCTTGAGTCTGTCTCTCATGGGAATTCAGTTACTTGTGCCAACAATGTCTCTTATCCATTTCAGGGAGTTGGAAAGATTGTGCTTACTGCTGCAAATGGCAGTCCTTTCACACTTGTTGATGCACTTTATGTACCTGGGATCGAGAAGAATCTTTTGTCTGTATCTGCACTTCCTAGACTTGGTCTTGTAGTCAATTTGTGGATGACAGATGTACAGTACATGATCTCAGTTTCGGTGATGAAATTGTTGCATCTGGCGGGTAGTATAAGCTCACTTTGTATGACAAGTGTGGGCAGAATTTGGAAAATGCAGCTGTGGATTCACAGGCTATTTCAGATGCAAAACTTTGACATGCACGTTTTGGTCTTCTGAATTTTGTCAGTTTGCTGCATTTGTAGAAATCTGATATGGTTGCTTCTTTTCCGCCTTTTGAAGCACCTGTCAAACATGTTTGTGAAGGCTGTATTTTGGGTAAGATGCAGCATTATAAGTTTCCAAAGGATGGTTCAGTTAGGGCCACATGCAGGTTGCAGCTTGTACATAGTGATGTTTGTGGGCCCATGCAAACTTCGTCCTTGGGCAATTACCTTTACTTCGTGACTTTCATTGATGATTACTCCAGGCATGCATAGGTATTTTCGCTTAAAGCAAAGTCCGAAGTTTTTATGTGCTTCAAACAATTTCTGGCTATGGCTGAAAATGTCTCGAAATGTATTATAGGCACCCTCCGTTCCGATCGAGGGGGGGAGAATATCCTGGGTCGTTGGTTTCCCATAAGTATCTCATCTAATAAGGACTCTTTAGTGGTTGGCACATCACAATGCAACACAAATGCTCAGAAATGCATGTTACAAGACATAGAGACATAAAGCCGCCGATGAACACTCCTCTCGCATAACCTAACAAAGTCCGGGCTGGGAGATATTCAACCACTCCCTCATCACTTCTCCAGCATAACCTAACAGAGTTCCGGCTGGAAAATATAGAGGCCTTTTACAACCAAACGCCCCCCCCGACCGCAGCTTGCATCGTTTGGAGGTGCTAAGAGTAACCACTACTAATGACTTCTTAATACTCCCCCCATAAATAACCATCCAAGACCGGGCTATGAGTTAAAAAAACAACACTTTTCAAACATTTCAATACCCCCCCCGCAAATAACCATCCAGGTCCGGGCCATGAGTAAGAGAAACAACACTTTTCAAACATTTCAATACTCCCCCCGCAAATAACCACAAGGATCCGGGCCATGAGTATGAACAAGCATTCTCAAACATCATTTCTCAGTACTCCACCTAGGAGTAAAATCACCCATCATTGAAACCAACATTAAAACTAGAGTCAAATAATTCAAATCAGCACCAAGACAGTTTCAAAACAGATACCATCCATTTCAAACAAATTTCAAAGATCACCAAACAAGTTCTCAAATAAAACTCAAACATAAAAAGCAATCTCGACATTAGTCGAGCTCGAAAAGAGGACTGGCTTTCCATCATGAAACTTGCACCAAGATTAGGGTTAGATTTCTTCCATAAGGTTGTAGCCGTTCGCGGCATGGTCCATAAGCTCTTGAATAGTCAAAACAAGCCTCGACAAGCAATGTTCTTGTGGCGCTGATGGTAGTCCCAAGACCTTACAATCACACTGGACCTCCAAGGTTTTTAGCTCGGGAAGAGACGCCTGATGAGAGATGTCGAGAAATTTCAAGTCGCAATCTACAAGGGTATCCGTGCCAAGCATTTCAGGATACCTCACTCTGCCAAAAGCTACAGTCCGAAGGAAGATGTTTGAAGGTATGGAACTTCGGGCAAAAAAAAATTCTTGAGAGCTTGCCAAGTCATGGAGTGTACGGCTTAGTAGCCACCACTGCATGGCACTGCCTCTGAGAAAAACAACAGCTTGAAAAAAAATCCTCGATTCTTCTTTGCAAGTGATCTTTATGGAAACATGGCTGCCCGCTATCTCCTACACTATTTGGCATATATGTGGATGAGGTTGCTGACTACATTGAGAGGGATGTTGTCACGAGGACGCGGCAACCGCTAACCTTAGTTGTTGGTTTCTTTCCAATGATTTTTGTTTAATTTTTGAGACCCTCTTTTTGAAGTTGCAAATGGTCGGACATTGTATGGCCAATGTGAATGGTAGTTTCACCCGCAGACGGGAAGTTGGTCGGCACTCGAACTCGTAAAGTAAAAGGATGTCTAAGCTCAGTTCAAGATCATGCAGGTACCCCCGTCGCACTTAGCAAGTTGGTGGATACTAGGAAGTGAACTCAATAAAGGTACAATGTCAAGGTGGGATCACCAAGGGAAAGTACCCGACAACTTGGCTACATTGCATTTTTGGATGCGGTCCCAGTGGGGATTGATGGTCAGATAACTTTTACATATGGCCAAGAGACGGTGGTGTATACAGATGCATACATCTATCTTGGGTAGTCTTCAGTGGACCGGCATTTTCATCGAGGAGAGCAGCAGAGACTAGATTGGCGAGAGCTTATGCAGCCTTGAGAAGTTTGGAGAAGATGTGTTCGCAGGTTCAGTTTCCAGAACCTCGAACAAAGTTGTGGCTTGTTGACACTCTAGTGGCTTCAGCTATGCTCTATGGGGTTCAAATTTGGGGGCCCTCAGTGGACCATCAAGGCAAATCTGGTAGCACTGATGGATGGAGATGTATGGAGAGGCCTCTAGTCTCTATGATCTCTCGGATGATTCGGGCTAAGGCCACAGTACCACATGAGATTATACAGGCTAAGCTAGCTGCCCTCCTCTCGTAGTTGAGGCCCTTACCAAATCAGTTTCCTTCATGCATAATTTATGTAACCTTCCCAGAGACAGATATGCTCGGCTAGCACTTGAGTCATCCTGACAACTAGCGCTACAAGGGGACACAACCTGTTGGCATGGGCAAATGACATCATGGTTTCAGTCACAACACTTCAGCATGGATAGATTGTCTCCCTTCCAATACTCCTTGGATGCACCCTCCCTCTCTCTCACACGGACAGAGACCACTAGACTTACACGTTAGGATTTGATTCAGCTAGATACCAGAAGCACATGGATACAGGCGGTACAAGAGTTGGGCACAAAGATGGCTTTCTATAGAGAGCATCTCCTCCAACTAACAGAGGATGGCTATGTGATCAAACCGGCCTATATGGACACTCATTTATCCTATGGGATACGATGTGCTATTGGCAGATGCGCACATCATCGCATCAGCTAGAGATTGAGACTGGTAGATTTAGGAGAGTACCAGCAGAAGCCAGGATATGCCAGTTTTGTCATATAGAGCCAGAGACAAAGTTACATCACATTTGTCATAGTCTGCTATAGTGTGAGATACGACTTTCATTGTCTATTCAGAGAGGGCTTTGGACCGTTGGCTAGAGTCATGAGATATTAGGATCATAGATGCCTCCGGTTGTTTTTGCTAGAGCTGTGCATACACAAGGAAAGTCTCTTGAGGAGACCAAGTAGTGGGAGGCATTTACAGAGGGAGATAGTCACTGACTTCTTTAGAGCAAGGACTCAACAGCCGGATGAGCATGCTCCACAGCAAACTTCAGAGCCCATTTCTACCAGAGGTATATTAGTGGACAGAGCCACTGAGCTCGGGAGAGCTAGACGCCCACCTCTACGGGGGCAACCACGACATCGACAAAGGCTCCACCAGAGAAGAATCAAGACTATTCTAGCACAACATGGGAGACGCCCACTACGACTATTTACAAAGGCGGACATTGACAAAGCTCTTCAGTGACCGATGCAATAATTTCTCGGACGATGCCCGATGCCGGGAATCCTCGAGCATGGATGATGATGATGATTTTCAGGCTGACAATTTGAGTCTTTTAGTTTTATTCTTTCATTTTATCTTTGTACCCGGACATTGGATTAGATCCACAAGGATTGTATCGGTTTGGTCTCATAGGTCATTTTGGCCTTTTTGAAGATGTTTAATATAACATTTCATTTCATTATGTGTGCGTGTGTGAGATTTTATTGGAATGTAACTTTTCGTCTCATAGGTTATTTTGGCCTTTTTAAGACGTTGAATATAACATTTCATTTCATTTCTCTCCAGATGGTAGGGACATAGTTGACTATTAGTCTGCAATGAGTAATCCCTATAATCTGACACAAGTTCAAATGCGTAACTGACCAGCGTAACTGACCAATGGCGCGCTTGTGAATATGCAACACGTGTGTATCTTTATAGCTCAGACACGAGACAACACCGTACCATTTAACCAAAACAAGGCTGACGATGTCTTTTCAAAGTAGTTCAATCAAACATATGCTTCATTTCCTATGAGGTAACAGCTTCAGAAATGTTTTTTAGTGGCCAGCTTCAGATTGACAGCTACGTAAAATGTGTTCATAGTCTAGGATGGATTTGTGTTTCCTTTGAGCTGGCTCCTTGTTGGATTTATTATAGGTCTTACGGATCTGGCTGCCAGGCTTCTTATTAATTCTTATGTTAAAAACAGGGGACCATTGCAGTGAACATTGCCATAAAAGTAGATTGTCTATTTATTTCATAGTAAGAAATACCAACTTGTAAAGCACTCCACAGATTCTTCTTGTTTTCTTCTGTTCGAATTGGTGGTGAACATTTGAAACGCGTATCGCCATCTGGTATGCTTTCTGATGAAAAAGATAGATAATGAGGACATGTTTCTACGCTCAGGCTTAAACCCTTGGCCTTTCCTTCCTGCAATGAAGAGTGACATAAATTTATTTATTGTTGACATTTAGACTACCATTTTAATTTGTTTCAACAATTCAAATCAGTAATCATGGTGCACTACGTAGCTTATTTTCTATGCTTAAGTACAATATCATAACTGTCGTTTGCTTATTTGTCATAGCAAAGCAGTGAAAAGAGACACTTGAAAACTAGCTGCCAATAGATCAGGGAAATTGAATAAAATTAAGAGATTTTAAAGTTTTCTAGAACCGCACCTTGAAAGGATCACACTCGGTGAATTAACCAGTTGATGAATAAACCTAATTAAATGTGAACAATTTGTTTGCCCAAAGTCAAAGAATAGCCCTCCCTTTTCAGCAACCTTTTGATACAGCCCACAAGGCTTTGGACCATATAGCCCTCCCTTTTTCAGCAACCTTTTGATACAGCCCACAAGGCTTTGGACCAACTCAAACAGTCTTGAACTCTTATGGCTTATCGAGCACCTCAGCAAACAGGTATTGTTATATTCGTACTTTTTTTATAATTTTCATGATGAGACTGGATTGAATGTAGAAGCCATATTGTCAAAAGATGTCCGCTTCATTCTTTCTTTTTAAATAATTGCAACTTCTATTAGTTATAGCCACCCGAAAGGGTCACACAACGGGCGGGCTCCTACACAAGGTAAGGGAGAATTGGGAGACTCTTCCACAATACAACAGTTAAATATCAATTTAAGCTTTAGGGTGATATGGCACGGGGATGCACCTTCCCGGAAGGTCCACCATCCCACTATTGTTTCTGCACATGCACACTCAACTGCAAGGCTTCCACAAATAGGTCTAGCCATCCAGACAGACCAACGCCTGTTGGGTCTATCATTAACCACACAACCTACAAGTCTACTTCATCTACTCACCACCGCTGGAGATATTTTATCTTTGTATATGTATAGTCTGGAGATACCAATGACAGATTATCATCATCATAGTGTCTATCAATGTGTGTCATTGAGTTTGGAGTCTTGGAACACACAGTGCTTTGCCTTGCAATATCTGGCCTCGACACCCCTTTATATCCACATAGCATAGTCTGTTAAGGACCTGTGTGTGCTGCCAAACAGTGAGTTGTACTAGAATCTTTGCAGTATATCGAGGCTCAATTGAGCAATTTTTGTGTCTCTTGTGTCGTCTCTATCTCTAGTTTGTGGTACTTTCATGTCACAACTGCTAATGCGGCAACTGGCCTGCCAGTTGGAGACACAGAAGAGAGAGATCATAAATGAGGATGTGGCCCATGGGCACTCTGAAAAACATGGCGCAGATTATGTGTCCGTACACTGATAACGTGGCAACCCCTGCTCAAGTGTGAACAGCTTTTGGGCGATAATTTTAGTAGTAGCTTTTGGGCCTAACGCCAGCTTTTGTATCTATTGCTTTTCGGGCAAGGTTCTTTATAAAGACGCCCACAGGGTCACTTCCGGCAGATCAGCTTGAAAGCCCCGATACGTAGTGACTCCCTGACAATTGCACTCGGTGACTCACTAAAATATAAAGAAGTAACAAAAGGGACGCCGGACTTTGGAGCCAGTGCATCTGGGAGTGGAGCTCCACCACTTTGTGTCGAAACTACTTTTGAGTTTTAAACTTCAAGTGTTGAAAGTTTTCAGTTCTAGTTTGTGTGTTGATGTGAGATTACCACCATGTCAGTGCCAAGCCGATTACAGTGGTATCAGAGCTTCAATCGATTCTTCTTCTATGGAGCATCCAGTTTGACTTTTTGACAGAGAATCTGATCAGAAACGAACAACGTGTCCCACCTACTGTTTTTCAGGAAGATGCATCTAATGGCAATGGAGATTCAAATAACAATAGATTGACTCCAACTCGAAGAAACTCTCATCGACGATCCACAGCTTGCAGATCTCCATGGCAGTTGCAAGTAAGCACCTCTGCCAAGCACCCAATGAAATATTCCAAGGATACAAAATATGCTAAGTTTCTAAAAGAACAGCCGACTCCAAAGTTTTAGTAGAAGGTTGCCAATCCTCCTATCAAGTTGGCAATAAAAGTTACAGCAAGCTGAAAGCCAACAAGAAAACAACTCTTTGATAATAGAGGAAATTGATCGAGCCATGGAGCAGGAGATCAACGAGTTTCTAAAACATACGAAACACTCATGCAAGGGACAGAAGTCCAATTCTTTCCCCGACTATCTCAGCGGGCAATCTACCTTCAAGGAGTTAGCAGATAACGAATCTAGAAAGAAACACCAACGGCCTGTTCACTCTGAAGACGACTCCAGTTCTTCTTCTTCTCCTTCATCTTCTGGCTCCAATGAGGAAGACTGACAGGGGTCAAAGAAACGAAAGTATTAGAAGAAGAGATCCCGCAAGCACTACAAGAGAACTCGTTGTTCACAAACAAAAACTACTGACAACTCTATTGATGATTCTTATACCTTGGCGCTACTTTTGGCAAGAAGAGGAATCATTTGATTCAAGAACCTACGTACGGTAACTTAGAACAAAGTAAGTGCAAGAAGGGATTTAACAATGGAGGCCAAAGCATAAAAGTTCGGCAGCAAGGATACCCACAAAGCCTTGTCTTTCATTCAGCAGTTTAGCACCGCTTTCTCTGGAGGCAATTTTACTAAAGCCTCAAAGGTTCGAAAGGTGGCATTTCACTTGAAGGGGAATGCACAGATTTGGTGGTCTACGCTTTTCCTACATGGGAAAGCACCTTCAATTTGGGTTGAGTTCAAGAAGTTGTATTTATCTATTAGATTAACTCCCGAGTTTAAGGCCAATGTTTTGACAACTTGGAAGACGAAGATACCCTTCTAACCTACAATCAGAGGCATTGAAATACAATCCTTAGAGATCTTCGGGTATTCAACACTTATGAATCACACCTTGGACAGTTTTTCAATGAGATCAAGATCATTGACTTATGCCATGGATAAGCCAGTGACGAAGACTGCAAAGAAAGAAGCATCAACAAGAAAGAAGAAATCCAAGAAGTTGGTGCAAAAAAAGAAATCTGCCACCCCTCAGTTGTTTCCTGAGCAGAAAGTTGAGTATTACAAGCACGGAAAGTGCTTCACGTGTGGACACAGGGCATGTGTCCTAAGAAAGAGGAGCAATCTAAAGACAAATCAGAAACATCCAAAGCAAGAGCTAAGAAGCGAAAAACGGAGGCCGTACCTGTACCAGATTTTATGGGGACGCTTGAGGATTGTGAGGCCATACTTATACCAGATTTATGGGGACACTTGAGGATCGCGAGGATCCCAATACAGAGATTTGCAAGGTGTGGGGCAAGATCAAGAAGCCCTGATAGCAGAGCCAAGGCCAACTGTATTGGCAGCTTGCTGAGGAATAAGCTGGAGCCACAAATGGATGTGATATTAGTAGCACCACGGCATGAAGTCGTCGTAACTCCTATCATAGGCAAGTTGTGGCAGTATTATCAGAGCTACAAAGGGCATGAGGACTTCAACATTATGCCTTTGGAAGGGTGTGATGTTCTGTTAGGGTTGCCTCGGCGCACTCAGAACATCGTCGTGGTGGACTACAAGGCCAAGACGATTCAATTAAACAATGGTAAGGGTAGAGAAGTGCTTACTGATATAAAACTCGTTAGTTTCCATAGTGTGATGTGTACTAGACGAACGGGGTCCCTGGGTGACCAGCTGAAGCTAAAGGACCCTGCCAAAACCACTCCCAAGGATCCCGCTGCACTCGCAACGGAGTGCGACTGTCCCAAGCCCAAAGCCTCCACTGGCCAGTCTCAAGATCTGACGGGTCAGGATCAAGCACACATATCCTCCCTCTGATGCCCACAACTCGAATCCGCTAGAAAGAGAACTCTGCTACCTCTAGTGCCTCAATATAACACTGGAGGAGACCCTCTCACTGGGCCTCAAAGAACATGCAAACGCCTAAGTTTGAGCAAGCCTTAAATGCGATGAGGACCTCAAGGTGAGTGAGGGCCCCCATCCAGCTAGGAGCCGCCGGCTCGAGAGGGGTGTGTCACTCTACTAGTAGAGCCTCAATGATGTCCTAGTGCATGCTCTATACCCCCCTCATGGCGCACAGCTGGATGCTCTCAATCTCCTCAGGAAAGTGCGGTAAACTGCAACCAGTCTCCAAGGGTGCAGGTTGGACCCTCTATCATGGGACCCCATGTCTCGCCAACCATGTGACCTTGTTATGTACTGACCAACAGGTTCCACGTAAGAGGCTGCTCAAGTCCTCCCCTCAGCTCCTCCCAAGATCAAAGTAAGCTCAAAGCAAAACGGTCCTCCCTTCTCCTGCTCAAGCCCACTCTACGCATCTCTGTGAAAATTCAACGAGTGGAAGGGCCACCCGTCTATGGAACTCAGCCTCGAATCCGGTGCAGCAAAAGCTCCTTCCAAGACTCCTCACTTGGAAGAGGACCTTTGACCTTGAGCTTCCCAAGGAGGGCTCTACTTTGCCGTGTTGGATCAATGATCTCCAGCCCTCCCTGAGAGCAAGGAAGGGTGATGATCTGCCAAGAGGCTTTAGCCCAAGCCGACTGTCACAAACTAATGACGTGGCATACCCACTAACAGACAAATGCCGAGGGGACACTTAATAAAACTGTCCCAGCTTATGGATTATTGCCAAAGGGCCCAAAGTGACACTAGGAAATAAAAAGGGCTTGCGAAGAGGCTGCTGACGTGGCAGGGCGTACGGATTTCCACAAATTCAGTTGATTGTACGGCTTTCCGCAGATCGTGCTTGTAGTGCTCACATGGCTGTACGGATTTCGGCAGACTGCGCTGACTGCTTTTACAGACAGCCTTTGAACCAAGTTGCTTTTGAGTTTACATGCTTTTGGGACTCTGCTTTTGGCATCCTTCTCAGAGCATCTGGACGCAGAGTTCAAGAGCGAGCACCCGCGGGAGTAGTACTTTGCTCAAAGATTAATATAAAAAGAAATACCGAAAAGTCGGTTTTGCCATTAGTTACGGATAGGCTCGCTGCTGCTCCTGCACGTTCCCCTCCCCCCCCCCGCCTGCTCCTGCTCCCCCGCGCCATAGCCCCCCCTTCGCCCTCGCCCTCGCCCTCGCGCTGCCCCTGTTACATGCTGCCCCTGCCTGCGCGCTGTCTGTCCACGAGCGCTGCTGAGCTTACACCCAGCCTGCGCGCAGCCCAGCCAGAGTGCAGCCCCGCCCGCTGACCCCCCTTTTGTTCACTGCCCGCTGCCTCGCCGCTCCAGCCCCTTATCCCCTCGCCCCCCCCCCCCCCCCCCCTCCTCCTCCGAAGGCCTCGTTTGAATTGCCTGGCAGTGGATTCTCAGTTGGTTTCTCCTTGCCGAGCTCTCAAGCGTTGGCCTTCTTGTCCGCCCTTCTCCTTCAGAGCAGCAGACACTAATGGAGGCTCATGCTCCACCTCAGAGGGACTCCTCCAAAGCCCCCTCGCCCGACACCGCTGAGTCCACCATTCGACTTGCTCTCTCACCGACAGAGCAAGCGAGCCTAGCCGATGAGGTAGAGCGTCTGCAGGCGACCTCGGTCATCTGCAAGATTCTCGGCACCCGACCCAGCAGAGGAGAGCTGCGTGACCTTCTCCAGGCCCGCCTTCACGCAGAGGTGGGCAAGATTTTGGATGTCCAGATCCTCGGACGGGGGTACTACCAGATCGAGTTCGAGACTTCCGAGATGGCCTCCAAGGTCATAGCTATGAGTCCACTGGCTATCCGAGCATCACGCGCCCACTTTCGACAATGGCGACACGGTTTTGACCCGACTTCGGATGTGCTCGTAGAGGAGGCAGACATCCCCATCTCAGTCTGCTTTCCGGGTTTACGGAGGGAGTACCTTCCACTGCTCTCCAGGATTGGCTCCGCCATCGGGATTGTTCTGGAGACACCTCGTACGGCAGCATCAGTAGCTGCCAAGGCGGCCGGCATCCCTTCAGTTCGAGTTTTGGTCAGAGATACCCACACGCTCCCGAAGGTCATCCTTTTGCCTCGGGTGAGTGGGGGTTGGTTTAGGCAGAGTGTGGAGTACTCGGGTCTCCCGAACCAGTGCTTCATTTGACGACAGATGGGCCACCTAGCGAAGGCCTGTCCACGGAGGAGACCACGACCTGCACCTCAGCCTCAGCCCCAGCCTGCCAAGGCTGGGCCGCAGCCTCAGCCAGCGACACAGCGCACAGATTCTGAGCCACCCTCCGAGCCTGGGGCTCCAGCGGAGGAGGGGTGGCAGCAGGCCCGTGGCCGTGGACGCCAGGGGCCACAACGACAGCCTGGCACTCAGAGTGGCCCTCAGGTGCCTACTCAGCAGCAGTGGGTTCCCACGAGGAACCGCTTTGGTCCTCTTGAGCAGGAGGAGCCTCCTACGCCAGCCTTCTCTTCCGTTTGCCAGCCCCTCCACCTTCAGATTTCCCCTCTTCCTCCTCATCCCCTCCCCCGCCCACTCCCCACCTCGCCCTCCTGTCTCTTTCGTCCCGCCCCGCTTCTCTTCTCCTCCACCCCCCCCCCCCCACCCCCCCCCCCCCCCAGCTCCTTCTCCCCCTCCTCCTGCTTCAGTACAACAGTCGACTCAGGAGACTGGTCCCTCGCCGACGGCTAGGAGATCTCTTGGCAGCGCTTTTGCCACGAGTCGCCTAGCGAGAGAGGGTCAGCCCTTCTTACGGCCCCCCTTGCAGATTCAGACATCTTCCCTTGCAGCTATCCCTCGTGGTCTGACGAGCATTGACCTCTGACGCCGCTGGGACTTCTTCGATTACGGATTCACTCGCTTTCTCGGCGATTCCGCAGCAGACCACGAGGCAGCCTGCTTCAGGGTCCCGCTCTGTTCCTCGCCGCTAGGGGGACAGAGGCCTTGGACTCAGCAGTTGGTTTATCCTTTCCTCTCTGCGGTAGGACCGAGACAAAGTGGTCCCTCGACTCAATGGTGGGATGGTTGCATACACAGGTTCTCGAGTTCTCTCACCACATGGGAGAACTTGGAGTTACAGATTTGCTGCAGACTTTGTGGCCACTGGCCAAGTTTGCGGTGACACCCCAAGACTCAGCAGGATGTAGGCACATTGTGGTGTACTTTTTTGCTGATACACAGTGTTTGCCTTGCTATGTATACATACACGAGGACTCCTGGACAGAGGAGGTTGCTTTACGCTCGGCTCGCTCTGCTTGGGCTTGGGCCAGGCACTCACTACAGGATCGCCTATCTAGAGGACGCTCGGATGCGGATTACTCCCCATCCAAGCCTGCCTCGAAGATAGCCCGTCTTGCTGCTGCTGCAGCATCTATTCTCTCTCGCTCCCCATGAGGATCGTCTCATGGAACGTGCAGGGATTAGGTGGGCCCCAGTTTCAGCGACAGCGGGGCCGATTGCGGCAGGAGCTTCAGCGTTGCCTTGTGGGAGGAGAGATTGATCTCCTTATGCTTCAGGAGCACCATCTGTCTGAGAGCCGCATCCGGCGTTGTGGTCAGATTTTGCGTGGACGTTATGATACCTTTTGGTCAGCTGCTTTTGGACCTGGAGGCATCCAGGGTGGGGTATGTATGACTATTGCGGACTCATTGCAGCAGGCCATTGTGGGCAGAGGGATTATTGTGCCAGGCAAGGCTCAGTGGATTACTTTGCAGGTTCAGGGTGGCCTTGTGGGCTTCCTGAACATCTATGCGCCCAATGTGGCGAGTGCTCGTGTAGAGTTTTGGTCACAGATTGTTGAGTCTTTGCCACAGGTTGACAATTGGTGTGTAGGAGGGGACTTCAACATGTTGGAGGACCCTTCTGACAGGATCGGAGGCAGCCATGCTACTGTGCATGGAGTCGAGTTAGCAGCTTGGGAGAGGTTGTGTATGACCTTGAGGGTCTCGGATACATGGCAGCATTCTGGCTTTGTGAGGCCTCCAGAGAGTCTTGCCTTCTCTAGATCAGACCGCAGAGTGGGAGGAGTGAATCTATCACGGATAGATCGCTTCTACACTAGTGACTTGGGGGGATCAGTGGGCATCCTGGCAGGGACATCCTTCTCGGACCATGCACCAGTGATCCTCACAGTGGCAGACAGGCAGAGGAATGGGAGCACGATGCTTCGCATCCCAGAGCGGGTCTTGTTGGACACAGCACTCAGAGAGAGGGTAGAGGCTCTTTGGACACAGGGCATGGACAGCCAGGCTCTACCGGCAGACAGAGTGGCCTTAGGCCTAGCTCAGCTTAGCCACTTTTTTCTCCAGGAGTCTTTGGCTCGACGGGCCGCAGCGAGAGAGGAGGAGCAGCGTCTCAGACGAGGCATTGCTTCACTGTAGAGGATGCAGGAGCAGCATCCAGACAGTCCATGGTTGGAGGAGCAGTTACAGCGGGCTCGACAGGAGCTTGCTTGCACAGAGGAGAGGCGCCATGAGTTTGCCTTTCACCGACAGGCATCTCAGTGGACTCAGGTAGGTGACAGAGTGACAGGTGCCTTTTTTGAGACAGTAGGACCGCGGCACTCGCATGCCAAGGTCACTCAGCTGAGGAGACCCGATGGGTCAGTTGCTTGTGAGCTGAGGATATGCGTGTAGTTGCTACTGACTTTTACCGTGAGCTACTGACGGCGGAGCCCCAGTCAGAGAGACAGGATGCATGCAAGGAGCAGGTTTGGGCGCAGATGCCTTGTCTTGTGACTGAGGAGATGCGCCAGAGGCTCGAGATACCTCTTCAGCTTGAGGAGCTGCACACGGCTCTTAGGGCCCTTCCTCGTGGTAGTTGTCCAGGGGAGGATGGGCTGACCCCCAGCTTCTTCTTGGAGTACTGGGACTTGCTTGGCCCAGATCTTTGTAGTGCCTTTCAGTACATTCTGCACACAGGAGTGATGCCGGATAGCATGAGTGAGGGCTTGATTTACCTCATTCCAAAGGAGGGTGGCTCCTTGGATGAGATTCGACAGTGGCGCCCCATCACCATCCTCAACTCAGCCTACAAAATTCTTGCCAAGGCTCTGAGTTTGAGGATTCAGCCACTTTTGGAGAGCCTTATACATGGGACTCAGACAGGTTTTGTCAAGGAACGCAGTATCCTTGACAACATCTTCACTTTCTGGGAGGCTTCTGCCCTGGCACGTCTCCGTGGGGAGGACCTTGTGATTCTCCTTCTCGATTTTGAGAAGGCATACGACAGAGTTGACTGGGACTTTCTAGAGGGCACGCTTCGCAGGATGGGCTTTTCAGATGCTTGGATCAGAGGGGTGTCGGCTTTGTACAGACAGGCTCACAGTCACGTGCTTTTGGCAGGAGGTAGAGGTGAGCGCTTCATGCTCACACGATCAGTCAGACAGGGTTGTCCTCTTGCCCCCTTTCTCTTTCTATTCTATGCGGAGGCGATGAGCAGATTTTTGGTGTCACAGCAGGTTGGTTTGAGGGGCTTAGCACTCCCGATACGGGGAGATGAGCTTCTGGACGCTGAGTTTGCCGACGACTCAGCCTTGTACTTAGAGGGCCAGGAGGCCAATTTACACAGGTGTGGGCAGGCTCTTGAGACCTTCTGCTGTGCATCGAGCGCATTGATCAACTGGAGAAAGACAATGGCTTTCTCGGTTGGCAGTGCTCCTGTGCCAGAGTGGATGCCAGGAGAGGGTTTCAGGTGGATTCCCCCAGGGACTGCAGTTCGATACTTGGGTTGTCAGGTTGGTTTGGATTTGTCCCCCGAGCAGCAGATTGCTCCTCTTCTTCTGTCCATCAGGAGAAAGCTGTTCAACTGGAGCTCAGCACGACTTTCGCTGGCTGGTAGAGTAGTAGTTGCCAACCAGGTGTTGTTGGCAACTATGTGGTACATCACTTCTTGCTGGATCTTCTCGAGTTCTTGTATCAGCCAGGTAGAGAGGCTGATCAGGAACTTCCTTTGGTCAGGTCGCGACACTCAGGTTGCCCGAGCCAAGGTGGCTTGGTCGGTCATCACACTTCCTTGTTCTCAGGGAGGGCTTGGGATCATTGATCCAGCACAGCAGAGCAGAGCCCTTCTTGGGAAGTTCGTCGTCAGAGGACTTCTTCCAGGCGAGGAGCCCTGTAAAGAGTTCTTGCTGCAGAGGCTTCGTGCCAGGGTGCCTCAGTCAGGAGGCCCTTGGCAACCTTCGACCAGATGGATCTTTACAGAGTTGCGCCGAGTTGGTCTGAGCAGGAGACTGGAGGACCGATTCGCTGTGAGTTTGCTTCGCTCTTGGGAGCTCTTACGGCGTGGCCTAGAGCAGAGACAACCGACATGCACGGAGGAGCGCCTACGACAGCCCCTCGTCTGGAACCCCATGGTTAGCACTCAGAGAGGCCACCTGGTTGGGAGTAGGCCTCATGTTTCATGGGGTCCCATGGCAGCAGGTCCAGCGCGCTCTCTAGGTGACTGGCTAGAGTTCACAGGTTTGTCAGAGGAGGTGCAGGGTGTCCAGCTACAGGGCATGAGAGGGGTTCAGAGCATGTATCAGGACATCTCAGAGTCAGTTCCAGCTGAGTGGCTCACGCCTCTCGAGCCTGTAGCACCCCGATGGATGGGAGCCTTCACACGACTGGAGGTTCTCATCTCAGTCAGGGCTTGTTCAGAGACTGTCCCAGCCCTGTTCTTTGAGCTTCAGGGAGGGGGACGATTACAGCGAGTTACAGTAGAGGCCCCGCAGGTAGCAGAGTGCTGTTTCCAGAGGATCCGAGTTGTGGGCATCTGTGGGAGGACTTGCGTCATAGACCCTGACCCAGCAGCTCTCGAGGCAGGACACTGGAGGCTATGGGCTTGGGAGTGTTGTCCACTGGCACGAGTACAGTGGGATCCTGGTGAGTGGCTATGGAGGGACCCCCTCTCTTCTGCAGACCGCCCAGGAGTCCCTTTCTTTCAGTACACTGTTCGGCTTGGACGTCATATACTTGCAGCGCAGAGAGAGGCCCGCCCCGCTGCAGCACGTCATTGGCAGGAGAAGGGTCTCACATTTGAGTTCTTGGCAGCTTTTTGGCAGAGGCTGTGGGACTCCAGACAGCCGAGGCTCGTCACTTTGTTCCACTGGTTGGTTGCACACAGAGCCACAGCAGTAGGGAGCTGGGCTTGTGCATAGTGGTCTCTCGGCCGCATGTACAGCCTGTGACCAGTTGGTGGAGAGTCAGCGACACTGTCTTTGGGACTGTCCTTCGGCCCAACAGGTGTGGCTACGAGTTCTTCGGCTGATGCCTGCCCTCTCCGCGGCTCGACAGTACACTTCGGGGGGCAGCGGCTTGGTCCACCCTCACGGGCCTAGCACTACAGTTTGAGCTATCTTCCACCAGCAGGATGATAGTGATACAGGGGGGGCGACCTGCACTCCAGCCTGCTACAGACCTTACTCCACAGGAGTGGTGCAGTGAGAGAGAGGAGTGCTGGGAGCTCATCAGCGGCCTAGGTCTTTGGTTCATCTGGCGGGCCCGTTGTTTCCGCATCTTTGAGGCTCGCCCTGTGCCACCTGCAGAGACTGTTCGTGACTTTTGGCTAGAGCTGATCCATACTCTCAGAGGACAGCTTAAGGGACTACAGGGCAGCTCCGACCGCATGCGGGAGCGCCGCGAGGCTTTCCTTCGACTCTGGCGCCCTGGGCCTTTCTACACCATGGTCCAGGGGGTGCTCAGATGGCACTACTGTCCACCTGTGTGGCTCTTCCCTCCTCCCATTTCTTGATTTAGCCCCATTGTATATATGTTGTTTTTTCATTGGGAGAGTCTCCCCATCATGCTTGTTGTAGCCCTCTCTTGCAGAGGTGGATGTAGCCCTATGGGCAGTTTTCATTAACTAATAGAAGGATCCTTTTCTTGGAAAAAAAAAAAAAGAAATACCGAAAGGGGCGCCAGTCTTTGGGGCCAGTCTCTCTTGGCACTGAACTAGACCGGGCCTTGTCGACTCTTGCATTGTGAAGTGTTTTGATGTGAATTTCTTTTGTGTCGCGACAGAATCTTGACTTAGGGTGTCCAAGTTTGTTACAGTGGTATCAGAGCACATCCGATTTCTTTTCTACCCGGGAAATCCGATCCTTCTTCTCGCGGCACCTATGGATTCCGAAAAGAATCAGTCGACCTCTTCTGCCACTGCTGAGGCAGGAGGAGGCAATTCGGAAAATTCAAGCGACTTAGCAAAGACTGAGTACGGGCCACCCCGGCCCACACAGTATGAACTCATGGATATGCAACATTGACAACGGGTTGAGGAGTGCAAAGCAGATGCTTCAGTTTGCTAAGGATCCCCAATATGCAAAATTTTTGACCCAACAGTCGATGGCTAAAGTGCATACCCAGTGGCAGAAAGCCACCGAGCCACCAATCCAACCGGCAATTAAGAAGCCTCCTACTCCAAGAATGTTTACTGAAGAAGAACCCCATGATGTGATCTTGACCCAAATCAGTCAGCTTCTCGACACGAAGAAGCAATTGAAGAAGCGCAAGAGGGGAACTAACTACCCCGGTTACTTGGGCCGTCAATCTTCTTTTGCATCTGCACAAAAACAAAAGAAGAGCGTGCGTTTTGAAGGACTGCCCAGTTCTTCTTCCTTGTCTTCTGACAGTTCTTCTAGCTCTTCCTCTTCCGACTCGAGCAAGGAGGACCAGAAGGGCAAGAAGCGAAGCAAGAAACAAAGCTTTGGAAAGAACAAGAAAAAGGCAAAGAAGATTAGATTCCGACCAGTTTTCGATAGTTCTACGGAGGAGTCATCCTCTGATAGTTCGGACTTTGACAACCACATGTTTTATGCAAAGAAGAAACACTTTTATAGAGCCAATCACTATGATTTCCTCGAAGATAAGAGCAAGAAGAAAAGGAATTTAAAGAGGCTGGACAGTCAATAAAATTTGAATCCTTTTCTCGATTCCAAGATGCTCCGAGGGCTTTGGCTTTCATTCAGCAATTTGACATAGCCTTCTCCGGAGGCCATTACTCAGAGCACTCCAAGATCAGGAGGGCAACATTGTTTTTAAAGGAAAATGCTCGAACATGGTGGTCCACTCTTCTTCTGAGGAAAGAAGCTCCGATCAAGTGGTTGAAATTCAAACGACTCTCTATTTCTTCTTGGTTGACCCTGGAGTACGAACGAGATGTGAGAACCGCTTGGAACCACCTTCGGATGACCAAGGGTGACACTTTGGATGCATATTACGAGAGGTTTTGGGATTCTTTTCTACCAACCTCTTCGTTTAAGAAGGTCACTTTTAAAGAACAGATTGAGCGGTTTTATTGCGGACTCCCTACAAAGATCCGAGATTATTGCCTTAAACAAAAGTCTGAGTCTATACAACAACTAATGGGACATGCGAAACGGGGATTCTCGATATATTGGGGGGAATTGACCTACCTCACTGATGAAGTTTTGACTCAGAATACCAGACAAACCTCGACCAATGAAAATAGAAAGAAAAAGAATCCCCAGAAAAAGAAAGATGCACGACCCCGATTGACTGCAGAAGAGAGAGCTGACTATCTCAAAGAGGGGAAGTGTTTTGGTTGCGAGGGACAAAGGCACGGCTCCGCAAAGTACCCCAAAAAGACAACGAGGACACACTGAAGACATGCCAGAGAGTTCTAGAGCAACGGAGGAACGTGACAAAAAAGGAAAAATGAAAGGAGGACTGGTACCGGATTGCATGGAAACCGACCCAAGCCAGATGGATGAAAGTACAAAACTTTGCCGCGGATGGGGCAAAGTGAAAGATTAGGGGAAGCTCTTATCTTTTTTGATGGAGGAGCCCAGACCAACTTCATTTCACCTGAATTGGCGGTGCGGCTCGAGATTACGCCCGATAGGATGGGGCCACCGGCAGAGGCAGTTCTAGGGCGCTCGGACAGGATGTAGCCATTACACCTGTCATTGGTAACTTCATTTGCATTGTCAGGGGTATTTAGGGCACGAGGACTTTTACATCATGCCTTTGGAAGGGTGTGACGTCCTCCTAGGAATCCCTTGGTACCATAAAAACAACGCCGTGGTCAACTATCGGGCCTAGTACTTCACCTTACTGTTCTCCGGTTTTGTTGGCACTAAAGAAAGACGGATCTTGGAGAATGTGCATTGACTATAGAGATCTCAATAAAGTCACCATCAAGAACAGACTTTCGATTCCAAGGATCAATGATATTCTTGACAAACTTCAAGGGTTCTCTTGTTTTAGCAGGATTGATTTGAAAAGCGGATATCATCATATCAGAATCGCTCCGAGAGATGTCTACAAGACGGCCTTTCCAACAAGCTTTGGTTTATACGAATTTTTGGTGATGCCTTTTGGACTTTTTTTTTCCGAGAAAAAGATCCTTCTATTAGTTATTGAAACTGCCTATAGGGCCACAACCACCTCTACAAGAGAGGGCTACAACAATCATGAAGGGGAGACTCTCCCAATGAAAAAACAACATATCTACATTGAGGCTAAATCAAGAGATGGGAGGAGGAGAAAGCCATACAGGTGGACGGTAGTTCCATCTGAGCACATCCCGGACCATGGTGAAGAAAGGCCCAGGGCGCCAGAGTCGAAGGAAAGCCTCTCTATGCTCCCGCATGCGGTTGAAGCTGCCCTGGAGTCTCTCGAACAGTCCTCTGAGAGTATGGACCAGCTCTAGCCAAAGATCTCGAACAGTCTCTGCTGGAGGTATAGGGCGAGCCTCGAAGATACAGAAGCAATGGGCCCGCCAGATGAACCAGAGTGTTAGGCCGCAGATGAGCTCCCAGCACTCCTCTCTCTCACTGTACCACTCCTGCGGAGTAAGCTCTGTAGCAGGCTAGAGTGTAGGTCGACCCCCCTGCAACACTATCATCCTGCTGGTGGAGGACAACTCAAACTGAAGTGCTAGGCCCGTGAGAGTGGACCAAGCAATTGCCCCCCAAGTGTAGTGTCGGGGGCTGTGGAAAGAGCTCGCATCAGCCGAAGGACACAAAGCCAAACCTGTTGTGCCAAAGGACAATCTCAAAGACAGTGGCGCTCACTCTCCACAAGATGGACGCAAGCTGTGCATGTTGACGAGAGACCACTATATACAAGCCAGATCCCAACTGCTGTAGCCCGATGTGCAACCAGCCACTGGAACATAGTGACACACCGCGGCTATCTGGAGTCCCACAACCTCGCCCAAAAATCTAACAAGAACTCAGCTGTGAGACCCTCCTCCTGCCAATGAGGTGCTCTAGAAGGACGAGCCTCTCTCCGTGCTGCCAATATGTGACGTCTCATATAAACAGTGTACTGAAAGAAAGGCACACCTGGGTGGTCGGCTGAGGAGAAAGGGTCTCTCCAAAACCACTCCCCAGGATCCCACTGTACTCATGTCAGTGGACAACACTCCCAAGCCCACAGCCTCCAGTGGCTTGCCTTTTAGACTTACCAATGCTCCAACAACTTTCAACCGAATGATGGATAGGATTTTCCGAAAGCATCGATCTTTTGTGGGCACTTTCTTTGATGATATTTTAGTTTTCTCCAAGGATGAAGCAGAGCATCGACACCATCTGCTACAGGTCTTTCAGGCATTGCGTAATCACAGATTGGCTATTAATGCCAAAAAGAGCGAGTTTTTCTTGTCGGAGATACATTTTTTGGGACACATCGTCTCAACAACAGGAGTATAGATGGACCCGGTCAAAATTGAGACTATCAGCGATTGGCCAGACTTGAAGAATGTTCATGAAGTTAGAAGCTTTTTGGGTTTGTGTTCTTACTACCGGCGGTTCATTTGGAAGTTTGCAGAGGTAGCTTCGCCTTTGCACTTACTGACCCAGAAAGGAGTCCCTTTCTCGTGGGGACCGACAGAGGTGATAGCCTTTCAGACACTTCAGGAAAAATTGACTACTAGACCAGTGTTGGCTTTGCCAGACTTCCAAAATCCATTCGAAGTATATTGTGATGCTTGTGGTCGTAGTCTGGGAGCGGTCTTGATGCAAGAAGGCCATGTGATTGCTTATGAAAGAACAATGTTTTCAAGGCCAAAATTGGTAGCACAGATTTACGAGAAAGAGCTATTGGCAGTGATCCATGCTCTTACACAGTGGCGACATTATCTAATCGAAGCCGATTTCATAGTCTTTATTGATCATCACAGTCTACGCTACTTCTTCTCACGGAAGCAGTTTTCAAAAAAGCAGATGCGATGGGCTAACATCTTGTCACAGTTTCACTTCCAGATTGTCCATGTTTAGGGACAGAAAAACTTAGTGACAGATGCATTGTCTCGAAAGCCCCTCGTCTTGGCTATTTCCGCGATGTATCATAGAAGCTTCGAGGATATGGTTGACCAGAACGCCACCGATCCGGATTTTGCTGATGTTTTTACTCGGATACAGAATGCGGAGAAGGATATTCCATACGGGATGGCTACTTGATGAAGAAAACAATGTTGTGCGTTCCATAGCCATTGAGGAAAAAGGTTTTAACAGAGTGGCACTGTCCACCATTTACGGGTCATCGCGGCATCGACACCACCTTGAAGGGGGTGGAGCGTTATTTCTTTTGGCCGAGACTGAAGAAGGATGTGGACGACTTTGTTCGCAGTTGTTTAGTATGCCAGAGGGTCAAGTTTGACAGGCATAAGGCACAAGGATTACTACAACCTTTACCCATTCCCCCCGCCCCTGGGAAAGTATTGCAATGGACATCATCTTTGATCTCCGGAAGACAAAGAGTGGGCACGATGGCATTTAGACTATCATTGACAGATTTAGCAAGCAAGCTCACTTCATTCCAGTGAAGAAAACAGTCAAGCTGGACCATTTAGCGAGATTGTTCATTGCACTGATATTTCGATTACATGGCATGCTTGAGACAATAGTCTCCAACAGAGATCCCCGATTCACGAGTTTATTTTGGAGGGCTATTTGGGAGAACATTGGCACGCCGTTGCAGTTCTCGTCATCATGCCACCCACAGACAAAAGGGCAATCTGAGATCACAAATTTATTTGTTTTGGATTTATTGAATTCTTGCATCTCTGATCAGAAGACTCAATGGGAAAAAAATTTGCCCTTGGTGGAATTTGTCTATAATAACACGGTTCACTCTTCGACGTGGAAGGCCCATTTGAGATAATTGAAGGTACTCAGAAGGTTCCACCCTTTCTCAACACTAAAGATACGATTTTTTTTTCTCCAAGAAAAAAAATCCTTCTATTAGTTAATGAAACTGCCCATAGGGCTACAACCACCTCTTCAAGAGAGGGCTACAAACACCATGATGGAGAGACTTTCCCGATGAAAAAACAACACATGTACAATGAGGCTAAATCAAGAAATGGGAGGAGGGAAAAGCCGCACAGGTGGTCGGTAGTGCCATCAGAGTACATCCTGGACCATTGTGTAGAAAGGCCCAGGACGCCACAGTCGAAGCAAAGCCTCTCTGCGCTCCCGCATGCGGTCGGAGCTGCCTTGTAGTCTCTCGAGCTGTCCTTTGAGAGTGTGGATGAGCTCTAGCCAAAGATCGCGAACAATCTCTACTGGTGGCACAGGGCAAGCCTCAAAGATGCGGAAGCAACGGGCCCGCCAGATGAACCAGAGTGTCAGGCCACTGATGAGCTCCCAACACTCCTCTCTCTCACAACACCACTCCTGTGGAGTAAGCTCTGTGGCAGGCCGAAGTGTAGGTCGCCCCCCCTGAATCACTATCATCCTGCTAGTGGAATATAGCTCAAACTGAAATGCCTGGCCCATGAGGGTGGACCAAGCTGCTACTCCCCAAGTGTACTGTCGAGCCGTGGAAAGAGCAGGCATCAGCTGAAGAACACGAAGGCACACCTGTTGTGCCAAAGGACAGTCCCAAACACAGTGACGCTGACTCTCCACAAGATGGTCACAAGCTGCACATGCGGCCGAGAGACCACTATGCACTAGCCAACTCCCAACTGTTGTAGCTCTGTGTGCGACCAGCCACTGAAACAAGGTGACTCGCTTCGGCTGTCTGGAGTCCCACAACCTCTCCGAGAAGGCTGCCAAGAACTCGACAGTGAGACCCTCCTCCTACCAATGACGTGCTGCAGCGGGGCGGGCCTCTCTTTGTGCTGCTAGTATGTGACGTCCCAGTCGAACAGTATACTGAAAGAACGGGACACCTGGGTGGTCTGCAGAAGAGAAAGGGTCCCTCCAGAGCCACTCTCCAAGATCCCACTGTACTCCTGCCAGTGGACAGCACTCCCAAGCCCACAGTCTCCCGTGTCCAGTCTCAAGAGCTGCTGGGTCAGGATCGATGACACAAGTCCTCCCACAGATGCCCACTACTCGGATCCTCTGAAAACAGCACTCTGCCACCTGCGGGGCCTCTACTGCAACTCGTTGTAAGCATCCCTCACCCTATAACTCGAAAAAAAGGGATGGGACAGTCTCTGAGCAGGCCCGGACTGAGATAAGAACCTCCAGTCGTGTGAAGGCTCCCATCCACCTGGGTGCTACTGGCTCGAGAGGTGTGAGCCACCCAGCTGGAACTGCCTCTGAGATGTCCAGGCACATGCTCTGCACCCCTCTCATGCCCTGTAGCTGGAAACCCTGCAACTTCTCTGACAAGCCTGAAGACTCTAACCAGTCACCTAAAGGGCGCACTAGACCCGCTGCCATGGGACCCCAGGAAACATGAGGCCGACTACCAACCAAGTGGCCTCTCTGAGTGCTAACCATGGGGTTCCAAACAAGAGGCTGTTGCTGCTCCAGGCCTCGCCGCAAGTGCTCCCAAGATCGAAGCAAACTCACAGCGAAGCGGTCCTCCTATCTCCTGCTCAACCAACTGCGCATCTCTGTGAAGATCCAACTGGTCGAAGGTCGCCAGGGGCCTCCAGCCTGAGGCACCCTAGCACAAAGCCGCTGTAGCAAGAACTTGAAACCGGCCTGTTCAATCCGAAAAGGGCGGTAGACTTTACTTTAAACCTTGATTTAGCTTTCACCCATTATTAGTCGTCTATTTTACCTGTACTTTCAAGACACAACAAAGGGGAGAGGGATACAGGCTGCTAGATTGCACCTGTATGAGTAGACGGACACCAGATTGGCCCCTAACTTAGGCGCCCCTTTCGGTATTTCTTTATTGTTCAAAAGAGGGAATAAACGCTGTGGTTCCCTACAAGCTGCCCCGCACAAACTTGGCTGAATTTCAACTATTCCGGCCTGATTTCGGCAACATAACTGTACTAGGACACTTCACAGTCAGTATTCCCACGCATTGACTGACTTTCCCGACGCATACGGGCACTTTGCAAAACCTGTCGAGAATCTGCAGCACGCTGAATTCTCTGTTTTCAGCCCTCAAAATGCGCTAGATCACCTGTTCAGTGGTCCCCTTGCGTCCCCGAACATCCTGGGGGTATTAGGGTCCGTTTAGGGCCAAAACCCTAAACCTGCAAAAATACACAGCAGGCTGTAATTTACTGTTTCGGGCTCCATTTCGCGTGCCGGTCGCATCCGTAGCAAGTCCTCGAGCTCCCGCACCTGTAGGGCTACTTGCCCTTTGAATCGGACGAGATTTCTGGCGTGAAACCTCTCCGAATTCACCTGTACCTGCGGGGGGATTAGCCGCTAGCTAATCCAGTACCTGTGCAAGAGGCTCTTGCCTCGGCAATCGTGCATGAACCCACACAACTGTACATTGGTCAAATGAAAAGCCCACTAGAGGGGCATAACATACTGCCAAAGGGGAGAGAGAAGGCAGTGCGTAGCGTGCAGGGCATCACTCCTGGCACCGCACTGTGCATAAGAGGGAAAGCAAGCACTCCATAGCTCTTAACCTGTGACAGGAACTTGCAGAATGAGCCTCCCAGCTATAAATCACGTTTTTGCCTTCTCTATAAGTAGTAAACTGGCCTCAGAGTGCCAAGTGTCACTCATTTGTGCATTTTCCCGCTTTAGACCCTCCGGTCTAAAAATATCTCACCTGCAGCCTCTGTTGACTTGGCCAGAGAGTAACAAAATGATCCCCATGTCAAACTGCACGTAATGACGCGAAGACATTTTCAGTCCCAAAATAGCAGTTCCCTAAATTTTAGGAGATGCTGCCATTGTATCTTTCTAGGTCATCCGACCCTCTTTGTACACTATGGCCACATCCAGAACTGAAATGTAGCCTCTGTAGCAAAGGATTCCACTTTGGCTAGTCAATGACCCCACTTGGCTAACCATAGTCCTTATCCAACCTTAGTGCTCTCTTGCCCTCAGGCCTGGACTCCCTCTGGACAGTTCCACACTAGCTATGCAATGCAGGGCAGTTAGATTTCCCGAGGGGTGTTTCCAAAAAGTGAAAGTAAATAGATAATAAGAAAGAAATCAACAAAAAGGATAGATAGTAGTCACACGCTGGTGACAGAACTCCTTTCAAGGCTCCTCACCTGGAAGAAATCCTCTGATTATGAACTTCCGAAGAAGGGCTCTTCTCTACTGTGCTGGGTCAATGATCCCAAGCCCTCCCTATGAACAAGGAAGAGTGATGACCTGCCAAGCCACTTTGGCTCGGGCTATCTGCGTGTCACATCCTGACCAAAGGAAGTTCCTGATCAGCCTCTCTACCTGGCTGATACAAGAACTCGAGAAGATCCAGCAAGAAGTGATGTACCACATAGTCGCTAACAACACCTGGTTGGCCACTACTACTCTGCCAGCCAAAGAACGTCATGCTGAGCTCCAGTGTAACAACTTCCTCCTGATAGACAAGAGGACGGGAGCAATCTGCTGCTTTGGAGACAAGTCCAAACCAACCTGACAGCCCAAGTACCAAACTGCAGTCCCTGGGGAAATCCACCTAAAACCCTCTCCTGGCATCCAATCGGGCACAGGAGCACTACCAACCGAGAAAGCCACTGTCTTTCTTCAATTGATCAGTGCACCAGATGCACAAGAGAAGGTCTCCAGAGCCTGCTCACACCTGTGAAGGTTGGCCTTCTCGCCATCTAAGTACAAGGCTGAGTCGTCAGCAAACTCAACGTCCCGTAGCTCATCTCCCCGAATAGGGAGTGCCAAGCCTTGTATACCAACCTACTGCGACACCAAAAACCTGCTCATCGCCTTCGCATAGAACAGAAAGAGGAAGGCGGCAAGAGGACAGCCCTGTCTGACCGAACGTGTGAGCATGAAGCGATCACCTCTACCTCCTGCCAAAAGTATCTGTCTGTGTGCCTGTCTGTATAAAGCTGACACCCCTGTGATCAAGCATCTAAGAAGCCCATCTTGCGTAGAGTGCCCTCTAGAAAGTCCCAGTCAACTCTGTCGTATGCCTTCTCAAAATCGAGAAGAAGAATCACCAAGTCCTCACCACGAAGCCGCGCTAGGGCAGAAGCCTCCCAAAAAGTAAAGATGTTGTCAAGGACACTGCGCTCCTTGACAAAACCTGTTTGAGTCCCATGTATAAGGCTCTCTATAAGTGACTGGACTTTTGCAGGCTGAGTTGAGAATGGTGATGGGCGCCACTATCGAATCTCATCCAAGGAGCCACCCTCCTTAGGAATGAGGTAAATCAGACCCTCACTCATGCTGTCATCCCTCCTGTGTGCAAGATGTACTGAAAAGTCCGAGTACTCCAAGAAAAAACTGGGAGTCAACCCATCCTCACATGGACAGCTACCACGGGGGAGGGCACTAAGAGCCGTGTGCAGCTCCTCAAGCTGAAGTGGCAGCTCAAGCCTCTGACGCATCTCCTCAGTCACAACGCAACGCATCTGTGCCCACACCTGCTCCCTGCATACATCTTGACGCTCTGAGTGAGGCTCTGCAGACAGTAACTCACGGTAAAAGTCAGTAGCAACTGCACGCATATCCTCGGGCTCAGAAGCAACAGACTGACTTTGGCATGCGAATGCCGAGGTCCCACTACCTCGAAGAAAGCACCAGTCACTCTTTCGCCCACCTGTGTCCACTGAGATGCCTGTCGATGGAAAGCAAACTCATGTCGCTACTCCTCTGTGCTAACAAGCTCCTCGCGAGCCTCATGCAGGTGCTCCTCCAACCAAGGACTGTCTGGATGCTGCTCTTGCATCCTCTGCAACAAAGCAATGCCCCGTCTGAGACGCTGCTCCTCCTCTCTCGATGCAGCCCACGGAGCCAAAGACTCCTGGCGAAAGAAACGACTAATCCGAGCTAGTCTTGAGGCCACTCTGTCAGCAGTAGAATCCTGCCTGTCCAAGCTCTCTGTCAAGAGAGCCTCTACTCGCTCTCTGAGTGCAGAGTCCAGCAAGACCCTCTCTGGGATGCGAAGCATCGTGCTCTCTCTCCTCTACCTGTCTGCCACTGTGAGGATCACTGGTGCATGGGCCGAGAAGGAAGTCCCCGCCAGAATGCCAACTGTCCCTCCCAAGTCACTGAAATGGTCACTAGTGTAGAAGCGATCTATCCGCGATAGATTCACTCCTTCCACTGTGCAGTCCGAACGAGAGAAGGCAAGGTTGTCTGGGGCCTCACAAAACTAGAGTGCTGCCATACATCCGAGACCCTCAGTCATCCAAACCTCTCCCAAGCTGCCAACTCAACTCCATGCACAGTAGCATGGCTACCACCAATCTTGTCAGAAGGGTCCTCCAACATGTTGAAGTCCCCCCCTATGCACCAGTGTTCTGCGTGCGGCAGAGACTCAACTATCTGTGACCAAAACTCTGCTCGTGCACTCGCCACATCGGGCACATAGATGTTCAGGAAGCCCACGAGGCAACTCTGAACCTGCATAGTAATCCACTGAGCCCTGCCTGGCACAATAATCCCTCTTCCCACAATGGCTTGCTGCAAAGAATCCGCAATAGTCATACATTACCCACCCTGGATGCCTCCAGGTCCAAAAGCGGCTGACCAAAAAGTATCATATCGTCCACGCAAGAGCTGATCACAACCTAATGCGGCTCTCACACAGATGGAGCTCCTGTAGCATAAGGAAATCGATCTCTCCTCCCACAAGGCAGCGCTGAAGCTCCTGACGCAGTCGGCCCCGCTGACGCTGAAACTGGGGCCCACCAAGTCCCTGCACATTCCATGAGACGATCCTCATAGGGAGCGAGAGCGAATAGATGCTGCCGCGGCAGCTAAACGTGCTATCTTCGAGGCTAGCTTGGATGAGGAGTAATCCGCATCCGAGCGTCCTCTAGATAGGCGTGATTGCAACGAGTGCCTGACCCAGGCCCAAGTAGAGCGAGCCGTCTGTAAAGCAACCTCCTCTGTCCAGGAGTCCTCATGAATGTGTACATAGCATGGCAAGCACTGCGTATCGCCAAGTAGACCACAATGTGTCTACATCCTGCTGCATCTGGAGGGGTCACCACAAACTTGGCCAGTGGCCACAAAGTCTGAAGCATGTCTGTAACTCCTAGTTCTCCCATGTGGTGAGAGAACTCTAGGACCTGTGTGTGTAACCACCCCAACACTGAGTCGAGAGTCCACTCAGTCTGGTCCCTGCTACAAAGGGGAAAAGAGAAGCCAACCGCTGAGTCCAAGGCCTCTATCCCCCTAGCTGTAAGGAACACAAAATGGACCTTGAAGCAGGCTGCCTCATGGTCTGCTGATGGGTCGCCGAGAAAACGAGTGAAGTCGTAGTCGAAGAAGTCCCATCGGCGCCGCATCTCGATGCTCGTCAGACCACGAGGGATAGCTGCAAAAGGAGACGTCTGTACCTGTAGAGGGGGTCGCAAGAAAGGTTGTCTCTCTCTCGCCAAGCGACTCGTGGCAAAGGCGCTGCGAAGAGATCTCCTAGCAGCAAGAGATGACCCTGCCCCCTCGGTCGGTTGTGAAACTGGAGCGGGAGGGAGGGGAGTAGGAGCAGGGATAAGAGGTGGAGAAGAGGGGCGGGGGGGAGCGGCAAAGGTAGAGGGGCGGGGGGAGGAGGCGGCGGGAGCAGGAGGCGGGGGGAAGGATGATGAGGAGGGGGGAAACTCTGGGGGGGGAGGGGCTGTCGAGGGTGAAGCTGAGTTGGGGGCTGGAGCAGGGAGCTCATCCTGCTCAAGAGGATCGAAACGGTTCCCCGTGGGAACCCACTGCTGCTGGGCAGGGGCCTAAGGACCACTCTGAGTGACAGGCTGTCGCTGTGGCCCCTGCTGTTGTCGACCACGGACCTGCTGCCATCCCTCCTCTGCTGGAGCCCCAGGCTCGGAGGGAGGCTCTGCATGTGTGCGCTGTCTCTGCCTGTGCTTGCTGGCCAACCCTTGCAGGCTGGGGGCTGAGTCTGTGGTGTAGGTCGAGGCCTCCTCCGTGGACAGGCCTTCGCAAGATGGCCCATCTGTCGACAAATGAAGCATTGGTTCAGGAGACCCGAATACTCCACGCTCTATCTAAACCAACCCCCACTCACCCGAGGCAGAAGAATGACCTTCGAGAGCATGTGAGTGTCCCTAACCAGAACGCGAACTGAGGGAATGCCGGCCGCCTTGGCAGCTACTGAGGCTGCCGTGCGAGGTGTCTCCAAGACAGTCCCAATCGTTGAGCCTATCCTGGACAAAAGTGGTAAGTACTCCCTCCGCAAACCAAGAAAGCAGACGGAGATGGGGATGTCTGCCTCCTCTACCAAAACATCCGAAGCAGGGTCAAAACCATGTCTCCACTGTTGAAAGTGGGCTCGAGCTGCTCGGATGGTCAATGGTCTTCATAGCTTGGCTCTGTGTCAACCTGTATCCACGAGCTGTTGTACACATTGTAAGCAGGTATACCATCACTTAAAGCACCTGCACCATAAGCAATTGTCTTGCCCCTGCTAGAGGGAACTTCATAGCATAGCCTACTTTATGTAAGCACTAAAACCGATGCATAAGGCCTCCCAAAGCAGCCTTCAACAACATGTTCATCAACAACACAACACACAGCTGCAATACGCCAAGCATACATGTTCCCCATGCAAACATGTATCCAAAGGCTCTATAACCAGCTCGAAAACCGACATCCAACTCTTTAGCCACAAGATATGACCTGCTAGACCTTCAACCTGCTCTTCAAACACCTACTCAATCACCATATCACTGGACAAGCAAGACAAAAATTGATCCCCCAACACATCACCTGCAAGGTTGGCAGCACCTTTCTCTTTGCATGGAGCCTCGCTCACATAGGCTACACCCGTATCATTCTCCACAGAGCCAACTGCCGGAGCCGCCTCTCCACGGCCACACACTAACTCCGGAACTAAACAGAGCACCTCTACATGCACATCAAGGCAAGGCTGCCCCACCCCCGGCATAAACAAATCACTTCGATATACCTCTGCTACGGTTTCCAGCACCTGCAAGTCATTCTCAAGACCTTATTTTGCAATCAAGTCAGATGTACGATCAAACCATACTTCTTCTTCTAACACGGACTCACCATCACAAGACACAAGAAAGGGTTGCTCGACTGACAAGTTCACACAAGGTACCTCTACACCTGCATTATGCTTCTCTTCGACCTCCATCTAGCTTGTATGCAACTTGTACACATCATCTACCACTTCATCCACATGCAAAATATCATAAGTATCATAACTTGAGGACATGGATTCTGTTTCCTAGGTGATATCTGTGTCCAAACTGTTGGAGCTTTGAGAAGTTTCGGATTCCTTCTCCGAACTTGCCAGCTTTGGAACCTCTGCTACTATCTTCGATATGTTGGGTTAAAGGCCTAAATAACCCCTTTTTGTACATTTTTATACTTTGTCCAAGTTCATATTGAACTAGGACACATTTTTTAAAGGTCACTAATAAAAGTGGGAAAACCCAAAACTCACTTATTGAGTTTTCCCCAAAAACGTGAGCTTTCTCTCTCTCTCCCTCTTCGTTCTACTAGCGCTTCCCTTCTGCAGCATAGTGCCTCCGCTTCAAGCCTCAAGGCCTGCACATCTTCGCGTGCTCTATCACTTACACACACCGCCGCGCGCTCATCAACTGGTATCAGAGCCCAATTAGGGTTTGCTCCAAAACCTGCAAACGCTGATTTTCAGCCAAGGTCGTCAATTTTCACGCGAGATTTTGCAATTTCATTGCCAAAGGACTCGTCCCGGACACTAGAGAGCTCCGGCAAGTCAAATTGACCTAAAATAGGCTGAAATTAGGTCAATATCAGCAAATTACAGGTTATGACAGCAAAATACAGGTTTTGCAAATGATGTATTAAGGTGTGGGAACACTTTTGCTAAGTCCTCGCTACCCGAAAACACTGAAATTACCGAAAAACAGGTCCTAAAACAGGTGTTTTCAGCAAATTTCAGATTTACGCAGGTTTTTGCAACTGTTCTTTTTAAGCGACTACATTAGGGGAAGTGAAGCAATCTACGCACGTTTGACAAAGTTTGGCTACGTATGACCATTTGTGGCTCAATTTCATACAATTTGATGCTACAAATTGGGGCCTTTGCTCTTACATGCTTCTAAAGGCCGTGCATTAGCCTTATGTATATTTTGTGAGGTTAAAACAACTAAAATTGTTTTTTTTTAGTACAAATTCGCTCGCTAAAATTTAAATTTCAGAAATTGATTTTTGTGCCCAAAATCGACCTATTTTGCCCCAAATTGCTCCTGTGACCATTTGGAACTGTACTGCACACTTCTGTGAGGCTATACTCCCGTTTTTGTGCATTTTGCCCAAAAATTCAGCGTATTAGCCCTCTTATTCGTGCAACTATCACCTCATCTTCTTCGGATGTGAAGAATCTCTACGAGATTTGGAGGTTAGATGGAACAGGTTTCGATTTTTGTGCCCAAAATCGACCTATTCTGCCCCAAATTACTCTTGTGACCATTTGGAACTGTAGTGCACACTTCTGTGAGGCTATACTCCCGTTTTTGTGCATTTTGCCCCAAATTGCTCTTGTGACCATTTGGAAATGTAGTGCACACTTCTGTGAGGCTATACTCCCGTTTTTGTGCATTTTGCCCAAAAATTCAGCGTATTAGTTCTCTTATTCGTGCAACTATGGCCTCATCTTCTTCGGATGTGAAGAATCTCTACGAGATTAGGAGGTTCGATGGAACAGGTTTCGATCTTTGGAAAGACAGGATCCAGGGAATCCTATTTCTTAAGGATTGTGAAGGGCCACTTGAGCAGGTAAAGCCACAGAATATGACGGATGAAGCATGGGTTAGCCTGAACAGGAAGGCTGTTACATATATTAAAATGGCCATAACCGATGAGACAGGCATTGATGTGAAAGGTCTCACAAGTGCTTTTGATGTGTGGGAGAAGTTGAAGAGAATGTATGAGAATACAACGCCTGTCAACCAAGTGCATTTGATGCGAAAACTTGTTGCCATGCAACTAGATGAGTCCAAGAGCGCTGCAACGCACTTGTCGTTGTTCGCAAGTACTTTGTCGCAGTTACAAGATTCAGGCTTGCCCCCTTTTGATGATAAGCTGAAAGCTATCTTCTTGCTTATGACCTTACCTGAGTCATGGGAAACATTGGTAGTTTCATTGTCCAATAACCCCAATTTCACCTTTGATAGTGTTAGGGGTTCTATCTTGAATGAGGAAATCAGGAGGAAAGCAAGTGGAGAGAGAGACAGCTCTGCCAACATGGTTAGAGGCAGGACAGAAAAGAAGAATGCCTATGCACAAAGGTGTCACAAATGCGGGCACCACGTGCCAATAGAAAAGAACAGACTGAACAGACTTTTAGCACTTCAATAACAACTGTTCAATAACAACTGAACTGAGAGAGAGAGAGAGAGAGAGAGACGACACGCGACACGGAGTGGCGAAATTCCACCCCAGAGAGTATTGGCCCCAAACCTTGGCGCCCCTTTCGGTATTTCTTTATATTACTGCTGATTCGCAAAGTACAACAGCCCGGGAGCACCTCCTCTGCAATCTGCGCGCTGAAGAGTACCAGAGAGGGCTCCCAAGGCTCATATTTAAAGGCCCAAAGCCTAAAAGCATCAAATATGGAAAGCTGACCCCAAAAAATCACTTTCCTAAAATTTCGGGATTTCCATAAAAATCCGCTGCGAATTCCGGGACGTCCGTACAGGTGCCACATCATCATATTTTGATGTGCAAAGTCTTTTGAGTGTGTTCTGCTTTATTTTTAATGCCTTTATGCCACTTGGGACCCCATCGGACGAGATCCCCATAAGTTGGTAGGACTTCTTCTTCTTCTGTTGCTTGTTCTTCTTAGGGTTTCTAGAATTAGGGTTTGCAGGTTTTAGGGTTAGGGTTTCCAGAATTAGGGTTCAGCAGTTAGGGTTTCTGGCAAAAATTAGGGTTGGCAGGTTTTAGGGTTAGGGTTTCCAGAATTAGGGTTTCAGCAATTAGGGTTACCACGTCCTCACCCTGTGACACTTCTTCTACTGCTTCTTAGGGTTTAGGCCCCTCGGCCGGCATCTGTAAGTTGGCTCCATTCTTTAGGCTTTGACACGTCAGCAGTTTGTTACATCTCCCCTTCTTGAAAGAGAGTAATCGTCCGCGATTACAGCATATCTGCAAAACAACTCAAGTTAGCTCAAAAATTTCCGAGGGACATTCCGAGGGACAATCAATTTGCTCTTTTTATTAAGGAGTTAGCTTCTCCTTTCTGCTCTTTTGATCAAGGAGTTAGCTGCTCCTATCGGCTGTTTTGATCAAGGAGTTAGCTTCTCCTTTCGTCCAGATCCACTCTTGATATTCCGGCGTAATAATATTAGCCATCACACCCAGACCGTATACTGATCTTCCTCGGGTGTCTTGATGTACTAAAATTACATACCCAGGCAATCTCATCCAATTAGGAATATTCACTGTTGGCACATCACAATGCAACACAAATGCTCACATATGCATGTTACAGGACATAGAAACATAAAGCCGCCGATGAACACTCCTCCCGCATAACCGAACAAGGTCCGGGCCGGGAGATATTCAACGACTCCCTCATCACTCCTCCCGCATAACCTAAAAAGGTCCGGGCCGGGAGATATAGAGGCCTTTTACAACCAAACGCCCCCCAGACCGCAGCCTGCGTCGTTTGGAGGTGCTGAGAGTAACCACTGCTCAGACTTCTTAATACTCCTCCCGCATAACCATCCAAGTCCGGGCCGGGAGTCACACCAACAATTATTTTACAAGCATACAACCAAACGCTCCCCAGGCATCGGCCTGCGTCGTTCGGAGGTTTTCAAACATACAACGAAACGCTCCCCAGGCATCGGCCTACGTCGTTCCGAGGTTCAAACAATACCAAAACAGTATTTCTCACTTCTCCACCTAGGAGTAAAATCACCAATCATTGAAACCAGTATCAAACCAGAGTCAAACAATTCAAATCGGCACCAAAACAGGTTCAAAACAGATATCATCCATTTCAAACAAATTCCAAACAGGATCACCAAACAAGATCAAACAGAACTTAAACTTAAAAAGCAATCTCGACATCAATCGAGCTCGAAAAGTCGACTGACTTTCCATCTTGAAACCTGCACCAAAAATTAGGGTTAGGTTCCTTCCATGAGGTCGTAGCTGAGCACAACATGGTCCATCAGCTCTTGGACAGACAGTGTTTCTTTGGCGGCGATGGTAGTCCCAAGAGATAGCAATCACACTGAACCTCCAAGGTCATCTGCTCGTGAAGAGACATCTACTGAGAGATGTCGAGAAATTTCAATTTATAATCTGCTAGGGTTTCCATGGCAAGCATTTCAAGATACCCCACTCTGCCAGAAGTTGCACTCCGAAGGAAGATGTCAGAAACCATATAACTTCGGGCAAAAATTTTCTTGAAAGCTTGTCAAGTACTTGGAGTATGCTGCTTGGTAGCTATAGACATCAACATCTGCATGGCACTGCTTCTGAGAAAAACAGTGACTTGAAATAAATCTGGATCCTTCTCTTGCATGGCTTATGCCATGTAAGACATGAGCGGTGAAGACGGGAGCGCGCCCGATGCGCGATGAAGTAAGGGTGGGAGTGGCTGATACCTCAAATATAATTCAATTCCAATAGCTCTGTCTGCTCTTTTGTAGGACCGGTATGCTTTCAGAAAAGCACACGCCTGATGCTCTGATACCACTATCACAAATGCGGGCACCATGTGCCAATAGACAAGAACAGACTGAACAGACTTTTAGCACTTCAATAACAACTGTTCAATAACAACTGAACTGAGAGAGAGAGAGAGAGAGAGAGAGAGAGAGACGACACGCGACACAGAGTGGCGAAATTCCACCCCAGAGAGTATTGGCCCCAAACCTTGGCGCCCCTTTCGGTATTTCTTTATATTATTGCTGATTCGCAAAGTACAACAGCCGGGGAGCACCTCCTCTGCAATCTGCGCGCTGAAGAGTGCCAGAGAGGGCTCCCAAGGCTCATATTTAAAGGCCCAAAGCCTAAAAGCATCAAATATGGAAAGCTGACCCCAAAAAATCACTTTCCTAAAATTTCGGGATTTCCCTAAAAATCCGCCGCGAATTCCGGGACGTCCGTACAGGTGCCACATCATCATATTTTGATGTGCAAAGTCTTTTGAGTGTGTTCTGCTTTATTTTTAATGCCTTTATGCCACTTGGGACCCCATCGGACGGGATCCCCATAAGTTGGTAGGACTTCTTCTTCTTCTGTTGCTTGTTCTTCTTAGGGTTTCTAGAATTAGGGCTTGCAGGTTTTAGGGTTAGGGTTTCCAGAATTAGGGTTCAGCAGTTAGGGTTTCTGGCAGAAATTAGGGTTTGCAGGTTTTAGGGTTAGGGTTTCCAGAATTAGGGTTTCAGCAATTAGGGTTACCACGTCCTCACTCTGTGACTTTCTTCTACTGCTTCTTAGGGTTTAGGCCCCTCGGCCGACATCTGTAAGTTGGCTCTATTCTTTAGGCTTTGACACGTCAGCAGTTTGTTACAAAGGAGTAAGAGTAAGAGTAACGAAAGGGGAAATGGCAGCAAAGGCAAGGGTGATGTGACTTGCTATCAGTGTGGCAGGAAAGGTCACAAGAAACCCGATTGCAGGTACTACAAAGCCGAGTTAGAACGGAAAAAGAATGGCGGAGACAAAAAGAAAGAGAAGAAGGAAGTCAAGACAGATGCATAGGATAGCTCAAAGGACAAAGAGAAGGCCAATGTGGCTTCTAGTGTTGTGATTGAGGAGTTGTCATATGTAGAGGACATCTTGTGTGCCACTTTGTCAAATGATGATGCTTATGACATTAATGCCTCTCTTAATATTCATTCACAGGACATGCAAATCACCAAGAGTGATCTTATTGATGCTTTGTTGACTGTCAATGATGCATTATCCCAGACTTGGATTGTTGATTCCAGTGCTTTATTTCATGTGGCTCCTATCAAGGAGTGTTTCTCTACTTTTGATGCAGGCAAGCGAGGCCATGTATACCTTGGAAACAATCATGCATGTTCCATTGAGGGTATTGGCACTGTGCATCTCTCCATAGATGGCACAAATGAGCTTGTCTTGCATGATGTTAGATATGTGCCGGGAATCAAGAAGAGTCTGCTTTCTGTTGGTCAGATAGATATGCATGGTTACAGGATCTTGTTTGAGAGAGGATCATGGAAAATGACTAAAGGCTAAAGGCTGATTGTAAAGGGGACAAAGAAAGGGACACTTTACTGCATGCATGGAAAGGCCGTGTTGGGCAAGTTTATTACATTGGCTGAAATTAACTCTCACATGGAGTTGTGGCACAAGAGGCTTGGCCATATGAGCCAAAAGGGCCTTGCTAAACTTTGTACTTTGAACAAACTTGATGCTAAAGGCACAAAGCTTGACTTTTGTAATGAATGTCAATATGGCAAGCAAGTAAAGCGTTCTTATTACTCTGGTGTCTCTCGTAAATCTTGTGTGCTTGATCTTGTACATTCTGATGTATGTAGTATGCCTAATAAGTCTACGGGAGGTGCATGCTATTTTGTCTCCTTTGTTGATGATCATTCTAGAAAAATTTGGGTTTATTTGCTTAAATCTAAGGATGAAGCCTTTGCTGCGTTTAAGAGATTTCATGCATTTGTGACCACCAAACAGGTAGAAAGCTAAAATGCTTGCGTACAGACAATGGAGGGGAGTTCACAAGTGCTGAATTTAACAAATTTTGTGAAAATTTGGGCATTAAGAGGGAGCTTACTGTGCCATACAGCCCCTCTTCTAATGGTGTGGCTGAAAGATTCAATAGGACACTTTGTGAGAGCGTGAGATGCATGTTGTCCAAAGCTAATCTCTCTCATGGATTTTGGGGAGAAGCTTTGAAAACTGCAGTGCATATATGCAATCGATCCCCTCACATGTCTTTGAAAGGTGACATCCGTGAAGAGGTTTAGTCTGGCAAGCCTGCTTCATATGATCACTTACGCATTTTTGGTTGCGAGGCTTTTGTGCATGTCAGACCCAAGTTGAGGAGTAAACTAGATGCCAAATCCATTAAAGGCCTTTTCATGGGATATGGTGAAGAAGGCGAAATGGGTTACAGGATTTGGTTACCTCAGCTCAAAAGAGTTGTACGTAGCCGGGATGTTGTTTTTAATGAGGCAAGGCTGCTTCAAAACAATTGTGCCTCAAAGCATGACCATAAAAGGGTTCAAATTTCAGCATGACCAGCCACATGTTAGGCCTATTTTTGACCCTCAGGATGCACCACATATGGGCTGAAAATGTAGATGATCCAGTGGTGTTTGAGCCAGATGATATTGGACAGCAAATTGAGGCTCTTGAAGGGCATTTGCAGCCACGAAACAATGTTGAAAATGGTGTTGAAAATGATGTACAGCAGCCCATTGTTGATGATTTTATTATGCCACCTAATGTAGACCCATTACCGGATAATGTGGATCATTGGGTGAGGCGGTCTACTCGTCCAAGACGGACTGTGAGTAGATATGATCTCTCTTTGCATTACATTATGTTGATAGATGAGGAAGAGCCTCTTACGTATAAAGAGGAAAAGATATGTGAGTCAAGCAGTAAGTGGGAGCTTTCAATGCAAGAGGAAATGAAATCCTTGTATGCAAATGATACTTGGGATCTTGTGCCATTGCCTAAAGGGAGAAAGGCTCTTCCTAACAAATGGGTATACAAGATTAAGATTGTGGATGAAAAACCCAAGTACAAGGCAAGATTGGTTGCAAAAGGATATGCACAGAAAGAAGGAATTGATTTTCAAGAAATCTTTTCTCCCATTGTAAAGCTTACAACTTTACGTGTCCTTTTTGCTCTCGTTGCGGTGCTTGATTTTGAATTGAATCAAATGGATGTAAAGACAGCGTTTTTGCATGGTGACATTGAAGAGGACATATACATGAAACAACCTGAAGGTTTTGTAGTTCCTACACGTGAGGAGCTTGTATGCAAACTGAAAAGCGCTCTGTATGGTTTGAGACAATCATCACAGCAGTGGTATAAGAAGTTTGACACTTTTATGTTGTCTCAAGGCTTTAAACGCAACCATGCAGATCATTGTTTGTATACGAAAAGGGATGAAGATGGTAGTCCCATCATACTTGTTCTCTATGTTGATGACATGCTGCTTGCCGGGAAACATAAGACTAGTCTCGATGCTCTGAAATGTAAGCTAAATTCAACATTTGCTATGAAGGATTTGGGTGATGCAGAGCATATTTTGGGTATGCGTATTAAAAGAGATAGAAAGATGAAATTGTTGTTTTTATCTCAAGAAAGGTACATTGCAAAAGTACTTGACAGGTTTAATATGGCTGATGCTAAGCCTCTTGGAGTACCTTTACCTCCATACACTAAGCTTAGCAAAGCAGATTGCCCAAAGGATGAGGTGGCATTGAAAGCAATGAAGGGAATCCCTTATACATCAGCTTGTGGTTCTCTTATGTATGCTATGGTTGCCACTCGTCCCGACATTGCTTATGTAGTGGGAGTTGTTAGTCGATACATGTCGAATCTTGGCAAAGCGCATTGGAAAGCTGTCAAATGCATTCTGAGATATTTGAAAGGTACACAATCAAAGTGTATCTGTTATGGCAAAAGTGACTTAAAGTTGCAGGGATATTGTGATGCAGACATGGCAGGTGACATGGATACCAGGAAATCTACCAATGGATATGTATTTGCCATTGCTGGTGGTGCAGTCGTAGCTTCTCTTGGTGTTCTAGGTTACAGAAAATTGTGGCATTGAGTACTACTGAGGCTGAATATATATCAGCCACAGAGGCTTCAAAAGAGGCCATTTGGTTAGGCAGACTTGCAAAAGAACTTGGCATGCCTGCTCATACACCCGTGTTGGGTTGTGATAGCGAGAGTGTTGTCTATTTAGCCAAAAATGCCATGTTTCATGCGCGTACCAAACACATAGATGTGCGGTACCACTTCATACGACAAGTATTGGAGGATGGTCTAGTCAGCTTGACTAAGATCCATACACACGATAACCATGCAGATGTTCTCACCAAGAGTCTTGCTAAGGCGCAACATGAGCATTGCATACAGCTGGTGGGAGTTGGTTAACTTAAAGGCGTCATTTATGCCTTTAAGTGGGACATTGTTGGTTTAAAGGCGTAAATAACCCCTTTTTGTACATTTTTATACTTTGTCCAGGTTCAATATGAACCTAGACACATTTTTTAAAGGTCACTTATAATAAAAGTGGGAAAACCCAATACTCACTTATTGAGTTTTCCCCAAAAACGTGAGCTCTCTCTCTCTCTCTCTCTCTCTCTCTCTCTCTCTCTCTCTCTCTCTCTCTCTTCGTTTTGCTAGCGCTTCCCTTCTGCAGCACAGTGCCTCTGCTTCAAGCCTCAAGGCCTGCACATCTTCGCGTGCTCTATCACTTGCACACACCGCCACGCGCTCATCACAATGCCGGTTCTAAAACAAGTACTTCCTCTTCAAGATCTTTCACTATCTCCTCCTCTTGAGCAAGCAAACTGGGTGGCACTCTGAACATGCCCTGTGCACCTTTTGAGACATCATAGGCACATGATGCGTCGTCTCCTCTAGCTTGGTATCACTCCTACGAGCCTTTATCAAATGCATATCAGCAAAAGAAGGAACCTTTACCTCTTGGTGCTCATGTATCTGTTTGGGCTTCGTAATTGTAGACTGTAGCAATCCCGCCTCCATTTTCTTCTTCATTTTTCGACTCTTTGCTCTCGCAACTCTGACAGCTTCGTCGTAGCTTCTTGGATCTTCATAATCCACTCTCTCTTGAACATAAGGATGCAGGCAAGCTAGAAACTTTTCCAACTTAAAATATTCTGCATTGATCACTTGGGTAGCAGCTGCCAAATCCCACCAACATGCTTCAAATCTATCAACAAAGGCATGGCACTCTTCACTTACATCTTCTTGCAGGCCTTTGATCTTCGCATCTGACACCACCCGAAATCTTTGCAGGAACTGCTCTCGAATGCCAATCCAATTTTTCTTGTGTGCAGTTTCTAAGCCATCGAACCAAGCCTTCGCTTTACCTCACAACACCAATGGTATAGTCTGGAGCTTTGCTTCATCACCTAAATAGCTCAAAATCTCCAATCCACTGGTCCGCATCTTATTCACCATTGAATATCAGACCAAAACTTTACTTCATCTTGATCCACGAACACTTTGCCAAGGAGCAATCAGTGGTCCTCAGTCAAGATGGAAAGGGGGAAATGGGAACACACCCACCACACACTCAGAATACCTCTCTATAGCCCAGGGTTTCCACAGCACCCCTATCCCCTAGTTAACATACACACACCGAACCAAATTTGCAAGCAGTCGTTGTCCATGCCCATACCCAACCAACCCGGATGCCATACACCCAACCATAGAACATGTAATCATAGCTTCAACCTTAAACCCTTGAGAGCACCTTTAACCACATATACAATCCCGACACCTTCACATTTCAAGACCACTGGCATACACAAGTTCGCCTACAAGTTTACACCCTCCTTGCATACATAAAGTCCACATAGGGAGAACGAACCCACCCGATGCACACCAAAAGCACAGATATACCCAATACACAATAAGGGGACATGAGGGCGAGAGAGAAAATTGACACAGATTTGAGAGTAGCATTGACAAGTATCATGGAAAAATTCTTCAAAAGAGGGTGTACAATGATGGTGGTGGTGTTCTCCTTCCACTTCAATCGCTACGCAAAAACTACCTTCAAAACAGTCCCCTTTTCTTCATAGGCCACCTTTGAACTTCCTTCGGCTCCTCCCACACTCCCACAGCCATGCAAACACCCCCAAGCACTACCCTCTGATTTCCTTTGTCTTCCGAGTACAATTGAGTGGAGGTGTTCATGGACACCCCCCCCTCTCTTTTTCCTTCCCTTCACTTCTTCATGAGATCAAGCCACGAAAAACAAAACTCTGTAGTTAGAAACGTCGCCTTCTCCTTTTTTTTCTTTTTACACCTCCAAGCTTTGTTCTCCAACTCCCCAAGCTAAAAAAAGTCCCACCCTTCCTTTCCAAAGAAAACGTTTTCTTTTTCCTTCCTTTTCTCCCAAACTGTAGCGCCCCCCTTTTTTCTTGGCCTCTCTCTTTTTCCTTTTGATTGCAGCCTTTCTTTTGCATGTTGTCCTCCACTCCCACCTTCTAAAAACATTCCTTTCATTTCTCCCCTTCATCCATCGACCTTCCCATGCAAAGTCCACCCCTGTTTCTCGATTCACTGCATGTACCCCTTTACCCACGTTTTTTGAAAAAAATCTTTAGCTCCCTTTCATTGTCCAAAAATACACCATTAAACTCCACTTTTTAATTTAAGCAAGTGACAAGGGCAGACATCACATGACCGGTGGTCTATACCGAACTCTGTGTATCGTATCACCATCAAAACAACTTTTACTACTTCTTCCAAGACCGAATGGCCTTCTGTGAGCGTAGTTCGCCCTGCAATAGTGGTTCTCGAGTGACAAAATCTCCGCCCGACAAGATTACGTCCAAGCCATATCTCCTTGCTTTGATGTCCAATTGGCGAACGGAGAAACACCTATTATCAAGCACATAAAATTGCTAATCTGGACCACCCATTTGGCATACACAACATGACAACATCGCATGCCATGACCACCAATCTGCCACACACTCAGCTCCCCAGCTAGCAAAGCTTGAAAACCACCATTGACCTACTAAATTCCATATTTGGCATACACATCTCGATGACACTTGCCATGCCCTGCATCAAGTACCTGCCCAAGCACTCTGTCATGATACTGCTATCTTCCATGCACTTGCCTCTAGCCTGTCCCTAAGTTGACAAGATTTGACTGCACCGCCACCTCCCCAACCGCCACCTCAATATAACGATTGAAGCCTGTATGCTTGCCCCCACTACCCATATCCTCGCTTTGCACCGCATCAACCTGAGGACCTCAACGATGGGGGATCTACAGTAAAAAATTTCCCCTTTTCAAGCTTGAGAGATAGAAAGAACGCTTTACACTTCTTGCAACAATTTGATAACATCTATACCCTAGGGAACCACACGAAAAAATGAAAGATCTCTCGAGCCACGGGTTTTCTGAAAGAGAATACTACGAAGTGGTGGAGTCTATAGCTACTGACGAGTGCAAAGCGCGACACGCACCGACGGCCTCAAAAGCCAGGAGCCGATGCAAACCGAGCCGGCCACGGTGAAATGAACAGGAGGCACCACCTAGCTTTGAGCGGCTAGGACGTAGACAACGGTGATTTGAAATGACACAAAACTCTGCACACCGAGAGAGAGAGAGAGACGCAGGTGATGAAAACCTCTCGGGGTGTGAGGGGAAACTGATTTAATGCAATTTTACAGCAACCTTATCTTCGGCGAGGAGGCAATCATGGTGACAGAGAGAGATAGAGAGAGATAGCGAGCCTAATAGTGCGTTCTCTAGAGGTGACTCATAGACTCGGAGATTTGTACTAGCGTAAGTGTGTGGCGACCATTGGAGTCAAGATGTAGACATGGCTTCTTCACATAGTGCTAAAACCCAAAATGCTACACTAAATCCCCTCTCTCTTGATACAAGTGTTGCCAATCCCTCCCACCAAAATGCTAGCAAGTGTTGAAACCCCCCCCCCCCCCCCAGATAGTGAGCTCTATGTGCCTTTTTATAGGTGCAGGCTGCATTAGGTTAGGGTAATCTAATTAGGGTTAGGGCCCTAATCAGGAGAGACAAAGCAAGGAGTTGGGCCCCAGATGGTTGACCCTTGCTTTGTCCTAGGAAAATTTAAAAATGAAATCTCCTAGGTGGGCCTTTGTGACCATCACCTAGAGAGAGGTGGCAATTTACAAATGGGGTTTTTACAGGTTTTCTTGGCTTGAAACGGAAAAATAATGATAACCTACGGATATTATTGCAAAGATGCGTCGTGGACGAGATACCGGCGAACGGCGGGTCTCGCTCGTACATCGGTGTAGTGCGCTCGTCAGTTTCGGGGCCGGCCGGGGCATGCCTTCGTTGTTTTTCCTTGTTTGGTGAGTGTCGCCATCGTGAGAGTTGGCCGTCTTTAATCTTTTCTCGATGGCGTCGAACTTTTTTTTTTCCTTGTGTGTGCGTATATGCATGCGTGTACTGTGTATATGTGAGTGCATGTAGGCGGGCTTGTGTATGTATCGACAATGGTCGTACGGGTGTGGCGTGGGAACAGGGGAGATAGAGAGATTATTGTAGTTTTTGGTGTTTTTGTGCTAGCAGCTTACGTGCAGGGCGTGAGAGAGAGAGAGAGCGATGGCGTGCATCAGACAAAGAGGGAGGGAAGGGGTGAGAGGGGTTGGGGAGTGTAACGAGGGGGTGTATGTGTGTGTATATAGGTAGAGAGAGAGTGAAATTGTTACTGCTTGCATAGCGGCGCCCTGCCTAGCAGCCCGACACAAAGAGCGAGGGAGAGATAGGGCGGGAGAGGGGATGGCGAGGGAGAGAGAGAGCGATGGCGTGTGGTGTGTGGGTGTGTGAGAGAGAGAGAGAGAGAGAGAGAGAGAGAGAGAGAGAGAGAGAGAGAGAGAGAGAGAGAGCGGCTTCGGGCCTATTGCCGACAGGAACAAGAGGGGGGGGGGGGGGGGGGGGGGAGGTCAACGGGGTGGGGAGAGTAGCGGGCCAAAGGGGGATGTGTGTGCGGCTAAGGGGTGGTGTGTGTGTGTGTGTGTGTTATGAGAGAGAGAGAGAGAGAGAGAGAGAGAGAGAGAGAGAGAGAGAGAGAGAAAGAAAGAAAGCTTTATTAACGTCTTCGAAAGGCCGAACTCGACCTATGAGACGATATCATATACATGTGTTGATGCTCTAGGCATCGGAAAATAAAAAAAGGGTACAAACTGAAATGAGCTTATACTATGCAAGAGGGTGTGCTAGGGTGGTGCATGTGGTGTACAATGTATAGTGTGGGTACTCGTGTCGAGGTGTGCTCACGCATCATCAGGCTCAACTAGGGGCTGCAAGGTGATACCACCATGAGATGATAGGGAGGGTATCTAAAAGCAAGCCACATATGTAGGGTAGATGAAACCGGCCCGTAGGGCGGTAGGCGTTGGCTTTCACCCGAAATTCTTTACTTTATGCACACACACAGAGCACTTTGCAAAGAAAACCTGCGACGGGAGTTAACACTTGAATACACACACGGCTCAGAAGCTAGAATGCTCCGAGCAGACGCCGACAACCTGTAGGCCCCAAAATTGGCGCCCCTTTCGGTATTTCTTTTTTCTTTAGGAGGGTAAATTACAAGGTAAGGTCCTGGGAATCCTTCACGTGTATCCACCTAGATACCATTTGATTTGGCCAAATTTCGGCAGCATAACAGCCCCAAAACTTGCGCGAAACCCATTCCCTTGCTAGAACTCGCTTGCACTGACGTATACCCTCTGATTCCTGTCCAAAAACAGTAAATTCAGCACGCTGTATTTACTGGTTTTTGCCCTGTTTTCAGCCCCAAACAGTCCCCTAACTGTCCTTTGCCAGTGGGACACGATTCCCAATGATCCTGGCGTCCGTATGGCTGAAAAACAGTCAAATTACAGCGCATACACAGCGCTGATTTTGCACCTGTACGGTGAGGTTATGACCCTCACCAGTGCCTGCTTTGGAGCAGCAGTTAGCTACCCCTGTTCCTGCTCAAGGAAGCTCTTGCCTCAGCACAAAAGCATGAACCCACACAACTGTACATCAGTCAAATGAGTAGCCCTCTTGTGGGGCATCGCATAACTGCACGTAGGGGAGAAAGAGAGCAGTATGTAGCGTGCGGGGCATCACTCCCGTCACCATACTGTGCATAGAGGGCAAGGTAAGCATTCCATAGCTTCTGTACCTGTTGCAATCCGCCTGTGGCTGAAAATGGCGCCCCCTTTGTTGATATGCAGCTCGTTTTTGCCTCCCAAAGTGGCAGAATCGCTCACAAGCTGACACGTCGCCCAGTTTCCGAGTTTGGGCTTTCCCTGCTAAAAATATCTCAACTGGTGCGTCAGTTGACTTCGCGGCAGAGTTGTAAAGTGTTCCCCTAGTCATACCGAAGGTAATGACGCGAACACATTTCGTGGCCCAAAATAGCAGTTCCCTAAATTTTAGGAGATGCTTCCGTTGGGCTCCCACTGGTCTTCTGACCATCTATCCTCATTGGGACCGCATCCAAAAATGCAATGTGGCCCAACTGTCGGATACTTTTTGTTGGTAGTCCCACCTTGACTTTACGCCTTAATTGAGTTCACTTCCTAGTATCCACCAACTTGCTAAGTGCGACAGGGGGGACCTATATGATCTTGCTCTGAGCCTAGACATCCTCTTACCATACGAATTCCAGTGCCGACCACTTCCCGTCTGCGGGTGAATCTACCGTTCACATTGGCCATACAATGTCCGACCGTTTGCTACTTCAAAAAGAGGGTCTCAAAACAAATAAAATAAACCCCATTGGAAAGAAACCAACAACCAAGGTTAGCAGTTGCCACATCTCTGTGACATGGTTAATAACTGCCACGTCCTCGTGACATACCCCCCTCTTGAAATCGCAAACGTCCTCGATTGCATACCATAAATACACGCCACTAATGATCTTGTGCTATTAACACTCTTTTATCATCGCATGTATCCGCAAGAAAGGTCGTAACATACATAGATACAAATGACTTAATGAGGCCTTCATACTTTTGCCATTTCCATCTATGGCACTGAATTCATATGTACATTTGATGTACTAGCTCTATCATTACCCCTCCTTTGCACACGTTGGGTTGGGGCATAAGTAGGATGTAACCCAAAGGCTTCAAGGTAAAGCTGCAATACATTTGGTGACTCTGACAGTTCATGCTCTTCCATCCACTTTGCATCCATAGGCGGATAGTTCTTGAACTTCACCAAATAGCGTCTTGCAACTTGTCCTTTAACTTTTCTGTCCTTATGTGCCAAAACTTGCTCACGTACCAGGATCTCATCAAGTTCCTCAACTTCTGGCTGATCCTCAACTGACATATCTTCTGGCACATCACCCACGAAGGGTCTTAGAAGACTCACGTGAAACGCATTATGAATCTTCCACGGATCAGGCAATTTCAGCCTGTAAGCCACATCGCTGATCTTGTCAAGCACTTGAAAAGGCCCATAGTAACGCATGCTGAGCTTAGGAAACAGCCGTTCCTTACCCTTCATCTTCTTTAACCTTGCCTTTTCGAACCTTAAAAGAACCCAATCACCAAGTGATAGTAGCAATTCACGACGGCGACGATCAGCAGCCTTTTTCTGTTTTGCCTGAGTCTTCTCCAAGGCAACTTTAATCTTCTTATACATCTCATCCAAGTTCTCAACATATCGATCTGCCTCAAAGATCTTGTCCTTTGTATGCAAAATGGGAGGAACCTTTTTGCCGCCTTCAACAATCTCAAAAGGTGCTTCGCCAGTAGACGAATGCACCGTATTATTGTACGGATACTCAAGCATAGGCAAATACTGTTCTCACTTGCCCTTATTATCTGACACATAGCATTTCAGCAGATCTAAGACAGTAGAATTGGCCTCTTCTGACTGTCCATCAGTTTGTGGATGAAACGAAGACGAGAACTTGAGCGTAGTACCCATGTTCTCAAACAATCCTCTCCAGAACAAACTGGTCATGCGAGGATCACGATCACTGATAATCGATTGTGGCATACCATGGTACTTAAACACATTGTACATGAACAAGCGTGCCATCTGATCAGATTTTATCTTCTTCCTGACAGGGATAAAATGGGCCTGCTTGCTGAACCTGCAGATAATGGTCCATATACCATCATTCCCTGTTGGCGTCCTTGGAAGATCAAAGATAAAGTCCATAGCAATGCTTTCCCATGGCTTATACGGAATCGGGAGTGGTTGTAACAACCCTGGTGCCTTTTGCCTGTCAAACTTGACCTTTTGGCAAACTATGCATGCTCGCACAAAGGCATCCACATCTCTCCTCAAGGTAGGCCAATAGAAGAACGTCTCTACCGCTTTAACTGTTGCATCAATGCCACGATGCCCGGCATACGGTGGGACATGACTCTCTTCCATGACCTTATGTCGCAGTGGCCTAGTGACACAAAGTCTGCCATGCATCATCATAAAACCATCTCTGAGGAGGTAGTGCTCGTGATGTTGCCCCTCTTGTAACTGTTCAAAGATCCTTGCAAAATCTTCATCAGCAGTATATTGTTCCTTCATGTCATCTAACTCATGATGATAAGGAATTGACACAGCTGAAATTTGTGGCTTTCTTGATAACGCATCAGCCACAACATTCTTCTTGCCTTCCACATGCATAATCTGGAAGTGGAACATGGAAAGAATGTTTGCCCATCACATATGCTTTTCGGATAACTTTGACTGTGTCAAGAAGTATCGCAAGGTCTGATGATCTGTTTGGACAACAAAATCAGCACCTAAGAGGTAGTGCTTCCAACTAGAAAGCGCATGAATCACGGCCAAGAGCTCTTTCTCATAGACTTGCATAGTCCTCTCTGGCCCTTGCAAAATTCGGCTTTCATAGGCTACTACCCGTCCATCTTGCATTAGCACTGCTCCGATGCTACTGCCACACGCGTCACACTGGACCACAAATGACTTCCTAAGATCTGGCAAAACAATAACTGGATCTGAAGTCAACTTTTCCTTTAAGAGACTAAAAGCTGAAATCTCTTTTTGGGTCCATCTGAAAGTGACCTCTTTCTTTTGCAATGCGTGAAGAGGCGATGCTATCTCTGCAAAATTTCTGATAAACCTTCTATAGTAGGAACACAATCCCAAGAAGCTTCTGACATCGTGCACAGTCTTCAAGTCTGGCCATGTCTTGATAGCTTCGACCTTTGCAGGATCCATTCTAACACCATCCTTTGAGACTATGTGGCCCAGAAAGTGGATCTCTTCAAGGAAGAATTCACTTTTCTTAGGATTGACAAGTAACCTGTGACTGCGCAGCTCTTCGAACACAATGGTCAAGTGATGCCTATGCTCCTCTTCATTCTTCGAATACACAATCATGTCATCGAAGAATGTTCCAACAAACTGTTGATGCGAGCGGAAAATCCGGTCCATCATTCTGTTGAACGTGGCAGGAGCATTTGTTAGCCCAAACGGCATCACTAGAAACTCATAAAGACCAAATGTCGTTCTAAACGCAGTCTTGTGCACATCCTCTGGGCTTATACGAATCTGATGGTACCCACTCTTCAGGTCTATCCTGCTGAAAATTGCAGCACCCTCTAAACGATCGAGAATATCATCAATGCGAGGAATAGGAAACCTATTCTTGATGGTATTCTTATTCAACGCACGGTAATCAATACACATGCGCCATGAGCCATCCTTCTTCTGCACTAGGAGCACTGGGGAGCAAAAGGGTGAAGAACTAGGCTGAATCAGCCCTTTCTCTAATAACTCCTCAACCTGGCCCATAATCTCTTTCTGCTGCGCCGCACTAACCCTGTAGGGAGGTCTATTTGGTGGGCTACACCCTGGCACCAAATCTATCCGATGGTCCTCAGGTCTCTCTGGCGGCAATTGCGACGGTAATGAATCAGAAAAACAGTCACTAAACTTTTGCAAAAATGCTGACCTTTCTTTATCTAACACAGATAAATTTGACTGATCCCTATCTGAGACATCACGTGCAAAAATCAAGTACACAGAAAGATGATTCTTTATTACAGAAGTGATAGCAGAAGCAGATACAATAGGGACTGACTCTCCTTTAAGCTTTACATCCAAGATATGAGTTTTGCCCCTATGCTGTACAGTGATCTTTTTGTTGTAGGCATCCAAGACTCCATGCACTCGGAACATCCACGGGATCCCCAACAAGGCGTCACAACCTTCCAGCGGCATGATGTGAAACTCTTCAGTGTCCACATACGACTGAATATGCAGACGCAGTTTTCCAATGATGGGAGTAACACACTCTGAGTGGCCAGGACATGCCAACCCTGCCTCTACTGTGTACCCCATCTCTTCAGCTTTGATGCCGAGCTTCATAGCTAACTCTGGGGAGATAAAGTTGGCTTTGGCACCTGGATCAAAGAAGATGAGTGCCGTCTGATCCCTAACTTTACCCCATGCCCTGCATAACTCACTGGCATCTGTGCTGGGCCTGTCACCCACCATGTCTGGCACTAAACCTGCTGTGGGTTTAGGCTTCTTGCCTTTCTGGTCTTCTTTATCCTCTGAGTCAACTGGCCTTTTCCTTTGTGGACAATTGATAGAAATATGACCAGGCTGCTCGCATATAAAGCATTTGTTCTCAGCCATTAGGACCTTCTTTTCCTCGAGCGACTTGCGCACAAAAGGCTTCCTTTTCTGTTTCTTTGCCTGCGCTCCAGAAGTCCCAGCTGAATCCTTGTCCTTGGTGGCCTGTTCTGACCCCTGTGACGCATCAGGAGCCATCTTCACAAAGGGCTTCTTCGCTGAATTTTTCTTTTGCTGCCCTCCTTTATCACTGCTCGAAAATCCACTGTCCTCTCCTTTCAACAGGGCAAGACCAGTGTTCGCAACTTCCATAAGCTGAGTAAGGGTAGCGACTCTGTTCTTTGTACAGTAATCGCGAAGCCCTTTAGGCAGCCCACAACAATACTTCTCTATCTGCTCTGTCAATGGCACAAATCTGTAGGAGGTCACTGAGAGTAATGCTTTACAAAACCTCCTATTGTACTCCAGCAAGCTCTAGCACGAAGCTGCCGTAAGCTGGTGCCAATCTGTCAGGACATCGGCTTCAAATTCATTTGATAGCCAAGCAGATGCAAACATTTGCTTGAAGTAAACCCAAGTGGCGGGTGCCTGTCCTTGCATTAACAATGTCGTCCACCATGTAAGCGCATTGTCCTTTAAGAAAGTGGCAGCTTTCCTGACCTTCGAGGCCTCTGTAAAATTCCCTCCCGCATAGCTGTATCAAACTGCTGGAGGAAAGTGAGTGCCTTTGTCTTGTCCTCGAAACCACTGAAGGTACTGAACTTTACCGCTGCACCACCTTCTTTGTAAGCCTTCGGCTTCTCTAGTGCCCCCAAGTTGTCATACGGGATAGTCTGCAACATGGGCACTGTACTAGGCATGATCGGCACATGTTGGCCATTCACATTTTGCGTCAGAGGTGCGATATCTGGCTGCTGTCCAGAAAAACCAGCCATGCCAAAATGACCCTGTGGCACCCCAAACTGGCCCTGGTTGCCGTGGAAACCTTGTTGCATGCCGATAGTACCATACATGGGGTTTGGCATGATGCCTTGCATACCCCCGAACACTGTTCCTGGCATGTATGGCTGACTTCCAGACGCATAACCAGCCATACTTTGGAACACTGATCCACCCCCGAAATACCCAGGATGTACCGTGGGTGGTGGAAAAACTAAGTGCATAGCCTGGTATCCAGCTCCCTGTCCATTCAAGACAGCATGCTGGCTCTGAAAGGTGGCGGGCTGAACTGGCATAACCTGTAGAATAGGCGTTCTAGCCACCTGTTCAAGCACGGGAGGAACCTGCTTTGGAGCCCCCGACTCCGCAACATGCGAGTGTTCCCTTTCCTCCTGCGCCTCATGAAGTACCTGGGCTTGAGCTTCAACAAGCTCTGTACGCGGCGTAGGTTGCCTATTTTGCTGTTGCACTGGTGGCGCTTGCAAGAATTCAATAAACCTCGGATTCTGCACCAGCTGCGAAAAGACATTCACCGCGGCAACTAACTGAGTCTTAAACGCATCATCCTCAAGTTGCCCTGTCATAAAGCCCTTTACTACTGGAGGGACATTCACGTTGACAAGAGGTACAGACTGACGTGGCCGTGAGCTCTCGCCAATCTCAAAAACCATAGGAATCTCCTCTCTGTCCTTTGGAGAGGAACCCTCTTCCATAATTCCCTTCCCCTTGTCGGCCATAGTGTAATCCCCGCGTTCTTGCACTGTGTGTCTTTACCCTGAACAATCCAGGCTCACTCTTTGAGGAAAAAGTGATTGATATCCCGGCAATGGAACCATGAAACCGGCCCGTAGGGCGGTAGGCGTTGGCTTTCACCCGAAATTCTTTACTTTATGCACACACACAGAGCACTTTGCAAAGAAAACCTGCGACGGGAGTTAACACTTGAATACACACACGGCTCGGAAGCTAGAATGCTCCGAGCAGACGCCGACAACCTGTAGGCCCCAAAATTGGCGCCCCTTTCGGTATTTCTTTTTTCTTTAGGAGGGTAAATTACAAGGTAAGGTCCTGGGAATCCTTCACGTGTATCCACCTAGATACCATTTGATTTGGCCAAATTTCGGCAACATAACAGCCCCAAAACTTGCGCGAAACCCATTCCCCTGCTAGAACTCGCTTGCACTGACGTATACCCTCTGACTCCTGTCCAACAACAGTAAATTCAGCACGCTGTATTTACTGGTTTTTGCCCTGTTTTCAGCCCCAAACAGTCCCCTAACTGTCCTTTGCCAGTGGGACACGATTCCCAATGATCCTGGCGTCCGTATGGCTGAAAAACAGTCAAATTACAGCGCATACACAGCGCTGATTTTGCACCTGTACGGTGAGGTTATGACCCTCACCAGTGCCTGCTTTGGAGCAGCAGTTAGCTACCCCTGTTCCTGCTCAAGGAGGCTCTTGCCTCAGCACAAAAGCATGAACCCACACAACTGTACATCAATCAAATGAGTAGCCCTCTTGTGGGGCATCGCATAACTGCACGTAGGGGAGAAAGAGAGCAGTATGTAGCGTGCGGGGCATCACTCCCGTCACCATACTGTGCATAGAGGGCAAGGTAAGCATTCCATAGCTTCTGTACCTGTTGCAATCCGCCTGTGGCTGAAAATGGCGCCCCCTTTGTTGATATGCAGCTCGTTTTTGCCTCCCAAAGTGGCAGAATCGCTCACAAGCTGACACGTCGCCCAGTTTCCGAGTTTGGGCTTTCCTTGCTAAAAATATCTCAACTGGTGCGTCAGTTGACTTCGCGGCAGAGTTGTAAAGTGTTCCCCTAGTCATACCGAAGGTAATGACGCGAACACATTTCGTGGCCCAAAATAGCAGTTCCCTAAATTTTAGGAGATGCTTCCGTTGGGCTCCCACTGGTCTTCTGACCATCTATCCTCATTGGGACCGCATCCAAAAATGCAATGTGGCCCAACTGTCGGATACTTTTTGTTGGTAGTCCCACCTTGACTTTACGCCTTAATTGAGTTCACTTCCTAGTATCCACCAACTTGCTAAGTGCGACGGGGGGACCTATATGATCTTGCTCTGAGCCTAGACATCCTCTTACCATACGAATTCCAGTGCCGACCACTTCCCGTCTGCGGGTGAATCTACCGTTCACATTGGCCATACAATGTCCGACCGTTTGCTACTTCAAAAAGAGGGTCTCAAAACAAATAAAATAAACCCCATTGGAAAGAAACCAACAACCAAGGTTAGCAGTTGCCACATCTCTGTGACATGGTTAATAACTGCCAAGTCCTCGTGACAGTAGAGAATGTGGTACATCGGTGGTGACCTGCTCAGGTATCTCTGGAATGCTGGATCTCCTGGTGCTGGTACATGACTCTGCTCTAGATACTGATGGTGTAAGGTTAGTATCCTCGAGATCTCCCTCTGGTGACACCCATATGTCCTGTATCGTGGGAGCCTCGGTCTCCGACGTGCCCTCTGAGACTCTGCCTGCAGAAGGGTAAGCCCTCTACTCTGTGTAGGTAGTGTGGGGGGGTCTGGTCCTGCTCGTCGGAAAAACTGTGTGATGGTAGTCTGTGTCCTGCTATCCTGACTCTGGCGTGGCTGTAACAACTGCTCTCGAACCTCTAAAGCCGCAACCAAGAACTGGCCAAACCTCCTCTGCTCTCCGCCTATCATATGCTGTTGTAATGAGTCTCCAATGCCATATCTCTCTCTCAGCTCTATATATGCTAGGCATCTCATGACAAAATGCTCCTCACTCTCCACCTCCGTCTGGCAAATCCGGCATGTACGCTCCTCTCGTGGTATGCCTCTGGCTCTGCCACTCTCAATCTCTAGCTGATGTGATGACACTCGTAGCTAGCCAATGTTGACCCGAAGTCGGTGTGGCATGTACTCTTGCATGTATGATGGAATCTCAATGAATCCCTGCTCTGAGAACCTCAGAAAATGCTCATAGTAATATAGCATTTTAGGAGGTAGGGTGTCTGTGGGCCTGCGCCATGTCCTCCGAATATATGTATGCCATATCTCCTGTCTGATGACCCTATTCCGCTCAGAGCGTGCGTGAGAGGGTATAGGTCGGGGCCTGGGTGTCATACTGGAGTGGTGGTAGTCTATCAATATCAAAACCGTGTTGAGCTAGCCAATCTGTTGTCTGGGCATACCATGAGCTAGTGTCCCCTGCCTGTGCCATCTCTCTAGATGCAATGAAGGCTCTATGAGAGATCCTATCTGGATCCATATCTTTGAATCTGCGAAGAAGGCAAACAGTCTGAAAGAGTGCCTCTACCAACATCGGTGGTGCAGCCAGCTCAGCTCTAATAATGTCGTGTGGAACTGATGGCTTGCTGCGAATCATCCTGGAGATCATAATAATCTGTGGCCTCTCTATCTGTGTCCATACTGAGTCTGCCAGTCCCGGTCCCCAAATGGCCGAGGCATACATGAGTGCAGGTGTGACCAGTGTGTCAAAGAGCCACCCCTTCGTCCAGGGCTCCTGGAAGTGGGCCTGGTGGCACTGTCTCTCCATCGGAGCTAGTGATGCGTATCCTCTGGTAAGTCTATCTCTGGCTGCCTGTGTCATGGAGAAGGTCCCTGATGCTACGGTGAATGTAACCCCCAAATATACATATGAGCCTGTCACTTCTATATCCCCTCCAGCTACTATAAATCTACTCTGTCGGCAAATCTGAGCCGATGTATGAAATATGAGAACCTTGGTCTTGCCAAGGTTCACCGTGAGTCCTCTCTGTGAGCAGAAATCATCCAGGGCCTACAAATGTAGTTGTAGTCCCTCTGCCGTCTCTGACATCAGGACAATATCATCTGCATATAAGAGTATGTGTACAGTGGTCCCTGCAATATCCACACCCTCTCCACCCCTGTGCAAGATGAAGTCTACAATCTCGTCAATGTATAGACCAAAGAGTGTAGGTGAAAGGGGGCAACCTTGTTTCACACCAATGGTGCTCACAAGGGTGTCAGATAATCCACCCCGGCATCTCACTCTCCCGGATACATGCTCATACAATGCATAGATCCCCCATGCCATCTCCTCTCCAATCCCAAGCGCAACCAGACATCGGAAAAGTCTCTCTCTAGGTACTGTGTCAAATGCTTTGCGGAAGTCAACGAAGCAGCAATATAATCTCCTCTTCCTCACCCGTGTCTGGTCGATCAGACAACGAAGGGTGAAGATATGATCAATAGTAGAGAAAGCTCGGCGGAAGCCTGCTTGTCCTGGTGTCCTCATGCCCTCTCCCTCTGCTAGAGAACTGAGCTCCTCCTCTAAAACCGCGCCATATAGTTTGGCCAGTATAGGACCAATCATGATAGTGCGATATGTGCTAGGATCCATGGCATCCCCAGATTTGTGGATAGGCACGATGGTGTGCGCTGTCCACGACTCTGGGAATCCCTCTGAAAGCGCGCGGTTGAAGAGGTGGGCAATGAGTGGTGCCAATGCATCACAGCCATATATAAGATGCTCTGCCTGTAGGCCTACCTGATCTCTAGCCCTCCCATGCTGTAGGTGGGATATAGCTTTCTTCACCATGTGGGTGGTGAAGAAAGTAGATGATGTGGGTCGGGTAGCCGATGGCGTAGGTATGGGTGGCTATCCTGGGATCTCGTATAAGCTCTCGGCATATCTGTGCCATGCTGCTGGGTCCTGAATAGGAGTGGATGGCCTGGGAGGTCTGATCCGACGCCATGCCTCAGCACTATTCTTGCTCATGAGTAAATGATAGATGTCCCAATACTGGTGCTCCTCCCACTCCCGTCTTTTACGACGGGTAAGTGTCTGCATCTTGCGCTGAGCCTGGCGATGTGTAATCTCCCCTCTGATCTCCAGTATATGTAGGTGTCTGTGTAGATCTCGACATTCGTCGTCGTACCACCTGTTTTGTGGCACAGTGCCAGTGCGTGGAGGGTGTGTGTGTGTATGCGATGTGGGAAACTTTGAGTGGCTGACTCGTGTAAGATGGATGTAATGTGTGGTGAGTGTGTCCAGAGGGGCTGTGGGGTCTAAGTGTATAAGGTGCTCATGCAGGTGATGTATATAAACAGGAGTGAGCTCATGAGTGAAAGAGATGGTAGTGTAAGTGTGAGGGGGGGAGGCGGGGGGGTCAGCAAGCTGTGTAGCAAAAAGGGAGAATGTGAGATAAGTATGATCCGCCCCTATCGGTGTGCGTGCAACGGTGAAGGAGTGTATAAGCTCTGTTGTCTGGGTAGAGCCCAACAAATAGTCTACTGTGCTCTCTCCGCCACTGTGTGGGAAGCAAGTGAATCCCCCAGAATCTCGCCACCTCGCCATCCCGTTATAAATAACGAGATGGTGCCTGCTGCCAAGCTCAAGAAGGTGTCTGTCATATCCAGTGTTGTCCTGTCCCCCATCTGCAGACACTCTACTCACCCCCATGTCCTCTGCATCAAGTGCCCTCATGATCTCCGGCTGCTCCATGTCATAGATCTCACATTGTCGGCTCTGTGTCCTCCCGTTGAAGTCCCCCATGAGGAGGACTTCCCCGAGTGATGTGTAGTGAGAAATGTCCTCCGACAGTCGAGAGTAGGGGTCCTGGATAGCATATCGTGATCCATGTGGTGAAAAGTAGCATATGGCAATGTATAGCCCTCTCTCGTGGGTGAGCTCTAGCCGTACCCACATATAGCATGCCTCCTCGTCTCTACTCATCACCTGTATTCGGTTGTGTAAGCTCTATTTGAATAGTATGGCCACCCCTCCTGACCCCCGAGCTGTACTCTGTCTGGTGATGGTCCTGTAAGTCGACTCCCACTGGAATCCTGTGACTACAGGTAGTCCTCTCTCTGGGCTCTCATGTGTCTCCGTAAAACATACAAAGTCATGCTCACTGATGATCTCCTCTAGGCGCTCCGGATGTGTCCATATAGAACCATTGCAGTTCCAGACTGCCCCTCTCAGTGGTGTCTCCTGTGCTAGTGTATGTGTCTCATAGGTCCCGAATCCCTATGAGATTGGGCGGCCGTCGATGAAGATTCTACCATCTCGAAAGAAGGCCTTTTTACCTTCTTTCCGTGCCTGAAGGACCCTGGGCATGCATGATTTCCTGTGCTCGATCTGCATCCTAGTGAGGTCCTCGTCCATAAAGATATGGCCGCCTTGGAGGCCTCGTAAGAGCACCCTTTTGCGAAAAAAGGTGGTGCGGTCCTCATCTCCTCGTAACTGCATGATCAACGGGCGAGCTCGAGTGGTGTCACGGCCGGCTCGCCATGCCTTTGTAAAAGGCATAGTCTCTTTGTAGCCTAGTTGGCTACAAAGCTCTCGTCCATCCTCCTCTGCTGAAGGTCCCTCTTTAAGGCCAGTGATCCTTACATTGTGTTTCCTCATCTGGCGCAATCGCTCCTCCTCGAGAGTAAGCTGAACCCTCAAGTGCTCTCCCATGTGAACCTCCTCGCATACCTCCTTCTTGATATTCTTTTTAACTACTTCCACCCATCCCGATTGTTTGGCCTCTATTTCTGTCCGGATCTCTTCTTTGATATCTGCTTTCCATTTATTTTTTATCTCTACTTCTATGTCTTCGAAGCTCGAGATTTCCCCCTCTTCCCTGGAGATCCGGAGGTGGTTGATGCTTTCTTGTATACGGTGTATCTCCGTGTTGGAGGTGTCACGGAGTTCTTCGAATGCTTTCTTCTAGGCCTCCTTTTCTTCTGTGAGGCCTCTGATGTTATCCTCCATCTGCTTCATCTTTTCCGTCATCCTCCTTACTTCGGCGTTCAGTGCCTTGTCCGCATCTTTCTTGGCCTGTGTGATAGCTCTGGCTATCATGTCCTCCACTTCTTTCCTGGCGGGCCATTATACCTCACTCCCCCTCTCCCCTCTCCTCCCCTCCTGTTTTATCACCTCTGGCGGACCACCATACCACCCTCCCCACACACACTCTCTCGCCACCTCACCAACCCCCCCTCTTGTTTGACATACGGCGGGCCAACCCTTCTCACACACTCCTCACACACTCTCTCTCTCTCTCCACACTACTCCCTCCCCTCACACTCACTCCTTCTCTCTCTCGCTAGTCTCTCTCTCTCCCTCCCTTGTTCTATATCTCTCTCTCGCTCCATGTGTGAACGGCCCCGCCAGAGCATCTCTTTCTCTCTCTCTCTCTCATAACACACACACACACCACCCCTCAGCCGCACCCCCCCCCCCCCCCCCCCCTCTTCTGTCGGCAATAGGCCCGAAGCCGCTCTCTCTCTCTCTTTCTCTCCCGCGCTCTCTTCCCTCGTCAGCCCGAAGGCACAATACAGAAGTCTCTCTCTCTCTCTCTCTCTCTCTCTCTCTCTCTCTCTCTCTCTCTCTCTCTCTCTCTCTCTCTCTCTCTCTCTCTCTCTCTCTCTCTCTCTCTCTCTCTCTCTCTCTCTCTCTCAATCACACACCACACGCCATCGCTCTCTCTCTCTCTCTCCGTCGCCATCCCCTCTCCCCATCTCACTCCCGCCCTATCTCTCCCTCGCTCTCTATGTCGGGCCGCCAGGCAGGGCGCCGCTGCGCAAGCAGTAACAATTTCACTCTCTCTCTACCTATACACACACATATACACCCCCTCGCTACACTCCTCAACCCCTCTCACCCCTTCCCTCCCTCTCTGTCCGATGCACGCCATCGCTCTCTCTCTCTCCTCGCTTACGCTCTCTCTCAGTCACCTCCTGCACGTCAACCGCCAGCACAAAAACATAAAAAACTATAATAAAACCTACAATAATCTCTCTCTCCCGTTCCCACGCCACACCCCTACCACCATTGTCGATACATACACAAGCCCGCCTACACGCATCACATATACACACAGTACACGCACGCATATACGCACACACATGGAAAAAAAATAAAAAAGTTCGACGCCATCGACAAAAGAATAAAGACGGCCAACTCTCGCGATGGCGACACTCAATCAAGGAAAGACGCCGAAGGCATGCCCCGGCCGGCCCCGAAACTGACGAGCGCACTACACCGACGCACCAACCAAGCCCGCCGTTCGTCGGCATCTCGTCCACGACGCATCTTTGCAGTAATATCCATAGGTTATCATTATTTTTCCGTTTCAAGCCAAGAAAACCTGTAAAAACCCCATTTGTAAATTGCCACCTCTCTCTAGGTGATGGTCACAAAGGCCCCCCTAGGAGATTTCATTTTTAAATTCTCCTAGGACAAAGCAAGGGTCAACCATCTGGGGCCCAACTCCTTGCTTTGTCTCTCCTGATTAGGGCCCTAAACCTAATCAGATTACCCTAACCTAATGCAGCCTGCACCTATCAAAAGGCACTACGAGGTCACTATCTTGGGGGGGGCGGGTGTAACAGACTTGGACACTCCAAGTCAAGAATCAACCGCGACAGCACCAAATAACCACTTCAAAACAATTCACAGATCACAATAGACTCCGCCGTGCCTAGAGATATTGGCCCCAAAGACTGGCGCCCCTTTCGGTATTTCTTTTTATATTAATCAATCATCAAAGTACAAAAGAGCGGTTAGGGTTTCACTCTCAGACTCTGCGTCCAGATGCCCTGAGAAGTGAGGCCCTCACCACTAATTTAAAGGTTACAAGGGATGCCCAAAAGCAGAGCCCCAAAAGCTTCAAATCAAAAGCAATTGCTCTCTCTCTCTCACAGAGAGTCAAAACATGAAAGCAAAAGCATTCTCTCTCTCTTTCTCATTTAAGTAGAGAAAAAGCAAAATTTGCGTCGCTCATCATTTTCCAAAAAAAAAAAAAAAAATTTCAGCCTCCGCGATTTCCGGAAATTAGGGTTTCTGGCAAAAATTAGGGTTTTTGTTGTCCGCCACATCATCACTTTGTGACATACCCCCCTCTTGATAGCATTGTAATCGACCGCGATTACGCCTGCAAAACCGACAAAAGCCATAAACCATCTTAGCAGACACTGACTGTTAGTACCTACGTACTAGGAACACACATCTAGCACATGTACCAAATCGACAGTCACATCACACGACATCACAGGACATCACCAGACATCACAGGACATCACATGACATTCAACATTCATTCGGATCTTAGACCATGATTTATCGGCAATGTAGCTAGCAATCACATCTAGGTCCAATCGGGACCTCAACGATGTCCGATTGACTAACCCCTATTGCAACCATGCCTATTCGAGATCAATCAGACCAAAATGCTGCAGTCATTTCGGCTATCAGTTCCTGCACTCACAAGAAGTCAAGAACAAATCAGTATCATAATCAGGAATTCCATTTCATAAAGTCATCCAGCAGAATACTGTCAGCTCTCAGTATCCCTGAAGCTCAAAGAGACATCAGTGACTTTAGTATCAAAATCGAGGCATCTGTTGACAAGGGAGCGGAGTGACTCCCCTCTTGTGCATCCCACTGCACCAGATCTCCGGCCAAGCTGAATTCTGGGTTCCGTTTGGAGTAGACTATGCTAAACCAAAACATCAAGGTAAAGTTTCACAATCCGAGGAGTATCTGCTAGGTCCTCCTCCTCCATCCACTTCGCATCAAATGCAAGAAAGTTCTTAAACTTAACCAAGAATCCGCCTTCGGATTTTACCTTTCTTCGTATCATTATGTGCCAAAATCTGTTCAGGAAGAAGGATCTCCTCGTTTTCTTCCACTTTGGGTTGCTCATCAGGCTCCCCATCATCAGGCACATCACCCTTAACAGGTTTCAAGAGACTCACATGCAATGCATTATGAATCCTCCAAGTATCTAGCAGTTCCAATCGGAAGGAGACATCATTTATCTTGTCAGTGATCTGGAAAGGTCCGTAGTATCACATACTAAGCTTTGGAAAAAGCCTATCCTTTCCCTTTTTCTTTCGCAGGCGTGCCTTCTCAAAAGTAAGAGCACCCAATCATCCTCCTTCAGTTTCGAGTCACGACGATGGCGATCCGCTGCCTTTTTCTGTCGTTCTTGAGACTCCTGTAAAGTCTCGCGAACCTTGGCAAAAGCCGTATCCAAGTCTCGCGAATATTCATCCGCTTCAAATTTCTAATCTTTTGTGCTCAGGAAGGATGGAACCTTCGCAGCAGTTTCAACAATCTCACATGGCGTCTTCCCCGTCGAAGAGTGTATCGTGTTATTGTAGGCAAATTCCACCAAAGGTAAGTTCTTTTCCCATTGAGTCTTCTTATCCGAGATACAAGACTTCAATAAATCTAAAATCACTGAATTGGCAATCTCAAATTGCCCGTCACTCTACAAGTGGAACGATGACGAGAACTGCAACCGCGTGCCAATGTTCTCCCAAATTGCCTTCCAAAACAAACTCATAAATCTGGGGTCTCTGTCGAAGACAATCGTCTCAGACGTGCCATGAAATCGGAAAATCATCGTGATCATTCTGTATTCTCCGGAGATCAAAAAAAATGAAATCCATTTCAATATTTTCCCAGGGGCGGGTGGGTATGGGTAAAGGCTGTAACAATCCCTGTGCCTTATGCCTGTCAAACTTGACCTTCTGGCATACCAAGCAACTGCGCACAAACTCTTTCACATCCTACTTCAGTCTCCGCCAAAAGAAATCTCTCTCTACCCCTTTCATGGTGGTAGCAATGCCACGGTGACCCGTAAAAGGTGGACAGTGGCAATCATTCATAACCTTTTCCCTCAACGGCTGTGTAACGCACAACATAGTCTTTTTCATCAAGTAGCCTTCCCGAAGGGAGTATCCAGCTACTGTCTCCCCATCCCGTATCCGTGTGAAAATATCTGCAAAATTTGTATCTGTGGCACACTGATCGGCCATATCCTCGAAGCTCCTATGATGTATCGCGGAAATAGCCAGAACCAACGGTTTTCGAGACAAAGCATCTGCCACCACATTCTTCTGTCCCTCCACATGGACAATCTGGAAGTGGAACTGTGACAAGATGTTCACCCACCGCATCTGCTTTTCCGAAAGCTGCTTCTGTGACAAGAAGTAGCGCAAACTCTGATGGTCTGTAAAGACAGTAAAATCCGCTCCGAGTAGGTAATGCCGCCACTGAGTAAGAGCGTGGATAACCGCCAAAAGCTCTTTCCCATAGATCTGTGCTGTCATCTCCGGCCTAGAGAACAAACGGCTCTCCTAAGCTATGAGATGGCCTTCTTGCATCAAGACCGTACCCAGACTACGACCACAAGCATCACAAAATATTTCAAATCACTTCTGCAAGTCCGGCAAAGTCAAATCTGGTCCTGTAGTGAATTTCTCTTTCAATGTCTGAAAGGCAGTCACCTCTGTGGGTCCCCACGAAAAAGGTACTCCTTTCTCTGTCAAGGTATGCAAAGGGGAAGCAACCTCTGCAAACTTTCATATGAACCGCCTGTAGTACGAACACAGTCCCAAGAAGCTTCTAACTTCATGGACATTCCTCAAATCGGGCCAATCACGGATAGTCTCTATCTTGGCCGGGTTCATTTGCACTCCTGCTGTTGACACAATGTGTCCCAAAAAATGTATCTCTGGTAGGAAAAATTCACTTTTCGTAGCATTAATCACTAATGTGTGATCTTGTAATGCCTGAAAGACTTGAAGCAGATGATCTCTGTGTTCTGCCTCATTCTTGGAGAAAACAATGATGTCGTCAAAGAAAGTGCCAACAAATAGCCTGTACTCTCGAAAAATCCTATCCATCATCCGGTTAAATGTCGCACGAGCATTGGTTAAGCCAAAAGGCATCACCAAAAACTCAAATAACCCAAAAGTCATCCGAAAAGCTGTCTTGTAGACATCTCCTGGCGCTATCCTAATCTGATGATATCCACTCTTCGTTGAGAGTGCTATAATCGATGCACATTCTCCAAGATCCGTCTTTCTTCAAAACCAACAACACTGGAGAGCAATATGGTGAAGTACTAGGCTGGACAAGACCCTTTTCCAAGAGGTCTTTCACTGGGTTCATAATCTTTTCATTTTGTACTCGGCTCACACGATAAGGTGGCCGATTCGGTGGCGTGCTTCCAGATATCAGATCAATGGTATGATCTTCAGGCCCTCTCAAAAGCAATCGGCATGAGCGTGGAGAAAAAAATCTTGGCGTTCTTTTCTTCAGTTCAAAACATATTCAACCTTTATCCATCGTTCAGTTCTCCCAAAAGAATGAGTAAGAAAACTGAAGTTCATCAAGTACAATCTCTAAGCCCTTCATTTATCAAAGTCGCTTTCTCGGCCGGTAGTCAACCACGGCGTAGTTCTTGTGGTACCAAGGGATCCCGAGTAGAACGTCACTCGCGTGCCCTGAACACCCCTGTCATTGCAAACGAAGTTTGCCAATGCTCGGTGTAATGGCAACATCCCATCCGGGTGCCAGTCGAACTACCTCCGCCTGTGGCGTCAGTCTGTCGGACGTAGTTCCAAATCGAGCCGCCAATTCCAAGTGAAAAGAAGTTGGCCTTGGCTCCTTCAAAAGAGCTTCCTGATCCTTCACTTTGCCCCGAAAGCGGCAAAGTTTGTACTTTCATTCATTAGATTCGGTGCAGGTCCCACGCCATGTGGTACCAGTTTTGGTTTTCTATCTGCCTTTTCTGCCACATTCCTCGGCTGCTCTCGAACTCTCAGACTTGTCGTCGTCTTTATCATTCTGTTCTTTCTGTGCCTTATCAGGGCACTTTGCGGAAATATGTCCATGTTCCCCGCATCCAAAGCACTTCCCCTCTCTGATGAAGCGAGCTCTCTCCTCAGGAGTAAGCTTGGGTCGTGCATCCTTTTTTTTTTCTCTGGGTTGCTCTTTTTCATTCTACTTTCATTCCCAGAAGTCTGTTCGGCTCGTTGTGTCATGGCCTCATCTGTGGGGTAGGTCAGACTGCCAGAGTGAATGACAAAGCCCCGCTTCGCATGACTCATCAACTCCTGAACAGAAGCTGACTTCTGTTCCAAGCAGTGATTTCGGATCTCTGTAGGTAGACCCAAGGTAAACCGCTCAATCTGTTCTCTGAACGAGATCTTTCACAATAAGAATTCACTGTATCGCTCTTGGTCATCCGGAGATGGTTCCAAGCAGCTCGTATATCTCGCTCAAACTCTTAAGTCAACCAAGAAGAAATAAAAAGCCTCTTGAATTTCAGCCATGTAACTGGCACTGTCTTGCTTAATAGAAGCGTGGACCACCAAGTACGAGCATTCCCCTTAAAGTAAGAGGCAGCTCTCCGAATCTTGGAGTGCTCTGAATAGCATCCTCCCGCGAAAGCGATGTCAAACTGTTGTATAAAAGACAAAGCCTTCGAAGCATCTGAGTATCCTGAAAAGTATCAAACTTGATCGAGTGGACACCTTCCTTAAACTCTCGGACTTTCTTGCTTTTATCTTCGAGAAAGTCATACTGGTTGGCTTTGTAAAAATTCTTCTTGTTCGCATAAAACTTTCCGTCATCGGAATCTGAGCTGTCTGTAGACGAGTCCTCAGTAGAACTGCCAGTGTCTGGGCGAGATTTAGCCTTCTTTGCCTTTCTCTTGCCCTTTCCAAAGCGTTGCTTCTTGCTTCGCTTTTTACCTTTTCTGTCTTCTTCGCTCGAATCTGAGCTGCTAGAAGAACTGTCAGAAGAAGAAGAAGAAGAACTGGGTAGGTCTTCAAACTTGACGCGTTTCTTCAATTTCTTTGCCTTGTCAAATGTCGACCGACGACCCAAATATCCCGGGAAGTCAGTGTCTTTCTTCTACTTTTTGCCGTGCTTTTTGGCTTTCTTTTGCGTGTCAAAAAGCTGAGCAATCCGTGCATCAACCACGTTCTCCAGTTCCTTCTCCGTATATTTCTTGGAGGCAGAAGGTTTCTTGAGAGCGGGTTTCGGGAGTGGTGTTGTGGTTCTCTGCCACTCCATCTGTACCTCTTCCAAAGAGGTCTGGTTCATATATTTTGCCATCTTCGGGTCCTTGGCAAAATTGAGCATCATCTTTGTTGCATCGCCGATCAACTGGGGACGCTCTATCTCTCGCCGCTCCGCCTAAGTAGGCCAAGGCGGGCCGTACTCTCTGCCGGAATCTTCCTTGTGATCCCTGCCCGCATCTCCAAATGCAGAGGGAGTCGACTGATCATTGCCTGAAGCCGTAGGTGCCGCGGAAAAAAAAAAATTCGGGGATCGGATTTCCCGTAAAAGAGAAATTGGCTGTGCTCTGATACCACTGTAACAGACTTGGACACTCCAAGTCAAGAATCAACCGCGACAGCACCAAATAACCACTTCAAAACAATTCACAGATCACAATAGATTTGCACTGGCCCGGCGGAGTTCCGTGCCTAGAGATATTGGCCCCAAAGACTGGCGCCCCTTTCGGTATTTCTTTTTATATTAATCAATCATCAAAGTACAAAAGAGCGGTTAGGGTTTCACTCTCAGACTCTGTGTCCAGATGCCCTGAGAAGTGAGGCCCTCACCACTAATTTAAAGGTTACAAGGGATGCCCAAAAGCAGAGCCCCAAAAGCTTCAAATCAAAAGCAATTGCTCTCTCTCTCTCACAGAGAGTCAAAACATGAAAGCAAAAGCATTCTCTCTCTCTTTCTCATTTAAGTAGAGAAAAAGCGAAATTTGCGTCGCTCATCATTTTCCACAAAAAAAAAAAAAATAGCCTCCGCGATTTCCGAAAATTAGGGTTTCTGGCAGAAATTAGGGTTTGCAGGAATTTTAGGGTTTCTGGCAGAAATTAGGGTTTCTGCTGTCCGCCACGTCATCACTTTGTGACAGCGGGGGGGGGGGGGGGGTGTTAGCACTTGGTAGCATTTTGGTGGGAGGGATTGGCAACACTTGTATCAAGAGAGAGGGGATTTAGTGTAGCATTTTGGGAATTAGCACTATGTGAAGAAGCCATGTCTACACCTTGACTCCAATGGACGCCACACACTTACGCTAGTAGAAATCTCCGTGTCTATGAGTTACCTCTACAGAACGCACTTTTAGGCTCACTATCTCTCTCTATCTCTCTCTGTCACCATGGTTGCCACCTCGCCGAAGATAAGGTTACTGTAAATATTGCTTTAAATCAATTTCCCCTCACACCCCAAGGGGTTTTATGATTTATCACCTGCGTCATTCTCTCTCTCTCTACAAGCCACCCATTCTTTGCTTAGTTTTTTGCTTGGCTCACATCGACCAACTTAGGACCCCATAGTATATATCTTTGTTTTGTACTGTTGTTAGGTTATTTTGTTACTCTAACTTTTTATCAGATCCACCACTAGGTAACTTTCGGGTCTCATAGGTCACTATGGCCGTTTGAAGATGTTAATATAACATTTCATTTCATTTTCTCTCTCTCTCTCTCTCTCTCTCTCTCTCTCTCTCTCTCTCTCTCTCTCTCTCTCTCTCTCTCTCTCTCTCTCTCTCTCTCTCTCTCTCTCTCTCTCTCTCTCTCTCTCCGAGAGCTCGACTGATGCGCAGACTGCAGGAGATGGGGGTGCCCACAGTGTTGATTTGGGGGATTATGGCTTTATACAGATCAGTGATGGGACATGTACGCACCCCAGAGGGGATATCTGACTTAGTTCACTCCACTATCGGGGTGAAACAGGGTTGCCCATTGTCTCCTACTCTATTTGGTATGTATGTTGATGAGGTGTCTGATTACATTGACAGAGAGGGTGATAGAGGTGCCCAGCTGGCAGGGACGTGGATCCCATTGTTGTTATATGCTGATGATATTGTCTTGATCTCTGACTCACCAGAGGGTATGCAGCGACAGTTGGATGCATTACACAGTTTTGCAGAGGATAGTGGATTGTCTGTAAACCTTGGTAAAACCAAGGTCATGGTGTTTAACACCACACCGCAGTGGATCAGGAGATCGGCACCGACCTTCACGTATGGTCAAGAGGTTGTGGAGTATACAGATGCATACACTTACCTTGGGATAGTCTTCACTGGGCCGAGGTTTTCTTTGAGGAGAGCAGCAGAGACTAGACTGACCAGAGCTTATGCGGCCTTGGGAGGCTTGGAGAGGATGTGTTCGCAGGTTCAGTTCCAGGAACCTCGGACAAAGTTATGGCTCTTTGATACTTTAGTAGCCTCAGCTATGATGTATGGGGTACAGGTATGGGGACCTTCTGTAGGCCAGGATGGTTGGAGACGTATGGAGAGGCCCTTGGTATCTATGATCTCCCGATTGATTAGAGCCAAGGCCTCCGTACCTCACGCGATCATTCGAGCAGAGCTAGCTGCCCCCCCCATGGAGATTGAGGCGCTTACCAGATCAGTGTCCTTTGTGCAAAGCCTATGGGATACTACTAGAGACAGATATGCTAGACTGGCCCTTGAGTCTTCCAGACAGTTAGCTCTACAGGGGGACACTTCATGCTGGTATGCACAGATGACTTCATGGTTTCAGACGCATGGCTTCACCATGGACAGGTTGCCCCCTTTCCAGTATTCTCTTCAGGCACCCTCGCTGTCTCTTACACGGGTGGAGATCACTAGACTCATTCGTCAGGACCTGATCCAGCTCGACACCAGGAGGACATGGATAGAGCCGCCTCAGGAGTTGAGCACGAAGATGGCTTTCTATAGAGAGCATCTTCTCCACCTCACAGGAGATGGGTTTGTGATTCGACCCAGCTACATGGACACACATATGTCTCATGGTTTGCGTTGTGCCATTGGTCAGATACGCACATCCTCACATCAGCTCGAGATTGAGACTGGTAGATTCAGAGGGATACCAGCAGACAGCAGGATATGCCGATTATGCCAGAGAGAGCCAGAGACAGAGTTGCACTACATATGTCATTGCACAGTGTTCTATGAGATACGGGGGCGTTTCCACTGCTTATTCAGAGAGGGTTTTGGTCCTCTATCTAGGGTCATGAGTTATGAGGATCAGAGATGTCTTGGACTATATCTACTTGAGTTACACAGGTATAGAGACACTTTACTGGGGAGAGCTAGAGAGAGGCAGTCCCAGAGACACATTACAGATTTCTTTTCACTAGATATGGGACAGCCAGAGGAGCAGCCACCACTGCAGAGCTCGTCCCACACTCATTCGACCACTACTGGCACTCTCATCGACCGAGCATTGGAGCTACAGAGATACAGACGACCGCGACTGAGGAGAGGAGCTACACAGCATCGACGGAGACTACAACAGAAGATTCGAGCCATACTCTCTCGACATCCAGAGTGCAGATGAGGATGGATCCTCACCATTTCTTCCATCTTTGTTTCACACACTGTTACATCCAGTTTACCGGGTACCTATTGTATCAGCTGCTACACCCACGTAGTTTTAGATTGTAGTAGTAGTAGTAGTATTTTGTTCCACTTCTAGTTCTTTTCTAGTTCTTTTGTACCCAGACATGGTATTAGATTCACTATTTTGTAACTGATTGGTCTCATAGGTCATTTTGGCCTTTTGAAGACGTTAATATAACATTTCATAACATTTCTCTCTCTCTCTCTCTCTCTCTCTCTCTCTCTCTCTCTCTCTCTCTCTCTCTCTCTCTCTCTCTCTCTCTCTCTCTCTCTCTCTCTCTCTGTGTGTGTGTGTGTGTGTGTGTGTGTGTGCGCGCGCGCGCGCGCAGAATTTTGTGTTATTTCAAATCACCGTTGTCCGCATCCTAGCCGCTCAAAGCTAGGTGGTGCCCCCTGTTTATTTCGCCGTGGCCGGATCGGCGTTTGAGGCCGTCGGGGTCTGTGTCAGAAGCAGAGCAGGGCCACAGGGTTCTACCTTGTTGGAGCAATATAAAGAAGTACCAAGAGGGGCGTCACAATTTCGAGCCATGCAGTTTGGGAGTGGAACTCCGCCACTCCCGTCTCGTGTAAATTCTCTCTCTTTCAGTTCAATTCTTTGAAGTATTAAACGTCTGTTTAGTCTGTTCTTTTCAATTGACACGTTGTGCCATCCCATTACACTCGCCGGTTTCATGATAACAATCCATTACTAATGGAAGTCTCTCCCAACCATGTGGCACTGCAGTATGTATAACAAAGGGTTCCATACAATGGCTGGCGAAGCCTCTCCTCTAGGCAAACTACGACGCAATGCAGCAATCATGGATCAAAGTAATACAAACCGGTTCTCCTGGCCACAATCCAGACCAACACTGCACATCTTTGTGGAAACCTATCTAGTCAAGTGCCAAGGGATGCCAGTTGTGAATGTAAGTCTCTACTTTTTCATCAAAAGCTCCTTTCGGGACTCGGACTTCTTTTAAAAGAGACCTCAAACATGAGCTTCCCCACTAGTGCTTTGCTCTAACAAGCAAGGCCTCTGATGACCTTGTTGCATGTCGGATGCCCATCCCAATCGGATCAAAGAAAGTTCCTAATACGGTGCTGGAGCTGGCTCATAGGAGCTAGAGAAAAGTCAAGATTAGGCCATGCCACTTTGTCACATGTCAGCTCCCGGACCAAAGAAAGGTCCTAATAAGCTGTTGAAGCTGGCTCATGAAGGCCATGCCACCTTGTTGCGTGCAGGTCCCCATCTCCATCGGACCAAAGTAAGCTCCTAATAATATGTTAAAGCTTTGTCGCATGTAAGCAACCCATCCCAATCAGAAGAAAGAAATTTCCTGATAAACTGTCGGAGCTAGTTCATATAGAGCTCGAGAAGAGCCAAGACGAGGTGACGTAGAAACATCGTCATCAAGAGAACCTTGTTACCACCACCACCTTTGCACCAAGGAAAACCAAGCACAGCTTCAAGAAAGAAGCTTCCTTTGGTGGCCGAGGAGAAGCGGTGAAATCTACTGCTTAATGGGAGAGACCAAGGCACATTTAGCTTCCTTTGGTGGCCGAGGAGAAGCGGTGAAATCTACTGCTTAATGGGAGAGACTAAGGCACATTTGGCAGCCTAGCAGTAAACTGGGCTCAAGGAAGGAGCCCTCTGAAGAGGGAGAACTGCTGTTAAAAAATGCAAAACTCTCGTGCCGATTGATTAGTCCTCTTGAAGCCATAAAAAAGGAATAAAGTGCATGCTGGCTCTATTGTAGATTGGTTGAGAATGAAAGTAGTCTTTGTATTAGTCCTGAGTTTTGGCAGAAGCATTAACTTCAAGTTGCCTCTTATTGCTGGCAAGTGCATGCCACATAAACACCTCAAATTATATCAATTGCACCCTCAGGCTGAATATTATGACGAAACAGTGAACCTTTACAGAAGCAATGTGATATGACATTTTACACGTGGTGGTTCTCGATTCAATGCTGCAGTTGTAGAGCTAATGTTGCAAACATCAAAAAAATCACACCTTTATTAGGATGCCAGAACATTTAAAGTGCTCACCTTTATCAATTCAAGAGTATCTCCAGAATCTGATAGATGTACAATGTGAATGTGGGCACCTTCGGCTAAGCTACCAATGGCCGTGTCACTGGCTAGATTTACTAACTGTTTAACAGCCTCCTTCTCCCTGCACAAGGGATCCAAATACAAAAAATTACAAGAACACAGATGACATACGCATCGAGATTTAGCGGTTACTCAATTGTTGATCTTTAAATGCCTGATCAAAAATGAATTTGCACCATATTGCTGCAAGTGTGGTTAGGCATGACAGTCATATCGAGTAAAGTAACATTTTCCTGCCTGCTTCCGCTTGATCACAAATGACATTGCCATGTCAATGTTCAATGATCATACTATCAACAGAGCTAATCAAAGTTAAGCTGGATCAATCTCAAAATCATTAAATAAAGTTGTGAGACATCCAAAGTACATATTATGACTATGACAAGGGAAAGGGTGGTTTTTTGCTTATTACATAAGTATAAATGCAGCCAAGTTCAACCTCTCTGTTTGGCGAAAATAATTCAACCTGTCATAAAGAGTAAAGAGAAAGAGTTTTGTAGTATTTCTGATGCACTCACTTGTCAATCAGGTTTGCACCCAATTGCATATGCAACCTTGGTGACTAGTTGCAGCCCAACTGGCAACTTTACAAGCCAGGTGTTATTGCTGCTACACCTGGTTTCACTATTTTGGCAGAAATTATTGTAATACAACTCAAGGGCGGCACAGACCTCAATGGTAAATTGAAAACTATTAAACATGATTAGAAGAAATGTAGCCAGGTAATAACGAGGCTCTGGCCCTGATCGTTCAGCTCCAAATGAACTGCACCTTCCTGATGTTGTGACACCTGATGACTTTTACTTCTTAATTAATAACATAGCCTGACTGTATGCGTAATCATTTCCACCATATTGTAGATCTGAACATCCAGCATATAATGCTGTATCACTACAGATACTCTTGGACTTTTTGGAAATTATTTGTCTTGCAAAAGAGACAGGATACAACATTGCTTATTCAAGACCAATGAGCAATGGATCCTTGAATAGTTTTGTAGGAAACTAACTTGGGAAGGAGCGTGGACATTATGAATAAAGTGTTGGAGCTCTTTAAAACTTGAAAGGATGTTAGCTATAATAGCACTCTCAAAATATTCAAATCTTACGTTACCATGTTGAAGGTCTCGTCTTTAGGTAAGTTGAGTATTTCTTTCTTTGTTCTGGGCTAAATTCTACATTGTCCAATGGTTGAGGAACTTCAGCATGTACCAATAAAGGTCGTTTATACTTTGCTAAAACTGGAAGAGCGGCCTGTAGAAGGAGATGCCTGAGTAACAATTCAAGCTTGAATCATGCTCAAAAAAAGAATTAGTGTTCATAGAAAAAACCTTTAAATGGTTTTTGTCTGTCATTGGAAAGTCATTAATTCCTGAGGGGCACATAAAAGACTCCACAAACCAAACAAGAAATTAGATATAAACCAGCTCCTGATATAAAACTGAAATAGGTCTTTTACACAAATCTGACAAGTAACAGGGTCCTAGGAATGTACAAATAAGAATTCAAGATAGCCTCACCTTCAAACCAAGAGCACCAGCTTCTAGGAGCTCAGTCAACGCTGATCTATTAAAAGCATTTTCAGGAGTTAATCCACCCCAAAACCCTGCACACCATAGCAAGTGAGAGCTTCACATCCAGAAAATTTTTATGAAGGCATGAACATTTCAATTTTCAGTGCCACCTTGGCTGATGACGTTGCTTCTCACAAGAATCCAATTCTCGTAGAGAGAGAAAGAGGAAAGAGAGAGAGAGAGAGAGAGAGAGAGAGAGAGAGAGAGAGAGAGAGAGAGAGAGAGAAATGAAATGAAATGAAATGATATATTAACGTCTACAAGAGGCCAAAATGACCTATGAGACCAACTGATTACAATGATGAGTCTAGTACCAAGTCTGGGTACAAACAAGAAAACTACAAACAAAGAACTGATAGGAGTGCTACCGACTCCTATGGGTGGCTGGTAGGCTGAGCAATGGTATCACCATAAAGGTACAAAGTGGGGATAAGTGTCACCATGATACAATATAACAGTAGCATGAAGCCTATCCCGATCGACATTCTGGGTGTCGTGCTAGAATCCTGTGGATCCTCTGCCGCAATCTCCGCCGGTGCTGCGTGGCTCCCCTCCTCAGTCGCGGTCGTCTCGATCTCCCTAACTCTGTAGCTCGATCAATGAGAGTACCGCTGATGTGTGTATGGGTGGGAACCGAGCTCTCTGGTGGTGGTGTCCCCTCTGACTCTGTGGTACCCAGACTGAAGAAATCTGAGATGCGTCTCTGGGACTGTCTCTGTCTTTGCCCATTCAATAGAGCGTCTCTATGTCTCTGAATCTCAAGTAGGAATAATCCGAGACATCTTTGATCCTGATATCTCATGACTCTGTCTAACGAGTCAAAACCATCTCTGAATAGACAATGAAAGCGTCCCCGTATCTCATAGTAGACTGTGCAGCGACATATGTAGTGAAACTCTGTCTCTGGCTCTGCATGGCATAACTGACATATCCTACTGTCTGCTGGTATGCCTCTGAATCTACCTGTCTCAATCCCAAGCTGGTGTGAAGATGTGCGAATCTGGCCAATAGCACATCGTAACCTATGAGATAGATGTGTGTCCATGTAACTGGGCCGTGTGACAAATCCGTCTGTCGTGATTTGAAGAAGATGTTCTCTATAGAAAACCCTCTTCGTACCCAACTCCCGTGATGGTTCTATCCATGTCCTCTTGCTATCAAGCTGGATAAGATCCTGCCGAATGAGTCTAGTAGTCTCCATCCGTGTAAGAGCCAAGGATGGTGCATCAAGAGAATACTGGAAAGGGGGCAGCCTGTCCATGCTAAAACCATGCCTCTGAAACCATGAGCTCATTTGTGCATACCAACATGATGTATCTCCCTGTAGTGCCAGCTGTCTGGATGACTCGAGAGCAAGCCTGGCATACCTGTCCCTGGTGGTGTCCCATAAGCTGTGTACAAATGATACTGATCTGGTGAGTGCCTCAACCTCCATAGGTGGGGCAGCCAGCTCCGCTCGTATGATGTCATGTGGGACTGAGGCCTTGGCTCTAATCAGCCTAGAAATCATAGATATCAGGGGTCTCTCCATATTAGTCCATCCAGCACTGTCAATAGACGGTCCCCAAACCTGAACCGCGTAGTGCATAACTGAAGCGACCAAAGTATCGAAAAGCCAGAGCTTTGTTCGAGGTTCACACTGAAAATGGCAGCAGACACTAGATTGACTCGTGCCTATGCAGCCATAGGTGGTTTAGAGAGGATTTGTTCGCAAGTTCAGTTCCAGGTGGTTTAGAGAGAGAGAGAAATGAAATGTTATATTAACGTCTTCAAAAGGCCAGAGTGACCTATGAGACCAAACTGATACAAAAGTGGTGAATCTGTTACAATGTCTGAAAAGTGTGAAAGTGTGAAAATAAATGCGAAAAACTAAATACAAAGTATTAGATAAACTTCTTAGGAGCATTCTGGGTGTCTGGCTAGAATACTTCTAATCCTTTGTTGTAGTCTCCTCCGGTGAAGTGTGCTTCTACATCTCGGTCGTGGTCGTCTCGATTTTCTAAGCTCAATCGCCCTGTCAATGAGGGTGCCTTTGGTATGAATGTGGGTACTCCTTTGTGCTCGCTGCTGGCCTCTTGCTTCTCCTTCCATTCCTGCTTCTCTAGATCCGAAGAAATCTATGATCTGCCTCTGAGGCTGTAGTGCTCTTGTCTTCTCATTAGATTATCCCTGTGCCGATGTAGTTCCGATAGGTACAGGCCTAAGCACCTTTGATCTTGGTATTGCATGACTCTATCTAGAGGTCCAAAGCCTTCTTTGAATAGGCAATGGAAACGCCCACGTATCTCATAGTATACGGTGCAATGGCATATGTAGTGTAATTCTGTCTCCGGCTCCATTCTGCATAACTTGCAAATTCTGCTCTCAGGTAGGATTCCCCTAAATCTGCCAAATTCAATTCCCAGCTGGTGTGAGGATGTACGAATCTGACCAATAGCACATCTCAAACCATGAGACAGGTGGGTATCCATGTAGCTCGGGCAAATCACAAAACCATCTTCAGATAGCTGTAGGAAGTTTTCTTTGTAGTCGGCCATCTTCGTGCCCAATTCTTGTCTAGGGTCTACCCATGTTCTCTTAGTGTCTAACTGTATAAGATCCTGGCGGATGATTTTATTAATCTCCGTTCGTGTGATTGCCAGTGATAGAGCCTCAAGAGAGTATTGGAAGGGGGGTAATCTTTCCATACTGAACCCGTGTCTTTGAAACCACGAGGACAGTTGCGCATACCAACATGATGTATCTCCTTTCATTGCTAATTGTCGAGAGGATTCAAGGGCCGAGTATATCGGCAATTATTTGTATCCCATAAACCATGTATAAAGGACACTGATCTGGTAAGAGCTTCAATTTCTATCGGAGGGGCAGCTAGTTCCGCTCGGGTAATCGCGTGTGGTACGGAGGCCTTGGCTCTAATCATTCGGGAAATCATAGATACCAAAGGTCTCTCCATTGACTTCCAATTATCCTGATCCACAGATGGTCCCCAAATCCGGACCCCATAAAGCATAGCCGAAGCCACCACAGTATCAAAGAGCCAAAGTTTTGTTCGTGGTTCCTGAAACTGCACTTGTGAACACATCCTCTCCAACCCTCCCAAGGCCGCAGAGGCTCTCGACAATCTAGCATCTGCTGCTTTCTTAAGAGTAAACTTCGGTCCTGTAAATACCACACCAAGGTATGTGTATGCATCTGTGTACTCTACTGTATCCTGGCCATATGCAAATGTAGGTGCCGATCTCCTCCACGAGAGAGAGAGAGAGAGAGAGAGAGAGAGAGAGAGAGAGAGAGAGAGAGAGAGAGAGAGTAGCATAGAGGGAGAGAGGGGAATAAATAAATAAAAAACAAACAAACAAACTTGTGCCTCTCTTCTTCAGTCTTGTATCCCTCTCCCTCTCTTGTGGCGGCCCTTCGACCATGAGGAAGCAGAATGGCAAAGATGACCCGATGGAGGATGCAATCCAAAAATGCAAAGAAGAGTTGAGCAAGTCCATCAGCATGATCAACCGCCACCCCTAGGTACTATCAACATACTCGAAGCACACGTGGCAGCACAGGAAAGCACGATACATACACTCGAGGATCGCGTGAAGGCCCAAGATGAGGAAATCGCACTACTCAAGAAAGAGCTTGCAGAGGTGCGATCGCAAAATGTCCTCGAAGAGGGAGAGCTTCAACCCTCAGTGAAGAGCTTAACACGATTAAGGAACAAGTGCGGACCATCAACGAAGGTGGGGAGCAACAAAAAGAAATGACGACCTCGTGGGTAGATGTCATCACAAAGACCCAACAAAAAGCAAAAAAAGCCAAAGAAATGGATCGAAATTGTCAAGAAAGGGAAAGGCAAGGAAATAACCCCCACCCCCACACCAACCATCATCAACTTGACACTAGAAGAGGAGCAAAGGAGACGTGTGCGGGCCTTACACGTAAGGATATGTGGCCTCAAAGACCAAGATAATGTGGATGAAGAGGTGAAAGAACTCGTGACTCTGGTGGGGGTCAACGAGCAGACGCATATGAGGGCCTGGAGAGTGGGCACTAGGAAAGCGGGAGCAACGGAGAAACCTCGAAGGAAAGGGCACTCATTCTCCGCTTCCCCTCCATGGAAGCGAAGGACTTCTTGAAGAAGAGACCGACTCTAAAGAAGACTGGCATCTTTCTTGGAGATGACCTCACCCTCTCGCAGCCTTTGCTCATATGCAAGAAGTAATGCCGGAAATTAGAGCAGCAAGGGAAAAGGGGAAGATTGCTTTTACAGGGATGGAAAGGTGGTGATAATGGAGCGACGCCCCACATGACGGTGCGAGACCTATGGGACCACACTAAAGATGGCAACCTAGAATTGTATTGGGTCACTCCGCCTTGATGTAGGGCCCTTTGAGGATAGCTTCACAGGGAGAGACATCATTTTCTACTCTGAGACGCATCAAGCACCTAGACAATCCATGCCACAGGTGAGCGGATATAGATGGGAGACAGCCTGCAGACAGGAGACCAGATTGGAGCATCGAGGATAGGGCTCAGGGGGAGTGGCAGTTCTATTCAGGGAGGAACTGCAACCACTGATATATATAGCACGCAAGGATGAACAGGCTAGATACATGTGGGTGAGGCTCAGGGCAAAGACGGGCACATACCTCTACATAGCTATTTGTTACTTTCCTCATGCATCACCTAGAGGACAATCCCCCTTTGCTATTTTGAATAATGATATATGGGAGTTTTCCAAGGATGGTGACATTATCATACTAGGGGATTTCAATGCTACGACTGCCCACCACCAGACAATATTTTATGATACTTCCGAAGAAATGCTTAGGGAGCTCGACGCCACAGAGATGGGTCTATCTAGATTATCACAAGATGAGGAATATACTGAATATGGCAGATACTTGATAGATATGGGAACCGCACACAGATTGGCCATTGTGAATGGCCTACAAAGATTTTCGACAGCTAGAGGTTTTACTTGCTTTCCACACCGACATGGTTCCAACACAGTGGATTATGTTATGGCCCAGCCAGGTCTCATTCCATTCTTTCAGGATTTCATGGTGGGCACTAGGCCAGTCGGAATAGCAATTGATCATGCTATTGTGTCTTTCACCTTGACCTTTCAGTTCAGCACAGCTCTATTAGGAGAGGTCCCCACACACACTCGGTATACCTTCATGAGGGAGACGGATTCTGTGTATATGGATGAGATATACAGGCAGCTATGCACCCAGGAGCCGGGACGGCCACTAGATGAACTCACTCAGATACTGACAGAGACGCTCAATGATGAACATCAGAGGCATACCCCCACAGCCAGCTCACACGGAGACGATCTCGGAGCATGCCCCAGAACAGTTAGTATGATGAGGAATGCAGAGAGACGAGGATCAAATTACAGAGGGAAGTGCTCATGGGTATTACCACACATAGATAGTCACGGATTATCTTTCGCCGCCTAGGGCGACGAAAGAAAAGGGCCCATCTTCCTCAACTAGAACGGGATCTATATCAGCTATTTATAAGTCAGGACTCGGGCGAAGCATGGAGGCTATTCCATGAGCATTCACCACCACCAGCGGTCACCTCCACTGAGACATGGGGGGAATATGCCACATCTCTCTACACAGCATAAGGGCAACCACCTTTGTCGGACCCACTAGAGTCATGCCCGGAGACATGTTTTTTCTTTACTGCCGAGAGGGTAAGGAAAGCCGAGAGGCAACCACCTCTGTCGGACCCACTAGAGTCATGCCCGGAGACATGTTCTTTCTTTACTGCCGAGAGGGTAAGGAAAGCCATTGACAGGATGAAGACAAGGAGAGCACATGATCAAGATGGTCTGGTAGCAAAGCACTTCATCCATGCCAGAGATATGCTTGCAGATCTCCTAGCTATGATGTTTAAACGAGGCTTCCCGAAACTTGGAGTTTGTCTACGATTGTGCCTATTTTCAAATCGGGAGATCCCATGATTCCCGCGAATTATCGCACCATCATGGTTGGTCACACATTAGCTAGGTTGTATGCATCTGTTCTTGAGCAGGAGCTGAGTAGATGGGCAGAGCGAGAGGGCATAAGAGCACCAAGGCAAGCAGGTTTCAAGAGAGGTTTCTCCACTCTTGACCAGATTCTGACACTCAGAGCTATTATTGAGGAGGGTAGACACCATGGCAAGATGATCTATTGTAGCTTTGTGGATTTCCGCAAAGCTTTTGACACACTGCCGAGAGCCAGACTTATATGCAAACTAAAGGACATGCGTGTGCCTACACAGCTGATATGGGTATTCTGGCTCTATACAGGACAGTGATGGGGCGGGTACGCACCACTGAGGGAATGTCTAACATGGTCCACTCCACTATTGGAGTAAAGCAGGGATGCCCCCTATCCCCAACTCTTTTTGGGATGTATGTGGATGAGTTTTCAAACTATGTAGAGCGTCATGGGAACAGGGGCGCTCAGCTAGCAGGGACATGGATTCCGCTGTTACTATACGCTGATGATATTGTGCTGATTTCTGACTCTCTAGAGGGGATGCAGCATCATTTTGATGCTCTGCATACATTTGCTCGTGACAGTGGATTGTCTGTCAATCTGGGGAAAACCAAGGTTATGGTGTTTAACACCACACCACAGTGGGTCAGGAGGTCGGCACCCACATTTATGTATGGCCAGGAGACTGTGGAGTACACAATGCATATACTTATCTTGGGGTAGTCTTCAGTGGACCGGTGTTTTCACTAAGGAGAGCATCAGAGACTAGACTGACAAGAGCATATGCAGCTTTGGGCGGACTGGAGAGGATGTGTTCGTAGGTTCAGTTTTAGGAATCGCGAACAAAGCTTTGGCTTTTTGACACTCTTGGTGACTCCAGCTATGTATGCTCTATGGAATTCAGGTATGGGGACCCTCAGTAGACCACCATGGGAGATCTGGCAACACAGATGGATGGAGATGTCTGAATGATCGCTCGGATGATTCGGGCTAAGGCCTCAGTACCACATGAGATTATCCGAGCAGAGCTAGCCGCCCCCCCCCCCCCCCCCCCCCCCCCTTCGAGGTGGAGGCATTGAAGAGATCAGTATCCTTTATGCACGGTCTATGGGATCTCCCCAGGGACAGATACGCTCGGCTTGCCTTGGAGTCATCTCGACAACTAGCTCTACAAGGCGATACAGCATGTTGGTTCGGACAAATGACAGCATGGTTTCAGTCGTATGGTCTCAACATGGATAGATTACCTCCGCTTCAATACCCCCCCCTCCCTGTCTCTCACACGGACACAAATCACTAGACTCATATGTTAGGATCTGATTTAGCTAAATACCAGGAGCACATGGATACAGCCGACACAGGAGTTGGGCACGAAGATGGCCTTCTACGGAGAGCATCTTCTCCAACTCACCGAGGACGGCTTTGTAACTAGGCCTGTATACATGGATACACACTTATCTCATGGGATATGATGCGCTATTGGATAGATATGCACATCCTCACATCAGCTCCAGATCGAGACTGGCCAATTTCGAGGAGTGCCGAGAGGAGCCAGGATATGTCACCTATGTAACTTAGAGCCAGAGACAGAGCTGCACTACACATGTCAATGTCCGACATACAATGAGATACGCGGCCGCTTCCACTCCCTGTTCAGAGAAGGGTTCGGACCTTTTTCTAGAGTCATGGGATACAAGGATCAGAGGTGTCTCGGATTGTTCCTGCTAGAGCCGTGTAGACTTAGGGAGAGCTTGCTGAGGACATCAGGGGAAAGACAGCCTCAGAGACGAATCACAGATTTCTTTACACTAGCCAGAGGAGAGCCAACGGAGCAGTCATTACAACAGATCTCAGAGCCTACTCATACTAGAGGTACACTGCTTGACCGAGCCACTGAGTTTGGCAAATCCAAATGTCCACGACCTCGGGGGGTCTCCCACTACCGACGAAGGCTGCAACAGAAGATACAGATCACTCTAGCTCGGCATGCAAGACACCCAACCAGAGTACTGACGGGTTTTAGTGTCTTAGTGTCAGTTCTTTGTAACTTTGTAATTTCCGTACTCAGACATGGTATCAAATTCACCAATCGTAACTTTTTGGCCTCATCCGTCATTTTGGCCTCTTGAAGACATTAATATAACATCTCTCTCTCTCTCTCTCTCTCTCTCTCTCTCTCTCTCTCTCTCTCTCTCTCCCCCCCCCCCCCCCCCCCAACCGTAACGTCCTCCCATAAACCCCTCGCATAACCACCCCCACCTCCCCCCAGCACTGCAATCCCACCTCCACACCCCCCCCCCCTCCCCTCCCACGTGCTGCCCCCCACAGACCCTCCCCCCCCTTTCGCGCTTCCACACCCTACAGCCCTGCCCCTCGCCGTGCTCTGCTGCCTCCCCCTCTCCCCCCCGCAGGTACAGCAGCAGCAGTGGTCAACATTCTGCAGCAAATCCGAATTTCGCAGAAAATCAGTTTTTTGGCATTTTTTCGGACAGTTGCAGAATTTTCAGAAAATTTACAGGAATTACAGAATTCACAAATTGCAGAAATTGATGATTTTCAAAAATTACAGAAATGGCAGAGAATTGCAGAAATTGCATAAAGGGGATTTTTTGTTGTTTTGATCATATTTTGCAGAAATTGCAAGAAACGCACGCCATGTATGCTTAGTGTGGAACATGTATGCATAATGTGGAAGCACTTGTGCGTGTAGGTCATGCGGTCCAAAAGTGCAAAGAAGAAATGGTCGAAACCATTAACAAGATCAACCGCCACCTATTAGGGACAATAAAAATGCATGCACTTCAAAAGTGCAAAGAAGAAATGGTCGAAACCAATAACAAGATCAACCGCCACCTATTAGGGACAATAAAAATGCTCGAGGATCGCGTTTCGGCCCAAGAAAGCAAGATCACGGCAATGGGAGATCGAATGACGGCCCAAGACGAAGAGATTGCGTCACTCAAGAAGAAGCTCTCTCAAACACGCTCACGAAACACACTTGAAGAGGGAGAATTGCAACCTTCTGTGATAGAAGAACTAAACACAATCAAAGAGCAAGTGCGAGCCATCAAAGAGGGGGAAGAGCAACATAAAGAAATGACGACTTCTTGGAGGGACGTTATCACAAAGACTCAACAGAAAGCAGATGAGGCTGAGAAATGGATTGTGGTTGCCAAGAAAGGGAAAAGAAGGAAACAACATCCACACCCACTCTTATCAACCTAACATTAGAAGAGGAGCAAAGAAGACATGTACACTCTCTACATGTGAGAATTTGCGGCCTTAAAGACAAAGATAATGTAGACGTAGAGGTAAAAGAACTCATGGCTTTGATGGGGGTTCATGAGCCGATGCACTCAAGAGCTTGGAGAGTGGGTAACAAGAAAAATGGGAGCAAGGGGGAAACTCGAAAGAAAGGCATTCATCCTTCGTTTTACCTCCATGGAAGGGAAGGACTTTTGGAAGAAGAGACCAACTCTTAAGAAGATGGGCATCTTTCTCAGGGATGACCTTACCCTCTCACAGGTCGCCCATATGCACGAAATAATGCCACAGATTAGAGCGGCAAGGAAAAAAAGGTAAGATTGCTTTCTACCGAGATGGGAGAGTGGTGATATTGGAGCCACGCTCCACATGACGGTGTGAGGCCTATGGGACCACACTCAAAGTTGCTACCTGGAATTTTAATGGATCTATGCGTCTTGATGTGGGTGCTTTCGAGGAGAGTTTTACCGGGAGAGACATCATCTTCTACTCTGAGACACATCAAGCCCTTGGGCAATCTATGCCTCACATTAGTGGATATAGATGGGAGACATTTTGTAGACAGGAGCTTACTACTATACTCACACAGACATTACATGATGCAGCAGCAGAGGCATACCCACACACACAGCCTAAGCAGAGACGTCGAACAGGTGGTATGATGAGGAATCCCGTCAGACTAGAGCTAGACTTCAGAGGGAAGTGCTTTTGGGAGACATCACACACAGACAGTCACATATTGACTTCCGACGCCTAATGCGGCGGAAGAAGAGGGCATTTTTGGCTCGACTAGAGCAGGATCTATACCAGCTATTCTTGAGTCGGGACTCGCGTGAGGCATGGAGGCTCTTTCATGAGCAGTCTCCCCCCCCCCTGCCATTACCTCTACAGAGACCTAGGGTCAGTACGTATCATCTTTGTACATAGTCTCTGGACAGCAACCCCTTCCAAACCCCCCCCCCCCCCCCCCCGATCCATGCCCACACACATGTGCTTTTTTCACGCTGAGATGGTGAAGAAGGCCATTGACAAGATGAGGACTGGGAGAGCATATGATCATGATGGCTTAGTGGATGAGCAGTTCATGCATGCCAGAGATCTACTAGAAGAGCTTCTAACAATTATGTTTAACCGTGCCATATGTGAGGGCTTGCCTGATAGCCTATCTACGATCGTACCTATCTTCAAGTCAAGAGACCCTATGGAACTTGGAAATTATCGCACTATCATGATTGGACACACATTGGCACGGTTGTACGCATCCATTCTTGAGCAGCAGTTGAGTAGATGGGCAGAGAGGGAGGGAATGCATGTTGTTGGGCAAGTAGGGTTCAAAAGAGGTTTTTCTACTCTTGACCATATCTTGACACTCGGGGCCATCATCAAGGAGGGCAGATCCCATGGGAGACGAATCTATTGTAGCTTTGTGGACTTCCTCAAAGCATTTGACACAGTACCCAGAGCTAGGCTGATGCACAGATTACAAGAGATGGGAGTACCCACAGAGCTTATTTGGGGGATCCCCTCTGAGTGAGAGCATGTGATGCTTTTATAGCTCCTAGCCACGGGCACAAATAGCGGCTCACATCGAGATCGCAGCCGTTTTTTTTTTTTTTTTTTTCTGTTCTGCCAGAAAAAGAGAGAGAAAACGTTGGCTGATCTGTTGCCTTATTTATCAGATGGCTGCCCACTTATTAAGTGGGCGGCCGGCGTATTTTAAAAATAGTCTGAACCTGCCCAAAAACTCAATAAAACCTTATAAGTTACAAACAATGCTTTCACAGCACTTCCCAAGCGTCCCTGGATGCAATCACATGCACAGTTGCAATGCAGACATAGACTTCCTCGCGGGAAAGCATCCGCTTTCCCGAAAAGTAATCCCGCTTTCTCAAAAAGCATCTGTTTTTCCTCAAAGTTTCCTCTGAACCCATCTTCATTCAAGTGCTTGCTTTTCCTTGTGCACAATTCTAACACGGTTCGGAATGTCCTCCCGACTATGGATATTCCCTTTCCGATGCACCCATCACCCACCTTGTGACGCATCAGGAATACCCATCACCTAGTCCTTTCCTACCGAACTTACGGTACAATCTCCTTCACGATGCTCTATGTCACCCATCCTATGACGCATAAGAGATGTCCGTTCCCGGATGGTCGGATACTTCTTTCCGATGCTCCCTGTCACCCATCCGATGTGACGCATCAGAAGTACCCGTTCCTGGTGGCCTTACAGATATTCCCGTTCTCAGTGCTCCCGTCATTACTTTGAATGACGCACTAGGAATACTCTGTACTCGGATGTCTCCAGTGAGAAAAGCCCTCTCACTTAAAATTCCAATAATTCATTTGGAATTATTTTCCTTGGTGTTCCAAGCGAGAAAACCCTCTCACTTATAAATCCAATAATTCATTTAGAATTATTTTTTCCTTGGTGTTCCAAGCGAGAAAACCCTCTCACTTATAAATCCAATAATTCATTTAGAATTATTTTTCTGTAAGATATAGCCAATTTAGCAACATGCCCACAAAGACGCTATGGCTGAAAATCTGTGGCTGATTTGGGACTGCTGAAAAGCAGGTTTGGCTGCATTTTAAAGAGGCTGAATTTGCGTTTTTTAGAGGGGCTGAATCTGCGTTTTTATGCTGCTGAAAACGCTGAGATAGGCTGATGAAAAACGCTGATCTACTGCTGCAATTGAAGGCTGAAATCACTGCTGATTTGCAGGGATGTGGCTGCGTTTTTGCTGCTGCACTTGAGAACTGAAAACGCTGATTGTCTTCTGGGATTAAGGGCTGAAAACGCTGATCATGCAGCCCTGTTGAGGATAGCAAACGCTGGCAATGGCAGCTTGGCAGCAGTGATCAGAAACGCTAGGGACTTGGGGATGTTGGCGATGATGGGAAGGCTGAAAACGCCAGCTTTCAAGGATGTTGATGGCGATGCTACAAAACGCTAGACTGAACTGTCATGGAAACGCCAAGGTTGGAAAATGCCAAGGCTTGAAGGTCTTGATGGTTCTTGCTGAGAAGATGCCTGTTGAGCGGGGAGCTCATGCTGCCTCTTCTGCCATTGAGTGCTAACTTGGGTTTGCTTATATATTTCCTTAGCAAAATTTCCCTACCTACTTTTGTTGGGAAGTCACTTAAAAATAAAAAGTGAAAAATGCCAAAAATAGGTAAAATAGGCTAAATGCACTGGAAAATTTCCCTGACTGAATCTGATGGATTCTCAAGGGAATACTGATGATCATGATGTGTGCAACCAGAGGATATGCATCTAATCTAAGTGACTAGGCATGCACGGTCTACGAATAGACTCACAAAAGTGCCGGATCACTTCTAATCTAAACTGACTGGAGTGACTAACCCTGATCATGCTGTAGCTTGTCCACGGACACATAGGGTTGGATGTGTCACATGACAGGGGGTGGGTAGGGGTGAGGGGTGGCTGGGTAGGGGCTAGGGGGAAGTGGGTAGGGGCGAGGGCAAGGGAGGGGGTGGGTAGGGCTGGGGTGGGAAGGGGGTAGGAGGGTGAGCAGGGGAGGGGAGGGTCGAGGGAAAGGGAGGGGGTGGGTAGGACGAGGGGTGAGTAGGGGGTAGGAGGGTGAGAAGGCAGAGGGTTGAGCTGGCTCGACAGGGCGTGAGTTGGTACAAGTACGTGAGGGGCAAGTACGGAGCAGACAGCTATCATGAACAAGACAGCTATCGTGATCTTGGAATTCAGCAAGCAATTCAGCAAGCACGACGGGCTCTGTGAAGGGAGTTTACTAGACGCAGAGGAGAGCTTTGTTCTAGTCGGAGAAGCAGACACCAAAGGGGTTGATGTTTCAGGGGTGGTGAACTCCTGTAGAGGAGATTTCTTCCTGCTTCTATGCTTCTTAATAGGCTCACCAAATTCAAAGGCTTTCATCAAGAGGGCTTTCACCAAGAGCGCATCAGGAGTATCTTCTGTGACCTTCAACTTTTGAGCTGGCTCATTAGGTTTAGTGACAGTGGAAACATTTGAAGCGGGTGTACCTTCAGGCAAAGAGTGAATAGAGATTCCATAACAAGGCATAGGTTTGGTAGCCTCTAACCACTCCAGCAGATCTCCGTCTGACCCTTAGGGTGTAGTAGGCTGTTCTTGTTCAGGGTTGGTTTCCATTGACAAAGAAACTTGTTGCACCACAGGATCCATACCACCTTCTAAGAGAATGGGTTGCATCGAGGAGCCAGAAGTATGTATCCACATTGCGTCCCTTCCCCAATCATGAAGTGCTTTAGTGTGTCGCAACCATGGTCTTCCAATGAGCAAAGGAAATCCGCCCTCAACCTCGGGAAGACGAACCACAACAAAATCCAAGTTAAAATAAAGTCTTCTACCTGCAGAGGCACATTGTCCACTTTGCCCACTAGGTAGATTATCCGCTAGTCGGCCAATGTAACTGTAAAGGGAGCAGGGCGAGTAGGTTGTAGACCTAGAGCTAACATAGTGAACTCGGGCATCAGGTTGATGCCAGATCCACCATCCACTATCACTCCTGAGAATTGCCGACCCAACATGGACACTGTCAAGCGAGGGCTTCTATAATCAGTGAGTGGAGCAGCGGGATTGGATATCATATAGGACTCTGATGGTCGCACTGGGAGGTGCCCGCCACTAGGACTTACTCCGGGCTAAAGTGACTGAATAACACCAAGGGTGTCACTTCTAAAATTTGCATCTAGTCGCAGCATGTCATAGAGGGACACTTGTTGGAAGGTGTTCTTCAAGACTGTCTCTGCTGTAAGCTTTTCCTGTTCTACCAATGGTTTCTCGGGTACCTTGATCTTTTGTAGATCGGAAACTGCTTCCAAGAAAGCTTCATCAATATCGGAGAGCAAAGATTTGGATTCTTTCATGGCACTCGGGGATGGCTTGTTAACAGCTGCAGGCAGGGTATCCACTGGTGTGAGAATGTGTGGGGGAGTTGAACTTGCAGGAATGCTAAGACCGAGAGCGGCTCTCTGGGCCCAGGTGAGGACGCCCGATGGCTCCTCTGCCAACTGCAGCAGCTTATTTTGAGGGGTAACCATGTGGGTAGAAGGGGGCGGCTGAGAAACGGTGCTGATTGCTATCAAATTGAGCTTGGGAAAGGCAAACTCATTCTGGCTTTGACTTGAGTTTGAAGCCGTGGATGCACGAAGTTTAGGGCAATCCTTACTGTAGTGATCCTTCGTTTCAGGCCAATGACGACAAGGAGGGGACCCTTTTGGCACGGGGCATTTGCTTTGGTAATGCCCATATTCCCCGCATCTGTAGCACAAAATGGGCCGATTCAAAGGGCGAGGTGGTCCTTGCTCTTGGTGCATTGAGTTGGAGGTGGAGGCATAGAAGCTTTGAGGTGATGAGGGAGCATGGGTATGATAAAAGCTCTGAGAGGGAAAAGTGCTCTGCATACCTTGCATAGGAGGGGCTGTCAGCAAAGGTGGCATATGGTGTGGATGGCCACAGGGAGAAACCATGTTGGATGCAGGTGTTGGCCCCATAGTAACAAGGAATGGCCGTTTTCAGGTCTCCGTTCCCCGTTCCCATTCCAAGTTCTCGTTCCGAATCCCCGTTCCGTGTTTCAAACGTGAGTACCCGTAACAGGGAATGGCATTTTGTTCCGCGTTCCCGTTCCAGTTTCCCGTTCCTGGTAATTATGGCTGGCCCTTGTTGAAGAGTAGGACCAAGACTTTGTTGTATTTGTCGCAATCCCTTGAGGTAGTAACAGTCCTTGTCCTCATGTCCACATTTTTCACAGAAGAGGTAGTAAACCCGAAGGGGGCATTCTTGTGGACGGTGCCCTGGAGAGCGGCATGAGTTACACCAAACCGTAGCCTTAGTCTCTTGCTGACCCTTGAGCTCTTCTAGCTCGCGCTTGATCTGTTCCAATGTCTCGTGATGTGGAGGCTTCTCCTATCTAAGAGAGAAGGACCTCTCCTCTTGAAGAGCTCGCTGTAACTTTAGGGCTTCCAGTTCCCTCCGTAAAGAAGTTAATGGATCAACAGGACTTTCCGAAAACCCAGAGGGGGTCTCTATGTGAGGGGAGTTGTTGAACAGCTTCCTAGCTCCCTCTATCCTAGTAGCAGTTGCAATGAACTCCTTCGGAGTGGCGTCGGATCGGAGACTCTCTCGGTGTTTTTGCTGAGAAGTTTAGGGAAGCGCCTTCTCTACCCACTTCTTAACCATAAATTCACCGGGTTGTTGGGGAAGCTTGGCAACCAGAGACTTGGGTTTAGTCATAAGTTCTACAAAAGTCTCCTCTAGCTGGAGCACCATGTTGGCCAACTCATCCAATACCTTCTCCTAGTAGTCACCTGGTCTGAAAGCTGCACAGAACTGTTGTCTTAAGGCTGCCCAAGTTGCAAAGTGGTTCTCTGCAAACTGGCTGTACCATTTGTCTGCTAAGCCATCCAAGGTGGATGGAAAGAGTATCAAATAAGCATCTTCCCTGTTAAGACCACGACCCCTACAGAGAGATACAAACCTCCTTGCATGGTCGTCAGCATCTTCTGAAGAGAGTCCTTTGAATGTAGGGAACTTGATGTTTACCTTGGCCAAAACCCTAGCCAACGGCTCCATGGCCCTTGCTGAGCCTGTTGCTCAGTAGCCTGCTGTAGCAGAATAGGAGAGAGCTTTACTGGAGAAGGTGATCTGGAAGATGTGGCACCGGATGGAGGAATGGGTGATGCAGTATGTGGAGGTATGGGTGATGAGGTTGATGGACTTCTACTAGGTACTAAGGGTCGTCTTCTGTTGTAGTACTTCAAAGGGCTCAGTAGTCCGCTTTGACGCTCGACTGACCGCCTTCACCTACTTTTCCTGGCACTTTGTCATGCTACACAGTGCTAGGCAAAGTAGGTGAAGCTAGATAAACCCAACTAGCTTCAAGACTTGTACCTCATAGAGAGTGAGACTTAAGTTGAGGTCCCACCGTGATCGCCAAAATGAGAGCACCTGTAGCGCGGATAATGTGTCGTGCTCTCTACAGTGGGTGCTCCTCAGTGCAACGTGGGTGACAATCTCACTCAAAACAAACTGAAAACAAGAACAATAGACAACAATTGAGCTCACAGAGACCCAGCAGCAGCAGTAGACCACAACAAATGACTCGACTATCTCAAGAACTGATACAGACTCTGGCGTGGCAGCACACTCAGCTCCAACCCAGGACTCTCAGGTACAATGGGGTGTTGAGGCTTAGATGTGCTGGGATGGTGAAGACGTGCTCTGTGTATAGACTCTATGCTCGAGACCCCAACGCTGGACCAGATGTAAAAGAAGATGATGATCCTGACCCCACCGTTACTACTCACATGTACCACCATAAAGAGCCACCAACGGCTCATAAATGTCAGCAATGTGGTGACCTGGCCACGATGTCCACAAGACTAGTCCATATCTTTGCTGCCACGTGTCACTGCCCAGCCCAGAGAGTCCGTCCAGTGTAAACCAGCCTATACCAACTGTACTAACTATATGTCCTGTGAAAGTGACACTGTAGCCTGCTACAGGATGGCTTGACTCCCAGCTTTTTCTTGGAGTACTGGGACCTGCTTGGCTCAGATCTTTGTAGTGCTTTTTAGTACATCCTGCACACAAGAGATATGCCTGACAGCATGAGTGAGGGCCTGATTTACCTCATTCCCAAGGAGGGTGGCTCCTTGGATGAGATTCGACAGTGGCTGCCCATCACCATCCTCAACTCAGCCTACAAAATTCTTACCAAGGCTTTGATTTTGAGGATTCAGCCACTTCTAGAGAGCATTATACATGAGACACACACAGGTTTTGTCAAGGAGCGTAGTATCCTTGACAACATCTTTACTTTTTGGGAGGCTTCTACCCTCACACAACTCCGTGGTGAGGATTTGGTGATTCTTCTTCTCGGTTTTGAGAAGGCCTACGACAGAGGTGACTGGGACTTGCTGGAGGGCACTCTACGTAGGATGGGCTTCTCAGATGCTTGGATCAGAGGGGTGTCAGCTTTGTACATGGGCACACAGTCAGGTACTTTTGTCACGAGGTAGAGGTGATCGTTTCATGCTCGTATGTTCGGTCAAACAAGGCTGCCCTCTTGCCCCCTTCCTCTTTTTGTTCTATGCTGAGGCGATGAGCAGGTTTTTGTTTTCACAGTAGGTTGGTTTACGTGGCTCAACGCTCTCTATTTGGGGAGATGAGCTACTGGACGCTGAGTTTACAGACGACTCGGCCTTGCTGTAAACTCGGCCTTGTACTTGGATGAAGGCCAACCTTCACAGGTGTGAGCAAGCTCCTAAAACTTTTTGTTGTGCATCAAGCGCACTGATCAACTGGAGAAGGACAGTGGCTTTCTCGGTTGGTAGTGCTCCTACGCCTGATTGGATGCCAGATGAGGGTTTCAGGTGGATTCCCCCAGGGACTGCAGTTCAGTACTTGGGTTGTTACGTTGGTTTGGACTTGTCTCCCGAGCAGCAGATTGCTCCCCTCCTCCTGTCTATCAGGAGGAAGTTGTTACATTGGAGCTCCGCACGACTTTCTCTGGCAGGCAGAGTTGTAGTGGCCAACCGGGTGTTGTTGGCTACTATGTGGTACATCACTTCTTGTTGGATCTTTTTGAGTTCCTGTATCAGCCAGGTAGAGAGGCTGATCAGGAACTTCCTTTGGTCAGGACACGACACTCAGATAGCCCGGGCCAAAGTGGCATGGCAGGTCAACACTCTTCCTTGTTCTCAGGGCGGATTGGGGATCATAGACCCAGCACAGTAGAGCAGAGCCCTTCTTGTCTTGGGAAGTTTATCGTCAGAGGACTTCTTCCAGGTGAGGAGCCCTGGAAGGAGTTCTTGCTTCAGCGGCTTAGTGCTAGGGTGCCTCAAGCTGGAGACCCCTGGCGACCCTCGACTCAATGGATTTTCACAGAGATCCGCAGAGTTGGCTTAAGTAGGAGACTAGAGGACCGCTTCGCTGTGAGTCTGCTACGATCTTGGGAGCAACTGCGGAGAGGCCTGGAGCAGCGTCAGCCTACTTGCACGGAGGAGCGCCTGAGACAGCCCCTTGTTTGGAACCCCATGGTTAGCACTCAGAGAGGCCACTTCGTTGGTAGTCGGCCTCATGTTTCCTGGGGTCCCATGGCAGAGTGTCCAGCACGCTCTTTAGGTGACTGGCTACAGTGTCATACATGATTTTATGTTTGTCTATCATCCATTACATCACGTAATATTACTTCAAATGTCGAGGGTTATGTAGAGTCAGAAGCAAGATTTCATATGTAGGTTCCTCAGCAAACTTTCAAAACTTTGATTCAATCATATTATGAAGCCATTCAATTAATCCGGTTAATTTGTCTCAAGGCTCCAAACTCATACCAACATCAACATGCAGCTTGTCTTTTGCAGCCTGCACCTGTAAAACAAATAACAAGAGCTTGTTAAGCTAGAAAGTGATGGGGAAAAATTATTTGATTGTGATTTTTCCATCATGAATGCTTGTACATTGTTAACACACAGTTTGCATAGAGTAGATTGGTACAGTTCTTCTACCTTCATTTGAAGGTTTTCCTTGCTAACAGTGGTTGGCTGGCTGTTTAAAGGCATGTCAATGAGAGTCGTTAAGCCACCTGCCATACACATAAGGCATAAGCTCATCACCTGAGCACACGAAAAACAATATTCTCAACAAGACTACCAGGATGTTGCCATAGTATTTTTACTTTCAGGTTGCCACAAACATAAAATGTTGTTCATTCCAGGGCTGTGAAGGACAACATCAGGCACCACATGCAACTCTGCCATGACAATGATTCTTGCCAGATTGTGTGTATGGAATTTTAGTCATGTATGGGAGGGGAATATAATTTGTCAAAGTCTTATATGCATACTCATGTCTGTATAACATTAGGAGAATACGTGGCTATTTAATACATAAAACCCCCTAGGGATGAATCATATATGACATGTATTGAGATATGTGGCATGTCACAATAATTAATAATCAAGATTTAATTCCAACTTTCAACTGTCAAGAGACAAGTAGCCAAAAACGCAAGGAGTCCATGTTTTTATTAAAGCGACGTATTTTTCCATCAGAGTGTCACATCAAGTATTTTAATTGATAGCATAGAGCTGCTATCCTGTCTGAGGATATTCTTGGAAAAAGACACATTACCAACCACAACAAACACCCCCTACAAGTCACATGCATTGGTTTCAAAGCTGTGAAATGGCACTCGGAAAGGCCATTTTGTGACGTAAAGGACATGAGTTAAGGAACACTAACTCAACTTGTTGGCAAACCAAGTTATATCTTTCAAGGTTTGCTATGAGTTCTGATCTTTCTAAGCCAAGACTTGTTACAAGAAATTGTAATGCTTTTGAGTAGTGTGTGACAAAAAACCTGCAGCAGCTGCTTTGGTGCCTGTCTCAAAACCCTCCCAATCTTCGCGCCCAGGCTCATTTAGGTGAACATGCCTATAATCAGAAAAAATATCAAAGAACCTTTTATTATAAGAGAATTCACAAACAAAGTAAGAAACATTAAGCAACTTACACATCAACGAGCCCCGGCATGATCACAGCATTTCCAAAATTCAAGACAGGAACTAGAGGTGTGCTTGTTGCCATATCATCCATTGAGATAGATGTTATTTTCCCTTTGCTCACTTCCACTAATTCAACAATGAAGACAAACCATATCCACGAATCTTACTAACTCCAACCAACAGTGCGAAAGTGAAATGGTGAGTATGTAATTACTGGGAGATGGCAAACAAATAATAGAAGACAAAGCTCTTTTGGCACGAACTTACTAACCTGAGCCAGCAATAACGCCTTTGTCAGTAACAATGCGTTTGCTGCGAATCACAAAATTGTTCTCGGGAAACAAGCTGCAGCTCCCCTTAACCTGTTCGTTAGTTCAACAGACAACATGTCAGCCGAACAAAGATGTGATCAAGCATACACAGTTATATCTTCTAGTCAACACAAGCTTAACAAATGCACCACACAGGAGTGAGGGAGAATGTGTCCATGATGTGTGTGTGTGTGTGTGTGTGTGTGTGTGTGTGTGTGAGAGAGAGGGGGGGGGGGGGGGGGGGGGGGGGGGGGGGAGGGGGGATGCGCACAAATATTATATTGCCCTTGTATTGAAGTGTTGTGACCCTGCCACCCGCCCCAAAACATGGCATAATTAGGCACCAGGGCAGGGGTTTTGATAGATAACGGTCGAACTCCTGGACGAGGTGCAACCGGGAGCCGGTTGCCCACATTAAAAGAGCCCCCTCCCTTTTCTAAATGTTAAATACACTTGAAATGCAGCTGAGATCTGGTTCTTGGGCTTTCCGTACACGATCAATGGGGTGTCACTGTTTTTCTTATCTGGAGCCTTCTTCCATGTTGGCTTCTGAATGGTCTAAGGTGGAGCCTGAATTGCCAGAGTTGACTCGTTCCTTGAGAGCATTGTCCTTCGGAATGAGCCAATAGATGGCTTCCTACTCCAGCTGCTCCCTGCGATCAGTCATCATCTCGACTTCGTATGGTATCAAAGCATTCCAAGTCTTTGTTTCAGCATCATACAAGGTGTGCCTTCCCCAGTGAGTCTGGTTCTAGCCAATTTGTGACAAACTGATGCATTGTGTATCCAACCCTTGGGAAGTGGCTGGTTTGCCTTGATCCAAGCTTCGAACAAAACTTCAGCCATTTCTCTGAACTGTGGTTCTGAAGCTACTGTGTTGGCTAACTCCTTCTCTAGGATCTTGGAGGCTTCTACAAACAATTGCAAGAGCTCATTGGTGCACCTCATCAATGTGTGAATTTAGTCCCTCCACTGATTCATCCTTCCTTTGAAAGTGTGTAGATCCTCTTTTAGCTCTGACACTCTGTTTTTCTGTTCAGTGTCATTTAACACGTTTGTAAGGTGAAGCGGATGTGAATGTGGAACTTTGCTCAAGATGAGAGCTCCGAACTATGCTCAAGGTTCCTTTTACTTACGGAAGGGAGAGCCTTCCGTTCCTTTAGTGAGAGAGTGCAAGTGGTCACAAACAAAGTGGATAAACACTATGAATGAAGGTGCATGAGACTGAGAGATAGAGAGAGAAGAATACGACACCAGAATGTTGTCAAACCCTCCTCCAAAGGCCCCACTCTCTATGGCGAGAGCGGTCTACTATTGATTGCACAAATCTCTACAATGCTTTGGACTTGCCGACAATGTCGATGATGACGAGACGGATGAAATCTGAAAACGCTAATGGTTGAAATCTGCAAATCTTTATCTGTTGAATTCTGACTCTATGTCGATGACGACGATGCAACGACGACGCGCTGAAAACGCAGATGCTGAAATCTGCGTTTTCCGGGCTGAAACTGCAAACTTCGATGGATCTGAGCGTGCGGCGAGTATCTGCTACGGGAAGGTGAGATCTACAAGGTTCGGGGGTTCTACTGCGGAATCTTGATGCTGAAAACTGAAAATGCTGGTGCTACTGCTGATTCTGTCGCGATGTAATTGCAAAACGCCGAGGCTGATCTACAAACCAAAAACGGTAGGGCTCAAAATTGTCCTTGCTGAGGAAATCTGCTAACGCTAGGGCTGATCTGCTGTGTCTTGTTGTCGCCGAGGTTGATCTGCCATGCAAAAACGCCAAGGCTGGTCTGTGGATGAAAAACGCTAGGCCTGCTGGGGGTCCTGCTGAGAAGGTGCCTGTTGAACCGAAGTTCCTGCTGCCTCTTCTACCAGAATCTACTAGCGCTAGGTTTCTTATATACATCCTTACTGAATTTGCCCTATACCTAGTTCCCAACAAAAGTCACTTAAAAATAATAAGTGAAAAATGTCAAAAACAAGGAAAATAGTTCTATGCAATGTAAAAATGCTCCTGATGGGTTGTGACTGTAATCTGATGATCATGCTGTGTGTGCAACCGGAGGATATGCATCTACTGTAAGTGTATGGACATGCTCGGTCTGTGAACAGACTCACAAAAGTGTCAGATCACTTCCTATTCCTAAGCTGACTGAACACTTGTCATGAAGTAACTTGTCCATGTACACATAGGGTTAGATGTGCACATGACATCCCCTCCTTTCAAAGTGAGGTATTGGTACCAAACTGTATGGCGCCGAGGGAGATCGCCAACAATGTCTGGAATCCTAGAAAGGACTCTTCGCCGGCCCACTCTGATGGGTGGGTCGTGCGATACTTGAACTTCATAAAGGTCTGCAACGCTTGCTTCTTTGGGCCGCGCCGAAAGCGACACAAAGTCATTTGTGGCTGCTTCAATGCTTCAACTTTGTCTATAGTCATGCGTCCACCTTCTTCAAGAATCTCTAAGGCTGAAAATTCCTGAAACCACTTCCAACACAAAAACATGAACATACCCATTCCATGTAAAGTGACTGGAAAAATTCTAGTCTTCTTTAAAGACTATGCATGCAATGTAGATGAACTTATAGACGGAGTGCCAAACTGTTCATCAAACACACGCAAACAATGGGGTCGAAACTTGTCTTTCTGATCTAAATCAATCAACTGTGGCAAATCACAATGGAAATGCCCATGCTTGATGCTCAATCCTTCTTGTGCTCTTTCTGATACTATGTCATGCCAAGGAAGAGACATGGAATGTGAATTCCTTGAATGCAAACATTTCATCTTTCTAATCCACATACATCCGTGCTCATTCATGAGGGAATCGTGTTCATCGTGCAATACGGCATGCCTATAAAAAGGATCACACAAGGATGGTGACTAATATATGGAAAGCATCACGAATGAAACACTCGAACAATGCGTACTGATTAATCATTCGAGCACATAATACTTCCTATGGGGGTTCTTTGGACCTCGACTCAAGAGCCAAGATCGGTTCTTCGTGATTGATCGAATCTGCAATGAGGTAAGCTTCACTAGAAAAAGTGTCAACTAAACCATCATCCTTGTGAACAATCACATCATTATCCTGCAAATCATCATGCTTGTAAGTAATCACATCTTGATCATGCAAATCATCATGCTTATCATTATCATGCAAATCATGTGTCATGCTTGAGAGAAGAACAGACTGAAAGAGTCTCCTTCTCCTGTTTCTTTTCAAACTGCGCCTAATTAGAAAAAAGTCGCAACAACTCTTTCTGTGTTGGTCGCTCATCGCTTTTTTTGCTTTGTTCTCGCGATCGAATTCCGCTTCTCTTTCTTCGCGCTCACGATCCAATTCGGCTCGTCTTACTTTGGCTTCCAAGCGTGCTTGCTCTCGCTTACGCGCTATGGCTCCCATTCTTTCTTCGCGTTCACGTGCTTGTAGCAGGCTACAGTGTCTCTTTCACAGGACACACAGTTAGCACAGTTGGTATGGTCTGGTTCACACTGAACGGACTCTTTGGGCTGGCAATAACACGTGGCAAGCATATCGACGGTGCTCTCGTGGCCAGGTCACCACCACCACTCAAGTTTGGAGATAGACTTAGGTGGCTGACATTTATGAGTCGTTGGTGAATCTTCTTCATATATAGTCCATCGTCGTCATCTCGAGTAGCGAGTCTATACACACAGCACGTCTTCACCATCCCTGCACATCTGAGCCTCGACACCCCCATTGTACCTGTGAGTCCTGGGCTAGAGCTGAGTGTGCTGCCACGCCAGAGTCTGTATCGGTTCTTTGAGATAGTCGAGTCATATGTTCTGGTCTGTTGTTATGTCTCTGTGAGCTCAGTTGTTATCTATTGTTCCTTTGTTTTCAGTCTGTTTCGAGTGAGATTGTCACGCACATTGCACTGAGGAGCACCCACTGTAGAGAGCACGACACACTATCCGCGCTATAAGTGCTCTCATTTTGGCGATCACGATGGGACCTCAACTGAAGTCTCACTCTCTGTTGAGGTACAAATTGTGAAGCTAGTTGGGTTTTACCTAGCTTCGCCTACTTTGCTTTGCACTTTATAGCCTGCTAGTCTGGTCCTTGTAGCGCAGATAGTGTGTCGTGCTCTCTACAGTGGGTGCTCCTCAGTGTAATGTGCGCGACAATATCACTCAAAACAGACTGAAAACAGGAAACAATAGACAACAGCTGAGCTCACAGAGACACAACAGCAGCAGTAGACCACAACAAATGACTCGACTATCTCAAAGAACTGATACAGACTCTGGCGTGGCAGCACACTCAGCTCTAGACCAGGACTCTCAGGTACAATGGGGTGTCGAGGCTCAGATGTGCAGGGATGGTGAAGACGTACTGTGTATAGACTCCCTCTCTAGACGACGACGATGTTGGACCATATATCTAGAAGATGATCCGATTCCACCAACTGCTACCCATATGTATAATCATAAAGAGCCACCAACGGCTCATAAATGTCAGCCATCTAAATCTATCCCCAACTGATAACTGAGTGGTGGTGACCTAGCCACTATGTCCACTAGACCACCGCCCGTATCCCCTGCCACGTGTCACTGCCCAACCAAGAGAGTCCGTCCAGTCCAAAGTGAACCAGCCTCGGCCAACTGTAACTTGTGTCCTGTGAAAGTGACACTGTAGCCTGCTACAGGTTGCCCGCCACAAGACCGCTCACGGTCTCGGTGAGAGGAAATACTGGAAAAAAACTTGAAAGAAAACCAGTAGGTGCCGCATTTGTACATCTTTCGTGAAGCAGGTGTGAGGCCCAACCATGACCTTACATGCCTCAAAAGTGGGGTTAAAAACACTGCACTGCTTGCAAACGCCTTAAGCCTTTGAATAGGCGAGAACCCACTATGATTGCATAGTCCAAGAATCCCAATTGGCAAAACAGAATGAGGCTCCACAACAAAGAGATATGCTCGGTTTGGATCCAGCACATCTTTATCTTTGATAACCAATAGTGAGAGAAAAATGACTTGGTCCATGCTTGCAAATGAACCTTGCAACACTTTCTGCACGACAGTGTTCTCGAAAAGAGGGATGACCATAAGGTGGAGTAACACCGCAAATAAGGTTAAGCTCCATCATGATGGCAAAGCGAAAAGCATTAACAACAACGGGATGGCAACCAGGTGAATGCTTGACAGCCACAAGGAAACCAGGTGAATGCTTGAAAGCCGAGGGTGTGTAGGTAGTAGGTAGGGGGCGAGGCCTAGGTAGGGGGAGGGCGAGGGCGAGGGGTAGGTAGGGCGAGGCCTAGGTAGGGGGCGAGGGGTAGGTAGGGGGCGAGGTCTAGGTAGGGTGAGGGCGAGGGGTAGGTAGGGAACGAGGTCTAGATAGGGGGAGAGCGAGGGCGAGGCCTAGGTAGGGTGAGGGCGAGGGGTAGGTAGGGAGCGAGGCCTAGGTAGGGGGAGGCAAGGACAAGGGAGGTAGGGAGAGAGCGAGGGAAAGAGAGGGGTGGGTAGGGGCGAGTAGGGGGAGGGAAAGGGCGAGGGTGAGTAGGGGGTGGGTAGGGGCGAGAGTGTGTGAGGGGGTGGGTAGGGGCGAGATGGGAGAAGATAGTGATGAGTGCATTGCGGTGTGTGCAAGTGATAGAGCACGCGAGGAAGTACAGGGTGTGTGCAAAGAGAGGTGGCGATAGCCTGCAGGAGAGAAGGCGCTAGCAGAACAAAGAGGGAGAGAGAGCGGTACTCGTTGGCTGGGGGAATAAGTGAGTGAGTTGTAAAATAACTCACATTCCCTTTATTATAATGTATAGGACCAATTTAATGTTAGTGGCCAAGTTCAATGTGAACTTGGCCAAAGGTTAATAACCTTTAAACTATACATAAAAGGGGGCTATTTGGGCCTTTAACCCAACAACCTCCCACTTAAAGGCATAAATAGCACCTTTAAGCTACGTGACTCCCACCATCTCTATGCATAGATGATGTTGTGCTTTGGGTAAGCACTTAGTGAGAGCATCTGCTGGATTTTGTGATGTATGGACCTTAACCAATGTAATAAGGCCATCCTCAAGCACTTCTCGTATGAAGTGATACCGCACATCAATATGCTTCGTGCGTGCATGAAACATGGCATTCTTTGCCAGACATATGGCACTCTGGCTATCACAACCAAGCATAGGTGCCTTGGCAGGCAAACCAAACTCACTGCATAGGCGTGCTAACCAAATAGCTTCTTTAGAAGCCTCAGTGGTTGAAATATATTCAGCCTCTTTCGTAGACAATGCAACAATCTTTTGCAATCTAGAACACCATGAAACAGCACCTCCCGCAAGAGTAAACACATAGCTCCTTGTGGATTTCCGTGTATCCACATCACCAGCCATGTCAGAGTCACAAAATCCCTTCAACTCCAATGGTCCTTTACCATAGCAGAGGCATTTGTTTTTAGTCCCTTTCAAGTACCTCATAATGGACTTTACTGCATCCCAATGCAACCTGCCTGGATTAGCCATAAACCGGCTCACAACTCCCACTGCATGGGCTATGTCAGGCCTAGTAACAACCATAGCATACATAAATGAACCACAAGCTGAAGCACAAGGCACACTTTGCATGTCATTGGCTTCTTCCTTTGACTTGGGACAATCATCCTTGGAGATTTTGACATATGGCTGTAATGGCACACCAAGAGGCTTTGCTTCAGCCATGTTAAATCTGTCCAGCACCTTTTCAATGTACTTTTCTTGCGACAAATACAATAGGCGCTTGTTTCTTTGCCTTGTAACACGCACTCCAAGTATATGTTCAGCTGCCCCAAGGTCTTTCATTGAAAATGTAGATTTCAACTGCCCTTTAAGAGCATCAACAGTGCTTCTTTTCTTTGCAGCTATCAACATATCATCCACATAGAGCGCAAGAATGATATGGCTGCCATGCTCATCACGTTTGGTATACAAACAATGGTCTGCATGGCTTCTTTTGTAACCATGTTTAAGCATGAAGCGATCAAACTTCTTGTACCATTGTCTACATGATTGTTTTAGCCCATACAAGCTTCTATTGAGCATACATACCAAATGTTCCTTGCCAGTAATAACAAAACCCTCAGGTTGCTTCATGTAAAGCTCTTCTTCCACATCACCATGCAAGAAAGCGGTATGTACATCCATTTGGTCCATTTCCAAATCAAGAGCAGCCATCATAGCAAACAATACACGCAAAGTGGTCATCTTCACAACAGGAGAGAACACTTCTTGAAATTCTATGCCCTTGGTTTGAACATATCCCTATGCAACTAGCCTTGCCTTATACTTGGGTTTTGCATCAACTGTCTTGATTTTATACACCCATTTGTTAAGAATAACCTTCCTGCCTTTGGGAAATTCCATCAAATCCCAAGTATGATTAGCATGTAAAGCTTTAATCTCTTCCTGCATAACAAGCTCCCACACTGTGCTCATATGTCTTTGCCTCTTTATACGTAAGAGGCTCTACCTCATCTGTCAACATAATGTAATGCAAAGAGGGGTCATATCTACTTACGGGCCATCTTTGACGAGTAGACCGCCTCACCCAATGATCCACATTATCCGGCAATGGGTTTACATCAGGTGGCATGATAAAATCATCAACAATGGGCTGCTGTACATCATTTTCGGCACCATTTTCAGCATTGTTTCGTGGCTGCAATGCCCTACAGGAGCCTCAATTTGTTGTCCAACATCATCTGGCTCAAACACCACTGGATCATCTACATTTTCAGCCATATGTGGTGCATCCTGAGGGTCAAAAATAAGCCTAACAAGTGGCTGGTCATGCTGAAATTTGACCCTTTTATGGTCATGCTCTGAGGCACAATTGTTTTGAAGCAGCCTTGCTTCATTAAAAACAACATCCCGGCTGCGTACAACCCTTTTGAGTTGAGGTACCCAAATCCTGTAACACATTTCGCCTTCTTCACCATATCCCATGAAAAGGCCTTTAATGGACTTGGTATCTAGTTTACTCCTCAACTCAGGTCTAACATGCACAAGAGCCTCGCAACCGAAAATGCGTAAGTGATCATATGAAGAAGGCTTGCCAGACCAAACCTCTTCACGGATGTCACCTTTCAAAGACATGTGAGGGGATCGATTGCATATATGCACTGCAGTTTTCAAAGCTTCTCCCCAAAAATCCATGAGAGAGATTAGCTGTGGACAACATGCATCTCACCCTCTCACAAAGTGTCCTATTGAATCTTTCAGCCACACCATTAGAAGAGGGGCTGTATGGCACAGTAAGCTCCCTCTTAATGCCCAAATTTTCACAAAATTTCTTAAATTCAACACTCGTGAACTCCCCCGCATTGTCCGTACACAAGCATTTTAGCTTTCTACCTGTTTGGGTGGTCACAATGCATGAAATTTCTTAAACGCAGCAAAGGCTTCATCCTTAGATTTAAGCAAATAAACCCAAATTTTTCTAGAATGATCATCAACAAAGGAGACAAAATAGCATGCACCTCCCATAGACTTAGTAGGCATGCTACATACATCAGAATGTACAAGATCAAGCACACAAGATTTACGAGACACCGGAGTAATAGAACGCTTTACTTGCTTGCCATATTGACATTCATTACAAAAGTCAAGCTTTGTGCCTTTAGCATCAAGCTTGTTCAAAGTACAAAGCTTAGAAAGGCCCTTTTGGCTCCTATGGACAAGCCTCTTGTGCCATAACTCCATGTGAGAGTTAATTTCAGCCAATGCAATAAACTTGCCCAACACGGCCTTTCCATGCATGCAGTAAAGTGTCCCTTTCTTTGTGCCCTTTACAATCAGCCTTGAGCCTTTAGTCATTTTCCACGATCCTCTCTCAAACAAGATGCTGTAACCATGCATATCCATCTGACCAACAGACAGCAGACTCTTCTTGATTTCCAACACATATCTAACATCATACAAGACAAGCTCATTTGTGCCATCTATGGAGAGATGCACAGTGCCAATACCCTCAATGGAACATGCATGATTGTTTCCAAGGTATACATGGCCACGCTTGCCTCCATCAAAAGTAGAGAAACACTCCTTGATAGAAGCCACATGAAATGAAGCACCGGAATCAACAATCCAATTCTGGGATAATGCATCATTGACAGTCAACAAAGCATCAATAAGATCACTCTTGGTGATCTGCATGTCTTGTGAATGAACATTAAGAGAGGCATCAATGTCATAAGCATCATCATCTGACAAAGTGACACACAAGATGTCCTCTACATCTGACAGCTCCTCAATCACAACACTAGAAGCCACATTGGCCTTCTCTTTGTCCTTTGAGCTATCCTGTGCATCTGTCTTGACTTCCTTCTTCTATTTCTTTTTGTCTCCGCCATTCTTTTTTCATTCTAACTCGGCTTTGTAGTACCTGCAATCGGGTTTCTTGTGACCTTTCCTGCCACACTGATAGCAACTCACATCACCCTTGCTTTTGCTGGCATTTCCCCTTTCCTTACTCTTACTCTTACTCCTTTATGCATAGGCATTCTTCTGTTCTGTCCTGCCTCTAACCATGTTGGCAGAGCTGCCTCCCTCTCCACTTGCTTTCCTCCTGATTTCCTCATTCAAGATAGAACCCCTAACACCATCAAAGGTCAGATTGGGGTTATTGAACAACGAAACCACCAATGTTTCACATGACTCAGGTAAGGTCATAAGCAAGAAGATAGCTTTCAACTTATCATCAAAAGGGGGCAAGCCTGAATCCTGTAACTGCGACAAAGTACCTGCGAACAACGACAAGTGCTCTGCAGCGCTCTTGGACTCATCTAGTTAAATGCCAACAAATTTTCGCATCAAATGCACTTGGTTGACAGGCGTTGTATTCTCATACATTCCCTTTAACTTCTCCCACACATCAAAAGCACTTGTGAGACCTTTCACATCAATGAATGTCTCATCTGTCATGGCCATTTTAATGTATGTAACAGCCTTCCTGTTCAGGCTAACCCATGCTTCATCCGTCATATTCTGTGACTTTACCTGTTCAAATGCCCCTTCACAATCCTTAAGAAATAGCATTCCCTGGATCGTGTCTTTCCAAAGATCGAAACCTGTTCCATCGAACCTCCTAAATCTCGAAGAGATTCTTCACATACGAAGAAGATGAGGCCATAGTTGCAGGAATAAGAGGGCTAATACGCTGAATTTTTGGGCAAAATACACAAAAACCGGAGTATAGCCTCGCAGAGGTGTACACTACAGCTCCAAATGGTCACAGGAGCAATTTGGGGCAAAATAGGTCGATTTGGGCCCAACAACAATTTCTGAAATTTATGTGCAAGAAATTTCAACGAGCGAATTTGTGGTCAAAAACAACAAATTTAGTTGTTTTTAGTCTCACAGAACATACATAAGGCTAATGCACAGCCTTTAGAAGCATGTAAGAGCAAACCTGAATTTGTAACATCAAATTGCATGAAATTGAGCCACAAATGGTCATACATAGCCAAAATTTGTCAAACATGCGTAGATTGCATCAATTTGCACTTTCCCCAATGTAGTCGCATCATAAAAACACTTGCAAAAACTTGCGTAAATCTGAAATTTGCTGAAAACACCTGTTTTGGGACCTGTTTTTCGGCAATTTCAGTGTTTTCGGGTAGAGGGGACTTAGCAAAGATGTTCCCACACCTTAATACATCATTTGCAAAACCTGTATTTTGTTGTCATAACCTGTAATTTGCTGATATTGACCTAATTTCAGCCTGTTTTAGGTCAATTTGACTTGCCAGGAGCTCTCTAGTGTCCAGGGACGAGTCCTTTGGCGATGAAATTGCAAAATCTTGCGTGAAAGTTGACCTCCTTGGCTGAAAATCAGTGTTTGCAGGTTTGGGAGCAAACCCTAATTGGACTCTGATACCAGTTGATGAACGTGTCGCGGTGTGTGCAAGTGATAGAGGACGCGAGGAAGTGCACGGTGTGTGCAGAGAGAGGTGGCGATAGCCTGCAGGAGAGAAGGCGCTAGCAGAACGAAGTGGGAGAGAGAGCGCTACTCGTTGGTTGGGGGAATAAGTAAGTGAGTTGTAAAATAACTCACATTCCCTTTACTATAATGTATAGGACCAATTTAATGTTAGTGACCAAGTTCATTGTGAACTTGGCCAAAGGTTAATAACCTTTAAACTATACATAAAAGGGGGCCATTTGGGCCTTTAACCCAACAGAGGGACGAGGGTTGGGTAGTAGGGGGTGTGGGTAGGGGCGAGGGCAAAGGGAGGGGGTGCGTAGGGGCGAGTAGGGGGAGGGCAAGGGCGAGGGCAAGAGAGGGGGTGGATAGGGGCGAGTTGGGAGAAGATAGGGGCGAGGGCTAGGTAGGTAGGGGGTGGGTAGGGGCGAGTAGGGGGAGGGCAGGGGCGAGAGTAAGGTCAAGATGGGAGAAAGGGTAGGGGCGAGGGTTGATGAGGGGGCGAGGGTTGATGAGGGGTGGGTAGGAGGAAAGAGGGCGAGGGGTGGTGAGGGGTGGCAGATAAAAAATACACATCTCCAATGCAAAGTATAGTCGGATGAATTCTTGTTTCAGTGTAGATGAATTCCATGGTCCACTGGCTGAAAGAGGAGATGCTACAGAGCGCATCAACCATGAGCAAGACAATTATCATGAGCAGAGAATTCATGAAGCAGGACGGGCTCTGTGAAGGGAGCTTTGTTCTGGTCGGAGAAGCAAACACCAATGGGGCTGATGCTTGAGGGGGAGTGAACTCCTGTCGAGGAGATTTTTGTTCGTTTCTATGATCCTCCATAGGCTCACCAAATTCGAAGGCTTCCACCAAGGGCGCATCCGGAGTAACTTCTATGACCTTCAACCATTGAGCTGGCTCAGGTGGCTCATTGGGTTTAGTTACTGTAGAAACATTGGAAGAGGGTGTACCTTCAGGAAAAGAGCTAATAGAGACTCCATAACAGGGCCAGGAGTATGTATCCACATGGCATCGTTTCCCCAATCATGAAGTGCTTTAGTGTATCGCAGCCATGGTCTACCGATGAACAAAGGAAATCCACCCTCCACTTGGGGAAGACAAACCACAACAAAATCCAGACTAAAATTGAAATCTTGTACCTGCAGAGGCACATTGTCCACTATGCCCACTGGGTAGACTGTCCACTGGTCGGCCAATGTAATTGTGAAGGGAGTAGGGCGAGTAGGCTGTAGATTTAGAGCTAACATAGTGAACTTGGGCATCAGGTTGATACCCGATCCACCATCCCCTATCACTCCTGAGAATTGCCGACCCAAAACGCACACTGTCAGGTGAGGGCTTCTATAATCAGTGACATGTCACGTGACACATCCAACCCTATGTGTCCGTGGGCAAGCTACAACATGATCAGGGTTCAGTCAGTCCAGTCAGTCTAGATTTAGAAGTGATCTGGCACTTTTGTGAGTCTATTCGTAGACCGTGCATGCCCAGTCACTTAGCATAGATGCATATCCTCTGGTTGCACACAGCATGATCATTAGTATTCCCATCAGAATCCATTAGAATCAACTAAGGGATTTTTCCAGTGCATTTAGCCTATTTTACCTATTTTTGGCATTTTTCACTTATTAATTTAAGTGACTTTCCAACAAAAGTAGGTAGGGCAATTTTGCCAAGTTTGTATATAAGCAAACTAGAGCTAGCACTATTTGGCAGAAGAGGCAGCAGGAGCTACACACGCTTAACAGGCAACTTCTGAGCAGACACCCCCAGGAGACATAGCATTTTGCAGATCCAGCATCACCTAGCGTTTTTCCCCATCAGATCAGCCTCGGCTACCGCAGACAGCAAGAGCCCCAGCGTTTTTGCAAGAGATCAGCAGATCAGCCTAGCGTTTTGCATTTTGCAGAACCACGGCAGCAGCACGACCAAAATTCAGCCCTAGCATTTTTGGTTGCAGATCAGCCTCGGCGTTTAGCACCTTTACCGCGACGGAAAGTCAAGGAACATTAGCGTTTTCAGTTTGCAGCGCGTCGTCGTCGCATCGTCGTCATCGACATCGTCACCGACATATAGTCAGAATTCAGCAGATAGAACATTTGCAGATTTCAGCCCATAGCGTTTTTGGACAGCAGTAGAGAGATTGCAGATTTCAGCCATTAGGTCGACTTCGTCATCACCGTCGTCGTCATCGGCATAGTCCTAAGTTGCATCAGTCCATTGCATACGCATTGTACCACTTTGTGCAATCAATAAGTAGACCACTCTCGCCGACGAGAGTGGGGCCTTCGGAGGAGGGTTTTACAACGTCTCTGGTGTCGTATCTCTCTTCTCTCTCTATCTCTCAGTCTCATTCACTTGCACGCACAGTATCCATTCACTTTGTTGTGATCATAGCACTTTCCATTAAGAACGGAAGGCTCTCCCTTCCATAAGAACTAAAAGGAACCTTGAGCACAGTTCGGAGCACTCATCTTGAGCAAAGCGCAACAATCATTCCGCTACACCTAACATTGGTATCAGAGTTCTGGCAGTGTTGTGTATCACTCAAGGAAAGAACCACAAGAACCACAAGAATTTTTTTGCTTGTTGCAATCGCACGAACCCAAGTTCGCTTGGCCGTGTCGATTCCTAATCGTGTTTTGTTGAAGAGTGACAGGAATCCCAAGAAAGAAGGGCTTGTCCAACCTCCCCTTGTGTCTCTTTTCACTCATTGAGAGCGACCGTGCACTTAGCGGCTGGCCAATCGACGTGAGGTGGGAAAAAGCAACCTTGGTGTGAGCGCAAGGCCGCCAAGGGGTACGCCCGCGGAAAGGAGTAGAACTCGGGTGAAGAGAAGATCCTTCTTAAACACAGATTGCAAGCGAAAGAAAACCTCAAGAACCCAGGACCCCCAAGAACCCAAGTTCCTCGTGAACTTAAGAACCCAAGACGACAAGAACCCACGACTTCAGAATGATCATTACTCGAAGCGGAATGGATACTTCGCTTGGAGGTGATTAGCATGATAGAGGCGAAGAAGAATTTTCCCCACCAGGAGGTTTTTCCGACCCTCCCCCTTTCCCATCTACGACACCGATTGCACTAACTCCAATGGAGGAGTTGGAGCTGTTGTTTATGGAACAGAATTTACAACGCGAAGCAAGAAATGCCGCAAGACTGGTAGCCATAACGCGTGAGCACAAGCAAGCATGCTTGGAAGCCAAAGAACGACAAGCCAAATTTGATCGTGAATGCAAAGAAAGAAAAGCAGAAATGGAACGCAGACACGCAGAAAGAAAAGCAGAAATGGATCACAGACACGCAAAAGACAAAGCAGAGAACAAAGCAAGACAAGCAGCATTTGATCGAGAGAACAAAGCTAGACAAGCAGAATTTGATCGCAAGAACAAAGCAAGAAGGGAAGAGTTCTTGCGACTCTTTTCTCAAGCTCAGGCAGAGATGCAAGAGATTCGGGAAAAGGAGACTCTCTCAGTCTCTTCTTCTCCAAAGCATGATACAAAGGATTGCATGATTGTGTCAAGCCTGATGATGATTTGATTGACAATGACTTGCAGGATGTTTTGCACGACAATGATAAGCACAATGATTTGCATGATGATAAGCATGATGATTTGAAGGACAAGCATGATGATTTGGATGACAAAGATAAGCATGATGATTTGAATGACAATGATAAGCATGATGCTTTGGATGCCAATGACAAGCATGATGATTTGCATGATCAAGATGTGATTTCTCACAAGCATGACGAGTTGCATGAAGATGATGTGATTGTTCACAAGGATGATGTGTTAGTGGATGCTTTTTCTAGCGAAGCTAACCTCGTTGTAGATTCGATCAATCATGAAGAACCGATCTTGGCTTTCGAGCCTAGGTCCAAAGAACCCCTTCAAGAAGAATCGATCTTGACTCTCGAGCCTAGGTCCAAAGAACCCTCACAGGAAGTATTATGTGTTCGCATGATTGATACGCACACATTGTTCGAATGTTTCATTCGTGATCGTTTCCTGTATTTTAGTCGGCATCTTTATGTGATCCCTTTTCCTAGGCATGACATATTGTATGTTGAGCACGTTTCTCTCATGGATGAGCACGAATGTATGCGGATTTTTCGTAAAAAGCTGAAAAGTATGTATGTAAGGAAGTCACAATCCATGTCTCTTCCTTGGCATGACACAGTTTCCGAACGAGCACAAGAAAGTATGAGCACCAAGCGTGGGCATTTCTGTTGTGAATTGCCAAAGTTGAGTGCTCTAGATCAAAAGAGAAAGATTCGATCTCCTTGTTTGCATGTGTTTGATGAACGGGTTGTCACTCCGTCTCTATGTTCATCTACATTGCATACACAGTCTTTAGCGAAGACAAGCTTTTTTCCACTCACTTTACATGGAATGGGTATATTCATGGTTTTGTGTTGGAAATGGTTTCAGGAATTTTCAGCCATGGAGATTCTTGAAGAAGAAAGAAGCATGACTCTCAACGAAGTTGAAGCATTGAAGGAGCCACAAAAGACTTTGTGTCGCTTTCGGCGCGGCCCAAAGAAGCAAGCGTTGCAAACCTTTATGAAGTTCAAGTACTCATCTTGACTTTTTGCAATGATCTCCGCATCAAAGGTTTGTGCTAAAATGCATCCCTCTACTTCACCCATGTGGGTTGCATTTTCTTTCATGTAGAGTGACTCCACATACATTTGAAGCTCTTCTTGGTCAAAATTCCCCATCACATCCGTACGCTTGCCTTTGATATTTTTCCATGCTCTCTTCGGATTTGTTTTGAACATATATGCATCTTGTTGTTCCTTATGTGTTTCATAAAGGCGTCTTTTTTTCCGCTTCATGAGGGTGTATGCTTTAGTTGCTTCTACCCATTCCGCACTCATTACATTCGTTGATTTAAGGCATTTTTTGGCCTCCTTGCATTCGTCATCGAACCAGATGTTGTGTGGAAGTCCTTTAATGTGTCCCTTACCTCTTGATTTGGTCATTGTGATTTCTGTTGCTTCACATAATGCATCCCGAAAGATCTTCCATCCTGTTTCTATGTCATATGTGATGTCTCAACATTCAAGCAGGGTGTCAAGCATTCGAGTATAGGTGCTTCTTTTTTTGTAATCCATTACATATGAACTACTTGGCGCGCGTTTCTTTTGCGACCGTGTCTCCATTCGATGCAAGTAGGCGTACATGTATGGGTATATGGTCTGAGTTGGGGGATATACTCCCAATCTCGAATGTGTCTATTATGTCCAAAGCATCATGCGCTACCAATGCATAGTCAATGGTGCTAGCCCCTTTGTTAGATGTATAGCATGTAAATGCCCTGTACCCTCAAAACGGCGAGTGCCATTTAAAACTAGCACGTTCATAGAGTGCATCATACTAAGCATGGTTAGTCCTTGGGCATTGACTATTTCATCGTTGGATCTTCTATCCCATGCGGGGTCTAAGGCTATGTGTCCATCTTTGTCAAATGGTTGTAGCCCATGATCCCGTATCTCAGTTTGAGTGTGAGCAATCCTTGCATTCATGTCTCCCATGACCATAACATTGCCACATTTTGCATACATGTCTATGTCCATACATAGGTCCTGGAAAGGATCCGTTTTGTCCAAACCATGGCTGTCATAAAAAGTGGACTCTCTGTGTGGAATATAGCATCCGGCAATGTATATAGGCTTGGCTTGAGTGTGCACCTTTACCCAAATGTACCTTTTATGTGTATCCACTTTACATACATCAATGATGTCGCGTAGTTCTTCCTTGTACATAAGTGCTATCCCTCCTTGCCCTCGTATTCTCATACTGGGCAGCCATAGAGAATGTGTCACATACCCTTTAACGCATGGTATACGGCGTGCATCGTGTTTCTAGTAAGAAGAGGATGTCCGCTTGCGGTAATACTTCCATGAGGCCTTCCCCTTTTTTCCATGGGAAACCACCGCAATTCCAACTAGTGATGTGAATTCGCTTGGTCCCATGGGTCGCGTATCCCTACGTAGTAGTGCCGGCCGTTTCCTTCTTGTGCTCCTCATATGCACGTCGTCGTATTTCTTGTTGAGCCGGTGTGAAGTCTTCTTTGATGTAGTATTTACTGTTTTTGCAGATAGAATCTTGCATTTTCTAACACAATGGCTCGTTTACGTGCGTCTAGCATGGTACATACCATTGCACGATCACCTTCCTTCTTCTTCCCTACGCGGTGTGCACCATATCCACTACATCTTGCATACCAAAGTGTTCGGTAAAGAATTCTGATATGCTTGCATTTAGAAAGAAAACGGTTTCGCTGTCCTCTTCGCTAAGACCTCGAATCATGACATTCATGCTGCGTTTTTCCCGTTCATTCTTTTCATTTATATCCACATTAGCCTTTACGTGATGCTCCTATGCAATGTGATCCATCGCATTCCCATTTGCATTATGGACAATGTTAGCCCATGTCCCTACATCTGTTGTTGTTTGTTCACATAGGTGAGTAAGCTTCTCATCTTGTGTGAACAAGCGGCCTTGCGTTGTGTTCGTCAAACTCTCGAGCTTGTCTTGCATTGTTTGAAACTTGTCTTCTTGTTACTTGAGGGCTATTTCTTGTAGTTGTATCTTATGTTCCATGCTTTGATTTTTGAGCATGAGATCTTTGATGTCGGTGGCTTGTTTCAAGATCGACTCATTCTGTTGCATAACCATTTGCTGTAATGATGTGAGCAGCCCCCATATATCCTGTGTGGTGCATTGCATTTTCCCATCGTTATATGTTGACGTTGCCGACTGAGAAGGGGGGGTTTTGGACCCCATTCGAACGGGTGAGGAGCTCACCGTAAATCCGCTCCTTGAGGTGCGTTTGTTGAGTTGGTCACTGAGCATATGCGCTTCTATTCCTGGAATGTCTCACAACCCTCCAGAGAAGCAGCTCGTGCAGGTCACCAGAGAGAGAGAGAGAGAGAGAGAGAGAGAGAGAGAGAGGCGGGAGGCTCTATAGCTGCCAGCACGATTGCTATCGAGCAGTCATGACGGGGAGGCAGCTGCCCTGGCGGCCATGGCGGGCAAGTGGGCAGGTGTGTAGGTTAGTGGGCCAGCGGACTTAAGCGCGCAGGCGAGCAGGCGCGCAGGTGAGTGAGCTGGTGCACAAGCGCGCAAGTGAGAGAGAGAGAGATAGAACCTTTTTGCTTTATTTTATGCAAGAGGTTCAGAGAGAGAGAAGCCTCTTGTGCTTTATTTTGCAAGTTCTTTTAACTTGAAGCTTTTGGGACAGCTTTTGGGGCTCTGCTTTTGGCATCCCTTGTAAATCTTTAAAAGAGTCTTTGGGCTCTGTAACAAACAGCTGACGTGTCAAAGCCCTGAAAACTGGAGTCAACTTGCATATGCCAGCCGAGGGGCCTAAACCCTAAGAGAACAAGTAACAGAAGGAGAAGTCCTACCAACTTACGAGGACCCCGTCCGATGGGGCCCCAAGTAACACAAAGATTAAAATAAAGCAAGACCAGCAATTGATGACGTGGCAGTTTTCGAAAATTGCGCTGACATGATAACGTGGCAGGCTGTACGGATTTCTGCGTTTTGTGTTGGTTGATGATGTGATAGCTGTACGGATTTCCGTAAATTACGTTGGCAGCTTTTGGCATTGCTTTTTCGACCAGAAGCTTTTGAGTTTGAAGGCTTTTCATGTAAACTGCTTTTCAGGCCAAGGGCCTTTAAATATGAGGTTAGGGCTCATTCTCTGGCATGCTTCCTGGAGAAGGTGCGGAGTCTAGAGTACCGGCTTACACTATATAAAGAAATACTGAAAGGGGCGCCAAGGTTTGGGGCCAATACTCTCTCGAGTGGAATTCCGCCACTCCATGTCGTCTCTCTCTTTCAGTTTAGTTGTTAATGAAGTGCTAAAAGTTTGTTCAGTCTGTTCTTTTCCAAGGCACGTGGTTCCCGTCTCGTGACAGGCTCACACTTCTCAGAGCATCTGGACGCAGAGTCTAAAAGTAAGTCCCGGCGACTTGTACTTTGAGTTGCAATTTAATACAAAAAGAAATACCAAAAGGGGTGCCAGTCTTTGGGGCCAATATCTCTAGGCACGGAACTCCCTCGGGCCAGTGTCGAATCAATTGTGAACTGTGAACTGTTTTGAAGTGATTATTTGTCATGAGCTTACACCATCATTCACTTCCATTGCACGTTACAACAAACCGTTTTGAAGTTCAAGTATCGCGGTACCCAGGCAACAGAGTGGGCCGACAAAGATTTCTTTGCAGATTACCCTGAGTTGTTGACAAACTACAAGGAAGCCATACAGCTCGGTGCCAATACCTCACCTTGAAGGGGGGGAGTGTCACATTCACATCTAACCCTTTGTGCATGTGGACAAGCTAACTCCTATTTCTAGGGTTTAAGACAGCCTAGGAAGTGTTTTGGCACCCTTGTGAGCCTGTACTTAGGATGTGCATGTCTAGGCACTTTAGTGTAGCAGCATACCCTCTAATTGCACAAGAGCACAACCCCGTGTCTACTAGGCGTAGGCATTGGGGAGTGTTCCCATTAGTACCAAGACTAGGTTAAACTGCATGCGACACACCTCATATTAATAGTTGCTGAACTTATTGATAAGTGATATTTTAGCATCAATTATAAGGATCGTGGGGGCTCAAATTATGACTTCTCGAACCAGCATGAAACTCCTATATACGTGGCCCTACGGGTCACCTCTAAGGCAAGTCAGTACCCTGCAATACTAGAACCAAGCACCCGTAGCACCTCGTCCTCAGCGTTTTCAGCCAGAAGCACCCTCAGTACCCAGCCTTTCTCCAGCGTTCAGCCTCAGCCCTCATCGCCAGCCTTTCAGCACTCAGCCTCAGTGTATTCAGGACCAGCATTCGACGTTTTCAGCACCTGCAGTGCCCAGCGTTTCTGCCCTGCATAGCTAGTGTATTTTAGCATCAGCATCAGCAAATCCAGCCCGCAATCACCAGCGTTTTCAGCCAGCAGATTCAGCCCTTCATCGCCCTCACTTGCAGATTTCAGGCCTCTTGACCACTAGCGTTTTCAGCATCCAGCCTATAGCCTCGCGGTTTCAATCATTACCACAAGTACCGTCAAGCATCTCAGCATCTAGGACTATTGTATCAGCATTTGTGCAATCTACAACAAATACCTCTCTAGCGGTTTGGGACCCAATCTGGTGTTAGTCTTCTCTCTCTCTCTCTCTCTCTCTCTCTCTCTCTCTCTCTCTCTCTCTCTCTCTCTCTGCTGCCCCTATGCGCGCCACTGCTGCTGCCCCCTGTGCGTGCCACCGCTGCTGCTGTTTCACCCCCTGCGCGCGCCACTGCTGCTGCTGCTGAACCCGTTGTGGCTGACCTGTTGCGACTGCACGCTGCCAAGGCTGTAGCACTTGCTGCTGCCTCACTGTTGCAGCATTACCAAGTGCACCAGGCCCGCTGCCCCCAATCTCTCACACACGGATACATACCCACACACACACTACACACATACACGCATACACACAAGTACTCCCTCTCTTCCCCTTCTCCCCTCTTCTTCACAATATGAAGAGAGGGTAGTTACGAAGACAGCCATGTCTTCCCCCATCATCAAGACGCCGGCATCGACAATGAAGACAACCTTCATGCTCACGAACAAGAGGCTTGCACAATTGGAGAAGGACATGAAAGAATGGCGGATGGAGAGAGAGATATGGGAGGAGGAGAAAGCCACCCTCATCAAGCTATGGAACGAAGAGAAAGAGGACATGAGAGCGGAAATCCAAAATCTCAAAGAGGAGAAGGAGAGAAGGGAACGGGAGAACGGGAAGGAGAGAAGGGAACGGGAGAACGGGAAGGAGCAAGAAGAGATGAAGGCACAAATTGATCTCCTTCATGCTTCCATCACATCCCTCACCCCCGAAGAAGGAGAGATTAAAGAGGAGGCTAAGGAAGCCCTCAAGGAGGAGATCACCAAAGCCCTCACCGCAAGCATTGAGGACAAATTAGAGGCCACCAAAGAAGGATGGGTCGAAGTGGTCAAAAAGAACATCAAGAAGGTTGCAAGAGAGGAAGCCCAAAAAGATGAGGTACTCATCGTACACACAACCATCGAGGAGGAGAAGATGCGACAAGCTCGCCATCTCAATGTGCGAGTGACCGGCATCAAAGAAGAAGAAGGGTCTACACCCGAGAGCGATGGGAAAGCTTTATGCAAGAAAGTGGGATACAAGGAAGAAGAAATCCCTTTCTCCAAAGTTTGGAGAGCCGGCAAAGATCCAAAGAAGAGAGCTCTCATCCTCCAATTCGCCTCCGAGGAATCTCGAACTTCTTTCCTCCGAAAGAGGGTCATCTTGAGAGGGCTAGAAGGCCCCCCGATTTATCTTGATGATGACCTCACAAAGATGCAACAAGATCACCGTCGCGCGTGCATGCCTAGAGTCCACCAAGCCCGCAAAGAAGGGAAGAAGGCAGTATATCGAGATGGTAGGGTTATCATTGATGGCAAGACCATCGCATAGGGACTCGCGGCCTGTGGGACACACGAGGAGATTCATGTCACGGTTTGGAATTGCAATGGAGACCTATGGACACACCCAGAGAGACTTGAGGAGGTGATGAGAGGTCGAGACATCATTCTACTTACAGAGACACACGAGAGCCCAGAGAGAGGGCTACCACGGATACATGGATTCCAGTGGGAGTCTCTACATCGGGGATGTATGCGCCAGCACACCACTCGTGGCTCAGGAGGAGTGGCCATACTCTTTAGACAGGGGCTTCACAGCAGACTACAGATTGTTGCCCGGGACCCACAGGCCCGCTACATGTGGATTCGCCTCGAGCTCTCACGAGACAGGATCGTCTACATTGCCCTTTGCTACTTTGCTCCCACAGGCTCCAGATTCGCCCCTATTGAGCAGGAGTCACCGTACGCATGCCTCACGGAGGAGATTATGGAGTACTCCACACTGGGTGAAGTCTTCCTTATGGGAGACTTCAATGCTCGTACGCGCAGTGAGCAGTGTGAGGCATATGACCACGAGGACCCAGAGGCACTACACACTCTAGATGAGGAGGCTACTATGAGAGATACAGCAGACAGAGCTCCAGTCACAGCCTACGGACGACATCTACTTCGACTTGGCTCCCAGCACCGTCTCGTTATTTATAACGGGATGGTCCAGTGGCCCAGCTCAGGGGGCCTGACTTGTATGCCACATGGAGTTGCAGAGGGAGGGGGGAGTACAGTCGACTATATTCTGGGACCCAGGGAGGCTACACACCTTATCACATCCTTCACCATTCCACCCATACCCATCGGAGCCGACCACACATACCTCTCTTTCTCCATCACCGGAGATACCATCCCACAGAGCTCCACAGCACACACTCCACACACCACCATCCATTTCACACATGAGCTAGCCTCTCTTTACTCGGCCGAGGTCGAGCATGGCCTATGCCTCCTCCACCCATCCACACCACTCTCAGTTCTCACATCACATATCTCTTCCGTTCTCCACACTTCAGCTATTAGCTCCTTTCCACACACCACTCACACAGGACGCACTCCCCCCCCCCCCCCCCCCCCCCCGACTATGCCTCAGAACCGCTGGTATGATGATGAGTGCAGAGAGCTGTACCGACGCCTCCGCGCACAGCGAGCCTTAGGAGAGATCACAGAGAGAGAGGCCAGACGGCATATGAAGACGCTGACACGCCAAAAGCGGCGAGCATTCGAAGAGGCACAGGAGCTTGAGCTATACCGCCTATTCATGAGCATGGATAGCGCGACGGCATGGCGCACCCTGCGCGAGCTACGTCCGACTCCAGCTATTGAGGATCCACAGATATGGCATGATCATGCAGAGCGACTTTACGAGGTGCCAGGACAGCCTCCTATCCCACAGCCACACGAGCCACGCCCCACGTGCTCCTCCTTCTTTACAGCACAGATGGTAGAGAGGGCCATACGCCGCATGCAGCACAGACGATCAGCTGACCATACTGGATTACAGAGTGAGCACATCATTTATGCGGCCTCCACTATAGCCCCGTTGATTGCACATGTCTTCAACCGGGCTATAGGGGAGGGCTTCCCAGAGGAGTGGACACAGCACACCATAGTGCCTATCCACAAATCTGGCGACACCCTGGATCCAGGGAACTACAGGACTATCATGATTGGCCACACGATGGCCAAGCTATATGGAGCAGTACTTGAGGCACAGCTCAGCTACTACGCAGAGATCGAGGGCTTACGAGCTCCAGGCCAGGCAGGTTTCAGACGAGCTTTCTCCACCACTGATCACATCTTCGTTCTGCGCTGCCTCATTGATGGGGCAAAGGCGCGGAAGAAGAGGCTTTACTGCTGCTTTGTGGATTTCCGCAAGGCCTTTGACACAGTCCCACGCGAGAGACTCTTCCAGCGCCTTCACAGCATTGGGGTACCAACAGAGATGATTTGGGCCATATATGCTCTCTACGAGAAGGTGACGGGTCGAGTTCGTTGCCCAGGCGGTTTTTCAGAGACCATTGCTAGCACCATTGGTGTTAAGCAAGGATGCCCACTCTCCCCGACACTCTTTGGGCTCTACATCGACGAGATCTCCGACTACATACTGCGAGCAGGGGGAGAGGGGAGCGACTTGGCAGGTACTCCGGTCCACATCATGTTATATGCTGATGATATTGTGTTGATTTCAGAGTCACCCGAGGGCTTGCAACGCCATCTTGAGGCCTTGGACGAATTCAGCACACACAGGGGGTTGACTGTGAACCTTGGCAAAACCAAGGTTATGATCTTTCACACATCCAGTGCAGTGAGGAGCGTTGCCACCTTCACAGCAGCAGGAGGACAGGTTGATGTAGTCACCTCCTATGTCTACCTTGGCATCACATTCACCAGCCTACCAGGACCCTTCACTATGAGGCAGGCTGCTGCTGACAGGCTCACCCGAGGATATGCAGCTCTGGCCATGCTAGAGCGGAGATGCCACCAGGCACACTTTCAGGAACCCCGCACGAAGGGGTGGCTTTTCGACACCTTAGTCACCCCGGCCTTGATGTACTCGGCGGCAGTATGGGCACCAAGATTGACAGCTGACCAGTGGACACAGCTTGAGAGGCCACAGATATGTATGATCTCACGCTTGCTCCGCAGCAAGAAGACAGTGCCACATGACATTATTAGAGCCGAGCTCGCCACACCACCCATGGTGGTAGAGGCACTATTCCAGACAGTCTGCTTCATCCAGAGGATGAGAGAGCTACCTCCTGACAGACTTACTCGTAGAGCATTTGAGGCAGCTATACAGCTATCAGAGAGTGGGCATGAGAGAGCATGGTACTCACAGGTCAGAGCATGGTTTGAGGGACACGGTCTTGACATGGAGAGCCTACCACCTTTCCAGTACGACCCCCACTCACCATATGTTCACCTCTCTCGCAGTGAGAGGAACTTGGTACTGAGACAGGATCTGTGGCAGCTATACACTAGGAGAGTCTGGGAGTCACCTGGCTTGGGGACGAGGATGTCAAATTACAGAGACCAGTTTCTCACCATATTGTCTGGGGGGTTCATACAGAGACCACGCTACATGGACACATATATGCCACATAGCTCACGGGTGGCGATTGGTCAGCTGAGAGTGGCTTCACACAGGTTAGAGATTGAGATCGGGAGACATACTGGTGTCCCCAGGGAGGAGCGCGTCTGCAGAGCCTGCACAGAGGAGGTGGAGAGTGAGGAGCACTTTGTATGTAGATGCAGAGCATACACTGAGATCAGAGGCAGGTATGAGGCCCTATTCAGAGGACAGCCCACTCTCCGAGAGATCATGGACTCTCGGGATCAGAGACAGCTCGGACGGTTCTTACTAGAGATACATAGCCATCGGGACACACTAGTACAGCCACACACAGCTACACAGACAGAGGGGAGACAGTCGCAGCTCACAGACTTCTTTCAGAGGATTACCGCCCCTCCCCCACCAGACACTCAGAGGGGAGTGACACTCCCACAGGCGGAGGTGAGCCGAGCTAGACGACGACCACGAGTCACAGGCTACAGGGGCGCGCGCTCCCACCACCGACAGATCGAGGAGATCCGAGCCCGGGAGCGCCGTGCCACTGAGGAGCGAGTGGCCCAGATGAGGGCCGACCCGACAGCTTTCATCCGGGCAGCCTTGGCACCAGACCCGCCCATGTACCACATCTTACATCCCCCCATTAGTACAGGATGGAGCTAGATAGCTTGATGCATTCTCATGATTGTACTACCTTGAGCATATAGACATGCATATACCCCTAGAGATAGAGCTCCATCCCTCCTCAGATACCCCACTACCTACATTCAGTTCAGTTTTGTATCAGTTTTGTTTCATTTGTCTCTCCGATGGACGGATGACATACACACCATGTACATTTGATTTGTCTCATAGGCCGATTTCGGCCTGACATAGACGTTAAAAATCTTTCTTTCTTTCTTTCTTTCTTTCTTTCTTTCTCTCTCTGTGTGTGCTGCACAAGAAGGAATCATTATGCTTATTGGGGACATGAATGCTCGCATAGCTTATGCGCAAATGCAAATGGCGCATCTCATGACACCTCCAATGCTTGAACATAATGAGATACTAGATCCCACATGGGAGAGATGTTCAAAAGATCTCATTACAAACCCGCAAGGTATTGCATTGCTCAGTATGATGACATCCTTACAACTAATCGCCGTCAATGGAACAAGTAAGGTTGGAAAATCGAGAGAATGCACATGCTACACGGCCAACAAAGGCATGAGTGTTATTGATTATGTATTGATTGCATATGAGGCATCCCATATTGTAAGTAATTTTACAATTGGGAAGAGGTCACCCAATTCGGACCACACCCCAATCCATGTATGGCTACAAGTTCCCACTCAAAAAGCACAAAAACAACCCCATGCCCGATCATGGACATACAAAATGCAAGTGGACAAGAAAAGAATGTATGCAGAACATCTAGACAATGCACTTGCTCATGTACCCATGCCATCACACATTGAACAAACATGGCCAATTTTCAAACAAGCTCTATGTGACGCCGTGGAACAAACAATGGGAAAAACGCATCGGCCAGGAAATCATGTTAAAGGGCTACCGCATAGCATGGTTTGATGAAGAGTGCAAGTATGTAAAAAAACAATTGCGCGCACTGTCAACGACGAACACGGAATGGGAAACTCTATCAAAAGACTACACAAATCTCAAGAGGCGGAAAAGAAGAAACTATGAGCTACGCAAGGAGACACAAGCCATAGCCAACTTCAAGAAAAATCCCAAAAAGGAATGGCTGAAAATAAAAGGACGAAGACATGACATTATGGGGGACATAAACTCAGATGACATGTACATGTATGTGGAACAACTATATGTGCATAATAATGCGGAAGAAATGCCACACATGCAAACCGATCTCCATGCCCAAGACCACTTTGATTCCGAAACGGTTAAAAAAGGCATACAGAAACTTGCAAATGGGAAAGCTCTGGACATACTACACTTGAACTCAGAAATGCTTAAATAGTCAAGTATGAGAGCCAGAGAGTAGATACATAGAATGCTAAACCAAGCCATTGTTCAAGGGCTACCCGAGGATTGGCAAAAGAACTGGATCAAAGCACTTTACAAAAAAGGGGATGTAAATCAGCCTACCAACTACCGTACCATTATGGTAGGATCTTGCATGGCAAAGCTTTTGGGAAGCATCTTAGAACAAAGCATAAGCACATGGGCAGAGACAAATGGAAAACGAGCAAAAGAACAAGCACATTTTCGACCAAAACATAGCACCATTGATCACCTTGTTTCACTCAGGGTATTAATTGAAGAGAATCGGCTAAAGGGAAAAACATTATACTGTTGCTTTGTAGATTTCACCAAAGCCTTTGACACGGTCCCGAGAATGGGTATATGGAAAAGGATGGAATGCATAAAAGTACCGATGCATCTCAGGAGTGCGGTAGCACGTCTCTATGATAGAGTCATATGTCAACTAAAAACGCAAGAAGGGCTGTCCAAAGCTTTTTCGAGCAACGTGGGGGTCAAACAAGGATGCCCTCTCTCCCCTACTCTTTTTGGATTGTGCATTGATCAAATAGAAAGCTTCCTCCCTCAACTAGAAGGGGATGAACCAGCCATCGGGATGCTTACACTTCTCATGCTCATCTATGCAGACGATGTGGCTCTTTTCGCCCATGACATTACAGCTCTACAGAAATTGGTCGATGCGTTACATGCTTTTTGTGAAAATGTGGGTCTATCAATCAATGTAGACAAAACAAAGTTCATGATTGTAAAGACTCGTAAGATGGATATCCACGCCCCCCTCATGTATCAAGGGAAACAAATTGAGAAAGTCGACAGTTTCAAGTACTTGGGGATTGACATCCCGTGCAACTATGCTTGGGGACAATGCGCACATAATAGAATTGACATCGGCCATGCCAAGTACTATCAATTTGAAAACATGTGCACACAAAGGAGCATAAAAAGATGGGAGATAAAAGCGACCATTTTTGAGACATGCGTAGTGCAAGCCATCCTCTACGGAGTGGAAATCTGGGGAGCAAGCATTTCAGCCCACACATGGAATGAAATTGAAAAAATTCAGAAAAAGTTTCTATGTCGACACATGGGGGTCAAAAAGACGACACCATACTCCGTGCTACTCTTGGAGACAGGCAAGAGACCACTAGAAATGAAAGCATTGCAAAAAATGTACACGTATATCATGAAGGTCAAAGCGATGCCTACTACTCGAATCCCCCGCATTGCATGGGAAACGGGATGTGCACCGCAAAAGACAAAAAAAAAAAAGTAAATTTCTGTCATCGAGCCTCATACAGGACATTAAGAAATGGTTCGCTAAATGGAATGTAGAGGCATATGTGGATATGCTTACTGAGGAGGGCAAGGAGGGAGAACATATGCTGAATTTTGAAATTGCATTACTAAATAGCTTCCACACCAAGTGGAAGACAACGCAACACCGCTCGAAATTTGAATACTATTGCAAGCATGTCAACACAAAGTATTGGGAAGGCTATAGCACAAACCCAATGGAAGCCCAGGGCCACACTCTTTGATGCGCACAAGGTCACATATGCTCAAAATAGAAACAGAGGGCTGGCTGAAAATTGATGCTTCTAAACGGATATGCACATCATGTACAATGCAAGCTCCCGAAGATGAAGCACATGTGACATTGGAATGCCCAGAATACGGTCCCATCCGGGCTAATTTCAACCACTTCTAAGCGGTTGCTCTACCTTTGCGGACCTATTATCCAAGACAGACCCCTCCCCTACAGCTCTCGGAACATACCTCACCCGCATACTTGAGCATCAAAAGACACTCATAGGAACACAAAAAGAGAATAACACACACCACACCATACACCCCCGTGACGAGAGACTATGTATCACTTTGAGGTCCCATGGGTCATTTCTGGCCCCCCGTGGACGTTAATACCAAATCAAATCAAATCTCTCTCTCTCTCTCTCTCTCTCTCTCTCTCTCTCTCTCTCTCTCTCTCTCTCTCTCTCTCTCTCTCTCTCTCTCTCTCTCTCTCTCTGTGTGTGTACCTTTATGGCATGATACCATTGATCAGCCTACCAGCCACCCATAGGAGTTGGTAGCACTCCTATCAGTTCTTTGTTTGTAGTTTTATTTGTTTGTACCCAAACTTGGTACTAGACTCATCATTGTAATCAGTTGGTCTCATAGGTCATTTTGGCCCTTTGTAGACGTTAATATATCATTTCATTTCATTTCTCTCTCTCTCAGAACCTTCACTCACAATGTCATTCTCTTTTCTCTCTAGTCTATTGCACAACTCTCATGAAGTAAAAGGAACTCTCTCAATCAGTAAAAGAATCTTAAGTACGCACTGAGCACACATCTTGAGCGCACACCATCAATCACTTCCGCTGCGCATAACAATTGGACTCGATAAAATTGTCAGGATATTGTTGCCTTTGCCTCTCAGCCCGTAGTACTCGTCAATCTCTGTTGTGGGAAATATGTTCATACATGCAAGCATACACTCATCTTCTTTGTCCCATACTTTCTGCAGAGCTCCTCTGGTCTCATGGCTTGTTTCTAGCTCTTAGTGTTATCAGTCTTCACTTGGATACACCGATTGGGCCTTTGAATAATCAGCATCTGACCTGCATAGTCGTGAATGGCTCCCGCACTTCTGAGCCAGGGTCTGTCCAGTAGCATACCATATGCACCTTGCACGTCCATCACTAGAAAGCTGGTTTTAAACTTATCCTTCCCCACTGTAATCTTCAAATTTTCTATCAAACCAGTGGCCTGGACAACTCGTTGATCATCCATTCGTATCCTGAAATACTGGTTTCGTTTCTTGAATATCGAGTTTCTGTCAAACATGCTCTCCCAAGATATTCACTCATATCCCGCCATCGATAAATTGTTTTATGATCTTATAATCTACGTGGATGACTTGCACCTCGTCATCTTTGATGGTAGATAAGTCCATGGCCATTGCTTTTGTTGCTTGCCTCCTCTTGTTTCCGAAAAATTTTGCATCCTCTGGTAATGTCCGACTGATATCGTCTAACTCAATCGTTAACTTCTAAATCCACTCCCAGACCTTGACCTAAATTTAATCTTGCTCATTACCAGAACTGTTGTCTGAACTATTTTCCAATTCACATCACTAGAAAGCTGGTCTTAAACTTTTTCTTTCCCGCTTTGATCTGCAGATTTTCTACCAAACCAGTGGCCTAGACAACTCGTTGATCAGCCATTTGTATACTGAATGGCGCTGGTTTCATTACCTAAATATCAAGTTTCTGCCGAACATGCTCTCCCAAGATATTTACACGTCCCGCCGTCGATAAATTGTGTTTTGATCTTATAATCTACGTGGATGACTTGTACCTCGTCATCTTTGATGGCAGATAGGTCCATGGCCACTGCTTTCATTGCTTGCCTCCTCTTGTTTTTGAAAAAATTCGCATCCTCTGGTAAGGTCTGCCTGATATCGTCTAGCTCGATTGTTAATTTCTAAATCCGCTCGCAGACCTTGACCTAAATTTCATATTGCTCATTACCAAAACTGTTGTCTGAACTATCTTCCACTTAGCTGGCCTCCTACATCTAGTGGCTGATTGACCCTTGGGTCAGCATTTTCCGTTCTCGGGTCTATGTTCACAACCCCGGCCCAGTCTATTCTAATTTTCCGTACTTCCTCTGCTAGGCTCTCCATCGAGGCCATCACCAACTCATCCAATCCCTTACCAGCCTCTTCCTTACTGAACACTCCTATGGTCTTGCTTTCCTGAGCTATTGAAAACTGTAGCGGCAACCTCTGGATGGTTTTGGCCTCAGAGCACTAAGGTTGCTCCAATATCTTCTTAGCCAAATCCTCTATGATCTTGGCTATCAGAGTTTTCTACTCTTGCCACTCATCGACCACCTTCGCTTTGCCTTTGCCTTCCATGTAGCCCGTTGGTTTTCCCATCTTCGAGAGTGTTAGGTGCAACGGAATGAATGCTGTATTTTCTCAAGATGAGTGATCCATATTTGCTCAAGGTTCCTTTTAGTTCTTATGGAAGGGAGAGCCTTCCGTTCTTTATGGAGAGTGCTATGATCACAAACAAAGTGAATGGACACTGTGCGTGCAAGTGTATGAGACTGAGAGATAGAGAGAGAAGAGAGATACGACACCAGAGACGTTGTAAAACCCTCCTCCGAAGGCCTCACTCTCGTCGGCAAGAGTGGTCTACTTATGATTGCACAAGTGGTACAATGACGATGCAATGGACTGATGCAACCTGGGACTATGCCGGAGTGGTACCGAACTGTATGGCGTCGAGGGAGATCGCCAATAGCATCCGGAATCCTGGAAGGGACTCTTCGCAGGCCCACTCTGATGTGTGGGTCGTGCGGTACTTGAACTTCATAAAGGTCTGCAACGCTTGCTTCTTTGGGCCGTGCCGAAAGCGACACAAAGTCTTATGTGGCTCCTTCAATGCTTCAACTTCGTCGAGAGTCATGCTTCTTTCTTCTTCAAGAATCTCCATGGCTGAAAACCTATTCCATGTAAAGTGACTGCAAAAAATCTCGTCTTCCTCAAAGACTATGCATGCAATGTAGATGAACAATTAGACGGAGAGCCAAAACGTTCACCAAACACATGCAAACAATGAGACGAATCTTTCTCTTATAATCTAGAGCAATCAACTGTCGCAATTCACAATGGAAATGCCCATGCTTGGTGCTCATATTTTCATGTACTCGTTCTACCACTTTGTCGTACCAAGGAAGAGACAGGAAATGTGACTTCATTGAATGCATACTTTTCAGCTTTTCATCAAAAATCCGCATACATTCGTGCTCATTCATGAGTGAAACGTGCTCAATGTACAATATGTCATGCCTAATAAAAGGGATGACATAGAGACGCTGACTAAAATACAGGAAACGATCACGAATGAAACACTCGAACAATGCGTACGTATCAATCATGCGAACACATAATACTTCCTGTGAGGGTTCTTTGAACCTAAGCTCGAGAGCCAAGATCGATCCTTCGTGATTGATCGAATCTACAACGAGGTTAGCTTTGCTAGAAAAAGCATCCACTAACACAACATCCATGTGAACAATCACATCATCTTCATGCAACTCATCATGCTTGTGAGAAATCACATCTTGATCATGCAAATCATCATGCTTATCTTTGTCATCCAAACCATCATGTAAATCATTATTATTCAAATCATCATGCTTCTCATAATCATGCAAATTCCATGTGTCATGCGGTGGAGAAAAAGAGACTGAGAGAGTCTCCTTCTCCTGAATCCTTTCAATCTTGTTCTGCATATTAGCAATGAGAGAGGAGAATGAACAATGTCCTCTCAATGAATGACAATAGGAGAATCACTTTTGGCATTGAGAGTTAAAGTGTTCGCCGCAAAATCCATGAGAGCGTTATTATCACGAAACCATCGAATGCCCAAAATCATATGACATCCTGAGAGAGGAGAAACAACAAATCTTCTAGTGAACGCAGCTTGTTGAATTCCAAACAACACATCAAGGCACTCCTCCGTGAGGAGAGCGTCCATACCGAGAACAAAGCCAAAGACCTCCATAGGAGATCGCGGACTAACTTCGAGGCGGACTCTCTCAACAAGAGAGGGACTGATCACATCATGCATACTACCTGGGTCAAACAATATGACAAAACGCTGCCCCGACGTACGACCATAACATTTAATGAGAGAATCATCAATGGGAGGGTCTTGAGAAACTTGGGGCACACTCATGTTATCATTCATTGCATTGACAGAGGAAGTGGGTTCTGTGGATTCTTTAGATTCATTCGATTCAAGCTTAGGACATGTTCTTTTTATGTGACCCTTAATGTGACAATGAAAACAACGACCTTCCTTAGAATAAGTGCTTTGCTCTTCCGCATGATGTATCCTCCTACAATTCCTTGTGCTACCTTTTCATCTAGAGTAAGCTTAGGTTTAGCAATTGTGTTAGCCTTACCCTTAGATTCATTGGAAGAATTCTTTTCTGAGAGACTGTTGGAAGATTGATTAGAAGAGTTACCATTCTTACCGTTCTGAGGGTTCTGAGAAGTCTGCGAGGTACTTGTGGAAGTCTTAATCTCCTTAGACTTTCCCTTGTTGTGTTTCATCTCCTGTGCGAGAGCAATCGCTACCGCCTTGTTGAGATCGATTGGATCGAACACCTCGACATCGTACTTGATATACTCGTCCAATCCAAAGAGAAAAGCCTCTTTGCGCTCATCATCCGATTTTCGTAATTGAGTGCCTAGCTGCGAAACACGATTAGAAAAAGACATAACCGGCATACCATTTGCTTGAGAGCGCGCCAATCGTCCTTCAATCGTGCGAGGTACTGAGGTGGCAGAAACCGCGCCTTGAGCTTGTCTTGGAATTCAGCCCAATTGAAGGAAAGGGACGTGAATCCGTCGGCTTCCTCTAGGTGCGCGGCTAGCTGTGCCTCTTGCCATGCATGGTATCAATTGATGGCATCACCGGCAAGGTACATAGCTGTCGTCAAAACTTTGCTATTTCCTGTCTTCTTAGTTGTCGCAAAATAAGCATTAAATTGATGCAACCAAGAATGAATAACCTCAACATCTATCTTACCATCATACTTACTGAAAGTCAACTTCTCTGTGACTGGATGGTTGGAATCCGCGTCGTGGCTTGCCCCCCTTGATGAACTCCCATGATCTTCAGGTGGTTAGGTCTTCGAGGCTAGTACTTGTCGAATCAATTCTTGAGTGCGTAGTTCTCGTTGAGCCTCACGCTCGATCTCCAAGGCCGCGCTTTATGCTGCCTCTTCCGCCTTTCTTTGTTGTTTTCTTTCTTTGCGTGCATCGCGTTCGCGTTCTAAAGCAAGGCGATTTGCTTCTTGTTTATCCATCATGGCCATCATCTGCTTGACCATTTCCTCCATAGGGTTTGGTACACTTGGTGGCATAGATGGCGAAGGGGGAGGGTCGAAAAAGTCTCCTGGTGGGGAAAAGTCTTCGTCGCCTCTCTCATGCTCATCACCTGTATACAAAGTATCCATTCCGCTTCGGGTGACGACCATGCACTATGATCTTTGGTTCTTAAGTTCACGAGGAACTTGGGTTCTTGAGGGTCTTGAGGTTTTTGAGGTTCTTGGGTTCTTGAGGATCTTGAAGTTCTTGAGGTGTTCTTTTGCTTGCAAATCGTGTTTGAGAAGAATCTTCTTTTCACCCGAGTTCTACTCTTTTCCGCAGGCGCACCCCTTGGCGGCCTTGCGCTCACACCAAGGTTGCTTTTTCCCACCTCACGTCGATTGGCCGACCGCTAAGTGCACGGTCCGCTCTCAATGAGTGAAAAGAGACACAAGGGGAGGCTGGACAAGCCCTTCTTTCTTGGGATTCCTGTCACTCTTCAAAAAAACACGATTAGGAATCGACACGCCCAAGCGAACTTGGGTTCGTGCGACCTCAACAAGCAAAAAAATTCTTGTGGTTCTTGTGGTTCTTTCCTTGAGTGATACAAAACACTGTCAAAGCTCTGATACCAATGTTAGGTGCAACGGAATGAATGTTGTATTTTCTCAAGATGAGTGATCCATATTTGCTCAAGGTTCCTTCTAGTTCTTATGGAAGGGAGAGCCTTCCGTTCTTTATGGAGAGTGCTATGATCACAAACAAAGTGAATGGACACTCTGCGTGCAAGTGTATGAGACTGAGAGATAGAGAGAGAAGAGAGATACGACACCAGAGACGTTGTAAAACCCTCCTCTGAAGGCCCCACTCTCGTCGGCGAGAGTGGTCTACTTATGATTGCGCAAGTGGTACAATGACGATGCAATGGACTGATGCAACTTGGGACTATGCCGGAGACGACGACGGTGATGACGACGACGACTTTAGGGCTGAAATCTGTGGTCTTCTAACTGCTGATTTTCGGGGCTGTTTCGGTGGCTGAAAATGACTGTTTTGGCTGCGTTTTCGAGGGCTGAAAATGGCTATCTTCTGCAAACAACTAGGCTGAATCTGCTACTGTCTAATAGGGCTGAAAACGCTGACCATCTGATGCAACAATGGCTGAAAACCAAAAACACTGGGCTGCCTTGTATCATTAGTAAAAACGCTAGGCTGTCTGGAACTGCTGATGGCGATCCGCAACTGAAAACGCCAGGGATCTGGGGGGGTGCTGGTGCTATGCAAAACGCTAGGGATCTAGTATTGCAGGCGAGGACAACAATGCTGAAAACGCCAGGAATGGGGAGGTACTGTTGGAGATGTCCAAAAACGCTAGGATTGATGGGTTCTTGCTGAGAAGGTGTCTGTTGAGCGGGGAGCTCCTGCTGCCTCTTCTGCCACAAAGTGCTAACTTGGGTTTGCTTATATATTAACATAGAAAAATTGCCCTACCTACTTTTGTTGGAAAGTCACTTAAAAATAATAAGTGAAAAATGTCAAAAATAGGGAAAATAGGCTAAATTGCTAACAACTAAGGTTAGCAATTGCCATGTCAAAAATAGGGAAAAGGGCTGATTTTCTGCTGCGTTTTAGGGTTTGCAAGTATGAACCAAGATGAGATAGGGAGAGGTCTCACGGTGCTAGATTGGCCACTAGATCTCCTGCGGGAGTGATGTGGGTCTGCCAGGTGACATGCTGCTTGCCGATTCTCTGAGGCGATTGCTTGGATTCTATGACGCATTGGTAAATCATCTTGAAATTTGAGCTTGCTTGGTCGTGGGTGGTACGTCAGGTTGTGGAATTATGTTCGTTTGCAGAGGCAAGAGCCTTTTGCAACACGTAAAAGTTAGAGGAAAGGTTGCAAGATGCTATGGTGAAGTTCAAGAACTATCCACCTATGGATGCAAAGTGGATGGAAGAGCATGAACTGTCAGAGTCACCAAATGTATTGCAGCTTTACCTTGAGGCCTTTGGGTTACAGCCTACGTATGCCCCAACCCAATGTTTGCAAAGGAGGGGTAATGATAGAGCTAGCACATCAAATGTACTCATGGATTCAGTGCAACAGCAGTGTACAGTTTGACAAAAGTATGAAGGTCTCATTAAGTCATTTGTACATATGTTTTGACAGTCTTTCTTGCGGATACATGCGATGATAAAAGAGTGCTAACAACACAAGATCATCAGTGGCATGTATTTATGGTATGCAATCGAGGACGTTTGCGATTTCAAGAGGGGGGTATGTCACGAGGACGTGGCAATTGCTAACCTTAGTTGTTGGTTTCTTCCAATGATTTTTGTTTTATTTTTGAGACCCTCTTTTTGAAGTTGCAAATGGTCGGACATTGTATGGCCAATGTGAACGGTAGTTTCACCCGCAGACGGGAAGTTGGTCGGCACTGGAATTCGTACAGTAAGAGGATGTCTAGGCTCAGAGCAAGATCATACAGGTCCCCCCCGTCGCACTTAGCAAGTTGGTGGATACTAGGAAGTGAACTCAATAAAGGCATAAAGTCAAGGTGGGATCACCAACAGAAAGTATCCGACAGTTGGGCCACATTGCACTTTTGGATGCGGTCCCAATGAGGATAGATGGTCAGAAGACCAGCGGGAGCCCAACGGAAGCATCTCCTAAAAATTAGGGAATTGCTATTCTGGGCCGTGAAATGTGTTCGCGTCATTACCTTCGGTATGACCAAGGGAACATTTTAGTACTCTGCTGCAAAGTCAACTGATGCACAAGTTGAGAGATTTTTAAGCAGGAAGCCCAATGCGGAGAAATTGCATGTATGAGTGCCAAGTGGCACTTTGTGGTCAATTTACCAAGTCTGGGAGAACAGAACCCGTAACTGACTTTTAAGAGCAATTTTGGAGGCTGTTAACTTGGATTTTCAGCCATTTCTCTCCATTTTTGAGCTTCCCATGACTTTGCCTAGGTCCAAGGAGCTCATTTTCAGCATTGGAAGGCATCAGATGCGTGTTTACAGGGCTGTTTTGCTGCGTTTTCAACGATACGCAGGTTTTGGCAGCCATGAAAATCTTCCCCTTTTTGCATCTATTTGTTCATAGATGCATTACAGGTCAAGGGTAGCAGAGGGGGCGCTCGATTTATGCTGGGAGGATGCTTCATTGAGAACCTGTCACAAGTTAAGAGCTATGGAGTGCTTTCTTTCCCTCTCATGTACAGTGTGGTGCTAGGAGTGATGCCCTGCACACTACACACTGCTCTCTCTCTCCCCTACGTGCAGTTATGTGATGCCCCACAAGAGGGCTCCTCATTTGACTGATGTACAGTTGTGTGGGTTCATGCTTTTGTGCTGAGGCAAGAGCCTCCTTGAGCAGGAACAGGGGTAGCTAACTGCTGCTCCAAAGCAGGCACTGGTGAGCGTCATAACCTCACCGTACAGGTGCAAAATCAGCGTTGTGTATGCGCTGTAAATTCACTGTTTTTCAGCCATACGGACGCCAGGATCATTGGGAATCGTGCCCCACTGGCAAAGGACAGTTAGGGGACTGTTTGGGGCTGAAAACAGGGCAAAAACCAGTAAATACAGCATGCTGAATTTACTGTTTTTGGACAGGAATCAGAGGGTATACGACAGTGCAAGCGAGTTCCAGCAGGGGAATTGGTTTCGCGCAAGTTTTGGGGCGGGGCTGTTATGCTGCCGAAATTTGGCCAAATCAAATGGTATCTAGGTGGATACACGTGAAGGATTCCCAGGACCTTACCTTGTAATTTACCCTCCTAAAGAATAAAGAAATACCGAAAGGGGCGCCAATTTTGGGGCCTGCTGGTTGTCGGCGTCTGCTCGGAGCATTCTAGCTTCCGAGCCGTGTGTGTATTCAAGTGTTAACTCCCGTCGCAGGTTTTCTTTTCAAAGTGCTCTATGTGTGTGTCTAAAGTAAAGAATTTCGGGTGAAAGCCAACGCCTACCGCCCTACGGGCCGGTTTCATGGACTCTCACAACTCAATGCATCTGGACACAAAGTCTGAGAGTGAGAACCCTCCCACTCCCTTGTACTTTGGTTACAGATTAATACAAAAGAAATACCAAAAGGGGTGTCAGTCTTTGGGGCCAATATCTCTCGCCACGGAACTCCGTCGGGCCGTGTTGAATCAATTGTGAATTGTGAACTGTTTTGAAGTGAATCTCTGTTGTGTCGCATTAGAATCTTGACTTGGAATGTCCAAGTTTGTTACAGTGGTATCAGAGCGCGGCTGATTTCTCTTCTACCGGGATACCCGATCCTTTTCTCACAACACTTACGAATTCCAACAACAAACAGTCGACTTCCTCTACATCTGGGTATGCGGGAAGAGATCACGAAGAAGATTCTCACAAAGAGTACGGCCCGCCTCGGCCTACTCAGGCGGAGATTGAAGAGATGGAGCGTCGACAATTGGTTGACGATGCGACAAAGATAATGATCAATCTTGCGAGGGATCCAAAATTTGCAATTTTCTTGACTCAGACATCCTTCGACGAAGTGCACTCTTAGTGGCGGAAGGCCACAGAACCACCCCTCAAACCAGTACTCAAGAAACCTCCTACTCCGAAGATGTTACAGAGCAAGAATTGGAAGAGGTGGTTGATACACGAATTACTTAGCTTTTTGACGCGAACAACAAAGCCAAAAAGCACGACAAAAAACAGAAGAAAGGAACTGACTTCCCGGGTTATTTGGGTCATCAATTCACCTTTGCCTCGGCAAGGAAGCAGAAGAGGCATGTTCGATTTGAAGGAGTATCCAATTCTTCTTCTTGTTCTTCTAACAGTTCTTCTAGCTCTTCTGACTTGAGCGCAGAAGACAGGAAAGGGAATAAGCGAAGCAAAAAGCAAAGCTTCGAAAAGGGCAAGAAAAAGGCAAAGAAGCCTAAGTTTCGCCCAGTTTCTGACAATTCTACAAAGGATCACAGATTTTATGCAAAGAAGAAGAATTTCTATAAAGCCAACCAGTATGACTTTCTGGAGGATAAAAGCAAGAAAGTTTGAGAATTTAAAGAAGGTAGACAGTCAATTAAATTTGACACTTTTTTTGGATTCCGAGATGCTTCGAGGGCTTTGGCCTTCATACCTACAGCAGTTTGATATAGCTTTCTCTAGAGGGCATTACTCAGAGCACTCCAAGATTCGGAGGGCTACCTCTTACTTCAAGGGAAATGCTCGAACATGGTGGTCCACTCTTCTATTGAAGAAGAAAGTGCCAGTTAAATGGCTGAAATTTAAAAGGCTTTTTATTTCTTCTTGGTTAACTCATGAGTACAAACGCGACATACAAACTGCTTGGAATCATCTCCGGATGACCGAGAAAGATACTTTGGACGCATACTGCGAGAGATTTTGGAGCTCTTTTCTACCCGCTTCTTCATTTAAGAAGATCTCGTTTAAAGAACAGATTGAGAGGTTTAGCTGCGAACTTCCTACGGAGATCTGAGATCACTGCTTAGAGCAAAAGTCAGATTCTATTCAAGAACTGATGAGTCATGCGGAACGGGGCTTTGCCATACACTCAGGCAGTTTGACTTACCCCACAGATGAGATCATGATGCAGAAAACCGAACAGACTTCTAAAAATGAAAGTAGAAAGAAGAAGAGTCCCCCAAGATCAGCAAGATAAGGATGCACGACCCCGGCTCACTCTTCGGGAGAGAGACAACTACATCAAAGAGGGGAAGTGTTTTACATGCGGGGAACCTAGGCACATCTCCATGAAGTGCCCTAAACAGGCACAGAAAGAACAAGATGAAGAAAGGCCAAACGAGTTCGAAAGCAGCTGAGGAACGTGGACGAAAAGGCAAGATGAAAGCAGGACTGGTTCCAGATTGCATGGGTATTGACCCAAGCACGATTGATGAGAGTATAGAACTTTGCCGAGCTTGGGGCAAAGTGAAAGATCAAGAAGCCCTGATTTTCTTTGATGGAGGAGCCAAGGCCAACTTCATTTCACCTGAATTGGCGGCGCGGCTCGATATTACACCCGATCGGATGGGACCACAAGCAGAGGCAGTTCTAGCGGCACCCGGTAGGGACGTGGCCATTACACCTGTCATTGGCAAACTTCGGTTGCATTGTCAGGACTATTTGGGGCACGAGGACTTCTACATAATGCCCTTGGAAGGTTGTGATGTTCTCCTTGGAGTCCCTTAGTACCATAAGAACAACCCCATAGTCGATTATCGGGCGAAGAAAGCGACACTAACTACTGAAAAGGGCCGAACCATTGTACTTGATGTGAAACTTAAGGGCGAGTCTGTCCCTATTGTATCGGCTTCGGCCGTTTCAAAATTAATGAAATCCAGTCTGTTTGTTTACTCGATCTTTTGAAACAGTTGAATGATGATCACAGGACAAATATGTCTGATCTAGAAAAAGAACGCAAAGATTTTCTCCACTCACACCGATTGCTTTTCTGAGGGCATGCCAGGCGAGTTGCCACCAGCTCGTCCTGAGGATCATACCATTGATCTGATACCTGGAAGCACACCACAGAACCGGCCACCTTACTATGTGAGCCGAGCCCAGAATGAAGAGATTATGAACCAAGTGAAAGACCTCTTGGAAAAGGGTCTTATCCAGTCGAGTACTTCACCTTACTGCTCTCCGATGTTGTTGGTTTTGGAGAAAGACGGATCTTGGAGAATGTGCATTGATTATAGAGCTCTCAACAAAATCACCATCAAAAACAGATTTCCGATTCCTAGGATCGATGATATTCTAGACTGACTACAGGGATCCTCTTGTTTCAGTAGGATCGAGTTGAAGAGCGGATATCATCAGATCCGAATCACGCCGGGAGATGTCTACTGTCACAAAAATAAGGAAGCATAAACTCACGTTTAATTGCACTTCAAATGCTCAAGAGAATTAGAGACAGAGAGAGAGAGAGAGAGAAAGCTTGACGCTTAATTGGGGACTAGAAGATGGGCTGGTCCCCCCCCATAAAGAGAATATCTTTATTACTAAGGGAGAATCTTTACAAGCACAGGAACGGGACGAAAGCCCGTCCTCTATTCTTTCTTGGCCTTTTTCTGCTTCTGACTGAGAGAGTAGAAGAACTGCTCTCTGACTACTGAGAGGATCTATCCTCTTCTGCGAGATTTTGGAAAGCTCTCGTAGGGGAGAGTCTACCTTCCACAAAACTCATCGGAAGCTCTCACGAATGAGGGTCTATCTTCCGCTAACTGTGCCACTTTGGACGTAATCATTCCTGCAATTAACCAACCACAGAAACATGCAAAACACACACACACACGCTTGTTGTAATTTTCTGCACATAACCAGAAATTGTTACATGAGCGCGTTCCAATGCCAAAATGGAGGTCCTTTTCGCGATGGAAATGCTCCAAACTTGGTGTATGTGTAGAGTAGGTAGTGGGGAATGAGATTCTATTAAGACTTTGCTGAAATTCACCCTAATACAAGTGATTAGGGGCTGGAAACAGGGAATTTGCAGCAGCTAGACAAGGGAGAAAGAGAGTTTTCTACTACTTTACGCGATGAAACTTCTCCCAAAGCTGCAAGCAACCATGAGAGGCCTTGTTCTAAGTGATGGGTGCTCAGAGGCTCCACATACACCACAAGGTGCTTCTCTCAAGCTTCAATGGAGAGCTTCACTGCGTAGAGGATGGTCAACTTGGGGGGGGTAGTACACTGCCAACCTAGCAAGAGGGGGAGGGGCTGCTCTCTTATAGCCTCCCAAAAGAGGGGACGCTAGCATGAAGAGAGAGAGAGAGAGATTGCATGGGAAAGTGTACACACTTACTTTAAAATTTAAAAACCATTCAACTTTTGACTTTAAAAATCCTATGCTAGTTAATGAAATGTGCAATTAAGTGCACAACTGCACACATAGATGCAACAAATGAAATCGTTAGTTGCTCCCTAGCGCATTGTCGTGCCAACAATGCTCTGGCATTACATGTTCGCACTTGTCCAGCCATTTGGTCTAGCGTAAATCATTTAAGAATACTTTTAACTAACTTATCCTAAGGCCGTAAAATAATCAAGCCTTAAGGTTAATAGTCTAAGGACCCCATCTTATTCCTGTGCTTGCACTAACGCGCGTAATTTTCTGAGCCTAAAATCTGAGGCTACTATCTATCCCTTTATTGAAGACCTGATTTCCCAATCACTAGGGCTTCAGGGTATTTTTCTGCTAGGGTCTCCCTGAGGTGCTCTAACCCAAACTTGGGCGCACCTGAGGTCCCAGAAACTGCTAGATCTATTTTGATGTGCACACAACTAATGAGATAATTATTTTCTCGTAAATAAATTAATTATTTACAAAGTCTGACTCAGTTACATCCCTCTTGGTTCTAAACAATTGACCTCAACTGTAGAGCGTCAACATAACTGTGCAAGATGTCTGGGTAATCCTTAAGATCGGACTGTCATCCACTTTGCATCTAAAGGAGTGTAATTCTTGAACTTGACTAAATACTTTCGATGTAGACTCCCCGACTTGAGTTGTCTCTCCGAGTGGTGTATTATCTGTTCAGGTTGAAGGATTTCCTCAGTCTCTTCGACTTCTGAAGGATCTTCTTGTACTGGCGCCATTGGAGAGGGTCCAACATATGGTCGGAGGAGACTGACATGAAAAGCATTATGGATGCGCCAGTTAGAAGGCAAATCTAATCTGAAAGTTACGTCATTGACTTTCTCTGTAATTTTGAAAGGGCCGTAAAATCTATGGGAAAGTTTGACAACTTTCCCTTTGCCGACCCGCTTTCTCAATCTAGCTTTCTCAAACCGAAGCAGGACATATTGTCCTTTTTCAAGATTGAGATTCCTTCTGTGCTTGTCTGCTTTTCTCTTCTGTTTCTCTTGAGTACGAAGAATCACTTGCTTTACTTGTTGATGGGCAATATCAATATTGCGCACAAATTCATCTGCGGCGAAGATGTTTTCTTTGGTCACCATAATAGGAAGTAAGAGTGGCTTCCCATAAATAATTTCGAAGGGAGCTTTACCAGTTGAGAAATGTATGGTATTATTATACGCAAACTCAACTATCGGTAAGTACTGTTCCCATTCAGATTGTCGTTCCGAAACATAGCACTTGAGGAGATCTAAAACAGTGGCATTAGCGATTTCGCTTTGACCATCTGTTTGAGGATGATAAGTTGATGAAAAATCAAGCTTAGTTCCCAAGTTTTCGAACAATGCCTGCCAAAATAGACTAGTCATGCAGGGATCTCTATCGTTGACAATAGTCTTTGGCAATCCATGGTGTTTAAAAATCTGAGCTAGAAATATTATAGCCATGTGATCAACTTTGATCGTCTTCTTTACTGGAAGAAAATGTGCTTGCTTACTAAATCTGTCTACTATAGTTCAGATTGCATCATTTTCATTCTTGGATCGAGGAAGATCCGTAATAAAATCCATGGCAATACTTTCCCATGGCGTGTTAGGCACAGGGAGCGGCTAAAGCTTGCCATAAAATTTATGTCTGTCATATTTTACTTTTTGGCAGACTAAACACTCACGTACATGTTTTTCAATGTCCGCACGGAGTGTTGGCCAAAAGAAATACCTTTCGAGGGCACTAGTAGTGGAAGCAATTCCCCGATGCCCGGCATAAGGAGAATTATGTGCTTCATCCATCACCTTCTGTCGTAAGGACTGAGCTATGCATATTGCTTGTTGACGATAGAGCGTATTATCCCTAATGGAATAAGGTGGCGTTGAGTGACCAGCTTGAAGATCTGCCCAAATTGTGGCGAAGTCTGGATCTTGAGGATACATCTCGCTGAGAGATTCTAGTTCCTCATGATAAATTGTTGTTAGTGCATTGATCTTTGGACGCCTGGAGAGAGCATCTGCAACTGCATTCTTCGTTCCAGAAGTATGTAAAATCTGAAAATGCAACATTGAAAGAAAGTTGGCCCATCTCATCTGCTTTTCTGATAACTTTCTCTGTGTGAGAAAGTAGCGAAGACTTTGATGATCTGTCTTGATAATAAAATCACCTCCTAATAGATAGTGTTTCCAAATGGGAAGAGCATGAATTACTGCCATTAGCTCTTTCTCGTATATGGAGACATGCAACTATGCATCTCTAAGGCGCCGACTTTCATAGGCTATCGCATGACCCTCTTGATTCAAAACTGCTCCTACACAATCTCCAGATGCATCGCAGTATACCTCGAAAGGTTTGTGAAGATCAGGGACGGTGAGAACAGGTCCGTGACTGAGTAGATACTTAAGCTTTTCAAAAGCTTGTTTTCGTCCAGACCCCCAATGGAATGGAATCCGCTTCTTTGTCAGGTCATGGAGGGGACCTGCTATCGCGGCAAAAGCTCGAATGAAACGCCGATAATAAGAACAGAGGCCAAGGAAACTTCGTACATCATGTACTGTAGTTGGCGTAGGCCATTCTACAACTGCTTGAATCTTATCAGGGTCCATTCTCACCTGATTGTGAGATACTATATGGCCCAAATAGTGGATTTCTTTTAGAAAGAACTCACTCTTCTTAGCATTCACAAATAATTTCTGTTTGCGTAATTCTTCAAACACTAAGGCGAGATGCTTATAGTGTTCGTCTTCCATCTCTGAGAAGATTAAGACGTCATCAAAGAAAACGCCTGTGAAGCTTCTATATGAGTGGAAGATTCTATCCATCATTCTGTTGAATGTGGCTGGTGAATTAGTGAGTCCAAAAGGCATCACTAAGAATTCATACAACCCGAAGGTTGTTCTAAATGAAGTCTTATGCACATCCTGAGGAGCTATGCGGATTTGATGATAACCGCTCTTCAAGTCTATACGACTAAAAACACTTGCTCCTTGTAACTGTCAAGAATGTCGTCAATCCAAGGGATTGGAAATCGATTCTTGATTGTGATCTTGTTTAGAGATCTATAGTCTATGCACATGCGGAATGTGCCATCCTTTTTCTGTACTAGTAAGACAGGTGAACAATATGGAGAAGAACTAGGCCTTATTAAGCCCTTCTCCAAAAGTTTGTTAACCTGCTTAAGAATTTTCCCTTGCTGCATTAGACTAACTCGATATGGGGGCTGATTTGGAGGAGAACTTCCTGGGATCAAATCAATTGTATGATCCTCAGGTCGCGAAGGTGGGAGTTCATTTGGAAGTTCATCTGCAAAACAATCTTTATACTTTCTAATAACTTAAGTCTTTTTTGCTCTAAAGAGGAAGAAAGTTGTGAAACAGACACATCTCTCTCTCTTGCAAAAATCAAGTACGCTGAAACACACTTTTTCATTTCTTTCTTGATGGCAATGTGATTGGCGATAGGAATACGCCAATCACCTGCATCTGCAAGTACAAGATACTCCTTTCCTTTTATGAGCAAAGAATAAGGTTTTCTGAACATAGTCAAGAATGGGATGCATCTTGTAGTGCCAAGGCATTCCCAAGATAACATCGCATCCTTCAAGTGAAGCTAGTAAGCAAGACTCTTGATCTTTGTAGTCGTCGACCTTTAGATTCAACTTCCCTATGATTGGAGTAGAGTTTGAGTTTTGCCCTTTGAAAGCAGATTGTGCTTGAATAGAAACTCCAAAACGATTGGGCTGTAAGTTCAGGTCATCAGCTAGCTTTGTAGAGATGAAGTTGTCTGTACTGCCAAGGTCAAACAAAATGAGAGCCCGTTGGTTGTTGATACTACCCCATGCTTTGCGAAGAGCTCTTTCTTTTCCATCCTTGGTTGTATTTCCCTGTACATCTGGGACTGCATTGGAAGAGGGTGGTTGCGGAGGTTTGGTAGGACAATCACCCTTCATATGACCAACTTGTCCACACTTGAAGCATCTTCCTTCACTAATGTAAGTTCGCAACTCAACAGGAGAGAGATATCTCCCTTTCTTGGGTTGATTTGGCTTTGCTTCTGCTTCGGAGGCGGTTCTTTTCTTCTTTTGAGAAGAAGAAGTAGAGGTAGGTGCTCATGGAGAGCCTTCTGCTTGGCATGGTAAGTGCTTTGCTCCATCTTCTTGGGAGTACCCTTGTCATGTATTCCATCAGCTATGCGGGCTGATTCCATAAGTATCTGCAAGTTACCTCGAGGGTAAAGCTTCATAGCCTTTTGCAAGGCTTCATGCAAACCTACTTCAAAGTTGCGCATCTTTTCCGAATCGTTAATCTTCTTGAATGGAGTGACTTTCAAGAGAACGTCCCAAAACCTATCCACATAGCGTAGAACAGTTTCGTTCTCCGACTGTGAAAGTCGATCCCATTCTTTCTTTACCTCTTCCTCATAGTCTGGAGGAAGGAACTGTGCGTAGAACTCCTCCTTGAAAGTAGTCCAATCTTGGGGTTTACGATCTTCTAAGATAAGGGTTAACCACCAACTGCTGGCGGTGCCTTTCGGGTGCATACTAACATGGCGAAGCTTGGATCTTTCTTTAAAATTCCCTTCAACAAATGCAACTTCGAATTGGCGGATGAAAGCCAAAGCTTTGTCATTATCACGCCACCCATTGTAGGTGTCGAATTTCACATCTTTGTCTCCCGACTTGAATGTTTTCTGCATGTGGTGCTTCTTCTTATGGTGCTCCTTCTTTCTATGCTTAGACTCCTTATGGACAGGAGTCCTTTCCCTTGAATGCACTTCTTGCTGCGACGGATCGTCAAGAAACATGTCTTCCGGAGCAACTGTCACCAGCCAGTGGCAATTCCATTTTTGTTTATTTTCTCTTTCTTTGGGGAATTTCGTTTGTTTTACCTTTTGGAAACACCCCTCTGGAAATCTAACTTCCCTGCATTGCATAGCCAGTGTGGAACTATTCAGAGAGAGTCCAAGCCTGAGGGCTAAAGAGCACTAAGGTTGGACAAGGACTATGGTTAGCCAAAGTGGGGTCATCGGCCAGCCAAAGCGGAATCCTTTGCTACATAGGCTACATTTCAGTTCTGGGTGTGGCTGCAGTGTACAAAGAGGGTCAGATGACATAGAAGAATGTAATGGCAGAAACTCCTAAATTTTAGGGACTGCTATTTTTGGACGGCAAAATGTCTTTGCGTCATTACGTGCAGTTTGACATGGGGATCATTTTGTTACTCTGTGGCCAAGTCAACAGAGGCTGCAGTGAGATATTTTTAGACCCGAGGGTCTAAAGCGGGAAAATGCACAAATGAGTGACACTTGGCACTCTGATGCCAGTTTACTACTTAAAGAGAAGGCAAAAACGTGATTTTCAGCTGTGAGCTCGTTTTTGAGTGCTGTCACAGGTGGGAGAGCTTCAATGGAGTGTTGGCTTATCCTCTATGTACGGTGAGGTGCAGGATGTCATGACCTGCACACCTCTCACTGCTTTCTCTCTCCCCTATTCTTTATGGTTATGCCCCTCTAGTGGGCTCATCAGATTGACCAATGTGCAGTTATGTGGGTTCATGCGCGATTGCCGAGGCAAGAGCCTCTTGCACAGGTACTGGATTAGCTAGCGGCTGATCCCCCGCACGTACAGGTGAATTCGGAGAGGTTTCACGCCCAAAATCTTGTCCGATTCAAAGGCCATTAGCCCTACACGTGCGGGAGCTTGAGGTCTTGCTACAGATGCGACCGGCACGCGAAACGGAGCCCAAAACAGGGAATTACAGCCTGCTGTGTATTTTTGCAGGTTTAGGGTTTTGGCCCTAAATGGACCCTAATACCCCCAGGAGGTTCGGGGATGCAAAGGGACCGTTGTACAGGTGATCTGGCGCATTTTCGGGGCAAAAAACAGAGAATTCAGCGTGCTGCAGATTCTCGCCAGGTTTTGCAAAGTGTCCGTATGCGTCGGGAAAGTCATCCAATGCATGGGGATACTGACTGTGAAGGGTCCTAGTACAGTTATGCTGCCGAAATCAAGCCAGAACAGTTGAAATTCAGCCAAGTTTGTGCGGGGCAGCTTGTAGGGAACCACAGCTTTTATTCCCTCTTTTAAAGAATAAAGAAATACCGAAAGGGGCGCCTATTTAGGGGCCAATCTGGTGTCTGACTCGCATACAGATGCATTCTAGCATCTATATCCCATTCCCCTCTCTTGTGTCGTTATAGCACAGGTAGAATAGACGACTAATAATGGGTGAAAGCTAAATCAAGGTTTGAAGTAAAGTCTACCACCCTTTTTGAAGTTAACAGGCTGGTTACATGGTTCCATCGACGGGATTAGATCACTTTTTCCTCAAAAAGTGAGCCTTGGTCAGTTTGGGTTAAAGACACAAAGAGAGTTTGGGATGACCTTGAAAACACAGAGAGTTTGAAAGTAGATCGAGTGGATTTACAGGTGAGAAAGGCTACGAGAGTCTTTCTTTGGATACAGGTGAGAAAGGCTACGAGTCTTTCTTTGGATACAAGTGAGAAAGGCTACGAGTCTTTCTTTGAATTTATAGGTGAGAAAGGCTACAAGTCTTTCTTTGGATTTACAGGTGAGAAAGGCTACGAGAGTCTTTCTTTGGATACAGGTGAGAAAAGCTACGAGTCTTTCTTTGGATACAGGATGGATGGCAACAAAGAAGAGGGTTCCTCTTCAGAGGATAGACAGCCTATTCCAACTGCACATGAAATTGGCGAGAATTCAAGCCAAGCAGAGAAAGCTTTGCAAGTTGTTACTGCTGTGACCATGTTCAAGCAATTGATGGAGAATCCAAGATTTATGGAGTTCATACAATCTTCATCAATAACACATCAAGGTCAAGGCAGTTTTGGCATGCCAGGAACACTGTTTAGGGGTATGCAAGGCATGGTGCCCAACCCCATGTATGCAAACATTGGTTTGCACCCAGGATTTCAGGGCACACAAGGTCAGTTTGGGGTGTCACAAGGCAACTTGGGTATGGCTGGTTTTTCAATCCCATTAGTGAATATGACACCTGGACATCAACATGTTACTCGCCAGGGAGTATAGATGGCTCCCACAGGTGTACCCATTATGCAAACTGTCTCTTTTGACAATTTGGAGTCAATGGATAAGCTAAAGCCATACAAAGAAGATGATCAATGAGTCCATTGACACATTCAATGGCTTTGATGAGAGGACAAAGGTTTTCTTTTTCCTCGAATAGTTTGACAAAGCATTTGTTGGAAGAAGCATTTAGAGTTAGGAAAGCTACCACTTTTCTGGAAAAAAAAATGCAAGTCAGTGGTGGAATACACTGTTGTTACAAGGACAGACTCCTTCCACTTGGAATGATTTCATACAGGTACCGAATTAGCTAAAGGCTAATTCAAAACAAGTACAGGATGATTTAACAAGAAATCTCGTGTAAATCAAAGGGCAAGTAGTCCTACTGATGCAGAAGATCAAAGGCTACAAATTGGTTCGATTGGCACGCAAAACAGAGCCCGAAAGAAGAAAATACAGCTTGCTGTATTTTTCTGCAAATTTTGGGTTTTCACCCTATTTGATGCCTATTTTGTCCCAAGAGCTTCGAAGAAGCTAGAGGACAGTAATACAAGTGATCTGGAGCATTTTAGGAGCTAAAAACAGAGAATTCAGCGTGCTGAATTTCCAGGACAGGTTTGCAAAAGTGCTCTATTATGCGTGGATAATCACTTGGATATGTGGATTTTTGGTTGTGAAGGTTTCTACTACAGTTATGCTGCCAAAATTGGGTCAAAAAGAGAATTCTCAGCCCAATATAAGTGACAACATAAGGGTAGATCACAGGTTAATCTCCAAAGATCAAGATGAAGAGCAGAGAAAGATTGTTTTCGATGCTCAGTATGCAAATCAGTGATATTGCATAAAGGTTGAAATTGCCTGAGAGTTGGAAGATTCACAATGCGTTTCACATGAGTCTTCTCAGACCCTATGTGGGTGATGTGCCAAAAGATATGCCAGCTGAAGATCAGCCGGAAGTTGAGGAACTTGACGAGATCTTGATCCCGGAACAGATTTTGGCACATAAAGAAAGAAAAGAAAAGGCAAGGTTGCAAGGTGTTGTTTGGTAAAGTCCAAAAGCTATTCACCTCTGGATGTCAAGTGGATGGAAAAAAGTGAACTTGCAGAGTCACTAAAAGTATGGGAACTTAAAACCTTGGTTTGCAACCTACCTTGACCCCTTGAGATTCAGAGCTGCATGGATTGTCAGTGTGACAATGGCTTCTGAAAGAAATGATGTACATGTTACTTACAGTGAGCTCAAATGAAGTGCATGTTACATGAATGTTAGAGCTGTACAGATTGTCAGTTTGGCAATTGCTCTTATGGAATGTCCAAAAGTTTGGTTAGTGCTATAGAAGTGAGTATTTCTTGTCAGTTTGTCAAGGATACAGTAATTGCTTCTATTAAAGGGTACATGTGTAACTGCATTCTTAAACTGTCGGTTTGGGTATGCTCGAAAGTGTTACTGGATCCAACCTGTACTAAAAGACAGTGGCAAAATGCGACGCTTCCATTTTGTCATTGGAAAGTTATGGACTCAAAGCAATGGAAGAGTATGACGCTTCCACTATGTCATTGGGACACGGTTCAAAAGCAGGCAATACATGTGTCAACGAGGTGTTGATTGTGAGCATGTATGTGTCGTACATGTGTCGACACGCTGTCCGAACACCCGAGTGCTGACTGTAAGCATGTACGACATAGGTGCAAACGAGGACGTTTGAGATTTCAAGAGGGGGGTATGTCACCAGCCAGTGGCAATTCCATTTTTGTTTATTTTCTCTTTCTTTGGGAAATTTCGTTTGTTTTACCTTTTGGAAACACCCCAAAAACCCTGCATTGCATAGCCAATGTGGAACTGTTCAGAGAGAGTCCAAGCCTGAGGGCTAAAGATCACTAAGGTTGGACAAGGACTATGGTTAGCCAAAGTGGGGTCATTGGCCAGCCAAAGCGGAATCCTTTGCTACATAGGCTACATTTCAGTTCTGGGTATGGCTGCAGTGTACAAAGAGGGTCAGATGACCTAGAAGAATGTAATGGCAAAAACTCCCAAATTTTAGGGACTGCTATTTTTGGACGGCAAAATGTCTTCGCGTCATTACGTACAGTTTGACATGGGGATCATTTTGTTACTCTGTGGCCAAGTCAACAGAGGCTGCAGGTGAGATATTTTTAGACCCAAGGGTCTAAAGCGGGAAAATGCACAAATGTGTGACACTTGGCACTCTGAAGCCAGTTTACTACCTAAAGAGAAGGCAAAAATGTGATTTTCAGCTGTGAGCTCGTTTTTGAGTGCTGTGACAGGTGGGAGAGCTTCAATGGAGTGCTGGCTTACCCTCTATGTACAGTGAGGTGCAGGATGTCATGACCTGCACACCTCTCACTGCTTTCTCTCTCCCCTATTCTTTATGGTTATGCCCCTATAGTGGGCTCATCAGATTGACCAATGTACAGTTGTGTGGGTTCATGCGTGATTGTCGAGGCAAGAGCCTCTTGCACAGGTACTGGATCAACTAGCGGCTGATCCCCCGCACGTACAGGTGAATTCGGTGAGGTTTCACGTCCGAAATCTTGTCCGATTCAAAGGGCAAGTAGCCCTACATGTGCGGGAGCTCGAGGTCTTGCTACAGATGCGACTGGCACGCGAAACGGAGCCCAAAACAGGGAATTACAGCCTGCTGTGTATTTTTGCAGGTTTAGGGTTTTGGCCCTAAATGGACCCTAATACCCCCAAGAGGTTCGGGGACGCAAAGGGACCGCTGTACAGGTGATCTGGCGCATTTTCGGGGCAGAAAACAGAGAATTCAGCATGCTGCAGATTCACGCCAGGTTTTGCAAAGTGTCCGTATGCGTCGTGAAAGTCATCCAATGCATGGGGATACTGACTGTGAAGGGACCGCTGTACAGGTGATCTGGCGCATTTTCGGGGCAGAAAACAGAGAATTCAGCATGCTGCAGATTCACGCCAGGTTTTGCAAAGTGTCCGTATGCGTCGTGAAAGTCATCCAATGCATGGGGACGCAAAGGGACCGCTGTACAGGTGATCTGGCGCATTTTCGGGGCAGAAAACAGAGAATCAGCATGCTGCAGATTCACGCCAGGTTTTGCAAAGTGTCCGTATGCGTCGTGAAAGTCATCCAATGCATGGGGATACTGACTGTGAAGGGTCCTAGTACAGTTATGCTGCCGAAATCAGGCCAGAACAGTTGAAATTCAGCCAAGATTGTGCCGGGCAGCTTGTAGGGAACCACAGCTTTTATTCCCTCTATTAAAGAATAAAGAAATACCGAAAGGGGCGTCTATTTAGGGGCCAATCTGGTGTCTGACTCGCATACAGATGCATTCTAGCATCTGTATCCCATTCCCCTCTCTTGTGTCATTATAGCACAAGTAGAATAGACGACTAATAATGGGTGAAAGCTAAATCAAGGTTTGAAGTAAAGTCTACCGCCCTTTTTGAAGTTAGCAGGCCGGTTACAGCAACTATGTCATCCAGATCCTTCATGAAAGAGAACTGAGGGGAATCAGAAGGATCCTGCTCTTAAATCTTTGGGTTAAACCGCACATGACGTTCTGGAGGTTTCCTTTGCCTCTCGTACATGCGGCAGGTTCCAATCAAAGGATCTTTCCTTGGTTCTGGCGCCTTTGGGTTCTGCGGGATTTCTCCCGACCCCATCGGCATTTTCTCCTTCCCTTTCTCAAGAGTACGGAGAATCTTTTGGACTTTTGGATGGGAGAGAGCTTTTTGCAACTCTTCCACTTGTTGTTGAAGGAGAGAGAACTCTATCTCGCGTCCGAGTCGTCAATCCCTTAAGGAAGAGAGAGATGACCTTGCTCTGATACCACTGTCACAAAAATACGGAAGCGTAAACTGACGTTTAATTGCACTTCAAATACTCAAGAGAATTAGAGAGAGAGAGAGAGAGAAAGCTTGACACTTCATTGGGGACCAGAAGATGGGCTGGTCCCCCCCCATAAAGAGAATATCTTTATTACTAAGGGAGAATCTTTACAAGCACAATAACGGGGCGAAAGCCCGTCCTCTATTCTTTCTTGGCCTTTTTCTGCTTCTGACTGAGAGAGTAGAAGAACTGCTCTCTGACTACTGAGAGGATCTATCCTCTTCTGCGAGATTTTGGAAAGCTCTCGTAGGGGAGAGTCTACCTTCCACAAAACTCATCGGAAGCTCTCACGAATGAGGGTCTATCTTCCGCTAACTGTGCCACTTTGGACGTAATCATTCCTGTAATTAACCAACCACAGAAACATGCAAAACACACACACACGCTTGCTGTAATTTTCTGCACATAACCAGAAATTGTTACATGAGCGCGTTCCAATGCCAAAATGGAGGTCCTTTTCGCGATGGAAATGCTCCAAACTTGGTGTATGTGTAGAGTAGGTAGTGGGGAATGAGATTCTATTAAGACTTTGCTGAAATTCACCCTAATACAAGTGATTAGGGGCTGAAAACAGGGAATTTGCAGCAGCTAGATAAGGGAGAAAGAGAGTTTTCTACTACTTTACGCGATGAAACTTCTCCCAAAGCTGCAAGCAACCATGAGAGGCCTTGTTCTAAGTGATGGGTGCTCAGAGGCTCCACATACACCACAAGGTGCTTCTCTCAAGCTTCAATGGAGAGCTTCACTGCGTAGAGGATGGTCAACTTGGGGGGGGGGTAGTACACTGCCAACCTGGCAAGAGGGGGAGGGACTGCTCTCTTAAAGCCTCCCAGAAGAGGGGGCGCTAGCATGAAGAGAGTGAGGGAGAGAGAGAGAGAGAGAGAGAGAGATTGCATGGGAAAGTGTGCCAAGTGGCACACCTACTTTAAAATTTAAAAACCATTCAACTTTTGACTTTAAAAATCCTATGCTAGTTAATGAAATGTGCAATTAAGTGCACAACTGCACATAGATGCAACAAATGAAATCGTTAGCTGCTCCCTAGCGCATTGCCATGCCAACAATGCTCTGACATGTTCGCACTTGTCCAGCCATTTGGTCCAGCGCAAATCATTTAAGAATACTTTTAACTAACTTATCTTAAGGCCGTAAAATAATCAAGCCTTAGGGTTAATAGTCTAAGGACCCCATCTCATTCCTGTGCTTGCACTAGCGCGTGTAATTTTCTGAGTCTGAAATCTGAGGCTACTATCTACCCCTTTATTGAAGACCCGATTTCCCGATCACTAGGGCTTCAGGGTATTTTTCTGCTAGGGTCTCCCTGAGGTGCTCTGGCCCAAACTTGGGCGCACCTGAGGCCCCATAAACTGCTAGATCTATTCTCATGTGCACACAACTAATTAGATAATTATTTTCTCGTAAATAAATTAATTATTTACAAAGTCTTACTTAGTTACATCTACAAGACAACTCTTTGGACAACCTTCGGTTTATCGAGTTTTTAGTGATTCCTTTTGGGCTTACCAATGCTCCAACGACTAACCGAATGATGGACAGGATTTTCAGAGAGTACACATCCTTTGTTGGCACTTTCTTTGTTGACATTACTGTCTTCTCCAAGGATGAGACAGAACTATGTCACAAATGACGTGGAATGGCCCTAGCATCAAAATGGTGCACACCCCCCAGCTGGCTGGCCCGTGAAACGCAGGTACAGGCTGACGTGGCAGATTCCAGGATTTGCGGCGCATTTTCCGCTGATTGGTTGAGCGTACGGATCTCCGTGATTTGCGGCAGCTGTACGGAATTTGCTTTTTGCGCAAGAAAATCCTACGCAAGGCTGAAAATTAGAAGCTTTTGGGCATTGCTTTATTTTTGAAAGCTTTTTAAAAGTTTGGCAGCTTTTGGGACTCTGCTTTTGAGCATCCCTTGTAAACCTTTAAATAAGTGGTGTGGACTCTCACACCTCAGAGCATTTGGACGCACAGTCCAAGAGTGAGAACCCTCCCACTCCCTTGTACTTTGGGTTACAGATTAATACAAAAAGAAATACCGAAAGGGGCGCCAGTCTTTGGGACCAATACCTCTTGGCACGAACTCCGTCGGGCCATGTCGAGTCAATTGTGAACTGTGAACTGTTTTGAAGTGAATCTCTGTTGTGTCGTGGTAGAATTTTGGCGTGGAGTGTCCAAGTTTGTTACACAGTTCCATGAGAAGAAGTAGATGAGGAGCCAGCACGTGTAATGTTAGGTGTAGCGGAATGATTGTTTGCGCTTTGCTCAAGATGAGTGCTCCGAACTATGCTCAAGGTTCCTTTTGTTCTTATGGAAGGGAGAGCCTTCCGTTCTTAATGAGAGAATGCTATGATCACAAACAAAGTGAATGGACACTGTGCGTACAAGTGTATGAGACTGAGAGATAGAGAGAGAAGAGAAATACGACACCAGAGACGTTGTAAAACCCTCCTCCGAAGGCCCCACTCTCGTCAACGAGAGTGGTCTACTTATTGATTTCACAAACTGGTACAATGCTGATGCAATGGACTGATGCAACTTGGGACTATGCCGATGACGACGACAGTGATGCGACGACGACTTTAGGGCTGAAATCTGTGATCTTTCTACTGTTGTCCAAAAACGCTATGGGCTGAAATCTACAAATCTTCTATCTGCTGAATTCTGACTTTATGTCGATGACGATAATGCGACGACGACGCGCTGAAAACTGAAAACGCTGGTCCTAGGGCTGATTCTGTCGCGATAGATCTGCAAAACGCTGAGGTTGCTGGCAGATGCAAAAACGCTAGGGACTAAAATTGGTGATTCTGTCGCCGGGATTCTGCAGATGCAAAAACGCTAGGCTGATCTGCTGTGGTCTTGTCGCCGTGGCTTTGCAAATGCAAAACGCGGGCTGATCTGTGGTGTCTTGTCCAAAAACGCTAGCCAAGCTGTTGTGAAGCAAAAACGCTAGAAGTTCTTGGGGTCCTGCTGAGAAGGTGCCTGTTGAGCGGTGCTCCTGCTGCCTCTTCTGCCATTTAGTGCTAACTTGGGTTTGCTTATATACAAACTTAGCAAAATTGCCCTACTTGCTTCTGTTGGAAAGTCGCTTAAAAATAATAAGTGAAAAATACCAAAAATAGGGAAAATAGGCTAAATGCATTGGAAAATTCCCCTGAGTGAATCTGATGGATTCTGAAGGGAATACTGATGATCATGCTGTGTGCAACCAGAGGAGCATCTACACTAAGTGACTGGGCATGCACGATCTACGAATAGACTCACAAAAGTGCCAGATCACTTCTAATCTAGACTTGACTGGACTGACTGAACCCTAATCATGTTGTAGCTTGTCCACGGACACAAGGTTGGATGTGTCACCCAAGATGGTGGTGTCTTCTCTTGGAATGTCAGAATCCCATATGCCATGAGCATGGCCATATCTTGTGTGAACTCCTCTGATGAGTGCATAGGTGTGTCCATAGCAAACAAGTCACCACCCCCTTTGGAGTGCGCAACCGCCGAAGGATGGCTGGAATGAATGGATCTCCCAAGTATCGTACCCCCGTAGATAATCAAGCCGGTATCGAAACTACCGTGTACTGCAGCAGTCACTGAGAGACCGCATGGACCACCATCAGATGGTGTCCTGGCAGGAGGTAACTTCATCCTCTATGAAAAACCATGTGGCTGCTGTCCACCCAAAAACACAACTACAAGGTAATGAAAACGTTGTTGTCCAGCGATTTTCAGCGTGCTCGTACACTCCCGGCAGGGTCCGGATCAGTGCAAAGGGTGCAGGGAGGGCGAGCGATCAATGCCACAACCCCAGGTGGGCTGAAAACAAAGAAAAAACAACAAGTGTATGGCGGAAATCTGGTGGAAACAGAGAGGATACGGGCCGGCAAGGCACCGGATGCCAAGCCGATGGTGTAGGCAAGATCTGTGGGTGAGGAAGCCTCTAGCGCTGCCCCTCCGTGCTGAAAACGCAGCAGATCCCAAAAACACAACTGCTCCCCAACAAAAACGCTAGGGTAGCAAAAAACACTGATGGAGGAAGGAGTTTTCCGGCGACAAAAATGTCCCAGAAGTGTAGCGTTGGCATCCAGGAAGTGATCGCCAATGGAAGAAGCAAAAAACGCAGGTGGAGAAGATCCTCCGCGATGAAAACGCTCCAGATTTCATTGCGTGCCTGGATTTTTGCAAGACGCTGGCAGATTTGTGTTCCTTTTTGCAGATTTGCAGTTCTCCAGTGAAAACGCTAGGGGAGGTTGAGGTCTTCACGAGGGATGTCCTCCAACTGAAGGCGCCCCCCCTCTTGGGGTAAAACGCTGGCTGATTTTGCTTCTTGGGAGGAAAACCTCATGCGGATGATGCGCGCTCACCGCTGGTGACTGATACCATGTGAGAGTGCGCGTGTGCGGAAGCGTGAGAGAGAGAGAGAGAGAGAGAGAGAGAGAGAGAGAGAGAGAGAGAGAGAGAGAGCACAAATGCTAGAGATGGTGAAGAGGGGGCGATCAGCCCCCCACGACTACCATGAGCAGAAGACCCAATACACAATAACCAGATGATGGAAGTGAGTACCCCCTGGCCCCATAAATAGGTGTCCAAGGGGAGGTAGGGCAATGCAATCCCCCACGACCCAACAAGAAAAAATATATGGAAAATATATGAGGGCGCCCGACAATGGTGGGCTGCCGGCCCGGAGTGGACGGCAGGACAGTGTAGAGAAAATGCATATGCAAAGGGTGGCTAGCCCGGAGGCACACTAGCCGTACATGTATGCCCTAGACCTATGAAGCGGTAGAGTGGTGTAAGTCAACAATATTGCCCTCTTACTGGTGCTGGTAAAGTGACCCAGCTGTTTGCATTTATGATGGGCACAAAAATGCAGCAAAATCAAAAGCAAGCCTCCAAGACTGAAAACCAGATCAAGATCCACAACCTTGGGGAGAAATTCATATTATACAAGTACAAATACCTTGCGCAGACAACAAAAGATTCATGTTACTCAACATGATTATCACAGTTGTGCAATATATTGTCATCCGTGGGTTGGGCACTAGCAAGACTTGTGAGGGTCTCCCAATTGTCCGTATTCAAGGTTCTCAGATACTATCTAGGAAAAAAGATTTTGTGGTGTAGATTTGGTTCAATCATATGCCTATGCTTCTGGTATCGTGAAATAGTGTCTTAATGACGAAATACTTTGATTATTTCCACTTGAGACTTGGGGTGATCGCTGTTATTATTATCATTCACATTGTGAAACTAGGTGCAGTATCCATCAGTTTTTATCGAGTTTTTATGGTTGGGGATGATTGCACTTGTTGAAAGAAAACATCAGCTTCCGATTGTTAATTATCAACATAATGAGGTGTCTGACATGATAATTATGGTTGAAAGGACACATATGAGGAGATGCAAGTGTATTTTTTACTTGTTCTGTTTACAAAAACTGCATGTACATAGAAAGTTTGGATCAATCCTGCTGTCTGAGTTGATCACAAGCCATGATGGGAGGTCAAAGAGATTGATTGTCTGCAATAGATCAGTTCAACAAATTCCTATGTTACGAAATCCTGCTCGAAAAAGTTCAAGAAATTCCATCATGATGTAATGACACGCAGTCCAGCTATATGATATGATAAACACAAAACCAGCATTGTGATATAAATGTGGTAGTCTAAAAGACAACATGCGACACCCCATATTCGCAAATACCAAGTAATGAACCATTCTGATTTTAGACTCGGGCGATTACTACAATGTATGGCGTTTTGTTAAGTATGTCGATAGATCCCAAAATTGCAAAGCTTTACTCCCCAGAGAATTCAGGGGAGGCAAGTCTGTGGACATCAAGGAACGCTGCAGCCCAGGGAATGCTTCCTCAATGTATTTTACAGCCAATTTTGCAAACGCGAAGCTCATGCTTGAGGACATAACAGAAGAAGCCGTACGGGAAGTGCTGGAACTTCTCTAATTACGCTGATTGGGTCGGCACAAGTCGATTGCAGCGTACCTGATGAAAGAAGTGGCAGGGAAGCAGCAGAAGCAGAAGAGTCAGCGGCAGCCACAAGCGCGCCATTTTCGTCGGCCCCTTGCTTGTTTCTCTGCGCTGCTACGTTAGTAATGGTGGGTGGCAGGATGAATCATATTGCTGTGCAGACGAAGGAGAGTTTTGGTGACGGTGTCCAGCGAGGGGGTCGATACCCCAACTGATACTTCCCGCGTTATTGGAAGGCCTTGGCTACATTGCTCACGACAGCGACTACACGAGGGACTCGGGAGCGCACAATCATCTAAGGCCCATGTCACACACGGGCGCCGGACAAGCCCAAAAAGTGTTTGTTTGGGCGTCACACAAGGGCGGACATCAAATGAAAAAAATTCTTTGAGAATTGGGGCAGCGAGTCACAATACGCCGCCTGGAGAAAATTCAGGGAGAACTGCAGGTCATCAAAGTCTACACACCCTCAAAGTTCGCGTGTCCGTGCAAAGCTTGGGATGGGCGAGGGGGTAAGGCAGGGCAGTTTTGCATAGAGACAGACATTGTTGTGAGCCAATCTTGCGATGCCATGTCAATTGCACACACGTATGAGCAGACGTGTGTGACAGAGGCCTAAATATGTCTACTCACTTATTATGTCACATTCTTAGCTACTTTTTTCCCGTCATAGTCATTGATTCTGCAATCAACCACCGGCTCCGCAATAACCAGGCAGAATTTTTTCCGCGTGTTAACGTGTAAGCATTGCATAATCTTGGTGTTGAGTTGTTAGACTCCCAGCGACCATGGACTGCCGGGAATGGCCGTTGGTCGACCCATTCTCCAGCAGACTCTCCCGACCTGCAAAATGGCCCTCCCAACTTCCATTCCCTACACCTTCAACCTTTTTCATGAAATTACAACATCAATGGTGTGAGTTGATCGCTCTTGAAACTTTAAAGAGACCAATATAGCTACTCCAAAACTCCTTGCTACAATGCATTTAGGGAGTTGAGATTCTGAATAAAAAGCTACCTTGTCTTAACTCTAGTTCCGCTCATCGGTGGTGTTACTCCAATTATGACTATTACAATCCTTGAAATGTAGTGCATTGAATTCTTGCCCATTTTTGGCCATGACAATACCAATTGCCTTGAAAAATCATGTTTCAATGGTGGAGTCGGGCCATGTGACACACACATACACGCAAACACACACAAGAGGGAGTATCCATGTTAGTTGTGTCTTTGGTTCCCCTTGCTAAGAATGTATTATAGCATATTCTTTCCTATGTTCGGCCTTGTAAAATGACTATTCCCATGACAATGATGATGGTTGTGACATTTGTACTACGGATGCTTAGTCATCATTGGACCAATGTTCCACATGTCTTTGGTTCCCCTTGCTAAGAATGTATTATAGCATGTTCTTTCCTATGTTCGGCCTTGTAAAATGACTATTCCCATGACAATGATGATGGTTGTGACATTTGTACTACGAATGCTTAGTCATCATAGGACCAATGTTCCACATGTCTTTGGTTCCCCTTGCTAAGAATGTATTATAGCATGTTCTTCCCTATGTTCGGCCTTGTAAAATGACTATTCCCATGACAACGATGATGGTTGTGACATTTGTACTGTGACATTTGTACTGCGGATGCTTAGTCATCATAGGACCAATATATCCACAGGTCTTTGGTTCCCCTTGCTAAGAATGTATTATAGCATATTCTTTCCTATGTTCGGCCTTGAAAAGTGACTATTCCCATGACAACGATGATGGTTGTGACATTTGTACTACGGATGCTTAGTCATCATAGGACCAATGTTCCACATGTTGTGCCTTGTGTGTTTTTTCTTTCTTTCGCGCACGCGGGCCCCCGAGAGGGGGAGAGGTCTTAAGTGTGGTTGTGTGGTCCTTCACATGTCATAGCAGTCAAAATGAAACTTTCCAAAATTTGCACCAAATATCTGTAGAGAGCTACAAATTTCTGAAAGACATTTAGGTCCCTATCACATGCAGGCAGACGGACAGATCAATTATTGAGCTAGAACAATGAGAAGGCATGCCTACACTTTCAGTTGTCACACAAAGCCGGCAGTCATCAACTTCCTATTTGAGATAGCTATCAAGTCACATCCAGCAACAACAAGGAGAATGCGTTTGACCCCCTTAGCTCGCCCAAACTCCGCCTTTAGCAAAATTTAGCCAATCACTTTCTTCGCCAGCACTCTCACAAAGCCAATTTCTACACGAAAGATGTGCAATGTGTGACAAGAGTGAGCCCGGATGCAAAACTTCAAGAAGCAGGTGCCTGCCCAACCACAACTCTGTCACATATGGGCGGCACCTCTACGTGACAGAGGCCTTATTACCAAAGTTTTATGCAAAAATTATATTATGGTGAAAAGGTGTGTTTGGTCTAAGAAAAAAGCATTTCTTGCTAAGGTGAATGAATGAAGATGGCTACTATGTATTACATTGGACACAATGCCTCAATTTTCACAGCCGCATAGTCTAAAATCAATCATGTGCTAAAGATTCCCACTTCACGCTTATGTACACAAAAAATCCCCATATACACTGTTTGATTGATGTCCATAAATTTACAAAAAACATTTCGATTACATTAAAAAAATGCATGCATGCATTTGAAGTAGCCTCTCAAATACATGCAAGTAGTAGTACAAACACAATTGCCTGTATACATACTACAACCACGTTTCACACAAAAAAGCAATGATACAAACACACTTTCTACACAAAAGATGGGTGTAGATAAACATGTTACATCACACAAATTAAGTGAACTAAACTAAAATAAGCACACCCAATTTGAGGCTTCAGGGTAATGCCTTATTCTTGCATACACAACCATTATTTTCAACATCCGATCACTGGCATTAGCTAGTTTTGAAGATCACAGCAATAACTTCATGAGTACAATCAATCAAAAAAGAATGTACACCGATCATTCAATTGGGAGAGCTTGCTCACATAGTCAAAGCTACAACAAAGACCATCAATTTGCGAGCTCTAAAAGCTCACTGTTGCAAGACCATCAGAGCCTTCATGTTCGTTCATCATCATATGTTATTTGTAGGAGATGAAAGGATTGCTAAGTTCCCTTTGACTTCATACATTACATCTTGTTGCTTATGTTTTTTTCCCTTGGTTTAAGAAGGCGAGTGCACAACACAAAGAGGTCAGAAGAGTAAGAGTAGGTTTCCAACCAGTGCCATGCACATATTTTGGCAAAGAGAGAGAGAGAGAGAGATCCAAGAGAGAGGAGAAACTTTTTGGAAAATTTATCCCATTTCAACAATTCACATGAAGTCTCATATTTTCTTCTTAAAGGTCAAAATTGCCTTAGTTACCCCTTTAAAAATGTGATGATAGGAAACAAAAGTAATATGGAACATAGGGAATACCATTTTTATTATTTTTTGCAAAACTCACAATTGTGAGTGGATTATTTTATCACAACCAAGAAATTACAAATGCCATGCTTGCAACAAGCCATGACAACTACAAAGGGACATAACTACATCTGCTGGACAGGGGAGCCACCCATGGAAAGTAATGAGCCCACATCTTCAGTCAAGCGAGTAAGTCATAGCCGTGTTGAAGGTCCTATTCCATGAAGAGTGCAGTGCACAGTTTGCGTGTGTGCGTGCAATGTAGTGTGCACGTGCGATGAGGGGAGAAGGAGAGAGTGCAAGGTGTTGTGTAGATGGAGCAAGTCTCAAAGTGAGTTGCCCCTCATTCTCTGTATATGTACAAGAATAAGGTCAGTGAGGGTCGAACACTAGATGTCCGGCTCGAGCAAAGGCACAATGCCTTTATCACAATAGATTCCCACTTAAAGGCGAATGTGCCAATAAGTGGTCCTACTGGTATGTACAAGAAAATGGTTGAGAGACTCTCTCAACCTACGCCCCATGGCTCCCTCAGTCGATCTACATGCAGTCGTATTGGCTCTAGTGATAGGCGAGTGTATGTATCCACGCTAAATCCTACATGTAAATCTCACAGACAACTATGTATGTTCTGCAAAACTCCATTATGCATCAAGCTAGTGTCAGTCATCGGTACGACTAACAATCCTTGCTGCAAATGCTCCCTCTACAGCTACTAGGTTGGGCCTCGACACTAGTAGGCCGTACATGAAACGCCCGAATGCTATACATGAAACGCCCGAAGGCTAACGAAATCTGCACAAACTTGGTTGTACTTGCCTCCTCAGTGCTATCTGCATGCACTACATTATCGGGATTACTCATCACATATGGATGTGTCATCGCCAACATTGTGATGGATACATCCCTCTCACCCATAGGTGAGAACATGCATCTTGGAATCAACTCATCAACCTCTAGCATGAGCATATCAAAAAACTCTGTGTCTATCATCTCTGCTTGTGTCTCTAGGTAGCAAACCTCTCTACCACTATTTGCACAGACTTTGACAACGCTTGATGTGTCTCACTGGAGCGATCCCACTCCACCTCTACGTTTGCAAAGTCCACCGGCATGTCGTGCACAGCTAAATGCTCTATCTCGTGAGCATTGTGGAGCTTATCCGTGAAGGAGACACGTCTCGTTTCTCGCTCAACACATGCCAGCAACAAAACTGAGACACCATGTCGTCTCGTACCTCAGATACATGGATAGGATTACCAAGCTATTGCAGGCTCCTTTAGCAATCACTAATGATCCGCAAGGCATCAAGAAAGATTGCTTTCTAAGCAGTGTCTGACACCCACAATCTTCTAACTGTTTCATTGAGATCAAGCTATGTCGCAGCTGAGGAACATAGCACATATGTCATAATGTATATGATGCACTTGCAATTTCAATGCCGAACCATTGGTCAAGTGCACACAACCAAATCTCCCACTAGAGAAACTGTTGAACCACTCACAATGTGGTGTGACGTGGAAAATTGTATCCTTATCTAGCAACCAACGAGAAGGTATGTCACATCTAGAAGACATGTAAGGAGGAGGAACTCTAAAGGAAAAGGTGACATCACCGTCACTAGCACATGAATCCACCGCTCTAGCATGTGTCAAAACCTCATCTACATCTCGCATACATCTCTGTTGTTATCTCATACGTCTAAAACAATGGTGCCTAATGTGCCATGTGTGACCACAATGCCAACAACACATATAACGGCAACTACGAGATTGTCATCTCACACGAGCCATCACTGTAGACGTTGCATTTTCACACGTCTGCTACCATAAGTGAATGTCAACAATGGCGAGAAATCCTGGGAGAATTCTGGCATAGTCTCTTCTATAAATCGAGCACAATGTCAACCATAAACCATACCAAACTCCCAATAGAGTGGGAGATCACTTGACCACTACATAATCATGAAAACAATTATCAACTGCATTAAATACAATGCTCACATATGCATAAAATTAGCTCCACAATCTGCTATATGCAGACATACAATGTGGGACAAACAACTCAACCAAGCGTAAAGCGCATAACCATATACACAAGTAGTGATCAACCACGCTCAAAACACATTCCACAAGAAAATTGCCTGCAAAAAAGTTCAAAAACCTATGACTACATGTAATCTGTAGCCACACGAGCATATGCGATCCTCACTCCTGTGATAGTGGATACAAGAACACTAAATTGTGTCCAAGCTTGCAAAACCTGTCAAAGTGGGATTCAAACTCGACCACTAAACCATCAGAGAGTAAACTGTAGATATGCATAAAATATGGCAAGAATTTGGAAAAAACTCGACAGAGTTTTCCATGAAAACTGAGTAAAAACTCAAAATCGCATGAAAATAGACACTCAGTGTCTTAGTAAACACATCCATAAATGATATACATCAACTTCCAAAACTTTGGCAAAACTTCCTAAACCTGTCCAAAATACTATAAACCTGTGAATCTGCCACATGTGAGCTATGACTAGCTCAATCTATATCCACATATGCATACATAACATAAACGCACCAAACCGTGTTGAAAATACTCTCTGGAATGCCCCACACAGTCATACATGAGCACTACATATGTCGCATAATGTGCACTGGAAGGATTGTGCAATCTGTGAACAAAACTGCCTAGAATCTGGCACAGTACCTCATAAGTCAGAAAATATGTTGACCAAAAACCAAACACATAGCACAATCAACCAACTGCATATGGTCAAAATTTGCATATGAGAGCCACGCTCATGAAAAAAATTTGCTATAGAATGGTATGTCGGGGCTGCTATGTGCCGATGTGTGTAGCTGAAAGGGGTTATTGTAGAAGCCAAAACGTTGTCAAGGGGGGGGGGGGGGAATCGCCAAGGAGACGCTGCAAAGATAAGCCGCTTCGGATGTGGGCTAGAGGAGAGTCGGTGCCACTCTCATTCGTCTATCTCCTGATATGTTGAAGTTGGGAAGTTGGGGTGTCCATCGGAGCCAAACCACTCCGGATGAGCACGTGGGAGGGGAGTCGATGGCGAGGCTATGCCGATGGAGAGCCAAGCCACTCTCTCTCGCTTTCGCTATGTTGAAGACAAGAAAAACTTGTCAATGCGGCCTTCCGTTGCTGGACGAAAGCGCTCCCGAATACCGTAGCCACCGATGCTCGAAGCTGAAGCCAAGTCGTCGATGCAGAGTCGAATGCCAAACTGCCGAGAAGAAGGTGTCTGTGAAGCCATAGCCATCGGTGTTGTGCCGTGGCCATAGGAGGAGAGCCTAAAGTGCTCTCTTATTGCTCTTGTGCTGATGATGAGCTACCAAAGATAATCTTCGAGAGCGACTCTTCATTCTCTTGCTGAGATCTCTTCTAATCCAGTTCCCCCATGTCAGATCTACCACCACTGCCAAGATCAAGGTTGAGTTCCTTCGCTTTTATGCCAATCATCGAGAAGTCGTCGCATGTGTGCCAATCGTCATTGTGGCTCTAATACCAATTGAAGAGTGGAGTGTGCAAAATGCATACGTGCGGTGCGGTGCGGTGTGTGCATGTAGCAAGGGGAGAAGGAGAGACTGCAAGGTGCTGTGTAGGTGGAGCAAGTCTCAAAGTGAGTTGTCCCTTATTCCATGTATATGTACAAATATAAGGTCAGTGGGCGACACTGGACGTCCGGCTCGGGCCAAGGCACAAGGCCATTACCCCAACATTCCCCCACTCATCAAATTTTATTTGTTTCCCAACGGCGCTAACGCCCCCTTGCTTTCTTGGATTATCTCTGAAAATTTAACTATTACAATGGTATTATCGAAGATGCAACAGTTCTTTGTCTTCCATACATGTTTAAAGTAGCAAAATCTCACTACTTGTGTTATGATAAGTAGTGCTTCTCTTATATGCTGATAACCGTTTTTCGGCTATCGGCCAAAATTGCCATAATGAGCTACCTCACCTTATCAAAATCACTCAAACATTGTGGCTATCCTCACCCTTTCATTGTACATAGGCGTGTGTGAGTTAGGGGACTTTTCCCATATCTCCTCAAAAACCCTCAATTAGCTAGTCCTTGGGTTAGTTGAGCCAAAATAATAAATAAAAGAAAAAAGAAAACTATATTATAACCTTTTTGTGTGTAAATATTTTGTATATAGGGCCAAAATATAGGAATTTTTTTAATTATTTTGGTTTTTTATTTAAATATCTATACCTAAGTGTGTGTTCTATTAAACCTATGTACGCCTTCTTTCATGCTCTTACACCATAAGTATATTTTTTGCCAATGTGTGCATCCTCTAATCTCATATTTTTCTTTTATATAAATCACCCCCACATTTTCACCCTCACCCTACAAAATTGACTTCTACTCCCTTAGTCGCTTTTATTATATAATTTTCATTTACTTACATATTTTTTTCTCTTTCACCCAAAATAATATAAAAGAGGGACCATATCATATGATTCCAATATCTTTTTCCATATCCATAATTCTTCTATAATTTTTTTATTATGTACTCATTATTCTAACTCCATGTGCTCATTGAGCTAAAATCCATCAATAGTCTATACACTAGTCCCACCATGTATATATTTCTTTATTCCCCAATGATCCTCCTCCATGCATGTGTAAAGATAACTTGGATGCTTTGTATCATGATAAGACTCGTGGAGGGGCTCACTCTTGGATGCATTGTGCAAATTCAACAAAGGAGAGGGAGATTTTTTGTGATATTTTTGACACCTATCTCCACTCGGAATTTGAAGAAGTAACCATCAAAAAACACGTAGCCTACAAGTTGATAATCACCTTAATTTTTTGCATAATTTTTGGAGCTACTATCAATGAGATATGAATTTAATTATGGACCCTAGTCTGCTCGCTTTTTCTCACAGGTAACCCATAGTCTTCTCTCACACCTTTTCACACTTGCACACACACACACACACACACTCATTCCTCTCCATTCCTTACTCAAACCTGCACCTTCCATGGTTTCTCTCACCCTTCTCACCATTACCGTCTCCTCTCACACCCATAGCTCTCTTTTGAAGATCTACCTACATCCACCATCTCCATATTTCTCGCTATTACTCCCATATTACAATTTTATTCTACCCTTTCAAGAATGCATAAAAAATCAGCAACCTAACCATACTTAATCTTTGCAAAATGGGGGGTTTTTTATCGACAAAATCCTCATTCTCTTTGTGGTGATTCAACTATGGCGGCAATGTGAAAAGAAGAAGAAGAACGATGGTCACTTTTGACAATCTACGCACGGGTGAGTCCAAGATTCCTCAAGGATACATCCATCTCTTTCACCCCTCTTTTCTCATCCTTCAAGTCACTCTACCCATTGTAATTATATTACTAACTTCTTTTAGTGATTACTGACATTAATTGCTAACCCTTTCTTGTAAATTGCACCCACTCTACTCTACCTTGGAGTAGGCAACCTCACAGAAAAATCACTCACCTTTCTAGAATCTTCTCTATTTCACCTCAATAATTCTCTCCTCTTGAGACCACATCCATGTGACTCAAGAGACAAGAGAGCCCCACTCTCATAAGAATATATAAAAATTTCATAAACATGGTTTTCTATGAAATGTTGATCAGGAGATAATCATAATAAGGGCTCTCCTCACCTATAAATTGAGCCCTTTTTCCTTTGTAAAGGCATGATCTTTACACTATTGCTCACTACTTTGCGTGTACCATTCTCCATCTTAGTTGTAGGGAGAGAGAGTGAGCTCTCTATACACCATTACTTGTATGTATAGGAAAGCTTCTTTGAGCTAGTTGTAGCATTGCAAGGGACTGAGTGATTCATAACTTCCAATCAAAGTTGTACCTACTCTTGCACATCAATTGAATCAATAATTTGGGTGCAATCGCGGTTCAAAACTCTCTTGAGTCTCTCCAATTCACGCTTGGCAACCTCATCTTGTTTGGTTTAAGGTGACGCGTTCTTATTTTGAGATTCTTTTGTAGTATTTGCTTGTATGTGACTCAAGAGCACTTGTGTTTGTTTTGTTTCTTGGGAAAATATCATAAGAGGGTTGTATGGTGCGAGGGTTCCCATAACCTTAAGATAATGTGTAGATCGCAGCATCGTTAAACTTAATTATGTCTCTTGACTCTCCTCCAAGCTGTTTATACACCCACATTAAGCATTAAAATTGAAGCCAAATTCTTGTACAAAACTCTCTCTCTCTCTCTCTTCTCTCTCTCGGTGTTTGGTGGGTGTATTTGTAGCATTGAAATTATTGATAGTGTACTCTTCCTTCTCGCTTGTATTGCTAAGGGATTCTTCTCTTTTGCGTTCTAGTTCGATCTCTAACTAGGTGGTGTCCCTTCACTTGTTGTTGGCTATGGGTTTGTTGTTGTTTCTCTTGTTTGTGGTTGCCCCAGCGCCAATTGAGTAGCACGAGATCCTTGAGGGGTGTTTAGAGGTCGCCTCTCTTATTGCTTGCCCCGGACCACCTCAATTTTGGTGCCCCCTTTGAGGAAGGCTTGTGTATGTTTCGTGTAAGTTTAACTTTTAGAATAGTCAAGTAGTTTGCATGAATCACGAAAATTTGTATAATACTTTCATTCCCATTGCAAGGCAAAAGATACATATAGTTATTAGAACTAAGTTGCAATTTCAACGTGTAATTCATAGGATTTTAGGTCCTCTCAGGGTGGCCGAGATAAACGCTTCGATAAATCCTTTTATTTTGCCTCTCATTAGGTACGACATTAGTTTGGACGTCTATATTTTTTTGTTATTTTAAGCATTAAAACATGCATAGACTATGGATAATGGCCCATGAATAGAGGGTTTTTCCTTCCATTTCACTCCACACATTAGAATAAACATTGCAATTGATAGAAAAATTTATTTTCAGCAGCGTATGGTGTTCATGTTTAATGCTCAAAGAGTAGGAGAAATTCTTGCGTCACCAAACCCTGTCATCCTGCCTCTTGTTGACTATCATAGATCATTTGATGTGCATATTTTTATTTTGTTGTAGAATAGATTGCTATTTAGAAAACATTATTGTGTAAATATTTTTAAGAAAGAAAGAAAAAATGTGTTGTCACTTTGAAATTGATTCAATGGAGGCCCAACGTCAAATGTCAGGATATCCTCTCTTTTTTGGAGAGCCTGGCGAGGATGCCGAGTTATTTTAGCAAATTTCAAAATGGCTTGCCGCATAAAAAGAGTGATAGGAGATGAAGAATGCTTAGAAATGTTTGAGGTGGTTTTGAGGAAGGATGCAAGCACTTGGTTTGACCCTGTATCTCAGGAGGTTAAGGAAAGCTATAAGAAAGTTGTTGATCATTCACGAGATACTTCTTTGACCCCCAAAATACTCAAAAGCTATGGCAAGACATCGTTTCTCACAAGCAAAAGACTTAATGACTACTACATGTATAAACAAGAGTTTCTACATCTTTGGGTTGTATGGGTGAGAAATGTTGCTAACCCTGGTGATGGTGCAGATTTCCTTAAGAAGGAGAGATTCATAGCCGGTCTCTTTTCCATACTCAAGATAAAAGTTGAGGCGGGTGTACCTGCTACCTTTGATGCAGCTGAAACTAGGATTGATGAGAAGTATACAAAACAAAAGTACTTAAGAGGAGAGGTTCCAATAGAGGGTCCTAGACCCCAAGGGGAAGTTGCAAGCATCAATATCTAGAGAGATTCTTGAGGTAATAGCTGAGGTGATTGAGAACCTAAATGAGTTCCTGAGCAGCCTGTCAATTCATTTGCACAAGCTGTAGGTCCCAAGGGACAAACAAAGAAAGCTGAGGAGTGAGAGCCACGACCTAGGCGACTTTTGCAATGTTGGAATTACGAAGAATCTGGACATGGGATGTATGATTGTCCTTGGCCCCGTGGGGATCCAAGGAGACCTAACTTGAATTGTCCAGTGATGAATACCGAGAAGTAACTAGTCAACAACCAATGCTTCTACAAAGACCATATGGGGCAAGACCACCTCCATGAGGAGTGGAAGAAGTTCCACCTTTGCCAGATCCAAATGTGCATGTGATAGAGGTGAAAATTTCAAAAGAGGTTGACATGGAAGCAAATGGCATTAAGCGTGGCCAAGAGAAAGGTAAGGAGAAAGAAGGAGTCATGTCACAAAGTGACCAAGGATGAGAATTCCCTCTTGGACATGGTATGTCTCCATACAACCTATTGGAAGACATGAGAGATAAGGGCCTTGATATCTCCTCATGGCCTCAGTTTTTTGCATTATGTTCACAAGTTAGGAGGGATCTAACAAAGGCAGTTTGCACTAGGAGAAAGGTAAAAGAGAGTGTGCCTGTTGTAAAAATTCCACAAGCTGAAACGAATGAGGATCTTACATCTGTGCTAGACTGTTACATCAAAGGAAGGTTAGTTAGGAAATGTTTAGTGGATGGGGGTGCACAAATTTGCATTGTGAAAGAAAGACTCATGCAGAGACTAGGCATGCACATCCATGAGACACCTGGAATCAAAGTGAAAATGGCAAACAATAGCAAGGCGAGGTGCGTAGGCATTTGTAAAAATGTTTTTGTGGAGGCCTTTGGCATTAAGAATGCAGTGGATTTTTATGTTATGTTGACCAAGGAAAGTAGCTATCCATTTATCCTTGAAAGACCATGGTTAATGAAAATGCGAGCTATGCACGATTGAGAAAGTGGAAGGTTGATTTACAGGAATGACAATCATAAGAAGGTTTTCTTTGACATGAAGGAGCAATGCCAAGAGGAGCTCCATGAAGAATCATCGCAAAGTGTGACGGAGGAAGACTCGACTGATAACACCTCAGAGGAAGAAAGTAGCGGTAGCATTACTAAAGAGGAGTCTTCCATCAAAGTCATGGGGTAAGGTTTAAGCCAAGCAACCAAGAGACCTCTTGTCAAGGCTTGGAAGAGGTGGGTCCTCAAGAGAACCAAGGTGTGGAAGATGAAGGAAAGATAGAAGGTATGTTATCAACAACACTTACAAAGGAAGAAAGAGAGAAGTTCAAATGTGTGCTAAGGAATTTTCCTAGGCTTTTTGCTAAAGACTACACAGATGTGTGGGGAGTAGATGCCGTTCAACACAAGATTGAGTTAAAGTCTGAGGCCACACCTAAAGCTCAGAAGCTACAAAGGCTAGGAGTTATTAAGGAGAAAGCTCTACTCAAGGAGGTAAGAAAGATTCTAGCAGCAGATTTCATTTATCCACTGGAGAATTCTGAGTGGGTCTCTCCCGTTGTTGTCACTCCCAAGAAGAACGGCAAGTGGAAGGTGTGTGTGGATTACCGTCCACTCAATGAGGTGACAAAAAGAGATCACTTTCCCCTCCCATTTCAGGATGAGATGCTAAATGAGGTAGCCGATCATGAGAAGTATGTGTGATGGCTACTTAGGTTACTATAAAAAATAGGGAGTGCATTGGAAGATCAATTGAAAACAACCTTCATCACTCATTGGGGTTGTTATGCTTTTAGAGTCATGCCATTTTGCCTGACAAATGCTCCTGCAACTTTCCAACTCTTCATGAGCATGGTGTTTGAAGCATTCTTTGGAAAGTCAATTAGGGCGTTCATTGATGATTTTTGCATTTATAGCTCAAAATCGTTGTATTTACAAAGGATAGAAGAAGGATTGAAGAAGCACTATGACATGGGAGGTCAACTCAGCCCTGACAAGTGCCACATAGGTGAGGATGAAGTGATTTTGCTTTGTCACAAAGTTTCTTGAAAATCATCGAGGTGGATCCTTCAAAGGCAAAGGCTCTTATTGAGTTACCATCACCTAAGAATCTCAAGGAGGTCATCTCATTCATTCAAAAAGTGAAGTATATGTTCCGTTTCATTCACTTAGCCTCAGAGTTACTTCATCCCTTGCAAAAGTTGACACAACAAGTAGAATTTGCATGGTTTGATGAGCTTGAAGAGTACTTTTGTAGCACTAAAGTCATTTTGTCAGAGCTACTAACACTCATGCCTCCTTGTTGGGAGTAAACATTCTTTGTTAAGCTCTAGTGTTGGGAAGGAAACAATTGGTACAATTTTATTACAACAAGATTCCCACAGTGCCAGGATGCGACCCATCTACTTTTCTAGTAGGGTCATGAATGCTTTGGAGAGAGGCTACATGGAGGCAGAACTCATGATGCTTTCTCTCATGTTTCAGGTGAGGAAGTCTATATCCTACTTGCTACCAAAACCTTTTGTAATTCTCATTGCAGATTGTTTTTTTGTCTTGGGTGTCATCTCAAATGAATCTTAGTAGTAGGATCTCAAAGTGGATTATGGAGTTGCAAGAGTTTCAATACTCTTTCAAGATAGAAGATAGTGTGCGTGCACAATTGGTAGGGATTCTCACTTATAGGGTACATGAGAAAGAGATTAAGGTGCCTGAAGTAAAGACCCTACCATTGCCACCATCAAAAAGTATTCCTAATGCTTTTACCTTGTTCTTTGATGGAGATTTTCAAAGAGGCACATGAAAAGCAGGGGCATGGCCCAGTGGAGAGGTGGTCATGAAAGAGAAAGTCAATCTACCACATTCGGCTAGCAACGATGAATTAGAATACGACACACTATTTCATGGTTTAAAGATGTGCATTGGCCAAGGTATACAACGTCTCATGGTAAAGGGGGATGTCCTTCTCATTGTGAACCAGATTTTAGGCATTTGGGCATGCAAGAATGAAAACTTAAGGACAAAAGTTCATGCCATTTGTAGGTTGTTTAATCAGTTTGAAGAAGTACAATATACCATATTCCTAAGAAACAGAATGAAGATGCTGATTTTCTTGCACAACAAGTAATTACATGTGTTGAGAAAGAAGTTCAAGTCATCATGGTGGCAGCAGTTGTCAAGCAACCGAGATACCAGGGATTGGAGTCCTTGGTTCCCATTGTGAGTTACATTCTGGAAGGCGAGTTTTCACAAGACTTCACAAAAGCTTAGAAGAGGAGACTCATGAAGAAGGCAAGTTCCTATCTCTTCTTAGAAGGCTCCCTCTATCAAAGAGGGAAGGATCAAGTGTGCAAAAGAGTACCAACTATCAAGGAAATTCCATACATTCTAAAAGGTTTGCATGAGGAGGCATGTGATGGTCATTTTAACCAAGAGTTAACTGTGAAGAAGATTTTGCTTGTGGGGTATGCTTGGCCAAGCTTGCATGTGGATGTCCAACATTGGTGTAAAAGCTGTCACAACTGTCAGGTAAATGGAAATAGACTATTGACACATGGTCCGAGGCAAATTGTGATTGCAAATGGACCCTTTGAAAAGTGGGGCATTGATGCTATGGGTCCACTGCTTAGGACGAAAAATGGTAAACTCTACATTCTAGTGGTTGTAGATTACATGACTAGGTGGGTGAGCTTCAAAGTGTGGCAAGGGTAAATGGAAAAACACTGAGCAGGTTTGTCTACACTAATATTGATATAGATTTGCTACACCCTTGGAGATTGTTTCTGATAATGGTCTAGGGTTCAAGAAGGGTTTACTCACGGAAGTTTGTGAAGAGATTCACATTCTACATTGTCATAGTACACCCTACTACCCACAATCAAATGATTTGGTTGAGAAGGCTAATGGTGTCATTGTAGGCATCATTAGAAAGATGGTGAAAAACAAGACAAAGTTGTGGGATGACTTCTTGGATAGTGCATTGTGGGGGTATCGAACCACATATAGAGAAGCCATGGAGTTCACACCATTTCACTTGGTCTATGGTCAAGAGGCTTTATAGCCAATTGATCTCAACATTCCAACAATGCGACTTCATGGCAAAGCAGCACAAGATAATCAAGAAGTATGGATGGATCGAATTCTTACCTTACCTGAGCTTGAGTGCAAAAGAGGAGCAGCTTATGAGTGCTATAAGAGGAAAGCTACACAAGCAAAGGAGAATCTTGACAAGAAACAAGAGGACAAAGGCATTAAGGAAGGAGATCTTGTGTTAAGGTATGACAATTGACTCGACAATCATTTTAATGCCAAGCTTGAAACTAGATGGCAAGGACCGTACGTAGTAAAGAAGGCTTTCGATTCAAGTTACTACCAGCTCATGGACCTAAATGGTAAAGAACACTTTAAGAAGGTAAATGGGTTTCGGCTAAAGCCTTATTTGAGTGGCCTTCTACCTAAGGATCTACCAAAGATTTTTCAAAAGGAAGAAGTTTTGTTGCATGAAGCATGAGTGTAACCTGAGTCAAAATGCCAAGGGGCCAAACAATAAAAATCTTGTCAAGGACTTAGAAGCACTCTTTTTGGAAAAGATGCTTTATGATGATAAATGAATATATCATCATTTAGGGGAGGGCTAATGATATATCCAAAATTACCATAGTGAGCTACCTTATGCTATCAAAATCACTCAAACACTGTGACTATCCTCACTGTGTGAGTTAGGGGACTTTTCCTATATCTCCTTAACACTAGGTTGGTAATGGAACACTTTTATGTCTTGGGACACTTTTATGTCCCGTTAAGTGACCATTTTCCTTGAATTGTATCAAGAGTTTCAAAATGGATTTTGAGGTGCTATCCATCTAGAAAGTTGTCTCATGAGCTGAAGAAAACTCGATATTTTTTTGGAATATCAATTCCATCTTTAACATTGTTCTTTTACAACATTTCACAACCTAAACTGTGTGAAAAAACGGGTCCTGTTTTTGGTTTTTTTAACTTTTTGCAACTGTACCACTCTAGAATTCATGTTTGTGAGGTCTATAATGCTAGAGAGCTATCTTTAGTAGTCCTCAACATGTATTGATGCTTCTAGGGAGAAATAAATATTAAAGTTGTAAGTTATGACCAGATTACAAAAATTGTCAAATCCTGTTTTTTAGCCAATTTTAGCTCTTCTATGATTTTTTTGGTGGATTTCATGATATCCAAATGCATTTTTTATTTTCTATGTTGCATATTGTAACATAAAGCTAACATTCCTTGAGTTTTGGGGCACCTAATACCCTATTTTGCATAGTACACAACAATGGTTGATTGAAGAAAACAAAACATTCTAGTATATCAAGTATAGCTTTTTCAATATTGTTAGTTTCTTGTGACAACTACATGCATTTTGTAGGTAGTAACCATATCTATTCATAAGGATCAAATTTGGCTAGATATCCATGGGATTCTACAACTCATAATGTTGAACCCAGTTTTTTCCATGTTTGCTGTATTTAACACTTCATCTTTGTCCCCAAGATTCCCCTTGGTAAGAGATGTATTATTATTTTGACATGCTCCATGGCTCCTTATGAACATAAAGGACAATAGGGAACTAAGAAAACATGCATATATTATTTGTATTGAGCGTGGCTATAGAAACTTTGATGATATGTTTGCAGAATGGTAAAAATTCAACTTTTTTGTCCTATTTATTTTGGCAAAAAAAAAATAGTGAGTGAGAAGCAATCATATGTTCTGATCACCAACCCATTGAAGTTAACTAGGGAATTTATATCAAGTCCTACAAAAATCCCTAATCTTATTTTTATGCAACAAAACGTAAGAAATGAATGTTTTGATAAAAATGCAATGGTCCATCAACTTTGGAGGCTTGGTGTGACCAAAGAATGAGAAATTTTACAAGTTTCTTATTTTTTCCATGTGTAGTAGGCCTTGAACTATAACCTCATGAAAGGATTTTACAAAATGACTGGATCTACTATGGTAAGGACACTTTTATGTCCTGTTAGGTTACCAACCTAGTGTTAAAAACCCTCAATTAGCTCTGTGCTAATTGAGCCAAATAAATAAATAAAATAAAATAAAAAAGTATATTATGGCCTTTTTGTGTGTAAATATTTTATTGTATATAGGGTCAAAATATAGGATTTTTTTTATTTTTATACCTAAGTGTGTGTTTTATTAAACCTACGTAGGCCTTCTTTCATCCTCTTGCACCATAAGTTTATTTTTTGCAAATATGTACATCCTCTAATCTCATATTTTTCTTTTATACAAATCATCCCCATATTTTCACCCTCACCCTTGTGAAAACAAAAAATTCCCTTGGTCACTTTTATTATATAATTTTTATTTACTTGCATACTTTTTTCTCTTTCACCCAAAATACTACAAAAGAGGGACCATATCATATGATTCCAATATCTTTTTCGATATCCATAATTCTTCTATTTTTTTAATATTATGTACTGATTATTCTAACACCATCTGCTCATTGAGCTAAAATCCATCAATAGTCTATATAATAGTCCCATCGTGTATATATTTCTTTATTCACAAATGATCCTCCTCCATGCATGTGTAAAGATAACTTGGATGCTTTGTATCATGATATGACTCATGGAGGGGCTCACTCTTGGATGCATTGTGCAAATTCAACAAAGGAGGGGGCCACTAGAAGACTCTTCCAGGCATAAAAAGTAGGCTTTTTGGTGATATTTTTGACACCTATCTCCACTCGGAATTTGAAGAAGTGACCAACAAAAAACACGTATCCCACAAGCTGAATAATCACCTCAATTTTTTGCATAATTTTTGGAGCTATTATCGGTGAGATATGAATTTTATTATGGACCCTAGTCTGCTCTCTTTTTCTCACAAGTCACCCCTAGTCTTCTCTCACATCTTTTCACACTTCCACACACACACATACACACACTCATTCCTCTCCATCCCTCATTCAAACCTGCACCTTCCATGGTTTCTCTCACCCTCCTTACCATTACCCTCCCCTCTCACACTCATAGCTCTCTTTTGAAGCTCTACCTACATCCACCATCTCCATATTTCTCTCTATTACTCCCATATTACAAAAAACGTTCTAAAGCAATGGTGGTAGAGGAAAGGGATCCTAAATGATAGGGGCCAATGGATCTTATAAATAAGAATGGTTAGGTGGAGAATAGCATGAAGTCTATGTGAGGGGTTTTGCTGCAGCTTAACCATGTGCTTCATGACTCTCTCCATGCTCATAACCCCAATGGGAAGTGATTTGACTCAAGAGGTAAGAACATGTATGGTTTTTGTTTCTTGAATTAAAGAAAGTTCATAAGGAAACACTTTTGGACATTCTCAATTTCTTTCCAAGTAGACTTAGAGATTCTACCATCCCATGCTTCAACTGTATAAAGAAGCACCGATGTCATGGACATGTCAAAGAGGTTTTTCTTGAAAACCAAACATTCAATCTCTCCCACATTGCACATTTTCTCAAAGGCACGGTAGACTCTCTTATCGGTTTCCAAGAATCATGTAGCACAATCATCCCATTCATGATTGGCTGGAACTTCAAGGCCTAGGTAATTGAGGCTCTCTATCACTTCAAGGGGATCTTTATTGTACACAGTGCATGGATTATCCTTGTTGAGAGTTTTCACAAGCATAACCTTTGTTTTGGAGCCACTCACAATCAACCCACTATGCAAGAAAAAGTTTTCCAAAGCAATCATAAGCTTTCGTGCATCTTGAAAAGTATGAGCCAGATTCACTACATCCACATACAACAAAATCATGATCACCATATTCCCAATCAGAATCTCTTCAATGCCTTCTTCTTACATAAGTACCATGTGTTCCAATTCATCCATTAGTAGTCCAAAGAGAGCTGGTGAAAGTGGGCATCCAATAATACTTGTGAAATTTTTTAAAATTCCCTCTCCCATAAGCACTTGAAACATTACATTTTCTTAAATATGAGAAATCACATGCATACATTCACTTGGCACTTAGACGGCATACTCATTTTGTAATGGAATTGGCCTATTAACTTGAGAGTAGCGGAAATTAGAGAGAGTACTTTTGAGAAATTACTTTGTGAGCATAGTGGGTGATCATAATTGAAGACAACAACATAAACATAGCATTTAGTTAACTTGGCATGAACAATACTTTTGCAAGAGAGAGAATTTAGAGAACATGACAACAATTGAGGACTGTATTTATGTGGAGCCGGTCCCCCCTCCAATAGACGTTTGTGTTATGATTTCTCCCATGAAGAGAGACTTGTTACAATACAATCTTTGTGTTCCTTGTGACCTAGGTGATGCAACGAAGATGGAAAGCTTCATGCATTACAAGCATAACTTAAACTTTGTGGAAAGCTTTAACTATCCCAAGCCTTAGTCCCAAGACCTCAAACACCTTCGAAGGTGGAGAGAGCTGGCAAAGAATGAGGGTAGGGAAGAGGAAGAAGAAACATTTCATAGGAGAAAGAATTAAGTTCCTCACTTATCATCCTCTTCTTGCTAGCATACATAATAGCAAAGTAATGAAGATGGAGAAGATGGCAAGCTTAAGCATTGAAACATGGCTCTTGGTTGGATTTGCATTCCATAGCCAAGAGTGTTGGTGTAGGCTCTCAACCTATCTACTTGCTTGGAGAAGGAGAGGGAGCTCTTGCACTTTGCACTTCACACAATGAGAATGTGTGTGAGTGTGTGTGGGAGAGTATATCCCCTAAGCAGGACCCCTACTTGCTTTGGTCGACCCCCCCTTGTAGCTCATGCTTGAAGCTCATTGGACCCCTCTAGGCCTAGCCAATCACAAGCAAGAGTCATTCCAAGCAACAAGGGTAGCCTTGGGACAAGTGTCCCCCTTTCCCCTTTGAGAGAGAGGGCTTGATAAATGCTAAAAGAATTAATTAAATCCACTAAATTATCATTGGAACCCTTGGAAGGCCAACCAATAGGCTTTAGGCACACCATGAGGGTGACCTAGCTAGGGGCTTGACATGTGTCCTACTTGCCCCTTGGGCAACGGGTGCCCTTTGGGAGAGAGAGTGGTCAAGCAACTACCCCCCCTTCTTGCATGGCTCGCCCCCTCCTTGTAGGATTTGGGCTGGGTTCTCACCTCAAGTACAACCCTAGCATGTCAAGCATGACAAGCACCTCAAGCATCTCAATCATCAAGTACCTCAAGCATCTCAGTCATTAAGCATGTCAATCACCTTAAGCTTGGGCTGGGTTCCCACCTCAAGCACAACCCTAGCTTACCTAAGATCAAAGGACTTTTACACTAACTATTGGAGGTATTCAATGACGCTAACCCTAAGGTCTTTATGCTCCATTGGTTAGCCTTGCTCTTTGATAGACCATCTCTCATTTGGGCCCCTTTGCCATTGGCCCCGTGTTGAGATAGATCTATAAGCACATGTCTATATCTTAACCCTTGGTCCCGTTTATTCTCCCACATTAATGATTAGTTTAAGATGAGAAAATCATTTGGGTTGGTTAGATATTAGATTTTATGAAATTACCTCTCTCTTGAAATCATAGTCGTCCTCGACTATGAGGTAGAAGAGATAAAGCCTTAAGCATTAGTCAATCTTACTTAGCGGGTAGAGGATCCCTTTCTACCCTACAACATCTTTCCAAGATGGATGACTAATCCATTTGGTGCTTGGGAGACATAGCTGCCGCAAGCATGTCTGCTCTTTAGTCCATTTCATACTCCCAAAGTAGAGTGACAAATTCTACTTGGTGTTTGAGAAACGTCGTCATCACAAACATGATTCTAAGCATGCATACTATTTAAATTTGTGCACAATAGAAGAACTAGTCTTATAAGACAAAAACATGGGTCATTTAAAAGAAATTTGTACATTTGCTTACTCTAATGTAGCATTGTAAGCATTGACAAGGTTCATACTATCATCAAGCTGTATTCCTTGCATCCATCTAGCATCTTCAAAGGATAATTTTTAAACTTAATAAGATACCGTGGGATAATCTTACCATGTCGTAGTACCTTGTCTTCATGCCGAAGAATAGCTTCGGGTTGTAGCAGCTCTTCTTGGTCTTCAACATTGGGAGGGTCTTCAATAATTGGTTCACTTGGTGGCTCTCCTTTGTAGGGCTTAAGTAAGCTCACATGAAAGGCATTGTGTATGAGCCAATGGTTGGGCAACTTGAGTTGGTAAGCTGTCTCGTTGATGGGCTTCAAGATTTGAAAAGGACCATAGTATCTTTTTGCTAACTTAGCATAATACTTTTGATGGCGCGTAGGATTTTTGCCCGTGGTTTGCCTCAATCGAGCCTTAGGAAACTTAAGTAAGACCCAATCATTTTCTTTGAACGTTAAGGCCCTTCTGTGCTTGTCAACAATAACTTTTTGTCTTTGTTGAGAGATAGATATAGCCTCTCCTTAATCTTTTGAAAAGATTCTTGTAGGTCACGGCTATACTCATCAACAACGAAGATCTTCCCATGTACTTTGAGTAGCAAGGGACTTTTAGGTCTTCCCTCAATGATCTCAAAAGGTTCTTTTCTCATAGAAGTATGTACAATATTATTGTAGGCATACTCTACAAGAGGTAAGTACTTTTCCCATTGTGAGAGTTCATCTACTTCGATAACATAAGTCTTGAGTAGATCGAGTATCGTAAGATTGGCTATCTCACTTTGGCCATCCGTTTGTGGGTGATAGGACGAAGAGAAATTCAATCTAGTTCCTAGATTTTTAAAAAGAACTTTCCAGAAATTACTGGTCATTTTAGGATCTCTACATGACACGATGGATGTTGGTAATCCATGGTGCTTGAAAATCTTTGATATGAAGAGAGTTGCCATTTGGTGTGTCTTAATAGTCTTTTTGACAGGAATAAAGTGTGCTTGCTTGCTGAACCTGTCGACTATTGTCCATATTCCTGTATTCCCATGGATAGACTTGGGTAATCCAAAGATGAAATCCATGAATATACTCTCCCATGGTGAATTTGGGATAGGCAATGGCTGGAGTAATTCAGGTTGCTTCCCTCTAGCATAGTTGGTCTTTTGGCATACTACACATTTTGAAACATACTCTTGTATGTCCACTTTCATGGTAGCCCAATAGAAATACGTCTCTACTCCCCGAAGAGTAGGTTGAATATCTCTATGCCCCGCATAGGGAGGAGCATGGGATTCATACATAACTTTCTCATGAAGGGAATGGGTAACACATAGCCTATTGTTGTGGAGAAGATAACCATCCTGCAAGGTGAATGGTTCCTCTTTGTTCCCCAAAGCAAGGGCTGACATTATGTCTCTAAAGTCAGGGTCAGTAGCATACTCATCTATCATAGAAGACAGATCATTGTGAGTAGCTATAGACACATCATTAACTTTTGGTCGTCGTCAAAGTGCATCGATAGCTTGATTGTTCTTACCAACAATGTGATCAATATGGAAATTATATTGCAAAAGAAAATTTTCCCACCTCATTTGTTTGCTGGAAAGGTTAGTTTGTGTCAGGAAATACTTGAGACTTTGGTGGTCGGTTCATAGAATAAATGGAGTCCCTAATAAGTAGTGATTCCATGTGTCTAGGGCATGTTGAACAGCTAAAAGCTCTTTCTCATAAATGCCCAAGACTCGTTCATTGGTATTGAGCCTTCGACTCTCATATGCTATGGCATGCCCTTCTTGAAGCAAAATTGCTCTAAGGCAATCACGACCACAAGCATTCACATTGGGCCTCAAATGGCTTTGAGAGATCGGGAGCATGAGGACTGGTTACGAGATAAGCTTCTCCTTGAGTTTGTCAAAAGAATTTTGATCCTTATCAATCCATACATACTTAACGTTCTTCTTAGTTAAGTCATGTAGTGGTCCTGCTATTTGAGAGAATTTTGCTATGAAGCGTCTATAATATGCACACATACCAATAAAACTTCTTAGCTCATGTAGATTCCTTGGATTAGGCCATGCTTTTATTACCTCTAACTTTGATGGATCCATACGGATACCATCTTGAGAGATAATATGACCTAGGTATTGAATCTCTTGAAGGAAAATTCGCTTTTCTTTTGGTTGAGAAAAAGCTTGTTCTCCCTTAATGCTTGAAAAATCACTTGGAGTAGATGATGTTAACATCAAAGAACACTCCAATGAATTTGCGGTAAGGTCTAAAATTTTTCCCCATTAGACGATTGAACGTAGCTGGGGTATTAGTCAAGCCAAAAGGCATGACTAGATATTCATAAAGACCAAACGTTATGTGAAACGCGGTCTTTAGGATATCTTTATCCACTATCCTTATTTGATGATAGCCACTTTTAAGGTCAATCCTACTGAAGTAGGTAGAGCCTTGTAGATTATCAAACAGATCTTCTACCCGAGGCTCGGGAAATCTGTTTTTGATAGTGATATGGTCTAGTGCTTGATAGTCCACACACATATGGTATGTACCATCTTTCTTTTGCACTAGAAGGACTGGAGAACAAAAGGGAGAGGAACTAGGCCTCACCATCCCTTTGTGTACCAATTCCTATACTTGCCTCACGATCTCCTCTTGTTGAGCTTGTGAGACTCGATAAGGAGGTTTGTTAGGTGGTGAGATTCCTGAAAGGAGCTCAATGCGACGGTCATCATCCCCTCGTTTTGGAGGTAAGTCCATAGGGATATCATTGATGAACACATCTTGGAATCCTTTTAGAAAATTAGACAAGTCTAACTCTTCTTGATTCCTACCATTTACATTTGATGAAACATTAGGATCTTTTAGAGACTCTTTGACAAAAATCATGTATGCAAAAACTGAGCTCTTCATTGATTTATCAAAAGCAGGAGGATTTACAAGTGGAATAGTGCGAACACGCTCACTAGCATCTATATACATGTTATTTTTCCTGTAGGTGAAGTAGATTCTCCTTTCAAGGAACTTCATATTGGCAGCCATGCAATCAAACCATGGCACCCCTAGGATAGTATCCTCATGTTGGAGAGGACATATGAAAAAGTCTTCTTTGTCGACATAGCTTTGGACATGAAGCCTCAACTTCCCAATCAAGGGAGTAACGAAGGCTTGCTGTCGCTTGAAAGCTATGTCAACCGTTACAATATCTCCCATCTCGAAAGCTTGAATGCCCAACTTGGTGTCCAACTATGATGAGATGAAGTTGTGAGTAGAGCCAGGGTCAAACAAGATGAAAGCATCATGCTCTCTTACCTTTCCCCAAGCATAGGAAAGTGATGATCCTTTGCAATGAACATCCTCTTTTGGAGCTTCGATGGTGGAAGCCCTAGGAGTCTCATTACGAGCATTCTTCTTGGGGCAAGAATGATAGCCATGTCCTTGCTCCCCACACTTGAAACACTTATGGTTCTTGAGAAAAGCTTCAAGCTCTGCATGAGAGAGTTTGTTTTTACCTTTGTAAACTCTCTTCTCCTTGGACCAATTATTGTTGTTGTTTTTGGAGGTGCCTTGGGAAGAATTTTGAGCATTGATTTTCCCCTTTTCATCATTTTTGTCTTTGTTTTCCATGGGCTTGACATTCCGTCTAGCCCCTTGATGGAAATTGATGCATGAAGCAACCATGGTGTGATGGATTACTTCGATGATAGAACCAGGCCATTGAAAGTTGATGTATTCGTCCATCTCTTCAAGTAATCCCACACAGTTAAAGATCAAAACTTGTCTACATACTTGTGGATAGACTCATGAGAGAGAAGCTTCAAGATGCACCATTCGGTGAGCACTTTGTCCTTTGCATCGCTTGCAAGGAATTTCTTCATGATGGAAACTCGTAGAGTTTTCCATGTCTTTGGGGCTTCGCCCCCACGAAGGCTAGCCCACCATTGACGAGCTGATTTTTGGAAGTGCATAGCTACATGGCGTAGCTTAGAGGACTCTGTGAAGCCCTCGTCTCCAAAGGCCACATCGAATTGCTAGATGAAGGCCAACACTTTGTCGGTAGCACCAAAGGTGCCATTATAGGTGAGAAAAGAGATACTCTTTCCTCCCTCCTTGAACTTTTTTAGCTTTTGTGACCTTCGTTATGCAGGGTATGATCTGCAATGTCCTCCTCTCTTGTATTCTCTAGGATAATAGCCATAGCTTTCGTTGGAAGAGGAGGAAGGTGAAGAAGAAGGAGAAGAGGGCGACTTGTTTCTAGCCCTTTTCTTCGTTTGTTTCCTCTCTTCCCTTTCGGAATGATGAGGAGAAGGAATGTGTGTTGATCTTTTCCTCTTGGGAGGAGTTGGCGATCGTCTAGACCGCCATCTTCGTGGAGCCACATCTTCAGAGGAACTTAGGGATTCGTTTCTTTCTTGTTCTTTGGATTCCTCATCTTGTATGGAAGAGAGTCTTCTTTTGGGGGTCTCATCAAGAGGCCTCCTAAGCTCTCTCTCCTCTTGGAGAGGAAGGGAAATCCCATTAGCACGAAGTTGTTGAGCAACTTCAGCTTGCAAAGCAGGGTTGCCCATAGCTTGCTGCAATCTAGTAACGAGATAATTGACAAACATGGGGGCATCATCATTAGCACCTTCATGTGCAAAATCAAAGCTATCAATGTTCATTCTACTCTCTTGGTTATTGTCAGCTATGTTAACAAAATTTGTGTACGTACTTAGTGTATGCTTTGGCAATTCAAAACCTTAGTTTGCCACTCCTCTTAGCCTTTGAAAATAGGCTCTTAAGTATCTACACCATGGCTCGAAATGGTTAATTATAAAGAGTAGTGGAGTAGGTCTAACATAGCAGAGTTGCCGAGGGCTAGCTCCTTTCGGACTTCTTACTTATGGCTCAATAATGGTAAAGCCGTAGGCAAGTCTAAAAAGACTCCATTATTAAGTCCAAGCTCCTGAGGTGTGCACCATATCGCACATAGTGGGCTCAACAAAACCGATAATAGATCTCAATTCCACTTACCCTAATATAAATAACAAAATCAACCATTTATAGGCTACTTAAGGACCTCTCTTCTTAAGCAAGAAAAGAGAAACCAAATGCTCTGATACCAATGTAATGGAATTGGCCTATTAACTGGAGAGTAGCAAAAATTAGAGAGAGTACTTTTGAGAAATTACTTTGTGAGCATAACGGGTGATCATAATCGAAGATAACAACATAAACATAGCATTTAGTTAACTTGGCATGAGCAATAGTTTTGCAAGAGAGAGAATTTAGAAAACATGCAACAGTTGAGGATCGGATTTATGTGGAGCCGGTCCCCCCTCCAATAGGCATTTGTATTATGATTTCTCCCATCAAGAGAGACTTGTTACAATACAATCTTTGTGTTCCTTGTGACCTAGGTGATGCAATGAAGATGGAAAGCTTCATGCATCACAAGCATAACATAAACTTTGTGGAAAGCTTTAACTATCCCAAGCCTTAGTCCCAAGACCTCAAACACCTTCGAAGGTGGAGAGAGCTGGCAAAGAATGAGGGTAGAGAAGAGGAAGAAGAAACATTTCATAGGAGAAAGGATTAAGTTCCTCACTTATCATCACTCTTCTTGCTAGCATACATAATAGCATAGTAATGAAGATGGAGAAGATGGCAAGCTTAAGCATTGAAGCATGTCTCTTGGTTGGATTTGCATTCCATAGCCAAGAGTGTTGGTGTAGGCTCTCAACCTATCTACTTGCTTGGAGAAGGAGAGGGAGCTCTTGCACTTTGCACTTCACACAATGAGAATGTGTGTGAGTGTGTGTGGGAGAGTATATCCCCTAAGCAGGACCCCTACTTGCTTTGGTCGACCCCCCCCTTGTAGCTCATGCTTGAAGCTCATTGGACCCCTCTAGGCCTAGCCAATCACAAGCAAGAGTCATTCCAAGCAACAAGGGTAGCCTTGGGACAAGTGTCCCCCTTTCCCCTTTGAGAGAGAGGGCTTGATAAATGCTAAAAGAATTAGTTAAATCCACTAGATTATCATTGGAACCCTTGGAAGGCCAACCAATAGGCTTTAGGCACACCATGAGGGTGACCTAGCTAGGGGCTTGACATGTGTCCTACTTGCCCCTTGGGCAAGGGGCGTCCTTTGGGAGAGAGAGTGATCAAGCAACCACCCCCCCCTTCTTGCATGGCTCGCCCCCTCCTTGTAGGGATTCAATTTGACTTTTGTGCCACCTCAAGCCCCTGAACCTTGGGCCTCAAGTACAGTCATAGCATCTCAAGCATGACAAGCACCTCAAGCATCTCAATCATCAAGCACCTCAAGCATATCAAGGATCTCAGTCATCAGGCATGTCAAGCACCTTAAGCTTGGGCTGGGTTCCCACCTCAAGCACAACCTTAGGTTACCTAAGGTCAAAGGACTTTTACACTAACTATTGAAGGTCTTCAATGAAGCTAACCCTAAGGTCTTTATGCTCCATTGGTTAGCCTTGCTCTTAGATAGACCATCTTCCATTTGGGCCCCTTTACCATTGGCCCCGTGTTGAGATAGATCTATAAGCACATATCTATATCTTAACCCTTGGTCCCGTTTATTCTCCCACATTAAATAATTAGTTTAATATGAAAAAAATCATTTGGGTTGGTTAGATATTAGATTTTATGACACATTTTTTTGACCATTTACTATTTTCAGATATGTATATTTATGGACTTGTTCCTCCATACATCTCCAAAAATTCTCCTCGAGAACCTTTCCAAAAGCTTTCTTGAAGTCCACAATGCACCCATAAAATCCTTTACCTTTCAAATAGATTTCCTCCTTGAGAGCTTAAAGAGTGACAAGGTGATCAATGGTGCTATGATGTTTTCAAAAACCACTTTGTCCACATGCATGCTTGACATTCTTTTTCAACCCATCCACTTATCTTCATTTCCATGAGATATCTAAACAATTTTTTCATAAGAGAACCAACCTTTATAGTTCGGTAGCTGCTTACATTGTTCACATCTCCCACTTTATGTAAAGGTTTGATCCAATTTGTACTCCAATCATGACACATGCGATGCTGAAGTGCAAGATTAAATATATCATGTGCTCAAAAACTCATTTCTTCATATGTCCACTTGAGCATTTTGAGCTTGATACCTTAAAGATCTCTTATCTTGTGAGTAGCCAATTTCTTAAGTCCTCCACAAACATTTTGAGCTTCACTTGTTCACTTGTCCACTTGAGCATTTTGGGCTTGATACCTTAAAGATCTCTTGTCTTATGAGGAGTGGCCAATTTCTTAAGTCCTCCACATACATCTCTAATGGCAAAGAATGAAGGCATACATGAAAGAGAACCATGATAGTATATCTTTTCTACATTTGGTTGGTCCTATATATATTCTTTCAATGTATACACATACATGTCCATAAGGGTCAACTGACCAAAACTCTTAACATGCTTGCCACTCATATTTTCCCAAAACTTATCACATGCTTGTGTCTTCTTTTGAAATTGAAAATATTCTTGATTGACTTTCCACCTTCTTCCCTTTTATGAAAAAGTGAATTGTATGCAAGTGGATGCTTTTTATAGTCTTCATTATCTTTGTTTGCATCTAAACTCATCAAGTACTTGCATGCTTCTCTACATTCTATATCAAACCAATTCTTCTTTGTGTTACCGTTATCGATGCCTTTGTGTTTCATGGCAAAGCATTACGTTGCACAAGAGCAACCGACTTGCTTGAAAACTTCCCACTTGCATTTTAGTGTTGGATCGTTTGGAAGCTTTGTCTTCCAAAACAATTGCTCAACCATATCAATATACATAAGTGCCTCTTTGAAGTCTATGCACGAAGAAGATTGTCCCACACTATGGTTGGAGTTTACATGCTTGGGTCTGAGTGAGAGAGAGAGAGAGAGAGAGAGAGAGAGAGAGAGAGAGAGAGAGAGAGAGAGTGTTTTACAACATATTTGATTTGACAAAGAGGAGGGATACTTGGCAAAAATTGCTAGGTCTTGCATGCCCTTCCCTTGGAATCATCCCCCCCCCCCCCCCCCCCCCCCCCCCCCGACTTCTAGTGCCAAAAATCTTATGGTTGTAGGGATCCTCCGTGCAACAGACTTGTTTCACAAATGGGACTTATTTTATCTCTTCAAACTTTTCCAATTCCATGACTCATCCATTCCATAGCAGTTTACATTTCACTATCATGATGTGACTTGTCTACAACATGCATACATGGTGGTAGTGTTTGGGAAAAATCATTTTTCCAAGCATACAAAATTCCTCTCCTTGAATTTTCCAAGAGGAAATTTTAGAAAATTAGTTTACTTTTTCAGGTTTTTACACTATTTTTCTCTTTTTTTGGGGCGGAATTTCTCCTTTCCCCCTTGCTCTCAACCGGCATTTTGGAAATTCAAAAGGGCACGATATTAAGCTGAGACACATTTTTCCCGAACACTGCATGGTGGACATATTAAGTTGAGTTTATACAAGGAGTGGGGTTAATAGCAAACTCACTTATGAACAAACATCAAGTGACATAAGTTCTTTTTCAAACCTTCAACTCGCTTTCATTGTTTTGCATTAACAAGAAGCTTGCATGTTAAGGGATTGACTTGGACCACTTCTTGGAGGAGAAGAAGCAGCCATGGCCTTGATTACTTCAAAGAATCATCGCAACAACTGTTGTAAGAGTGAGAAAGTCCATTCTTTCTCTATCAAATGCAAGAATCAAACCTTCGCTAGCCTATCGTTGATTGCGTGCCATGCGCAGCTTTTGATTGAGCCATTGTTATATGTGCTCACAATAAGTGTGTTATAAGAGTGCACTATGAGCATCAAGAGTGACTGCCATGCATAGCTTTTCTGGTTTGTATAGCATCAAAAGGGCCCACTAGGCTATGGTGTAGTGTCAAAAATATATTTTAGAAGGTACAAGCAAGAACGCGATTCAGACACACGAAATGCGTGACGACTAAGCGTCCTCGCGTGCTTCTGAGCAGGAAACTCATGAAATCAGAGGTGGAGAAGGAGACAGAGAAGGCGAATGACAAGGAAAAGAGGGACTCCGATCGCTCCGCAGTAAGTTTGGAAATTGTGTATCTTGGGAAGCATTAGCGCACATTTCTTCTGTTCGTCTCAATTTCGAACTTGCACTAGGGTTTTGCAGAGGACACACCCATAAGGCCTCTTCATGATTGCGCGTGCTACTTCATATCTCTCGCACACACATGGCTGGAGAGAGTCACCCATTTGCCTTTTCCGATCGGCCCAATTATCGGGTGGGCGGAAGACTTGGTGGATCGATGGACCCATCCTCTCGCGCAAGCCTTACAGTGCCACAGCTTGTCTATTCTTGCTTCCATTGATGATCAGGTGAGCCTCTTCCTTGGAAGAATGATTCTCCCAACCACTGTGTGTTTAGTATATTATTAACATTGAATGATGAAATCGAACTTTAGGTACAACTATTAAGCATCATGCACCTGGATCTGCAAGTTTTTTGGTTTGTGTGTTATTGGTAAGGTAGGGAAATTCAGATGCTTTCATCGCACAAGTGTAGCAAGGGTGACATTCTGACACATATGCCCGCAACATAAATGTCGCTTTATTGCATTGAAAATGAAAGGGTCATTGATGCATCAATACCATGAATTTCACTTCATCGACACCATGAAAATGAAAGGCTTGTTAGGCTTTCGATGCAAATGCATCGCTGCCATGGATTAAACTTCCTTACTCCTGAAACAATGACATTGAAATCTCTGCTGAGTACAGGTTTTCTGCTTGGTAGAAGGTTGTGGCCTTTGCTCAAAAGTACAGCTGCAAGTGGGGCTATCTCAGCTCTATACACAGGGGCTTGTCGGCGCATCTGCTGGCTTGTGGATAAAGTATGAGCTTGCTGTGAAAGACGACATAAGAAAGGCCGTGACTTTGGCCGGTCGAGTGCCTGTGATTAATCTTGTGACCCCTGTTGTTCTGTTCTTAGTCGCTCCCTCTGCAAGGGCTGTTTCCAACTGGCTATTGAAGCAAGGTGAGAGAAGATCAGACGAGAGTACAAGGACTGAAGATGGTCGTTTGGCATTTCATTTGAAACAGGACGTGGCAATCAAAGGGCAATGCGCTGTTGTGACCAAGAGCTTGCAGTTAGCAGGGCCGGTGAGGAGGTCGGATGTCTGTGATGTACAGTATGAGGGGCAGAATGTGAGTTATGTGCGTAATGGAGAAAGGTTTTCTGAGGAGAGGCGTTTAAGAGTGGATGATGTGGTGAAAGATGATGTCCTCCGTGCAAAGGAAGATGTGAACGTGGGGTGTGCTGAGGAGACGTGTGTTAGAGTGGATGATGTTGTGAAGAATGATGCTATGAAAGATTCCAGTGTGGATGTGGTTGTGAAGGATGGTGAGCTCCATGCTAAGGAAGCTACAATAGTGGATAAAGTGCTTTTCAAGGAGATCAATGTGAGTGCTGACAATATTGTAGAGGATGAGGTTTTCCATGGGGCTGTCGACAAGGCTGTGCCTGCCAGCGAGAGAATAGTACTTTCTCAGGGTACCGAAAAGGGAGAGGACTTTCTGCCTGATGTATTAGAGATGCTTGAGTCAAGCTGGCTCTTGGGCACATCCGCTTTTCCTAAAAATGCACCAACCTTTTCGCAAAAAAAGCACACCTCGAGTTCTGGCTCTCACAGTAGAAGGAATGGCTAGCTGAGAAGGCCTTGAGAACGCCTTGTTGTTTGCTGTATAATACTATGGTTAATTTAAGTCACTACTCTTGTGATGATCTACTTATGTTGTAAAGCTTACACCTCATTAGGGTCAGTAAATTTGAGCTCCATGCCCATTGTGCATATGGCGAGTTAAGATATATTTAAACCTTAGGTTTGCCGTTAATTATTCCAGTTACATTTTAATTACTTTCTGCCGTTAGGAATAACTTGATTGCCATTGGCAAGCTAGCAGTGTTCCATTTTCGTGTTTTCTACTGACAAAACCCTTCACCCATTGATAAGTGGCAAACACTTTTATCGGTATTTACAAGAGTCCACTCAGCGTTCTTTTCTGCCTACACTAAAATGCATCTCTCGATAATGAATAAGGGTCTTCGGGAACTTGAGAGCCATTGTTTTGAAGCTATGTTAATGACAAGGGGTATGCGTTATATGCGTTGAAGCATATGTTGAGAAGAATGGTTTCACGATACACTAAAAACAACAATCATAAAGTGGATGAGAGAAAGGTGGCAAGTCATATTATGCTGATTACAATTACATAGAAACCCCTATAGAAATGCTGACTTACATGAGCCCATCTTTTGTCGTTTCTTTCATTGTTGATGATCATTTGACTTGATGGTTTTACCATTGAGCATGAAGTGAGTCTAAAAAACACGTCCGAAGTTTGTATTATTACACATACGAGGAAATTAATGCACTTTATGGTTTGTGTTGTGCTAGTGCATATAATAATGTTGAAAGTGCCTTGTATGGCTCATTGTGGGTGATCATGGTGACAACTCCTCTACCCTAAGCCCCGACACCCAAAGCTTTCATCCACACAATCAAACCCCCTTTTTTCGGCACCATTCTTGCAATCCTAGCCACTCAACAATGACCTCTTATAAAAATACACACACAAGTATTCATTATTAAGAGCACAATAACAAAAGTGCCCCCATGTATGGTTTTCATGTGCTATGGCACACAAGCAATGACTCATGGTAAAGTGACCTTGATATGAATCTAAGAGTTTGCACCAAGGCATGTCTCCTTCAATATGAGTCTTTTGCCAGGTAAGGATGGCCTTGTTGATTGAATCCACACTTGGCCTGCCATCTTCTATTGGTATGGGCAATCATAAAGCTTTAAATTGCACGTTAATATTGAATTTTATAGCTTCATGCATGTTTTTTGAAGATACTCTTGCAAAACGTATTTCAAAGATTGGATCAATCATAATTCAACTAGAGGGGAGATGTCACAACAACAAGAAAAGATGCTAAGAGAGTAGTCGCTGAGGATGATAAATCCATAAGTTGAAGATTGCATGAAGCCACTTTTACTCAAAGAAGAATTGAAGTGTTGGAAGCAACTTATATTAGTAAAATGATCTTTACTAGCAATTACAATGTGAGTAAGTTGGCAATTAAACAAGTAAGTATTGATACGATTGAATTGGTATATAAATAGTAAATAGCTAATTGTGTAAGCAAAGAATACTAGCATTATATTAATCTTTACTTGCAATTACAATGTGAATAAGTTGGCATTTTATAAAAGTAAGTATTGATACGATTGACTTTGTATATAAATAGTAAAAAGCTAACCGTTGTAAGCAAAGAGTTCTTCCAATATTCTAGTAAAATGATCTTTACTAGCAATTACAATGTGAATAAGTTGGCATTTAAAAAATTAATAACTAAACCTCATCAGTTAACAATGAGTATACTGCACAAACTATTCTACACGGTACTAAATCTAAATAGTACAATTTAGTACTAGATGCTTGGGCTAGAATCCATTGCGGTCATCCAGTCAATGGATATGTGTTTATAGCATGCCTCAACCATGCACTAGAACTGTTAGAGAAATGATATGATGTGCAAAGCATGTGGTACGTGTAGAGGCAAGGGGTGACAACTAAACCGAACGTGGTCGGGTCAAAACCCAGGTCACAAAATAGACGCCTACATGAATTAGCTCTTTACTACTTATATACACAATTAGCTCTTTACTACTTATATACTACTTATATACCAATCAATCGTATCAATCCTTACTAGTTTTCCTGCTCTCTCTAATTTCACTACATTAAATGGAATTTCATGAGATTCCAATTGCATGCAATGCACCTCCTCTACAAAGCTAAAAGTTCTCTGCATATTGTGCCAAATTGAACTCAGAACCTCGACGACTTGCAAAGAGTGTTGCGAGCTAGACCACTCCACCGCAAGGCTTTGATGCCTACATGATGTCCCCTCCCTTATAAAAAAAACATCTTGATAGGTGAAATCATGTTTGGGTGTCCACAGAGTTGGTGTCCATTGGACACCAACTAGTGGGCTGATTATAGCCATATAGTTGAACTCAGTACAAAGTGTTGTAATAGAATGTGACCTTTATGTATATTCTTAATAAAACTACCTGTATGACTCCACTACCCAAATAGTATGCTCTCATAATTACGTCTCTCTCTCTCTCTCTCTCTCTCTCTCTCTCTCTCTTCCTTCGTGGATATCGAAGAGTCCTGCCATGGTGGACTGTGCAACAACGACTGTCCATTGGAGCTCTCTCTCTCTCTCTCTCTCTCTCTCTCTCTCTCTCTCTCTCTTCTCCTTCGTGGATATCGAAGAGTCCTGCCATGGTGGACTGTGCAACAACGACTGTCCATTGGAGCTCTCTCTCTCTCTCTCTCTCTCTCTCTCTCTCTCTCTCTCTCTGCACCCATGAATTCATAGCCTTCAATCTCTCCATTGTATTGGGATTGTGGCCGGCATATACTAACAATGGCAAGTGAACCATCTCTTTACAATCAACAGTCCAGTCATCATATGAGCATGTAAGGGCACATGGACTAGCACACATGCCATAATGACTTGCACAAGACTCCAAAAGCTATTCCCAATCAATCTACCTTTCCCATTTCTATGGAGTCCAGTAATCATATGAGCATGTGAGGGCACTTCTCTAGAACACATGCCATGGTGACTTGCACTAGATTCCAAAAGCTATTCCCAATCACCCTACCTTTTCCTATTCTGTGGAGTCAACCTTGTCCTTTGGGAGTTTCCCCTGGACCCTTGGAAAAGATCTTTATTTGACCCTTAAGAAGTGCACCTAATCATATGCAGCTAGTATATAAGTAGCCAATTCTTGTACTCTTCAAGTGTTGTTGTTAGTTCATTTATCAATAATTTTATCTTTGAGTCTACACAATCTCTCTCTCTCTTGCATTGAGTAATTAGTGCTTTAATCAAATATGCTAATATGAATGCTATGCTTGCTAATCTCCCCTAATCCTTTCAATTTGGTAAGAAATCCATTGAGGTAATTCATATCTCTTAATCATCATTAGGTCCATTTATAATTCTCTCCTAGCTAATTAAATATCTCACTAATCGAGCTCTAACCTATCTATGTGTGGGCACGTTCTTGGTAGACCCAAGAGGCCACTACCCTCCATGGATTAGGTGGGTTTGAGTAGAGACCATTAGATTTCAGTAGCACATAATTAGGGTATGCATTAATCATTTACCTCTTTGCTAGATTGATCGGGATCAATTTCTTCCCGTCCCCAATCAATTGAGTTATTTTTCCCTTCATACTATGTGCACAATTTTTGATAAGTTTTCTTGTTTTTACTCCTCTAATTAATTCCTCCTAAAGCTCATTATCACTTTTGTGTGTGTTAGGAAGTGCTCAACAAGAGCTTTCACTTGAGTCCCTAAGCTCCCCAATTTGAGTTTATTTGCCCATCTAATTGTATCTAAAAAAATAGGTGTGTGTGTGTGTGAGTCCTTGTGCACGTGCATTCACTGCAAGACAAGCTCAACAAACCTTGTTTAGGCTCCCTATAAAAAGCAAAGACAAAAGCTGGCATGGTTACATGGTCAGCCTAAATTTAGAGGGCGGCCTCATAATCTTGAGCTCGATGTGCCTAGAAGGTTACTTTTAGATTGTCGCTCCATGGAAAAATGCCAACCAAACTCTTAATTCAAGCTTGATAATGTGGGTGGGTCCGCAAGAGGTGAGCCATGCGTCATGATTTTTTCTTGCCATTGAATTTGAAAAATACCTTCAAATTTTCCTTAAACCACTTCAGGTATGCAAACCCCTTGTCCCGTGTGTGCCCATTTTAGGGGTGCTTCTTGTAGACTGACCCTCAAGCTTCTTAAGAGAAATCTCTCTATAGCTCTATCCATGTTCTCACATCAGGTAGCAAATAATTGTTAGTAGTCAGTCCTAGTGTCGATAATTAAAGTGTATTCAAAGCTTCTTCAAGAATTCAAAAGAAATTCTTTCGAAGAGTCCCAACAAAGATTGAAAAGTCTTCAAATCACACGCTTCTCTTCGGCTTGAGTATGAAGCCAAATTCAAGCAAAGACTTTGAAGCAAAAGTTTTGAGGAGGAGAAGCGTCTAGAGCTCAAGCTTCAAGAATTCAAAGAAAAACAGCTTCAAGGAAGATCTTCAAAGAGCATTAAAAAGGGACAAATAGAAAAGCTTCAACGAAGTTTTTTCACTCTCTCTAATTTCTTGTGATTCAAAGTTTAACTTTTGCACTCCAAGGCGCTAACTTTTGCAACGTATGCGATTGTTCTTGTATAGGGGGTTTGATATTTTGCTACTCTGAGGGGACAAACACTACCCTTCAAGAGTCTTCAAATGTTAAGACTTCTCCGTTTGGCACCATGAGAGAAAACAAAAACCCATCTTTTAGGGAGGAGCATCATCATCATCATCCAAAATACATTTAGTTTTTCATTTCTCGGTCATACATCTATTTTTTAATCCAATAAAGGTACCAAGAAACGTTACGAATGTAGAAAGCTCAGGCATAAAGAAAAGTATTGTTGGAGGTTTAAAGCATGTACACACTATGGAAAAATGGGGCATTCCTTTTTCAAGTGTTGAAGCAGTAGCAACATCCAGAGTGCAACATAGTAGAAGAGATGAACGCAAAGCCACTGTCTCGTGACTTGGTAGTGACATTGACAGCTCGGGGGAGTCACGATGTATAATTTGTGTATATCGCATGTGTTCAAGGGCTATTTTTAAAACTCCTAATCTGTTAATTTTTGACAAATAAAATACACCCTTTTTCTATTCAATATGTAATTTTTTTTCCGAATTTCTTTTTATGGTACCCTTCTGTATGTGAAAATGTGAGAGAAAATAAAAATAAATAACCCCTTCTGCTGTACTCACGTGATAGCCACATAATTAGTAAGTGACCTCCCCTCCCCTTAAAGTTTAGGCATCTCAAGTGACCTGTCCAATGTGATCCCATTATTTAGTTTGGCTTTTAGGTATTTATTTTACTTATTTGTCAAAGTCTTGGGTAGGGCAATTTACTGAGGGTGCTATATAAGCAACTCCTCGCCTCCATTGTATACACATTCAATTATTCATTGCCAAGGTTGATTGGCTCAGGAGACTCTCTCTCTCTCTCTCTCTCTCTCTCTCTCTCTCTCTCTCTCGTGCTCACTCCCCTTGGTCTCTGCGCTTCCGCATCGTCAACTTTGACATGGTATCAGAATGAGGTCGTGCTTGAAGCCCTTGGCGTGGAGGAGCAGCCCGGAGAAGAAGAAGAAGAATTGGCAAGTCCCCCCTTGCTGGTTGTCGACATTCCTCGCCCCCCCTTTTTGTTCCCAAGTGTTCTAAACACTGCTGTGTGCAGCGGCACCGAGACCTTCTCTTACGAGCGTTTTAGAATGCCGCTGCTTGCAGCCTCGCCCTCCCCTTCCCTGCGTTTTGAAACGCATGTTGCAGTGCAGCAGGTGCTAGGCGCCTCCCTTCCCGAGCTTCCAACATTTTGAAATGCCGCAGTAGACAGGCTCCCCCTTGGCGGCAAGTGCATCCTCTGCGTTTTGAGACGCCATCGTGTCCAAGACCGTGGACGGAAAAAGAGAGCATGCCCTGTGTTTTTATTTTTAAAGCAGTGTTTTAAAACGCTATTGGCCAGCAAGTTAGGGGCAGCAACTTGTGTGTAGCGGGTTGAAACTGGGCTAGTCCTTCGAGAGAATGGCTCCTTGCTTTGAGGACCCCGATCCCTAGACAGGGGCATCGGAGGAGACACTTTTGGCGCGACTCAGGAGGCAAAGAGGCAGAGAAATTGGAGCTTAAGAGAGGGACAATGTGGGGATTTTATCGGCTTGGTTTGTGCGGCCAACTTTGGAGTGCGAGAAGGTTCCCGGAGTTCCAGATCTTGCAACTTCACCATGGCCCCGCCTTGCTCAAGCGACATCAACAAATTGAACGGGAATAACTACGCTCATTGGAATTTGATTATGCGACTTTGGTTCTCACAAAAATGTTTATGGGATGTTGTCGACAGCTTAGAGCCTCGTCCCACATGGGATTCCCACAATAGGTACACCCGCCTGCAAGATGACGAATATCTCAAATCGTGTGTCGATTGGGATGCACCAAATGTGAAGGCAATGTCGGCCATTGCGGAATCTTTTATAAAGGACCTTTCTCCAGCTATTCAAACCTTGAAGACTGCCAATGAAATGTGGTTCAAGCTTGTAGGTATGTTTGATCGGGATTCTATGATGCGAGCAGTCACCCTCTTGGATAGTTGTTTTCCATCCACTTTCGCCGAGGAAGTTCCATGCAATCATTCCTTATGAAGACTAAAGTTATTCACGATCAAGTATCAACTATGTAGAGTGCGCTGATGAGTACCCAGTTAGCTGCTTTGGTTCTCACGAAGTTGTCTCAAGAGTATGAAATAGTGGCTAGGACACTACGGCTACAAGTCACGAAGGAAAAGCTGGAACTTGATGATCTCAGCTCTTTTCTCATTGAGGAGGAAGCCATGTTGGTAACTCAAGGCAAAATTCAGATTTTTGAGACAGTGGAAGCACATGGTGAAGCACTTGCTGCTTCGGATTCCAGAAAGAGGACAAAGTACCGTTGTTACAAATGTGGAAAGCGTGGTCATTTGGACAAGGATTGCAAATCCAAAGGCAAAGGCAAAGATTCTACAAAGGACAAAGGTAAAAGCCAACAACAGGAGGAAAGCAGTGATAGTGACTCAGGGAAGGACAACAAGGAGGTTGCTGCTGTGGTGGTGACTACACTGGCACAAACTCCCGCCTTCTAGTCACATGAAAATTGGTGTCACCACTAGCTTCAGCCACATAGAGGCTTGTGAATGGTAGAGAGGGGCAACCACATGCTCCCTATAATTAATTCGTACCCTTGTGTTGGAGTTCAATTTATTGGTGTTTGGACCCGTAGGTCGGAGTTCAATACACATGCATCTGGCAGGGAACCAATCAGACATCTAAAATAGTACTGATGGGCGTTCCAATTTATTGTTATTGGTCAGATTATGGACAAGATGTGTTCCAACTATATTATCTCTCTTAATATCTTAAACTCAGTCATATAAGCTCTATCTAATAGACTATTTAGCAATCTTTTAAATCGTGCTAAACGAAAGATATGGTCCACTACATTCTTTTCGACTTTAAGAACTTCAAAAATCAGTCCTATTACATTAATTCATTATCTTGGAGTTTTATAATTTGGATGTGATGTGTTCACAGTTCACGAATGGGGATTATTGGACATAGTGTTGTCTACAGTTCAAAGTTTCTACAAAAGGCAACCGATGCTCGAGATGACATTACTTTCACGTACAAAGTTGAGGAGAGAAACACCGAGGTGTATCCATATCCCGACCGATGCTGGGGTGTCCATGGTAGCTTCTTCACCGACTTGGTCTAACTATTGATGTCCACTATGAGATGTAGAGAGGGTGTTAACCTTTAGCCATCTCAAGTGAACTGCCCAATGTGATCCCATTATTTAGTTTGGCTTTTAGGTATTTTTTTTACTTATTTGTCAAATTGTTGGGTAGGGCAATTTACTGAGGGTGCTATATAAGCAACCCCTTGTGTCCATTGTACACACATTCAGTTATTCATTGCCAAGGTTGATTGGTTTAGGACTCTCTCTCTCTCTCTCTCTCTCTCTCTCTCTCTCTCTCTCTCTCTCTCTCTCTCTCTCGTGCTCACTCCCCTTGGTCTCTACGCTTTCACATCGTCGACTTTGACACCCCCCCCCGGAGATTGACAGCTTGTAGGAAAAATATGGGTGAACCTTAGCCTCATTTTTTGGAGTCATCTTTGAGGAAAGTTTGTTTTGTGTGGACAACTTGGTCCTAAGAGACTTGTGGTTCAAAGGGAGGAGTTTTTGGCCTCCTGGCACCATAGTCCATTGATCCACCATACCCTTATGGTCTGGCCTTTGTGGCAATGTAAGCTCTTTGTATTGGGTCACTGGTCCAGTCCAAAGTCCCAGGGGAGGTTTGTTGGGATTGTGGCCGTTGACCCATACCGACAACTGGTGTGAGAACCATCTCTTCTACACTTAGCACTTCAGTCATCATATGAGCATGTGAGGGCACATTCCCTAGCACACATGCCATGGTTGGTTGCATAAGAGTCCAAAAGCTATTCTTAGTCACTGTTTCTTTCCCCATTATTTGGATTCAACCTTTCCCTTTGGAAGGTTCTCGTTGACGCTTGGGAACGATGCTTATGTGACCCTTGAGAGGTGCACTTAGCCATATCATATATGCATCTACTATATAAGTAGCCAATTCTTGTACACTTCAAGTGTTGTTGTTACTCTCTCTCTCTCTCTCTCTCTCTCTCTCTCTTCATCCATGAACTTGTGGCCTCAAAGCTCTCCATTGAAGGTCTCAAGCTACTCTTTTCTGCTAGCAAATAATTTCACAGCTACAACTGACTCCATTGAAAATCTATGTGTGTGTGTGTGTGTGGTACTCCAACGATACTAATTAAATTCAAAGGTGAAAGATTGTCCAAGCATGGCAGCACACCATGGAGCATGAAAATTGTTTGTCAATGTCTGAAGAAGATTCAACTTCAGGTCGAGCGTTTTCACAAAGAGATTGCCTAACATTGGTTCAAGTGCACTCAACTTTGCATTGGTTCTAGGGAAAATCAAGCCAGGTAAAATTTTATAAAAGAACCTCAGTTGAGAAGGAAGTTGTTGCAATATGGAGGTATGAAGCATATGCTAAGTAGGAGTATCAATGAAGACGTTGCGAAGAAATGCATGTTGAGGGTAAATGTAGTTGAAGGGGAAGGCAAACCAAAAGAAGTAGGTTTTCAAAGAGAACAAGGAAGAGAGAAAGAGGCAGACTATTGAGAATTTTGTCTATGTTGACACAAATGAGTCCATAAGCAAAGGATGAAAAGTTTAAAATTATGCAGGGAATTATGAATGATGAGCATGTCTTGCAATTCAACAAGAAATTGTACCCTCTCTCTATGTTCCATATTTCCACCCTCAAAAGTTCCTTAGAAGATTTGAAGACTCTGAGACCTTTGGATGAGGTTTTCTTGAAATGAATCACGTTCAATATGGTTGTGCAGGTACTGATGCAAATTAGTGAGGATCATGGCATTGATCTTTGAAGGGGATCGGGGAGCACCACAGACGGAGAGTGAGAGAGAGAGAAGGAGACACACATCCGATGTGGGTGGGGAGACTCAAAAGAGTGAGTAGCCCCCTATACACTTATGCTATGTATAATGTATACAAGTCAGTGGGCGCCCAGACTCTGGGCGGCCGGGCAAGGCACAGACGCCTATACCCCAACAACCTCCCACTTAAAGGCGACTGTGCCTTTAAGCAAGGGAACCTAGTCTAAAGACTACAAAAGGTGAGAGAAAACCGCTCTCAACCGATGCCCACTGGCTGGCTGTGATCGTGTGCATCCGGCTGTCCTGCTCCCGTGTAAGTCCATACACCACCACACGTACCGCACACGTACTGCAAGTATGTACGCAATACTTGCATATCTCCCTCGTGCACTATGCCATCATCAGTCAACAAACGACTGACAACCCCAACTGCAAATGCTCCCACTGCAACTGCGATATCCGGTCTCAAGATCAACATCTCATACATGAGACCACCGAATGCCGATGCAATGCTAGTGGGCCCTGCTAGCTCTACGGAGCATGCATCAACATATATATCCCTGGCAATAGGCATCTCTGACTGACAAGGCGTGTCAGCCACATGCATCTCCTGACTGTCCACAAAAGACGCATCAACCTGTCGTGCAACCTCAGAGCAAACCAGCTGCTCTAGGTGTCTGCTGGAAGACATATCCTGGACAACTATATCCCCATGCTCACTTTCGAGCATAGAAAGGAATGATTGCATAATCGCTGACGTCTCAGCCTCCTCTGCAATCATCCAATGCAAACATGACCACTCAATCTGCTGTGACTCACTAGAGCTCTCATGCTCTAACTCCATATGCATAGACTCTTGCACAACGTCCTCTTGTCGTGACTCACTAGAGCAAGACTGCTCTACCTGTCTATCTTGCATAGAAGTATCTCGCACAACTGACTCTTTGCTTTGCTCAGTCACTAGCAAAGCATGCATGTCTGACTCTGTCACCTCTCTGTGTGACTGCTCAAGTCGTGCCCTAACTGTGTGCACAACGAGCTCACTACTCTGCACTCCATGCAAAGCATCCTGCAACCCATAAGCAAAAGAGACTCGCCTGCTCTCTCGCTGTCTACCTGGCTGCATGATCACAGAGACAACACCGTCTCTCACGTGATCCACATGCAATGGGTAACCTGTACCACTCCTGGTACCTCTCGCAATCACTAGCGAACCCAAATGCAACGCAAAAGATCGCTCAAGCAGCGATACCCGACATCCACTATCCCGTAACTGTCTGACTGAGATCAAATCCCGTCTCAGATCTGGCACATAACGCACATGACGCAGGATAAATCTCATACCACTGGGCAAGGACAAACAGACGTCTCCTGCACCCTCAATGTCATACACAACACCATCAGCCATGTGCACACAACCAAGTCTGCCACTAGAAAACGTGCTAAACCACTCACGATGCGACGTGACATGGAAAGTAGCATCTGAATCTAGTAACCAATGTGCAATCCGATATGCAATCCGTAGACATAAGATCGTCTGAAGACAAGCTAGATGTAAATGTGACATCGCCGTCACAAGCATACTCATTAACCATCGTACTAATCTCACTAGCATCTGTCATGCCCAAATCTGCATCACTCATCTGTCGCCTCCGTTGTCTCAAACGCCAGAAACATCGACGCCTAATGTGCCCTCTATGTCCACAATGCCAACATGTCAAGTCTCTATGCCGTCGAGACTTGCGTGTGGGATCAATCTCTTCCATGGACATAGAAGTGGGACTAGACTCCCCTGTAGACATGGATGTCGCGTACATAGCATGTAAACTCTGCCATAAAGCATGAGTTGTAGTCTCTCTCGAGACCTGCCAGTCAACAGACTCAACCAGATGCAAACGAATCGTAGACATTGCCAACTCATCAAGATCCTGCCAATCATCATCACGCATAGACTTGGGCTTCGCCGATAAACTACACAAGGGTTTATCCTGCCCCAAATCCGCCAATGCAATAAGCATATGCTCCTTCCAAGCAACAAAATCTGCACCATCAAACTGTGTTAGACCATAACGTTGGAAGTCAAATGAAAAATCAGCCATAATGCTCGCAAAAGAGCAACCAACAATGAGTAGCAAATGTCAACCAAATCAGCCCTAAACTGGCTCGAATTGCATCAACAAAAGTCTGCAAATATGGCTGCAAATCAGTCCCAAAACAACCCCAAAATTCAGCTCTTAAACAACTGCATAAACAAGTCACAAATGTGTCCCAAATCAGCCTACAACTGAGCCATACATGGACACCTGCAAAGAGGAAACAATGGCTGAAAATTCAGCGCCCAAATAAGCCCTCAAACGTGCCTGTAAACTTGTAAACCTGTAGCTGAAACCTGCTGAAAAAACTCAAGCCGTTAGTGCTCGAATCCGGCTACCTAGCTCGTAGCCACACAAGCATACATCACAATACTCACTCCTGTGAGTGTGCCAAGATAACTGTACGCCTGTCAAACCCGTGAGCTAATCACCAAGCCCACAATGTGCGGTATCGATGCATACACACGCACAAATCTCCCACCTGCAGAGAACACCGCACGCAAATGCTGAGTGCAACCCGCAATCTCTACCTAGATCGCATAAATGATACGCATAAAACTCCTGGGAAAATTTCGCCAGTGTTTTGACGCACAATGGCTATCAACACAAAATAACCATTGTCCTGCAAGCTCAATACAATGAGCAATCAATGCGCATCAAACTACACTCAATATACATGCATAAGCTCTGCAAACCTGTGTCCAACAAATGCTCACAAAGAGTACCACAGGTGATCATACATGTCATCCATAACCAACCTCTGCACTTGCTCACAAGATCTACTACTCACCACATAAGCATACATAGAGCATTACGCGCTCAAACACCATGTATGCAAGCCACAACACTGCAGAAGAACCACTCAACTACAACTGGCAACACCTGTGGGAGTACTAGACTCAACCTATACCTGGGAGTCAAACCCGATCTTGTAACACCTTATATGTGCCTGCTACCTGCACTGTACACGGGTAAGCTGTCTGCAGCAAAGAAAACAACAGAGCCCAAAACTGTCATGAAAAATAGTCTCTATGTTTTTAATTTCAGACCCACCTGCACTCCGAATCAGAAAACAATTCCTTCTACAAAGTCGTAGAGATCAAAGCGAGCTCCGTTTTGAACCAAAAAGTTTTAGAATTGGAGCTCTGTAGCTCAAGTTATGAGCAAAACAGTAGACTGCTGTCAAACTGCCAAAAACTGAACGACTTTCTTCTGTGCTTCTTTGAGCTCATAGAAAGGCTCAAACTCACTTCCCACCTCGATGCGTGAGCTGAATGCATCAATCTCACAATGCTTCCATGTCTATGGAAGCTCCAAGCTCCAACCTGTCGCCGATGTAGCCGTTGCAAAGCTTGCCCGAAGAGGGAAAATGATGTACACTGTGGGCTGATCTGTAGAGGAACTCTGATCTGTGAGCACTAGGAAGCTCTTGAGAGCTCTCCTGCAAGCCTCTGTATGGCTGTCCACAAACCTCCTCTATTTCTTTGCTTAGATCTGTGACCTCTCCGCCATAGCTGACGAGTTCATCGCGAAGCCGTCCATCTACGCTCTCACACCTGTCGCTCTGATACCAATTGAAGGGGATCGGGGAGCACCACAGACGGAGAGTGAGAGAGAGAGAAGGAGACACACATCCGATGTGGGTGGGGAGACTCAAAAGAGTGAGCAACCCCCTATACACTTATGCTATGTATAAGGTATACAAGTCAGTGGGCGCCCAGACTCTGGGCGGCCGGGCAAGGCACAGACGCCTATACCCCAACAATCTTAATCTAAATCAAGTGGAAAAGCTTCTCAATGTATACCCAAGAAATCTACATTCAGCTCTTGGTAGAGTTTATAGCGATCCTACATCAAGCACCTTCATGTTGGATCCAAAATCTAACGAATAACTCTTTTACTTTCATGGTGAAATAAAGGAGTTATTCGTTAGATTTTGGACTGAGCACACTATGGTCTCTCCAAATAAGAAAGACATTTGTCAGAAAAGAACAAGTAGAATAGAGTTAGTCATTAGATTTTGGATTGAGCACACTAGGGTCTCTCCAAATAAGAAAGACGTTTATAAAAAAAGAACAGGTAAAATGGAGTATGAGGAGTATTCTATGCACCTTCTTGTTAGTAATGGCTAACATGGCACGGATTGTGCACAAGCAAAGGATGTGCAAGGCATGTGCACCATAGTATTTCCTACTTATTTTGTATAGGTCTTGGGAAAATGAAAAACATTGCTTTAGCTTCAACCCATCTGGTTAGATAATCAATGGCCACCACTATGTACTTCTTACCACTTGAAGACTTGGGAAATGGACCAATAGCATCCAAACCCCACTTCTCGAATGCATCTTGAGCTATAATAGCCTCTTGTGGCTTGGCTGCCAATCGTCCTTCACCATGGTTTGACACTCATGGCACGTCTTGCACCAATAATGTACATCTTGTACAATAGACGGACACCAAAAACCAGCTCTAAGAACACAAAAAAGTACCCGATCTTTGCCTTGATGCCCACTCTTTTCATGACATTGATCCAAAATCATACCAATATCCTCTTTGCAGAGGACACTTCGTAGCACTCCATCTCGTCCATATGTCATTAGATCTTCACCAACCACAGTGAACTTGCAATCCTTCTGAATAATTCTCCTCTTTTGGAAGTTGGACAAGCCTTCCAAACATTTGCTTTTGCTCAAAAAATAATCAATAACTCTTTGAAGTCTCTCTACCTGCATACATGGCGGATGCCACATATAAACCTACTACTTGAGCCTGCACGCGACTATTGGCCAACTTGTCAAATTCTTGATTCTACTCTCTTCTAACATGCTTGAATTTCACCTCTTTGAAAAACTTCAACAACGAAAAAATCAATTTTTGAGAGAATCCATTTTTACCTGCCAAGAAGTTGCTTGATGACTAAGAGAGCATCACCCTTAACCATCAACCTAGAAATCCCAAACTCTACACATTGCTTTACTCCCAAGTGGAGTGTTAGGTATACTCCACCTCATTGTTTGTGTGAACACCTTCCAAGTCATAAAATTTGAAAAAGATTACCTTATCTTGTGGGTCTGTACGATCACACCTCCTCCTGCCTTCTGCACAACTCTCCTGTAAAATTCGTCGACCACATAGTGAAAGCCTCTTCCAAATCAGGCTCTTCTTTGATGTCTTCTTTCACCACCAATGGATACACCAACAAATGTGCTTCCTTATTAACCAGAATGTCCACCAGATGTGACCTACTTGTGTGGTCAATCTTGAACTTGAACTGAAACTCGTACAACTCAAGCACCCACTTCCTGATATGCCTCCCTGGATTAAGATGAAGCACCACTCAAGGCAACAAATTGCTAGATGTGAGCACATAAAACTTCTTAATGATCAAATGCACTTAGAATTTGCAACAGGAAAAAAACAAAGTCACCACACTACTCAGCCTCCGTGTATGACCTCTCCCTTGGACTAATCACCCTGATATCAAAATAGATTGGCTTATAACATTTGCTCACCTTTTGCATTAACACAACAACAATAGTCATTGTACCTATCGTCATGGAAACATAGAATTCATCCTCATTGTTAGGTGGACACATTATTGGCAACTCACATAAAATCTCCTTCACCTTGTCAAAGGCTAACTATGCATCTTCCATCCACTAGAAACCATGAACCTGCTGACTCAACTTTTGGAGAGGGTATATAAAATGTGAAAGCATCCAAAAGAACCTAGAAAAATATTTGAGCTTTTGCACAAATGAAGCCAAACTTGTCACACTAGTTGGGGGCTCCATCAAAACCAAATCTTCCACCTTTTCTGGATATGCTTCTTTCCCATTCTATGAGACCTCATGAGTCAACAAATGAGCCTAGGATTGAGCTATCTTCCACTTCTTGGGATTCAATTGTCCACCCTTTTCATCTAGCCTTTGAAAACATAACCTTAACTTTGACAAATGCTCAACCCTGGAAATGTAACACCCAATATCATCGAAAAAAAATCTGATAAACTTACCCAAGTATGGCCCAAACACCTTATTCATCCATTCTTGAGATGTCGCATAAGCATTCACCAAACCAAAAGGCATCATGTAATAAGCAAAGCATCCCCATGGTGAAATGAATTTGGTTTTCAATTGGTCCTACAAAGCAATACCAATATGGAATTATCTTGAAAAACCATCCATGATAGAATACTGCTCGTGCCCTACTACTTGGTTCAAAATCTCATCTTGGAATGGCAAGGGATAGTGATTCCACTTCATAGCAATGTTCAAAGGCTTATTTTTTACAAACACAATCTCCACTTTCCATTCTTATTTGGTGTAATAACAACAAGTGAAACCCACTCAGACTCCTTTATTGGGGACGTAATTTTTGGCGAGTGCTTTTTGGAAACCTGATGAGCAGATTCCAACAAGTATTTTCTCTCTTCTTAACATTATTCTCTCTCTTAATCCTCCGTCGGCCTCTTTCCCTCTCCCTCCCTCCCTCCCTCTCTCTCTCTCTCTCTCTCTCTCTCTCTCTCTCTTAGGTGTGTGTGTGCTTTACCAATGGTTGTATGTGTGTTTAGAAAAAGGGGTAAATGGTTCAACTATTCTACCACACAAGCTTGGTAGATGGGTTTAAGGTATTTCCATCTTGAATAACCTATCTTGAGTTCAACTCTCCTTGTTGGTCTCCAAGGTCTCTTCGGTTAGTTTCCTCTACAACGTTTGATTAATATGCTTCTTCTTCTCCATCATCATCTGCTTCTCTCTCTCTCTCTCTCTCTAAAATTTATAATTTATAAATCTATCTCTCTCACTATCCTCTCACTCATACATGCGACTTGTATTCTATCATGTTGTTGTTTAAAAAAAGGGGTAAATGGTTCAACTATTCTACCTCACAAGCTTGGTAGATGGGTTTAAGGTATTTCCATCTTGAATAACCTATCTTGAGTTCAACTCTCCTTGTTGATCTCCAAGGTCTCTTCGGTTAGTTTCCTCTACAACGTTTGATTAATATGCTTCTTCTTCTCCATCATCATCTACTTCTCTCTCTCTCTCTCTCTCTCTCTCTCTCTATCAAAAATTTATAATTTATAAATCTATCTCTCACTCTATCCTCTCACTCATACATGCGACTTGTCTTCTATCATGTTGTGATATATGTTGGGCAACAAGTTTCACCACCAACGTGATAAGTGTCCTTCTATTTTGTCACACTTTTGGGCACTCATTCACATGCACATGTATACAAACACAAAAAATATACCCATATCAGAGAACACACACTCTTGTCAAACATCATGCTATACACCGTGCAACATGACAAGCCATCAATCGACAATGATACATGCACAAAAAACGTTCACAACAAATCAATTTCAACGATTAACACTCCATAATAATAAAATTGGATTTTGAACAACATTTAAAGACTGCAATAAAAGAACTACATACTAATATTAAAAGGGTCTAAAGTACAAAACTTAAAACAAAAACTAAAATAAGATAGATATGGAAAAACAAAACCAGTACTGTATGCTAATATGGTGTCGAGGCCTTATTTCGCTAACATTAGTGAGAAAAGGTGAGATCTAGTTGTTGTTGTTTTTGTTGGTTCCATCCTTCGAATGACATGTGGAGGGTTGGGTAGAAGTGTGGATGGCATACATTGTTGTGCAAGGACAAGCCGATGGACACTCTTGTGGGGTGTAAAAACCATGTTCCCCCCAAAGCATGTTTGCATTGTTGGCTAGTGCGGCAACATTAGGGAATTTCGGAGGTCATTTGGAGGGCCTTCTAAGAAAATGTATTTTTTGCACTCTCTCTCTCTAGAAAAAATGGCAAATAATAGAGCTGGTTCTTTCATAGTAAAAGTTCAAAAAGTGTACTTTAAGTAGATTCCTTACTCTTCTGAACATTCGTTTGTAGTGATTGAGGGATAATCCTCTTTTCAGTTGCATTGAATGAACCTCGTCAATATGGAGGGAATGAGGCTAACATGGAGGGACGAAGGCGCAGCCGCTATTCACTTTCCATTAAACCTGCACATTTGGCTAATGGCACACTCCTCAAATGGCACAAATGTTACCCAGAAACGAGCCAAATATCACCTTCACATTGATTTGGACAATGAGTACCAACCATTGATTAAGCGTAGTAAAACAAACACACATATACCTCCCGCTTCCATAGACACGGTCAGAGCTCATGGAGCTAAATACATAGTTATTTGGACGAGAGGCTCTCTCTACCCTAAGAATCCAATGACTAATGCGTCTCCACCGTTTGTCAATCCTACAAGCTTATTGACCTTTGCTGGTGATGGAGAAAAGGGCCTTCTGGGTTATTGTAAATCTCTTACAAGAGAAGCTGAAACTTACAATGGAATTCTCCAAGCTCAACAATGTGATATTGTTCGCCTTTCACATTTACATTCTACAGATCAGGTTACCATTTTGCAACATAAAACAGAGGTACAAGAACTGAAAGGAAAGGTACGAAGTTGTCAAATGAAGGACACCATCTTGGGTGCTCGTATCCGAAAGAAGAAATTGCGCAATCTTGAAACATTGCAGGTTGCATCAGGAGGTCTCAAGAAAAGAATTCGAGCATTAAGGTGATACTTCTTGGTTGGCTACATTGTCTTAGTTAAGTAATCTTTTTGTTTTTTCTTGTTATGCATTGTTTCCATGTGCCTAAATAGTGTTAGTGAAGCAAATTTTCTGTTATTTACTTATGCATTGTCTTCATGTAGAGATTCAATCTATCCTGACAAGGAAAACATTGACCCCAAAGCCAATATAGGAAAGAGATTGAAGCCACTTATAAGTAGAAGCCTGGCAGCAGATATAGTACATGACAAGAAGTTTAAGGTCCTACAACGAAATGTAGTGGACCGCTTTATTTCAGAGAACTCAGTGCCTGCAAAAGAGATACAAGGCACACTTGATTCACTTGGTGTAAGCAAAAGAGGATATTCGGCTATCCAAAAGTCTGTCTCATCCATCTTTGTTAAGAAGGGTATAAAATCCAAACTTCTACCATCAGCCTCAAGTGTTTGGAAAGAGAGGCTTCAGCTTAACGAGGCACAGGGAGACTATCTTGGACAACCCTTTCATATTAAAGAAACTTACAGTGGCCATGGAGCAAACATGGCATATGATGAGTTCAATAATATTTTTATGGACCTGCGGATATTACAGAAGAGAATGGTGGAGTTTTACAACATCACATTTGAAGAGTCACGAGGGGTATTACAATTTGTGTTAAAACTGGATGAGTGTGAGCTTGTTAAAGAGAAAAAGCTAGAGCGTGTTACTATTACTTTAATGAATAGAGCCCTCTCAAAGTGTCCCAGTGATGATTCTTTATATTTTAGTGTTCAATCAGAATCTAACATATGGTGGCTTGGTGCGTTGGAGGTAAGCGAGATTCTCAGGTAAGCTCAAATGTTCACATCTACTTAAGTCTCATTTATTTTGTGTTGCAAGTAAAGAAAGAAGATCATGAGATTCTATATTGGGTGTTCCATCGAACTAATATTCCGGAGGTGATTGATCGACAGACTAACCAGGGAGAGGTACTACGTCTAGATGGAAGGGGAGACTTTCAAGTTTAGTGGCATCTTGCAGGTGACCTCAAAACATTAAAGTGCATGTATAATTGTGGAATGGGTGCAATGGCAAAGTCGCCGTGTTTGTTCTGCATGGAGCCTACAAAGGTCATGGACCCAAAGTGGTGGAGAAAAGCTCCAACACGTCACATTGAGGATCCTGCTTTTCGACCAGTTTTAAAAATACCACTTGTGAATGTCCACATTTGTACAATGCATGCCCTTTGTAGAATTGTGGAGAAAGTGGTCTACTTATATATCGGGTTTTCTTGGAAGATTAAGAACTCGGCAGAACGACAAGTAGCCCTGCAGTGCTTAGAAATGGTACTGTCGGATATGGGGCTTCATGGTGGCAATGTGAAAATCCAGCGGGATGAAAAGAGATCAACTGCTGAGAAGGATGTCCCATGCAAACCATCCATCAGTGGGGGGAAGGCACGGAGGTTTTTATCTAAACCCCAAGGTACAAGAGATCCGAAGCTAACAAAACATGGAAAAATATATAACACATCTTATGTTAGCAAGGTAGAGTATCAGAGCTGGAAAAAGCTACATATTGCAGTCAAAGACCAAGAACCAACTACTCGTAATGCGAAGGCTGAGGTTTGGCGATCAATAGACATCCTATTTTTGATGTGCGACAAAGATGACTGATCACAAGGTGATATGAACAAGTTCAAGGAGAATCTCAACCTTCTGAAAAAATCATTCAAGACAACATGGACAGACACCCAGATTACTCACTACATGGTATTATCGTGTATTTCATTCTCTCTTATGTGCAAATATGTGAGTGTAAAACATTCTAACTAATCTGTTTTCATATCCAGCACATCATCTTCAATCATTTACCATATTTTATACAAAAGTATGGGAACCCGGCAATATGGAATACCCAAGGGATGGAAAAGTCTCATTACATGGCGAGAAATGCTTATTTCAGGCACACACGACATGGTGGCTCTCGAATCAAGGCTAACAGTTTGAGAGAACTATTTGAATGGTTCTATCGTAGAATCATTCATCGAATGCAGGCAAAAGAAGTCTTGGCAAATTCAGCAACAGCACAAGCCATCAGACATTTACAACAACAAAAAGTTAAAAGATCAATGGCATACAACAACTCCGGAGCTCGTGAAAGTCAACGAAGGTGGAGAGAGACAATGGTGTATGTGAATCACAAGTGGAGAAAGATACTCTGAGTGGATGACATTGTACAAAATTTATGTAATACATGATCTTATACAATTGCTACTTGAAGTGTATCAAGATTTTGAAGGTTCAATTTTGTTTTTTGGCACGTCACCCTTGTAACGAATCATGAGATGTTTGCCATACTCTAAAAGTTCATCTGGGTTTTGTCTACCAAGAGCTAGTGCCATTGCTGTGTAGGTGTAGTAATACGTTGCCCGACCACCTGTATAGCCCGGGCAGTAACCAAAACAATCTCTAGCAAACACTTTGTCCACAAGAATGACTTTATCTGCACTTTTGGGCAGCACGGGTCCACCCAAGAAGCGTGATAGTGTCTTGAATGTGTAAGTTGCTATTGAACCCTCTTGTGACATGGAACTGTGAAAAACTACTATCGGCGACTCGCAAAGCTTTGAAAGGTACTGCGCTAGGGCCGCATCCCTTCCACGATACTCTTGAGTCCGCTGCCGAAGGAAGTCATCCTTGTCAGCAATCCAAGACTGCACATATCATGTCAGAAGTGACACAAAGAGAGAGAGAGAGAGAGAGAGAGAGAGAGAGAGAGAGAGAGAGAGAGAGAGAGAGAGAGAGAGAGAGAGAGAGAGAGAGAGTTACCATGAAGCTCTCATCCTGCAGAAAGAGGTTTTCCTGCCACAGGTCTACAGATGTAGTTGACCCCTGACCTGAATGGTTAAACCAATCCTCCACTTCTTTGTTACTTGTTGATGGTCTTAAGCTTTGTCTTATTGCTTGGAAGGTGGCTTCATCAGGTAGTGTCTCCTTGTATTTTTCAGCTTTCTCAAAGCATCTTCGGAGGCATTCCATTGGATTGCCGGATGTTTCCATTGGATTGCTGGATGTTTCCATTGCCTCATCATCACTACTATCCTCTGAAATAAATCCACTCCTCTCCTCTTGGACTCTGGAAATAATAGCTAGGGAGAAATCCTCCCTTAAATAAAAGATGCTTTGCACATCATGTAAGAAGATATAGGTCCTGTCTCCAATCCTGAAGTCAGACACAGCAGGCAACATCATCTGAGCATGCTTCTCAGTGAAGTTACTGACATCCAATGGAAGTTTGATTTCTGTGGTTTTCACAGAGAGCATCTTACTTCTTTGTACTTCAATTGCCTCAACCTCAAGGTCGACTGTATCTTCAACCTCCTCGACTTCTTGTATATGAGTTGTCTCCTCGCATTCTTCATCTGGTGCTGCATCCTGATCCTCTAACACCTCATCAGGATTCTGCATGAGGAATCCAAACAGGCTGTTTAGGTAAATCATAAAGCCAAAAGCTTCCTGAATGAGTTTGCATTCTTTTTGGTGCAAAGGGCAGGCTGAATGTCGGCAAGAAGGTGGTAATTCCCTATACTTCTTCAGTCCCTGTCCCTTTCCACCACAGTCATTTAAATGCACAAGAGTCATAGTGGGCAGAACAACCCTCCCTACCTGCACCATCACTTCAAACTTATCTCTGTAGGACTGCAAGAAATTACTGTGCTGAGCTAACAGGTCTTCAATGTCAAACTTTGGATTAAACATAGAATGAACTAGATCAAACTTGTCTCCAACACCACAAGATGCTGCAAAATCAAACAGCCTCTCATCAGTTGCAGCTGGGTCTTCCAGAGAAGACACATCCTCTTTGGCTTTACATTTAGTTGCACAGGGACTACTTTCTAGCACATCTGCATCATCTGAGAAGTCTATATTCCTCTTTCTTGTATTTTTCTTGACAAGTACTGTACAGGGTGAGGGAGCCTTGTAGGGTGAGGGATCCTCTTGGCCTGGTGACCTCTCTGATTGATCTTCACCAATTGACTCTTCTTCAGATATGTCCTGACAAAAGTC